>NC_137895.1:99313461-100513461 GCF_963455335.1 Martes martes | reverse complement strand
AGTCCTTTTCAACCTGAGT
The DNA here is from genome assembly GCF_963455335.1 of Martes martes. Classification (NCBI taxonomy): domain Eukaryota; kingdom Metazoa; phylum Chordata; class Mammalia; order Carnivora; family Mustelidae; genus Martes; species Martes martes. The sequence goes on along the minus strand of NC_137895.1, from coordinate 100,513,442 downwards.
GGGGAGTATGACAAGGCGGTAGACTGCTTTACAGCTGCCCTCAGCGTTCGTCCCAATGTGAGCCTCAGGGGAGGAATGGAAATAGCACATGATTGCATCTTATTGAAGGATCATTTGTTGGGACCTTCGAAGTCACGGGAGCTTCCGTTCCATATACTGATTGCCTTGGGAGAATTGGGCGGAGAAGGCTGGGAACAGTTGAGAAGAAAGGAAGGGAGAGTAACATGTATTAGCTAAACAGAATGGTGACCCGGGGAGGATGGGCAGAGTTGGATCTGAGCCTGACTGTTGTCGCTACTCCTTCCCCATCTCTATTCCAGGACTATTTGCTCTGGAATAAGCTAGGGGCCACCCTGGCCAACGGAAACCAGAGTGAGGAAGCGGTAGCTGCGTACCGTCGGGCCCTCGAGCTACAGCCTGGCTATATACGGTCCCGCTATAACTTGGGCATCAGCTGCATCAACCTCGGAGCTCACCGGTGAGAGCATCTAGGGAGTAATTAGTGAATGAACTCTTTCTCCCTGCCTTTGGCCCTAGCTCCTCATTCTCTGATCCTCTGTTTGACTAACCAGCCCCAGCTTTCTCCCCATGCCAGCTGATCTGCCTCCTTCCAGTAATGTTCTGCTTACCAGCTCTCCTTCTTCTTCCCCACAGGGAGGCTGTGGAACACTTTTTGGAGGCCCTGAACATGCAGAGGAAAAGCCGGGGCCCTCGGGGCGAAGGGGGTGCCATGTCGGAGAATATCTGGAGCACCCTGCGTTTGGCATTGTCCATGTTAGGCCAGAGCGATGCCTACGGGGCAGCCGATGCCCGGGATCTGCCCACCCTCCTAGCTATGTTTGGCCTGCCCCAGTGACAGTGGGATGGGCTGCCCTGTGAGTGTCTGCTTGGAGGGGTCCCTGCTCTGGACATGACTCCCTCTCCCCAAATGGGCCTACTAAGGGGGTGGGCTGATGACCACAAGCGGTGTGGCCCCTCAGGAGCTGCCTCAATGTAGTGGGTGGGGGCTAGTCCATGTTCTTCCTACATCACTGTAGGAAATGAGCTGTGTTATCTCTGAGTCCCTTGGTAATTCAAGGGATGTACATTGAGCTCCAGATCTCTCTGCTCATCATGCCCTTTCTTGGTGCTGCTTTTTGGTAGGACCCGAAGATCTAGGGTAACTGTTGTCATCAGCTGCCATGTCTGATAGGGTCTACCACATTCATAATGTCTGTCCTTTCCCCCACTTACTGGGAACTGACAATAGTACAGCTTTCTTGGTCAGTTGTGTGGTAGGTTCTTCTACCATCCACCTCTGAGATGACTCCACCTGGGACAGGATGTTAGGAGTTGGCCTGTTGGGTTGAAATGTTTCCTTTGCTCAGCAAAGCTGAGCTGATAGGGCTGCTCATAGTTCTCTTGCTCCTGGACCTCTCCTGGCTGTAGTTCAGATTCTCTGGGTACAATGCTGCATGCGGTGCTGCTGGCGTCATTATTGAGGAGTTGCTGGGGTCAGTTGTACAGAGAGTGTTTGTATGTAGGGTAGGAGTATGGTGTATTTGTGGAATGAGCCTAGGAGGGACCAGATGGGGTCAGATCAAGGGCGCTGGTGGGAGGAAGAGCAGGTGGCCTGGGGGTGTGGTGAGTGCAGCCAACCCTCCTCTCAGAAAGGCCTGTGGGTAGGAACTGAGCTAAGTCTTCTAGAAAGTTGGTTCCGAAATGACAGTCTTGCCAAATTCCTAGCAAAGAGGCAGTTACCATAAGCCTTTTGTTGTACTTCTTGAAATGTTTCTAGGGGAAAGCATTGAAAAACCCCTCCCCCCATATTACCTCCACAAGGTGAAGACTGAGGGAGCAGCTTGGACACTCTTCTCAACTGTCCCCTGCATGGGGAGATACACTAACCCCCAGAAATGACTGCTAAGCCTCTTGCCTTGTCTTCAGTAGCTAATGATCAGAGAGATTTTTTTTTTTAAACTACCATGGTCCCAAGGTTCCATCCTGAAATTTATTTTTCTTTGTATGAATATGTGTAAATGATTTAAAAATAAAACTGTATGAATAAAATTTGTACGAAGAATAAATGGAGCTGATCTGGGTGTGAGTTCCGCTGCCAGGTGTGAAGTTGGGGTGTGGGAGGTGGGTTGGTGTTTGAAGGACAGGTATTTAACAGTTTTCCTCCTCTTTGTCTCTCAAATTCTCCTTGGTGTATTGATTACCCATCCATCTGTCCAATAATATTGAGCACCTAATATTTGCCTGGTACTGTGAATAACATAGACAAGGTCCCTGTGTTCATGGAACTTAAAGTTTAGCAGGAAAGACCACTGGTTAACAATCATGCGTTTTTCATACTAGCGATAATACTATAAAGGGAAATATGGAGTGTGATGTAATTGGTATTGTTTTCATTCTGAATTACATGGGAGGATTATGGTAGTTTTGCCAATGCTTATGCTTTCTAAAGGTTTTCATCTGGCTCTCCCTGGTTTTATTAGAAACTGTATCAAGAGCCATATAAAGATGGGTATTGATCCTGGGGAAATTTTATTTTTTTAAATTTTTAAATTTTTTTTTCAAAGATTTTATTGATTTATTTGACAGACAGAGATCACAAGTAGGCAGAGAGGCAGGCAGAGAGAGAGGAGGAAGCAGGCTCCCCACTGAGCAGTGAGCCCGATGCGGGGCTTGATGCGGGTCTCGATCCCAGGACCCTGAGATCACGACCCAAGCCGAAGGCAGAGGCCTTAACCCACTGAGCCACCCAGGCGCCCCGGATTTTTTTTTTTTTTTTTTTTTTTTTGAGAGAAAGAGAGTGTGCAAGCAAGAGGGAGGGGCAGAGGGGAGAGAACCAGGCATACTCCATGCTCAGCATGGAGCCTGATGTGGGGCTCGATCTCACAATCATGAGATCATGACCTGAGCCAAAATCAAGAGTCAGATGCTTAGCCCACTGAGCCACTGGGTGTCCCTATCCTGGGGAAAAAATTTTAAAACAAAGAATATTTATATTTGGAAACAAACGTCCATGGCCATGTTAGAGTTGAATTAAAAAATGTCTAAAAGAGAATTGGTTCAGTAAATTATCCAGATAGTGAAATATTTAGTTATTTCCAATGACAATAAATGCTAACATAAAATACATGATGAGAAAGAAAAGGTTAGGAAACTATAGGTTATCTCAAGAAAAGCATGCATTGAAAAGAGACTAGGGAAATATTCCACTATGCTAAAAGTGATTTTTCATGCTATGAGTGATTTTTCTCCTGCTTTGTCATACTTCTCTGTAACTTTCAATTTTTTTTAGCGCATGGGTAATACTTCCATAGAAAAACCCAACAATACACCTTCGGGGGGAAGGGAGGGGCATCTGTTGTTGCTACCTGGGTGATCTTGGGACAGCTGTGTTCTGGGCTCTGAATGGCAGGCAGCAAAGCAACAAACTGATGCAGCAATTTCTACAGTGTGTAGATAAAAGGAGAAACTCCTGGCGTGAGAGTTGAGCTAACGCCTGGTTTCATTGAAGTCTCCAGGTTTGCCTACTTTGCCTGCCTTTGGTGGCATGAAGGTGTCCAAGAGGATGCTTTTCTTCCATGGCCAGGGCTAGGCAGCTCTTGAACCCAAGTCAGATTCATCTGGTGGTAATTGAGTCCTATCACGTGCCAGGTGCTGTTCGGGCACCAGGGATACCATTCCCAAGGGCCCTGTTCTCACAGCTTACTTATGAGTTAACTGAGAGAATATACAAGTTAAAAAGAAAATGCCTGTTTTACGTACTATGAAGAAATCACAATGGCACATTGCACTAGAGAGTAAAGGGGGTGGCTTGTGGGCAACACTGTGGTCAGGAAAGGCCTTTCTCATGAGGTGAGCTGAGTGTCTAGGAGGGCCCAGGTCCCAGGGGGCAAATATGAAGGCTGGGATCTGAAGGTAAAAGGGCTCTCTGTGCACACTAACAGGAAGGAGCTTGCACTGTAGAGGAGAGGAGCAGTGGCAGGACAGAGGGTAGAGAGGAGTGGTCAGGAGCCATGATTATGGTGAAGAGTCTGAATTTTATTCCAAGTTCCAGGAAATCACTGGAGAATTTAAACAGAAATGTGATGTGATGTGATTATGTGTTAAAAGACCATTCTGGCCACAGGATAAAGAATGGATGTAAGAGGCTGGGGTGGGTTGGAGCTGAAGCAGGGAGACCAGTTAGGCAGTCAGCCCACTGAGAGATGTTGGTGGCTTAGTCTAGGGTGGAGATGGAGGGCAGGGGAGGAATGGATGGACAGCACATAGATGGAGGAAGTTGCACAAATTCAGCATATATTTTGTAGGTACAACTGTAGGATTTGCCGCTGGATTGGGTGGATGTAGAGGGCTAGGGTAAGAGATGAAGGATGACTCCTAGGTTTTTGGCCTGAGCAATTGCAAGAATGGTGATGCCTTTAACCGAGAAGGGGAAATGGTGGGCAGAGCAGGTTTGAGAAGGCAAATATAAAACTCTATACTGAACACATTAGGTTGAAGGTCGAGATCTCTCCAAAAATAGATGTCAAGTAGATAAAGTGGGTATATAAATCTCGGGGAGAAGTCAGGGCTAGATGCTTAAATTTGAGAGTCCTGTTTATAGAGACCTCATTTAAAGCCCTGGGACTGGGCAGGTTTGGGAGAATGTAAATAAGATGGGGGGTGGTGGTTGGCTACCAAGAAGCACTGATTACCAGGCAGGGAGAATGGCTTGAAGCTGCTGTTTGTTCTGTAGGATACAAATCTGTTAAGGGCGACCTTGTTAAAACACAAAAACAAAAAATGACTTGGAGGTCTGCAACTTTAAAGAAACAATTTAACTTTTAATCCAAGTTTTTCTTTTTCCAGGAAGAAGTGTAACCAGCAGATGATCTGTGTGTTCATTTCCGTAAGACCAGGGCATTCTCCCTCTGTAGGTAAACTGATAGGAGTTGAAGGACAAAAGGCCTTCTTGGCGAGTGTGGGAATTTGGGTTAATGGCCTCAGCGCCTTGTCACTGATGGGCTGACCCCACTATCCTATAACCAAGGGGGGCGGGAAGGAGGCAGGGAAGCACGCCAGACACTCTCTTCTCTAACTGGAGCTTGCACAAGGCCCTGAGGTCCTCCTTGAGGCTCCTCTTTATTTTCTTTTTTTCATTTAAAATACTGCTTCTAATTTTTACTTTAAATTTAAAAACATTTAGAGTGGTTTTAGGTTTACAACAAAATTGACAGAAAGGTGCAGAGATTTCCCTCATGCCCTCTGCTCCCCCACAGGCATGGCCTGTCCCATTAACAACGTCACCCACCAGAGTGGGACTTTTTTTTTTTTTTTAAACCAAGTATGAACCTCTGTTGATACATCGTAATCATCCCAAGTCCATAGTTTACCTCAGGGTTTACTCTTGGTGTTATGCATTGTATAGGTTTAGATAAACACATAATGACTATATCCATCATTGTTGTATCACACAGAGTATTTTCGCTGCCCTCAAAATCCTCTGTGCTCTGCTCATTTGTGTCTCCCCCACCCCCAAATCTGACCTTTTAGTGGTCTCCATGACTTTACCTTTTCCAGAATGTCATAGAGTTGGAATCATACCATATGCAGCCTTTTCAGGTGTGTTTATTTCACTTAGCAATACGCATTTAAGGTTCCTCCATGTCTTTTCATGGCTTGATAGATTTATTTTTTTTTTTTTATAAGCGCTGAATAATATTCCATTGTTTGGATGTATCTCAGTTTGTTTATCCATTCACTACTGAAGGGCATCTTGGTTTTTCCCAGGTTTTGGCAATTACAAATAAAGCTGCTATAAACATTTGTTTAGACAAAAGTTTTCATATACTTTGGGTAAAAACCAAGTAGCATGATTGCTGAATTGTATGATAAGAGTATGTTTCTTTCCTTCATTCCTTCCTTTAAAAGATTTTATTTATTTATTTGACAGAGAGAGAGAGAGAGAACACAAGTAGGGGGAGCGGGAGAGGGAGAAGCAGGCTTCCCGCTAAACAGGGAGCCCGATGTGGGGCTCGATCCCAGGACTCTGGGATCATGACCTGAGCAGAAGGTAGACACTTAATGACTGAGCTACCCAGGCACCCGTCTTTTTTCAGAGATTTTATTTATTTATTTGATGGAAAGACAGAGAGCGAGCCAGGGAGCACAAACAGGGGGAGGTGCAGAGGGAGAGGGAGAAGCAGGCTCCCTGATGAATAGGGAACCTGATGTGGGGCTCCATCCCAGGACCCTGGGATCATGACCTGAGCCCACTGAGCCCCCCAGGCTCCTTTTTGTAAGGAACTTCCAGACTGGCTTCCAGAGTGACTGTACCATTTGTCATTCCCACCAGCAGTGAGTGAGAGTTCCTGTGGCTCCATACCCTCACTGCATTTGGTGTTGTCAGTGTCTTGAATTTTGGTTGTTGTAATACGTGTATGGTGGTATGTCGTCATTTTCACTGGCATTTCCCCAATGACAGATGATGTGTAACAACTTTTTGTAGGCTTATTTGCCACCTGTGTATCTTCTTGGATGAAGTGTACTCTCTGCTTTCTTGACTACAGTCTCTCTTCCTTATGATTGTATCTTTAGACACTTGTCTTTTTAGACTTTTTTATTTCTAAGTCATCTCCATACCCAATATGGCACTCGAACTCACAACCCCAAAATCAAGAGTTGCACACTCTACTGACTGAGCCAGCTGTGTTCTCCTACATACTTTCTTTAAAACCTTGAACTGAGTTTTAGGTTATTTTTTTCTGCGTAGGAGCTGTTAAATTCCCTCTCTGTACTCAGAGGCCTTCCTGGGCAGCTTTCTACTTGGCAACTCCCTTTTTTCTCTCAGCAGAGATCCTGCAAGGTCATCAGGAAAACATTGTATAAATGTTCTCATCTGCCCCCTACAAGTTTATCTCCACTTGCGTCCGTTGGGTCATTCCTCCTTCCCTGCTGCATTTCAGGGGAACAACTGCCATCTTCGTCTTCAAGGATAATCCCTTATTCAGGCTTTCAAGTTTCAGTCTTGGCAGAATTGCTCATCTAGCCTTTATTTTTAATTCCTCCCTCCCTACTGGCCCTTTCTCTTCATTAAGTAATCATGCTCAACTATTTCCCATCCTTAACCAAATAAAAATCTAACCGATCCGCAGATAGATCAACCAAGCAAAATAATCCTTTCTTAGCCACCAATCCACCCCCACTAGTGTCTTCCTTCTTCCTCACAGCCAAGCTTCTTCAGGGAGTTGTTCTCTGTACTCTTTGCTGCCCTCATTACACCACCGACACTGCTTTGCTCAGGTTACCAATGACTTCCATTCATTGTCAAAGCCAATGGACATTTATGATCTTGCTTGACCTAACTCTGACATTTGATCCTAAGCAGCTCTGCCATACCCGGTTGGGCAGATGGTACACTGAATATCTCTGGGGCGCCATTCACGTGGTCCACGTGAATGATGCTAGCCAGAGTTGTGCAGTGCGCAATCCATATGGCTGTACTCACAGGCCTGCATTGATGATGACTTTCTTTTAAATCCTCTCCCGTGTTTCTCTTTTTTCTCTTCTTTTTAGTCTCCTCTTTGTGTCTTTGTGTCTATCTGTTCTTTAAATTCTCTTTACCTGCTTTCCTTGCTTTACAGGATTCTTTGTTGGCTTCATCTACCCTGTGGCTGTACCTACCATTTAAATGTTGATGATAATTTACCACAGATCTCACCCTGGGCCTTACACATATTGCACACTTACGTTCTGTCTCTTCCATTTGGATGTCCCCCAGCTACCTAAACTCAACACATTCAGAACAGGAATTCCCTTCTAAAAATTGCTCCTCATGTTGTATACTCTTGGCAACATCACAGGAGAAAACAATGAATGGATCTGGATGACTACTTATAGTCCTGTGATACTTCTTCAGCCACCCAGTCCCACAGGGTCTCCCTCCTCAGTCTAGCTCCCAAGGGTCCTCTGGTCTTTTTATTGTTGCTGTTACTTTTGTTTAGGGGCATATCATGTCTCTTGGATTGCTGCGATAGCTTCATGTTTGTGTGTGTGTGTCTTCTTTTCATTTATTGGCAACCCCTCATCACTGAAACAAATGTACTTTCTATTCATTCATTCATTCAGTCAGTCAGTCATTCATTGATAGTGGGGGTGAGAAGGGCAGAGGGAGAGAAAGAGGGAGAGAGAGAGAGAGAGAGAGAATCCCAAGCAGGCTCCGTGCCCAGCACAGAGCCCAATGAAGAGCCCAATGTGGAGTTTGATCTCACGACCCTGACTGAGATCATGACCTGAGCTGAAATCAAAGAGTTGGACAGTACCACCCGACTGATACACCCAGACGCCCCTTCAGGAGAGGTTCTTAAGGGTATACTGTCTTTCAGAACAAAACCATGGAGTGAGGGAGCCAGAGACCTTGTCCAGCTCATTTTGTTATGGAAGGGAGAACACAGCTTGTGGAGAGGGACCTGTGCAGGGATGGGGTCTATGTCCTGTACAGAGACCCTTCAGTGCCAGGGCTCGGTGTCCGCAGTCGTGTGGTGTGCAAAAGAGCTTGTTGCAAGCTGCAGCTTGGCAACAGAGCTTCTGAGTAAGCTTTGTGTCAGCGGAGTGCAGCCCCACCGCGACAGTGGCTCCGGCAGGGAACCGCACTATGACTGAGCAGCGATTGCCTTGACCGGCAGTGGCATGGCAAAGGCCACCGGATGTGGATGAACTGCTTTCTGGTGCCTGGGGTGCTGCACTTGTGATAGTCCTGCTTTCATTTACACAGGGTGGGGACAAGGAAAGTATTAGGGTAGAACTCAACCACAGCCCGTGGCCGAATGAATGATAAGAGAATCAGAAGAGAATCTCAGCAAACAACACACACACACACATACACACACACGGGAATTCTTAAGAAAATGTCAATAGAGCACAAAAGGACTTCCTAGGACCATTAGACATGATTTTCTAAGTAAAAATGCAATAGGGAAACAGAAGATGGTCACCACTGAAAACTAAATATAAAAATCATAGTTACCTATAGAAACATAGAAATAAAAATAAAAAAAATTTAAAAAACCCCATAGGAATAAAAATGAGGGAAAGACAGGATTAGGACAGATCAAGGAAATCTAATATACAGAACTTAGACAATTTCCAAAAGAAGAATAAATTCAATCAAATAAATGAATAATAGAAAATGTCCCTGGGCTTGAGACTTGATTAAGCTATACTGAGTCCCATATGAGACTCGGTTCCCTTGAGTCAGTAGAACGATAGGATTCCAGAACAGCAGAAGCTGTAGGGAAGCACTTAAGCATGAGAGAGGAAGGTGGCATAAATACCATATAGATGGTAAGGTTAGGTGGGAATCAGGGGACTCTAACCCCTAGGAAACTATGGTGAAAGTTAATAGCATATGGTGTTCCTAAGAGTAAGAGGTGTGTAGCCAATGACAGTATTGCAGAGGACTCCTGTCAGCCTTTACAGTGGAAAATCATGATCCTTTACCCAGGTTCCAGACCTGTGTCAGTTATCAATTGAAAGAGAGGATAGTTCCCTCGAAAAAGGAAACTTGCAATGCCACCACAAGTATATTCAATAAATATTCTCCAAATCTTCTCTAAAGGGACCGATGGCCATATACCAGAGTAATTGTATACAAGGGGAAGGAGAATACCCAGATTTTCGGGGGATTTAAGTGCTGCTATGACCTCGGTTGGTATACTGGGAAGTGAATGAAAGTCCTGATCCAAGTCCTTCTCATAAGTGGTCTAATGGGATTTTTTCCCCCAACAGTTAGCTTTTCCTGACTAACACAATTATTATTATGAAAACTTTCACCTCCGTTCAGTTCCCCAGACTGGAAACCTTAGTTCCCAACTCCTTCTCACTCCCACATCCCATCAGTTACTAAGTTGTAACTGAACCTTTCTTGTTCACTGTTTAAAATAATTTATTATATAACATTTGATACAAAGAACACATTTAACATGTAATTTACAAAGCACAGTAATGAAATTCATTCCCTTCAAGGGTCTCAACCAGAATGTTATCAGTAACATTGAAAGTCTGTGCTTCTCCTCTGTTTTCTCTCCTTGACTTTTCTTCAGAAGTAACCACTATCCCTTTCACAAAAATACTTCTTATCACACATGCATGCTTCCCCAAACAATAGTGCATTTATTTTTGAGTTTTCTAAAAATGGTATCATTCTGTTGTAGTTTCCTGGGTTCTGCTTTTATTCATTTAACATTGTATTATCAGACTCATTCATATTTTAATATACAGCTGCAGTTTACAAATATACCACAAATTATTTCATTCTTTTGTTGATTAACACTTCGGTTGTTTCTACTTCTGGTTATAATGAACAAATCATTGCTTAAGTATTCTTGTAGCAGTCTCCTCGTGCACATATGCCAGCGATTTTGGGTATATGCCAAGGAGTAGAATTGTGAATGTTTAATTTATAAGGTAATGCTGAATTGTTTCAAGAGTGAGTGTGCCAATTTCCATTCCATATATACACCTGTCAGCGTGTATAAGAATTCCTGTTGATCTATATCATTCCCATACTTTGGATTGTTGGATACCTTGTTCTCTAACTTGGTATTGTTAGACATTAATTTTTACATTACAGTGATTTCAAAGTGGTCTTGCATTGTGATTTTAATTTGTATTTCTCTGATTAATAGAAAGATCGAGTGTGCTTCCATGTTTGTTGGCTATTCGTATTTCCCATTCTGTGAATTGCACAATTTATGTTTATTGCACATTTTCCCATGGGGCTATCTTTTTATTTCTAATTTTAAGGAAGATTTTTATATGTTTTGGAGACTAATCCATATGTATTACAAAAAACTTCTCACGGTCTGTGGCTTGTCTTTTCACTCACATTCTGGTATTTTTTGATTAACAGAAGTTCTTAACTTTAATGTCGTTGAATTTCTCACTCTTTTAGAAAAATGAGTAGAGTTTTCTGTGTGTAAATAACAAGATTTAGAAATACCCTATATATTATTCTGTAAATGCTAATGCTTTGATTTTCACATTTGAAACTTTAACCCATCTCAAATTGATTTTTTCACATATTGTGTGAGGTAAAGACCCAATTAATTTTTTCCTATTTGGATAATTAATTACCCCAACACTCCAGAACTATACATTGAAGAACTTCTTTTTTCTAGTGATTTACAATGCTTCCTCTAGTCATCTCTTTAGAGCCATATACATGTGGATCTATATCTGCCTTTCTATTCGGTTTCATTTATTTTTTAATTTATCCCTATGCCAAGACTGCTTGCCTTCATCATCTACCTTTGTCATAGTCTTTGTTTATTTCTGAGAAAGTCTCTTCTCTCAGTTTATTCATTTTAAGTTTTTAAACACAAATTCTTGAGACTTTGCTTATATATATAGTATATATTTATTATATATTTATTTATATATCATATATGTTATATGTATATCTATTATACAATGTATATATGAAGAGTTTATAAAGTTCCACAAAAGCCTATTGAGATTTTAATCAGGATTTCATGTAAGTTGTAGATCAATTTTAGGAAAGCTGACATCTTTACAATGTTATTTTTGTGAAACTTACAGAACTAAAACTTTCAGTTTTACTTAAATCTTTGTTATTTTTTTAAAGGATTTTATTTATTTACTAATTTGACACAGAGAGAAAGATCACAAATAGACAGAGAGGCAGGCAGAGAGGGAGGGAGAAGTAGGCTCCCCGCTGAGCAGAGAGCCTGAAGCAGGGCTTGAGCCCAGGACCCTGAGACCATGACCAGAGCTGAAGGCAGAGGCTTAACCCTCTGAGCCACCCAGGTGCCCCTGTTATTGTTTTTAAAAAAAATTTTTTATTTTTATTTTGATCTTTGTTATTGTTTTAATGTAACCTTTTTAGAATTGTTAGATTTGGGCGCCTGGGTGGCTCAGTGGGTTAGGCCTCTGCCTTCGGCTCAGGGTCCTGGGATCGAGCCCCGCATCTGGCTCTCTGCTCGGCGGGGAGCCTGCTTCCTCCTCTCTCTCTCTGCCTGCTTATGATCTCTCTCTGTCAAATAAATAAATAAAATCTTAAAAAAAAAAAAGAATTGTTAGATTTGTTTCTAGGTACTTGCAATTATTATGGTTATTGTTATTGTCTTTATTAAATTATGTGTTAAAATTGTTTATTTCTGGTGTATGAAAATGCAGTTGATTTTTTTTTAAGATTTTATTTATTTGACAGAGAGAGAGCAAGAGAGGGAACACAAGCAGGGGGAATGGGAGAGGGAGAAGCAGGCCTCCTGCTGAGCAAGGAGCCTGATGTGGGGCTCAATGTGGGGCTCGATCCCAGGACCCCGGAATCACAACTGAAGCCAAAGGCAGACGCTCAATCACTGAGCCACCTAGGCACCCCAATTTTTTTTTTGTATAATTAACTTATATCTAGTTGCCAAATTCTCTTGTGAATTCAGTAGGTTTAATTAATCTGACATTATATTCTTTTAGATCATAGACAATCATATAAAATCAATGACCTTTTTATTTCTTCCTCTTCGATCTTTTTAATTATTTTCTTATCATACTGTACTACCTAGAACCCCCAGTAGAACTTTATTTTTTATTTATTTTATTTTTAAAGATTATTTATTTATTTATTTGACAGAGAGAGATCACAGGCAGGGAGGCAGGCGGAGAGAGAGGGGGAAGCAGGCTCTCTGCTGAGCAGAGAGCCCCATGTGGGGCTGGATCCCAGGACCCTGAGATCATGACCTGAGCCGAAGGCAGAGGCTTATTAACTCACTGAGCCACCCAGGAGCCCCTCCAGTAGAATTTTAAATAAGAGTTTGTTCCTGGGGCACCTGGCTGGCTCAGTCAGTAGACCATGTGACTCTCAATTTTGGGGTTGTAAGTTCAAGCCCCACATTGGGTTAGCAATTACTTAGAAATAAAATCTTAAAGAGGTGCCTGGGTGATTCGGTTAGTTAAGTGTCTGCCTTCAGCTCAGGTCATGATCCCAGGGTCCTGGGACTGAGACCTGAGTCTACCTGGCTTGCTGCTCATCAGGGAGTCTGCTTCTCCTTCTCCCTCTGCCCCGCTCCACCGCCCCTCCTCCACTGCTTATGCACCCTCGCTCAAATCAACATATAAAATCTTTAAAAAATAAAATCTTAAAAAAAGTCTTGGGAGGAGAACCAGACAGTCTGGTGGGACAATCCTTCATCCCCGCATCAGGTGAAGGATCACCTGTTCCTGCTGTAATCAGCAGGGGTCCGAACGACCTGTTTGAACTCTCCCCAGGAATAGGCATGGCACCTGGTGGATATGCGGCTCCTAAGGCTGTCTGGCTGCCTGCAGTAAAAGCTAAAGGCTTGGAGATTTCTGGAACATTTACTCACTGCCAAGGGCACATGTTTATGGAAATGAACTAAACAAAACAAACTAAATGGACTTCACAAAACAAAACAAACTTCACCCACAAAGCTCTGCAGCACAGGACAGGCTCTGTAGTCCGGTTTAACAAGAATAGCTTTAGTGTCACGCTCAGCACTCCTCCGACCATCCGTCCACGGCTGATGCCAAGCCACAGCACTGATGTCTCCCTGCCTCTCAACACCTTGAGCCCAGTCATGAAGATGGAACCTCTGAATAACCTGCGGCTGGCTGTGAAAACAATATCGAGGTCTTCTACTTAGGCTGCCTCGTCCCATTCAACGTGCTTTTCGTAGAAGATGGCAAAATGGATCGCCGGGTCTTCCTTGCCACATGGAAGGATATTCCCGATGAAAATGAACTTCAGTTTCAGATTAAGAAATGTCATTTAAATAATGGCACTGTTTCCAGCAAATTGCAAAACAACAGTGCTTATACTATTGCCAAGAGGAATGTGGAAGGGCAGGATATGCTGGACCAATCCCTGAAGCTCTCTAATGGTGTTTGGTTTTTGGCTGAGCTACTTACGTATCCAGCCAGGACACCCAAATTATACGCTGTCGCGGAAGTCGAGCTGCTGGCGTCCCTCAGTACATCTACCAGGTCTAGGACAGCATTTTGAAAAATTAATAGACTGGTCTAGGGCCCTCCGCCCACCCTGTGATTGGCGCAAGCCAAGAATTCTTATCTGGAAGAAATTATATTGCTGTGTAGAATCTGAACACAAAAGCGCTGAGGCCTCCCACCAAGGTAGTGATGAGTCTAACCTGTGCTAACATTAGGGCACAACTTGTTGGATAGTTTCAGCTTCGTGTCAATATTTGTAACCACTGCTTGGATCACCTCCCACCTCCTGCTACCTGCTGCTGTGATCTGTCCTTACTTGTGAGCTTCTCCATAGCGTGCCAGTGGCTGGCATTTTTTAAGTGTGGTTTGATATTTTGTCATGGAGAGCTCATTTCAAAAACAGAAAAAGACAAAAAATATTGAAGCGAGGAAAAGTGTCATTGAAAAAAAAGTGTTTGTTCTTGCTTGTACATTCAATGTTTCCTATTTTTCACAAGTAAGCATGATTGGCTGTAATTTTTTTGGTAAAAAATGTATCAGTTTACAGAAGCTTCCTCATTTGCTAAGAGATTTTTTAAAAATTGTGAATGTTACATTTTAAAGACATGAATAGGTATTGAATTCAATGACTTGAGAAATCTTTACATAACTATAGACTCAATGAATTATTACCATATTGTATTATTCCAAAGTTCTAAAGTCATTTTGGGATTTTAGGAATTATAGAGAAGCTAGCTTCCATGAACAATATAATTACTGTCAATAATCTGAATTTATCAGAGAAACGTGGCGGCCTAAAATTTTACTCAGATTGTGGATGTAAGGTAACTTTGCAGTTTACATAATTTGCGCCAATGACTAAGATTAAGAAAACCCTTTTATAAAGATACTAATTACCTCAATTATTAAATTTAAATATTAATTACATAAAATTATTTAAACACCCATTTGCGCATATATATACATTTACATGCTGTTAAATAATGGCAAAGGTAGCAACTATGTCTCTAAAGCAAGTGTATGTAATTTAGTAGGTTTCATTTAGTCTAGCCTTTTAGAAAGAAAAATCCAAAGTCTTACCTAAGCTATAATGCTACATTTGCTGTTTTATTTTATACTGTGAGAAAACCTGGAGAAATATATATATAGAAATCTTGCATATCTGAAATTCACACACTAGTTTCTTTAATCCAAGGGAACGTGTATTAAAATTTAATTCTTAAATTTATTTTGCCCTCATAACTTCTATTTTTGGGTTTTAAGATCTTAGGATCCCAACAAGAAGGTTTTCAATAAAATATCTTTCAGTTTTTAATAATACATTTGAAAGGAGTTTAGACCTGGAATCTCCAAAGTTTCTTCTTGCTGGTTTTATTCAATTTACATATTTCTTTTCTGTAAAAATATATAGCAGATGCTACTTCTGAATCAAAAGGCTGGGGTTTCCTTGGGATCCTGAAGTCATCTTGAGTTCTTTACTCACCATCTTTTAGTTTTCTTGGGCACTCATATGGGAAAGCAAACCTTTACTTGTTGTCTGGTCACTCTAGATATTCACCATAGCCTTATATTTCAAAGAAAGGAAAAGAAAAGAAATAATTGAATCAGGGGGAAAATGCCATCCCCAATCTCAGAATAAAACACATAAAACAGGGGTGCCTGGGTGGCTCAGTGGGTTAAGTTCTCTGCCTTCCGCTCAGGTCATGATCCCAGGGTCCTGGGATCAAGCCCCGCATCAGGCTCTCTGCTCAGCAGGGAACCTGCTTCTCCGTCTCTCTCTGCCTGCGTCTCTGCCTACTTGTGATCTCTGTCTGTCAAATAAATAAATCTTTAAAAAAACCCAACACATAAAACAGCTTGTTCTAGGATTTCCAGCAAACCATACATTTATTCTATCCTCTACGGCAGTTGGTCCCTTGTCTTGATGAAGGGCTGCCACTGGGGCCCTATATTTCTGTTCCCCTCTAATCTTTACTCTAGCAAAAGTTTTCTGGTAGCCTGGGAATTCTTATCCCCTGATTCCTGCTGAGTGGCTTAATCTCAAATGTCACAAAGAAAGAACCCATTTGTCTCCAGGTAGGTTAATATCTATCTAAATTGATAAAATTTTCAAATAATTGCTAACATTTCCAAGAGGACAGAGTTTAAAGGTTTATTTATTTATTAGAGAAGGGGGAGGAGCAGGCAGAGATAGAAAGGGAGAAAGACTCTCCAGCCGACTCCCCACTGAGCATGGAGCCTGTTGCAGAACTTGATCTCATGACCCTGAAACCATGACCTGAAGGAAACCAAGACTCAGATGCTTAACCAGCTGAGCCACCCGGGTGCTCCCAAGAGGTCAGAGTTTAAATCACTTTTCCTTTGAGTTGGACTACATAGGCTTTACCAGTTAAAAAAGTTCCCGTCCTGACTCCACTAACAGCATCTGGCAACCACTGCTATGCAGCAAAACCTCCTACTACCGCTCTTACGTATTGGAAATTCTCTTGCATTCTGTTGGTTCTCAGCTCAAGTAACCCTAAGTTGTCTGGATCATGTTAGCAGAAAGCACAAGTCATACCCAAGATTCAAAGGGAGGTGAACTCACCCTGGAGTCCTCATCCTCGGCCCTTTGCTTCTTCTCACTTTAAACAGCTAGTTCAAGGCACTTTTGTTTGTTTGTATAAAAAAGAACAAAATACTCTCAATCTCTTTGTTTGAATAAATGACCCAACAGAAGAAGAAAACGTCATATGCAGATGTTCCAGTAAGAAGGAAAAACAGCTGATAATAAGGAATCGAAACCATTTGGTATTGCCAACCCTGGACTAACAGCAGGGGGCGCCAAAGGATCTTAACCATATCATTCAGGGATCTTTCTCCTTTGAGGAATACAACTTTCTTTAAAAAATATATGTTGTTTGTTGTGAGCATTTTTATGGGCTTCTCTTCTACTATTTCGAGTGGGGAAAATTCTGCAGTAATCATTCCAGTAAATTCGTATAATAAATGGTTCTGGTTTTCTAGCTGGATTCTAGAAACTACTCTTTTCTGTGTTCCAATATCTTGATCCTTTCTTCACCCAAGCAATTCCTTTTTCTCTGAGAATTTATTTGTAGCACCATGATTGTTTGTACAGAATCTCGTTGACACTCCTCCCTCCCCACCAAGTACCATTTTGCTAACAGTTTGGGTGGCACAAAGGTGTACCCTTTGGTATTTTCTTTTGAGAGCTTTGACCGGGTAAGCGAGTTTCCTGTTGCTATAACAGTGTTTACCCATCTTGGAAAAGCCAACGTGGAAAAGCCTGTTGGGGTCCGATATCAAAGGAATGAGACTGAGACAAAGTGAAAGTTATGCAAAGCTTTATTCTATGCCAAGCATTAGAAGTCAGACTGACTGGCCAGGGCCGCCTCCGAAGAGAGCGACCACTCCCAGCTTACAGGCTCAAGAATTGACTGACCGGTCAGGGCCGCCTCTAAAGAGAGCGACCACGCCCAATCTCACAGGCTACCTTTTATTGGGTAAAACTGCAACCCGTATCTTGTTATTTTAATCCACTGGGTTCGTGTGTCTTTTGCTGATTGGCTAGTTCCATCTGGTCTGGTGACTTGCTATTCAAGATTACCCCATACCAGGAACTGTTACAAATAGTACTTTCCGGGAAGGCTTAGTCAGTTAACATATTTAGTGTGAATAATAAGATGGTTGTCCTTCCCAAGATGGAGCCATTTTGGTTTGGGCAAGACCTTCTCACTGTGAGATGAGACTTCTCATTGAATCAGTGCTTCGTACTGACTAGATGTCTCCATCTGGCCTGACTTGTCCTTGTATTCTGGGCTCTGTTATCAGGAACTAGCCGACTACATTTTACTGGTTTCCTGGACTTGCTTCTAAGTAAGTTTCTCTTGGGGGGGGGGGTTAATTTAAGTTTACTGCACAAACAACAAAATGGCTATTTAACCAAGATGGAGTCCCTCTGGTTAAATAGGCCCTTACAAGCCACCATGCCTGCTAACAATTGGAAAGCTGTGCAACCCTTCATTTTCAAAAAGAACCCAAACCCTTTGGGGCACCTGGGTGGTTCAGTGGGTTAAGGCCTCTGCCTTCAGCTCAGGTCATGATCCCAGGGTCCTGGGATCAAGCTGCATCAGGCTCTCTGCTCAGCAGGGGGCCTGCTTCCTCCTCTCTCTCTGCCTGCCTCTCTGCCTACTTGTTACCTCTGTCAAATAAATAAATAAAATCTTAAAAAAAAAAAAAGAACCCAAACTTCATGAGCATCTGTGACATCCAGAGGATGGAAGAGATCATCTATTAACTTTTCTATACTGTTGCCCCTTTCTCTATAGAGTCTTACTCACATGGGTATAGATAAGTCCCTATTTCTTGGTTTTCTTCCATATTTTCTTTTGATTCCTTTTTCCCCCTTCTTACTGTTCAAGTGACTTCCTGCCACATTACTGAAGCTGATGGGGTATTATGTAGTAACAGGTTTGCGGATGACAATTCCATTTCATTTTTGAATGACTAGTTTCTTTCTACTTCAGGAGAGCAGCTGTAAGTTTCAGGTCAGGGAGGATCAGACTTGTTGAGCCACTGAGTCTCCTGGGAAAATCCTCATAGAAATCTGTGAGGCTCACACATCTCTTATTCCTGCAGTCTGACCTTCTGGCTCCTCTTCTCTGTCTGTTGTTACTTTATCGTGCAGAACAATTTAGTTGTCTTGTTCTTTACAGAATACGTCAAGATCAGCTCAAGAGGACTCTCCTTTGAAGATGTGAAAGACTAATTAAGCTATTTGCATAAGCAAAAGGATTCTCTCTCTACCTCATCTCTATATCATATAAACAGTATTGCAGAACTTTTTTAGTAATATTCTTTTCTTCCTGTTGTATTCCTGTGTGGTTTTACTTGAAAAGCAGCCAAATGATAAATACATATGTAAATACCCTGTCTCTTCCGTTGTATCTGATTAAGATGTAATAAGTTTCCACCTGTTAGGATGTTGTGGTTTGTCCTGGGTATCTTTGCAGGCAGAGAGATTGGCAGCATTTTCTGCTAATGATACATTCGTGGATGATAAGCTGCTTCTGTTCTCAAATTTGGCATTTATTAATTGCTGAAATCATATGCCCTTAAAGCTAAAATATCAATTACCTAAGTAATATTCTCAAGAAGAGCTCTTTTTACACAAGATCATTTCTCTTAAGTGTCCAATACAGTGTTACTCATTCAATAAACATTAGTCGAGCATCTAGTAAGTTATAGACATTGGAAATACAGAGCCCCTCCCCTCCACATCTAGTTTAGGAGATTAAGTGGCACATAAATAAATGAGTTAAAAATTTCAGGCACTCTGGTAGCAGTACATGGGAGGTAAAATAGGGAATATAGGCTTTACTCCAACCTTTGGCCCCACGGGACCTCAGCAGATGTCTGCAGCCTGCAGGGGCCTTAGTTAACATCCCTAGGTCAGGGAGGATTCAAAGATAAAGAAAAGAGAGACTGTTTACAGACTTTTTAGACGTTGAAAGGAGGAAGAAATTTTGCTGTATTTTCACTGTTTTCAAGCAGGTCCGCAGGCAGGACTTTAAGCTGCATCAAAACTCCATGTGCAAACGCAGCACCCCTGTGGGAGCACCCAGCTTTGAGGTCTGAGTGCCAGCCATAGATGGTTCAGATGCCCAGATTATGCTCTTCTTTTATTTGATTTTGAAATGCCTTCTGGTTAGAGAGCAAACTATCCTAGCAGTACCCTTGGGTTTAAGTGGCTTAAGAATCACTACCCATGAGAACTCAAATTGCTCTGGGCTGGCTAATTACCTAAGCTCTGAGCAGAGGAGGATTAATCATAAAGCTAATAAGGCCTAACTTCCTGGCCTTGTACTGTCCGGGCCCTTCCAAGGCCCTGGGAGGGGCCCCAACCCTGTGTTCACAAGGGCATATGGTTTGAGTGTGCCATTTTTAGGAATGAGGAAAAAAAAAATCAATTGGGGGAAGTTATTTCTTACCCAAAGGCCATGAAAGTAATTAAAGCCTGAGCATGGAGCCCTAAACCCAGGAATCAGGTTTGCTCAGGAAACCAAGAAGCAATGGAAGAGGTTTAAAGCACACAATGTCTTTTCATTAATATGGGAATGTGGAAGGATAAGAACAAAGTCAAAGGTAATAAATTGAGTAACCTGGCAGAAAAGAGAGATGGTTAAGGATAAAGATCAGGATGTTGAGAGATGAAAGCAGAGAAATGGGGGTGTGGCTATTAGCACACAATGGGGTAAAAGGAGAAGGGAGGTGCAGCCAAGTCCAGTTGCTCTTAAAAGGGGGTTTGCCATCTAGTCAGTAAGTCAGAAACAGTAACTGGGAACCAACAGAGTCCAACAGAGGAAGCACACTGAGATCTGAGAGAGCAGCTTGGAATGAATACAGAAGAAGAAACCTGGATGCAGGAAACTATGAAGAAGCACCTTCTTCACATGGCAGACTCCATCTTCTTTCCAAGTCTTATTTCTCCTTGACATCAATCAGAATAGACTACATTATGCCGCTGGAACAAATTAACACAAAAGTCTCAGTAGTTCACACACACACACACACACACACACACACACACACACAGACTTATTTATCACCATGCTAAAATCTGCTGTGGTCAGTGGAGGGCTCTGTGCTCCTTAGGAACTCAGGGACCCAGGCTGACTGATGGCTCTGCCATCTTGTTAATGTCCCATCTGGAACATGCAGCTTCCAGGGCAAGAAACTGAGAGACTAGAGAGGCATACCTGGGCTTCTCACTGCCTCTGCTGGGAAGGGACACACGTGATACCTACCTGCATTTCATTGGCCAGAATTAGTCATTAGTGCCTAGAACAGGGAATATTTGATGGTTATTTCCTGTCTATGCCATACCCTTCAAACTTTTGATAGCACTGGAATACAAGGCACAGTCAGGCCACTGCTCTTCAAGCAGGGACCCCACAAATGGAAGATCTGGGGAGACTCACCTTCATCCTCCAGGAAAAGCCACATGGGAGAGCATGGCAGGAATCTGCTGGGTTTGGAGACTCCAAATGGGGCTGTGAGCCAGAGACAGAAAGGCTCAGTCACAGGCCGGGTGAGCTCAGAGTGCAGCCAGAGACCAGGAAGACAGGAGGGGTTGACTGCTTTTCTCTGAGGGTGCACTGAGGAGTGGGCCTCTGAGCTCTCAGCTCCTCCAGAGAGGATATTGGGAGGCTGCCATCTTCATTCCCATCCTCCAAAGTGGTATGGAAAGTGTTCAGGGAACAAAAGCTCCTGAGAGCGAACCTGAGCAGATTACTTAGCCCAGCCCCTGGCAATGGCAGTGCAGTTCTGCCTTAGGCAAAGACACTTAATAATCACTGCAATAGGTCTCTCCCCCAGAAGATCAGCAAGAACATCCAGCCAAGACCAAGTTCCCTGATCAATAAGAATCGTGAAACTCCAGCACTAGGGGAATGCAGCACATGGAATCCGTGGCTTTTCCCCCATGATTCTTTAGTTTTTCAAAGTTAAATTTTTAAAATTTTCATTATTTTTTCTTTTTCTATTTTTTGAATTTTTCCTCTTTCCTATTTTAACCTATTTTAACTATTTTATCTTATCAATACCTTTTTAAAAATCTTTTTAAATTTTCATTTTTATAGTCATATTCTAACCCTTTATTGCATTTTACTTTATTTTTTGTATACATATAAGTTTTTTTTTCTTTAAAATTTTGGGATACAGTGTCTTCTAATAGACTGAAATGTACGTTAAGTCTAGCATATGGCTTTATTTTAGTCTCCAGCCTGATCACATTCTCTCCCTTTTTTTTTCTTTTTTCAACCAACTTCTTATCAATTCCTTTTTATCTTTTTTTTTTAAAGATTTATTTATTTATTTATTTGACAGACAGAGATTACAAGTAGGCAGAGAGGCAGGCAGAGAGAGAGGAGGAAGCAGGCTCCCTGCTGAGCAGAGAGCCCAATGTGGGGCTTGATCCAGGACCCTGGGATCATGACCTGAGCCGAAGGCAGAGGCTTTAACCCACTGAGCCACCCAGGCGCCCCTCCTTTTTATCTTTTTTAAAAAAGATTTTATTTATTTATTTGACAGAAAGAGATCACAAGCAGGCAGAGAGGCAGGCAGAGAGAGAGGAGGAAGCAGGCTCCCTGCCAAGCAGAGAGCCTGATGCGGAGCTCGATCCCAGGACTCTGAGATATGACCTGAGCCGAAGGTAGAGGCTTAACCCACAGAGCCACCCAGGTGCCCTTATCAATTCCTTTTTAAAAATCTTTTTAAATTTTCATTTTTACAGTCATATTTCATCCCTTCATCATGTTTACCCTTATTTGTGTGTGTGTGTGTGTATTTTTTTTTTTTCTTTCTTTAAAATTTTGGGAGGCAGTTTCTCCTAACAGACCAAAATACACTCAAATAAAATATGTGGCTCTGTTTTAGTAACCAGCCTAATCATACTTTTTTTTTTTTTTCTTTCTTCTCCTCCTCCCCCGCCACCCTGGTTTCAGGTCTCCTCTGATTTGGTTAGTGTATATTTTTATGGGGTCATTGTCACCCTTTTAGCGTTCTGTTCTCTCATTCATCTATTCTTCTCTGAACAATATGACAAGGCAGAAAAACTCACCTCAAAAAAGAACAAGAGGTAGTATCAACTGCTAGGGATGTAATCAATACAGACATTAATAAGATATCAGAAACTGGAGTTCAGAATGATGAGTACAAAGATGGTAGCTGGGCTTGAAGAAAGCATAGAATCCCTTTCTGGAGAAATAAAATTCCTTTCCGGAGAAATAAAATCCCTTTCTGGAGAAATAAAAGAACCAAAATCTAACCAAGTTGAAATTTAAAAAGCTATTAACGAGATGCAATAAAAAATGGAGTCTCTTACTGCAAGGATAAGTAAGACAGAAGAGAGAATTAGTGATGTAGAAGACCAAATGACAGAAAATAAAGAAGCTGAGCAAAAGAGAAACAAGCAACTACTGGACCATGAGGGGAGAATTTGAAAGATAAGTGATACCATAAGATGAAACAATATTAGAATAATTGGGATCCCAGAAGAAGAAGAGAGAGAGAGGGGCAGAAGGTATATTGGAGCAAATTATAGTAGAGAATTTCCCTAATATGGCAAAGGGAACAAGCATCAAAATCTAGGAGGCACAGAGAACCCCCCTCAAAATCAATAAAAATACGTCCACACCCTGTCATCTAGGAGTAAAACTTACAGGTCTTAGTGACAAAGAGAAAATCCTGAAAGCAGCTCAGGATAAGAGATCTGTAATATACAATGGTAGAAATATTAGATTGGCCCCAGATCTATCCACAGAGACCTGGCAGGCCAGAAAGGACTGGCACGATATATTCAGAGCACTAAATGAGAAAAGCATGCAGCCAAGAATACTATATCCAGCTAGGCTATCATTGAAAATAGAAGGAGAGAAAAAAGCTTCCAGGACAAACAAAAACTAAAAGAATCTGTAAACACCAAATCAGCCCTATAGGAAATATTGAAAGGGGTCCTCTAAGCAAAGAGAGACCCTAAAAGTAACAGACCAGAAAGGAACAGAGACAATATACAGTAACAGTTACCTTACAGGCAATACAATGGCACTAAATTCATATCTTTCAATAGTTATCCTGAATGTAAATGGGCTAAGTGCCCTAGTCAAGAGACACGGGTATCAGAATGGATTAAAAAAACAAGACCCATCGACATGCTGTCTGCAAGAAACTCATGTTTAGACCCAAAGACCCCTCCAGATTTAAACTGAAGGGGTAGAAAGCAATTTACCATGCTAATGGACATCAAAAGAAAGCTGGTGTGGCAATCCTTATATTATGCAAATTAGATTTTAAGCCAAAGACTGTAATAAGAGATGAGGAAGGGCACTATATCATACTTAAAGGGTCTGTCTGACAAGAAGATCTAGCAATTTTTAATATCTATGCCCCTAACACGGGAGGAGCCATTTATATAAACCACTTAATAACAAAATCAAAGAAATACATTGATAGTCATACAATAATAGTAGAGGACTTTTACATTCCCTCACTGAAATAGACCAATCATCTAAGTAAAATATCAACAAGGAAATAAAGGCTTTAAATGACACACTGGACTAGATGGACATCACAGATATATTCAGAACATTCTTCCCCAAAGCAACAAGAATACACATTCTTCTCTAATGCACATGGAACATTCTCCAGAATAGATCACATCCTGGGTCACAAATGAGGTCTCAACCAGTACCAAAATATTAGGATCATTCCCTGCATATTTTCAGACCACAATGCTTTGAAACTAGAACTCAACCACTAGAGGAAAGTTGGAAAGAACTCAAATATGTGGATGCTAAAGAGCATCCTACTAAAGAATGAATCAGCCAACCAGAAAATTAAAGAAGAATTTAAAAAATTTTTGGAAACAAATGAAAATGAAAACACAACTGTCCAAAATCTTTGGGATGCAGCAAAGGCAGTCCTGAGAGGAAAGTATATAGCAATACAAGCCTTTCTCAAGAAACAAGAAAGGTCTCAAGTATACATCCTAACCCTACACCCAAAGGAGCTGGAGAAAGAACAGCAAAGAAGCCTAATGCAGAAGAAGAAGAGAAACAATAAAAATCAGAGCAAAAATCAATGAAGTACTACCAAAAGGGCAGTAGAACAGATCAATGAAACTAGGAGCTGGTTCTTGGAAAGGATTAATAAGATTGATAAATCCCTATCCATACTTATCAAAAAGTAAAGAGAAAGGACCCAAATGAATAAAATCATGAATGAAAGAGGAGAGATCATAGCCAACACCAAAGAAATACAAACAGTTTTAGAAACATATTATGAGCAACTATATGCCAACAAATTTGGAAGAAATGGATGCATTCCTTGAGACGTATAAACTATCAACTGAACCAGTAAGAAACAGAAAACCTGAACAGACCCATAACCAGTAAGGAGATTGAAGCAGTAATCAAAAATCTCCCAACAAACAAGAGCCCAGGGCCAGACAGCTTCCCAGGGAAATTGTACCAAACACTTAAAGAAGAATTAATACCTATTCTCCTGAAACTGTTCCAAAAAACAAAATGGAAGGAAACTTCCAAACTCATTTTATGAGGCCAGCATTACCTTGATACCCAAACCAGACAAAGACCCCATCAAAAAGGAAAATTACAGACCAATATTCCAGATGAATATGGATGCAAAAATTCTCACCAAAATACTAGCCAATAGGATCCAACTGTACATTAAAAGGATTATTCACCACACCAAGTGGGATTTATTCCTGGGCCGCAAGATTGGTTCAAAGTCTGCAAATTGATGTGATATAGTACATTAATAAAAGAAAGAACAAGAACCATATGATACTCTCAATAGACACTGAAAAATATTTGACAAAGTACAGCATCCTTTCTTGATCACAACTCTTCACAGGGTAGGGATAAAGAGTATGTACTCCAATATCATAAAAACCATCTATGAAAAACCCGCAATGAATATCATTCTCAATGGGGAAAAACTGAGAGCTTTTCCTCTAAGGTCAGGACCACGACAGGGCTGTCCACTATCACCGCTGTTATTCAACATAGTACTAGAAGTCCCAGCCTCAGCAGTCAGACAATGAAAAGAAAAGGCATCTGAATCAGCAAAGAAGAAGTCAAAGTCTCACTCTTTGCAGATGATATGATACTTTATGTGGAAAACCCAAAAGACTCCACTCCAAAACTGCTAGAACTTATACAGGAATTCAGCAAAGGGTCAGGATTTAAAATCAATGCACAGAAATGAGTTGCATTTCTATACACCAACAGCAAGACAGAAGAAATAGAAATTAAGGAGTCAATCCCATTTACAATTGCACCCAAAACCATAAGATACCCAGGAATAAATCTAACTAAAGAGGCAAAGAATCTGTACTCAGAAAACTATAAAGTTCTCATGAAAGAAATTGAGGGAGACACAACAAAATGGAAGAATGTTCCATACTTATGGATTGGAAGAACAAATGTTGTGAAAATGTCTATGCTACCTAGAGCAATCTACACATTTAATGCAATCCCTATCAAAATACCATCAACTTTTTTTCAAAGAAATGGAATAAATAACCCTAAAATTTATATGGTACCAGAAAAGACCCCAAATAGCCAGAGGAATGTTGAAAAAGAAAACCAAAGTTGGCAGCCTCAAAATTCCAGACTTCAAGCTCTATTACAAAGCTATAATCATCAAGACAGTATGGTACTGGCACAAAAACAGACTGATCAATGGAATAGAACAGAGAACTGAGAAGTGGACCCTTAACTCTATGGTCAACTGATCTTTGACAAAACAGGAAAGAATGTTTCATGGAAAAAAGACAGTCTCCCCAACAAATGGTGTTGGGAAAATTGGACAACCACATGCAGAAGAATGAAAATGGACCATTTCCTTACATCACACACAAAAATAGACTGAAAATGGATGAAAGACCTCAATGTGAGAAAGGAACCCATCAAAATCCTTGAGGGGAACCCAAGCAGCAACCTCTTCGACCTCAGCCATAGCAACTTCCTCCTGGAAACATCACCAAAGGCAAGGGAAGCAAGAGCAAAAATGAACTACTGGGACTTCATCAAGATAAAAAGCTTTTTGCAGAGCAAAGGAAACAGTCAATAAAACCAAAAGACAACCCACAGAATGGGAGAAGATATTTGAAAATGACAAAGCAGATAAAGGGCTTGTATCCAAAATCTATAAAGAACTTACCAAACTCAACACCGAAAGAATAAATAATACAATCAAGAAGTGGGCAGAAGACATGAACAGATATTTGTGCAAAGAAGACATCCAAATGGCCAACAGATATGTGAAGAAGTGCTGAACATCACTTGGCATCAGGGAAATACATATCAAAACCACAGTGAGATACCACCTCACACCAGTCAGAATGGCTAAAATTAAACAGTCATGAAATGACAGGTGTTGGCAAGGATGTGGAGAAAGGGGAACCCTCCTATGCTATTGTGGGAATGCAAGCTGGTACAGCCACTCTGGAAAACAGTATGGAGTTTCCTCAAAAATTTGAAACTAGAACTAGCCTATAATCCAGGAATGACAATACTGGGTATTTATCCCCCAAATACAAAAATACTACTGCAAAGGGATAAGTGCACCCTTATGTTGATAACAGCATTATTTAGGATAGCCAAATTATGGAGCTCAAGTGTCCATGGATTGATGAATGGATAAAGAAGGTGTGGTATATCTACATAATGGAATATTACTTAGTCATAAAAATAATGTAACCTTGCCATTTGCAAAATATGGATAGAACTAGAGAGTATATTGCTACATGAAATATGTCAGTCAGAGAACACCAGGTGAATACCATAGGATCTCACTCATATGTGGAATTTCAGGAACAAAACAAGTGCACAAAGGGAAAAGAAAGAGAGAGAGAGAGAGAAAGAGGGAAAGAGAGACAAACCAAGAAACAGACTCTTAACTATTGAGAACACAGGCTGGTTACCAGAGAGGAGGTGTGTGTAGGGAAATGGGGGAAATAGGGGATGGGGATTAAGGAGTACAGTTATCATGATGAAAAAACATAAAATGAAAAAAAAAACTTGGGAAGATTTGGGAATTATCTATCTTTAGTGGACCTGAGAATGTCCTCTAGAGCTCAAATATGCACAAATGTAGTGTTTTCTATTTTTGTAACTGATTTCATCTTGCTCACTGGCAAGGGTTTTTGTATGGATTAAAAATTTCCAACTTCCAATTTCCAATTAAAAGTTAACTCATGCTCTCCCACTGAAAATGTGTTCTTTAAGTTTGCTCAGATTCAGTGCAATAAACACTTGGTCAATTCCAGATGGAGACTCTTAGTTGGAGTTGGTTTTCTTTTTTTCAGGAAGAATTTCCTCTGTTTTTCCTTCCAAAGCCAGGGGGACTTATTTTAATGGCAGTGGAGAAAGAGTCCTTGTTCTCCACTTAGTGTCTGCTTGTCTTCAATTTAATAGGTTTGATCTGGTCTGGTTTCTGGGCATCATTCACTGGATTTGTGGAGAAATGAATGAGACCTATTGAGAGCTGAGCTCTTTGCTAGATGTTGCTAACCATGCTGCAACAGGCTGCATAAGCCTGGGCTGCATCAGAGCCCACTTACGCCTCTGGTCCCTTGAAATGGGCTTTGCTAAAGGAGCCTTACCTAACCCTGAAACCATCCACATAAGGAATACAGATGAGTGAGTTGGATCTCCAATGCTTGGGTCAAACAACTCAATTAATAATTTCTTCTTAATGTTGTATAGATCTTTTTTAATTCAGAAGGACTTATTTTATTTTTTTTGGTAAGGAATATTTTATATCATAGTGGGAATATTTTGTATCTTGGTCACTCTGTTTCTGGTAGCTCCTGACAACTATCCTTCATGCAAGAATGTTTAATTATTAAATTTCCAGGAAAGAGATTACTTAACCTCTTACGCCCCTTTCTCACAGACCAATTGGAAATCATAACACGATGTTGCAGTACTGTTGTAACATACCACATTGTTTTACAATCCATAAGGCCAATCAAACAGGTATCCTAAGTCAAAACCCAAAATTCTTTCTGCTCTTTACTTCTGTATTTTGTATTCAATATAAAAGATGCTGAATTAATATTTTTATAACAAAATTTTCTTGCTGTTACAGTTGTATGTGGTTTTAATTGGAAATGTGTCAAACGGTAAATATGTAACATCCTGTCAACTTAGCCCTATCTGATTAAGGCTAGAGTAAGAGGTTTCATGGTCTTCACCTGTCGATGTTGAGGTTTGTCTTCTGTATCTTGAGGTACACAGAGAAACCTGCAGCATCTGTGTATTTTTGAAACTGGCTGTCTCAACACTGCTGTGGCAATGGGGCTGCATTGGTTTCTGGAATTTGGAATTGACTGTATTCATTGTGTTGTTTGATCCCTTGCTCATACCATTTAATGGTATTGTATGAAATATATTAATAGAATAGCCTCTCAAATTTTCCTCCCTTTTATCTTTGAAGAGATTGTACACTGATATTTCCTCATGCGTCAAAGAAGATCTTATTTTTATTGGAGGGCAAGTAGGCTTATGTTGACCCTGTACCCTAGCTCTGTAGTACAGGGCAGTATGTGGAGACCGCACGCCAGCCCTGAGTTGAGCTCCTCCTTTCCAGCCCATCATTCCTTTGAACAGGGTCTGGAGCCCAGAACAGTGCCTTCCCTCTGAGATTTCAGTGCTGAGGAAAGTGAGACCCTATGAAACTGGTTACACTAAATGCATGCCTTTGTCATCTTGTGGGAAGGGATGGTTGGACTCCAGCAAACCCTGTGTTCTGAGTCCAGGTGAAGGGTTTCTGGTGAGGATATAGAGACTCAAACTGGGGAGGGAATGGTGAATCTGGGCTCCAGATGGAGGATAGCATCGACTCTGAGTGACCAGATCCTCATCTTAACTGTGGCACCTGAGATCAAGTCCCCTTTCTCAGATTTATAATCAGCTATTTTCATTACAATGATAAGATGACAGACATAGGAGAAGACAGGGCTTACGTATAGCCATGAGACTTAGGAATGGGAGAAACAGATGACAAGTGCGTGATGCTTAGGAAATTAAGAAGTAGCTACTAGAATACTTAGGGGAGATGTACATGTGTTCAATTGTTTTTTCTCCCTTTAATTTACCTAAGTCTCAAGGACAAAGAATGGGCTTGGTAGGGACAGAGAACCTATATTTACTGACCTGGTTGAGATGGGTCCTTCTAGTGGAGAATGTGACAAGGCTGTGAACTGACTCACAGGTTTGTCCCACTGAGAACTTCCTGTGTAGGATGGGGTGGGGCATGAGGCTGTCTCTGAGGTTGTGGGGGGGGTACTCTGGGGATGAGGAGGTCACAAAACGCTTCCTTCCATATCTGTGTGCTTAAATGCTGAGGGCCAGGGTAAGGGGGTCACAGGGTGGGTTTGTGTGTACTGCAGGGGCGCATTATGGGAACTCCGAGCTCGAGGGGGCATGAAGAATGGGGGTGGTAGTGGTGTTACCAAGGTTGAGTTTTGAAATAGGAGGCTATATCTTGCATTTCCTTACTGCCCGTCTCACTCTACCTACCCTGGGGGAACATGTGGGAACATCTCTGATCCATGGGAACCAGAGTAAGGCAGCAATGGCTAAATGGGGTGCAAGCCCCATCTGCTTTTGGCTTTCCCCTCAACTCATCTGGGCATTCATTTTTGCCCCCACCTTTCCTCTTGGCCTTAGGTCTAAGGAGGTGAAGTGGGGGCTCACTGGTGCTTTCAGGCAGCATTTGCCCCCTTCTCTTTTCTGTTTCACATGCTTCTCCCTTGACCCTTACCTTTTGCAGCCACCCTCTAGCAAAAGACTTTCTCTCTTCCCTTTCTGTCTGGGGTGGTTCCCTTAAATTTTATTTTATGTCTTCCTTAGCTGTGGTTTCTAATACAACTGTGTTCTGATAGGAACCAAACCAAACTCTTAATATACAAAGGGGAAACATCTGAAGTTTAGAGAACCATAGTCTTTCAAAACTATTTTCTTTTTGGGACCTAAACATCTTATTTCAGTGGGCTAGAGTTGAACATTGATTCCTTCATTCTCTATCTATTGTTATAACAGCCTCTTTCTCACCTGAAGATCATTTGGTGACTAGCTGAAAAGGATAGTTCACATAAAATGAAATGCAATAAAAGAAAAGGGTAGCATAATTCTTTTTTTTTTTTTTTTTTTTTTTTAGACTTATTTATTTATTTATTTGTCAGAGAGAGCGAGAGAGCGAGAGTGAGCACAGGCAGACAGAGTGAGAAGCAGGCTCCCTGCCGAGCAAGGAGCCCGATGTGGGACTCGATCCCAGGACGCTGGAATCATGACCTGAGCCGAAGGCAGCTGCTTAACCAACTGAGCCACCCAGGCGTCCCAAGGGTAGCATAATTAAAAAGCCTCTTATGTCTAGATACTGTATCCATCTGGCTGTCTATCATCTGTCTATGTATGTATGTATGTATCTATCTATATAGGTATCATCTATCTATCACCATCACCACCATCATCAATCATACCATATATCTAGTCCATCCGTTTAGTGTCTATGTTTCTATCTTCATTAATATCTTTCAGAGTTCAAACAATGGAGCTTTGAGATCTTAGTCGATAGACCATTCTATGACGCTTGAACATGAAATAGATATTGTGATCTTTTTGAGAAACAAGTGATGACATTTGACTTGGCTCAGTCTGCTTGCAGTACCTGTCATTCCCAGCTCTGCCATCTTGTGGCGATCTGTAACTGGCACACTTGCAACCAGGAACCTGGGCACCAGCGCAGAAGCTGATGTTCTCACACATTGGACAAATACACTGATACATGGAGTGGATTACAGTTTGACTTGAACATTTCTTTGTAAAAATTAATCATTTAAGTATTTGCAACTCAGAAGTCCAGAACCCAATGAAGGCTATGTAAAGATTCCATGTCTAGGTGAAGGGATGGTGGGCAGTGAACCTTGGGGATTGGAGGGAAGTCGTCAACACACCTCCTGTGCCTGAAATACTCCCCATTCCAGCCACTCTTAGAAGACATAGTGACTTAGATGTGGAGTGGGATGAAGGAGATAAATTAATTTTTTTCTTTCTCCTCCTTCAAGAAAGTTTGGGTGATTTAGAGGAGAATGGAAGGATTTCCAGGTACTTCAATGACAATAGGATAAGAAACAATATTTTTGTCATTTAACTAATAATAAATTGCTCTTCTGCAAATATAAAATAATACCCTTTCTTGGCATTATTAAATGTAAGTAATCTGAAATGTGGACAAATTTATGTGAAAATATTTTTATGATAATGTTAATTAGATGAAAATGGATATGTGGAACTTTTTAAAAAAATCATTTCTTTCTTTCTTTATTTTAGATTTTATTTATTTATTCGACAGACAGAGATCACAGGCAGGCGGAGAGGCAGGCAGAGGGAAGGGGAAGCAGGCTCCCTGTTGAGCAGAGAGCCCGATGTGGGGCTCGATGTGGGGCTCGATCCCAGGACCCTTGAGTCCATGACCTGGGCCAAAGGCAGAGGCTTTAACCCACTGAGCCACCCAAGCGCCCCTATGTGGAACTTTCTTTTCCACCCTCCTCCTTGTCCTCACTCTTTTCTTTCTTTTCCTCGCTGATGATTAGTGATAAATTATTATCATTAAGAGAGCTGTTAATGTGTTTTTATTTTCAAGAAGACTTGTCTACTGACTGTGACTTCTCAGAAAACAATTTAAAATTTAAGTCAGAGGGGCGCCTGGGTGGCTCAGTGGGTTAAAGCCTCTGCCTTTGGCTCAGGTCATGATCCCAGGGCCCTGGGATCGAGCCCTGCATCGGGCTCTCTGCTCCGTAGGGAGCCTGCTTCCCCCCCTCTCTCTGCCTGCCTCTCTGCCAACTTGTGATCTCTGTCTGTCGAATAAATAAAATATTAAGAAAAATTTAAGTCAGAGTACCATTTTTATTCATTTACACTGGGAAATGTAACTGTCAGATTAGCTGGGTGTTATCTGAATATGACCAAACATCTCTGCCTGTAACCTCTGGATGGGGGAGGGGTTGGCATGAGATGGTTGAAAATCTAGTTAACGAACAGAGGAAGCTAGATATTTAGTAGGGAGTTTTAATGGCCTCAAGCTCTACAAACTGACAAACCCACCTTTCCAACAAAGATGGATGGCACTTCCATTCCAACAAGACAATGTGGGATGGCTTTCAGGAGACCAGACCATAATATTGGCGAGTAAGGGGATCCTCTGGCTTCAATAAGCCCTGCAAAGGCATAGCCACTGTTTGTTTTTGACAGCTCTCTTATGTTTCTGGAGTAGGATGTTAAAGCTGAAATTGCCACCGAGACATCAAAATAGATAGGAAATTCTGAAGCCAGACAGCTAAATGCAGAATTACAAAGGTAATATATTAGATATGGTTCCATGGCACTTGGCCCTGTTAAGGAGATTGTGGATAGGAAAGAGATCATAGTGTCAAGAAAGGAGGAGTTTTTGAAGGAGGATTTGGACACTTTTGGTGCCTCAGTGCTGAAGCCAAATATTTTTCCTCAGTCCAGGGCAGTATGTTCAGTCCAGCCTATGTGTCCTTGCTCCAATTAACCTGGGGCTTCTAAGATCTTGATGTGCATAAGAATAACCTGGAAAGTTTGTGACAGCCAGATTCTAATTTAGTAGGTACCAGTGTGGTCTGAGAATTTTCAGTCTAACCACCTCCCAGGTGATGCTGATACAGCCTGTGTGTGGATGGACCTACTTTGAGGAGCCATGGTCTAAATTGCATCCCTACTTCCACAGCAAACACCAGGCCTTCTCAGGGCCAGAGTTGCTTACTCTTTGTCCACTCTTAGGAGGATGTGTTGGGAAGAGGTCGATGCAGGTCTAGGAGCAGGCTGGGCTCCTTTTGGGCAGGGAATTCCTGGTTCTGAGAACCCAGAGGTGGTCTAGTAGGGGACAGCATGGACTCTGTCTTGGTGGGGTATTCACCTACCCCATGGACTCTCCTACCTGCAGAAAGGGACTGGCTAGGGGACAGCCATAGCACTGTCCTACAAAGTGCAGGATCCTCTGGACTGAGTCTAAGGGAGTTCTGCCTGGATATGGTCTAATTATTGCACTGAGCTTGGGTTTTGTGACTTAAAGTGACCTTGGACTGTGCATTATTTAGTAGTGAGAAGTCCTGGGATCTGCCATGGGGGCAGAGAAAACTTTCCCTCTGAATTAATTTTAAGAAATGAGTCAAGTAAAAAAGCTTTCATTTCTTCATCAGTTGTGTTTGCTCCATATTCCGTTTATGTTCCATGGCTGACTAATCTTTCTTAATGACATTGTCTTTACCAGGATTCATTCTACTTTTCCCTTAGGAAACCATGACATTCTGATTTATAATAAATAGTATTTGGTCGTTCAGATGACCAAATACACATTTTTTCATATATATATCTGTTTTTAATCTGCATTTTTGGGTTCACAGCTCCCAAAACCTTGGGATAAGTGATACAAAGTGATAAAGGCATCTTTTGTCATGTGAATGAGGTGGCTTTGGGAAAGCATCTAAGGATGGAAACTGGTTTCCAATGGAGATAACCATTGTGTTTAGAGGGTTGGAACTTTTTGTTCCATCCCCTGACATCTGGGGGGAGGAGAGGAGCTGGAGGTTGAATCAGTCACCAATGGCCAATGATCTAATCAATCATGACTATGTAATAAAGTCTACATAAAACCTGTTAACCTTAAAGAAACAAAACTGCCAGTTATTTTACTAGCAAAAGATGGTTTATTCAGGAGTAACAGGGAATCATAATCTGGGGCAAGGAACTTATGGCAAAACAATAAGCAAGTCCGCCAAAGGAGAGGAATGCTCTTTTACAGAGGAGAGTGGGAAGTTAGGAGGCAGTTATTAACAGAAAGTCCATTGGAGTAAACTGGGAGTTCTAAGTATGGTGGCTTTTCATTGGCTGCACGGTGACTGTCTCTTATTGGCTGGGCTGTTGCTAGGGGAGGAAGAAGCCTTCTTTCTTCCTGTTGGGATAGTAAAGTAATATCCAAGTGCAAGGTCTGTTCTTCCTGTTGGGTCTGCGGTTGACTACCAGTGTTTAGGCATGAAAGCACCCCCTGCTGAACCTTCCAACTCCATTTTAGTGAGTTTTCCCTATATTAGCTTTACAAACCCAAAGGAACTGGGTTCAAAGAGCTTCTGGGCTGGTGAACACATGGAGATGCAGGGAGAGGGGCCCATCTGGAGAAGACCATGGAGGCTCTGCATCCCTTCTCCAGTCCCTTGCCCCATGCATCTCTTCCACCTGGCTGTTCCTGAGTTGTATCTTTTTGTAATAAACTGGTGATCTAGAAAGCAAAATGTTTCTCTGAGTTCTGTGAGCTGCTCTAGCAAATTAAAGGGACCCAGGGAGGAGGTCCAGTAAACCTTCATCTGTAGCTGTTCTGTCAGGAGCACAGGTAACAACCTGGACTTGGGACCATGTGTGTGTGTGGGGAAGAGGGGTAGTGGGGGCGGTCTTGTAGGATTGAACCATTAAGCTTTGGAATCTGATATGCTCTCTGGGTAGATTGTGTCAGAATTGAGTTGAATTCTTAGACACCCTGCTAGTGTTGGATAATTTTTTGGTATTATGTGAGAAGCCCTCCCCTCCACAACCATCTGTTAGAATTGAGGCCAAGAACCCAAAAGAGGAACTTTGGCATTTACTGGGCACAGCATGCCCCTGTCCATTCCCTTGTCTTTTCTTACTCTTCTTAACTATTGGAAATGCCCTCCAATCCCTGAGCACTTGATGCAAGCTGAGCCAGAAGAGAGTAGCTCATCCTTCTGAGTACAACTCCTGGTCCAGGGATGGGCTTAGGACTTAAGCCAGGCCATCCAGTGTCCTCTTCTGGGTTTGTCAAACCACAGCTAGAAGGAGAGACAGCTTTGGTTCTTGGGGTGAGAATGGGTTAGAGTTGGTCTACAGTAGCAAAGAATGGAACCAGGCAAGAACAGGACAGCTGAGAGGTCAGTGCAGAGACTCCTGGCAGTGGCTGATCCCAGCTTCCATTCCCAGAGGCTCTTCCTTTGGTTCAATGGTTCAATGAACTGCTTCATGCCTTTTCAATAAATTTTGTATTTGTCAACAGGATTTCTAGGTTTCTAATTCTGGAAGCTCAGTGTTCTAACAGATAAATGAAATAATGTAACTTGAATAATAATGCAGTTCTCATCAGGTGTAATTGCAAACTTGCTTCTCTCTCTAAACCTTTTACAAACCACTTCCTTCCTTCCAGTATTTTTGTATTCTATTTTACTGAGAGAAATAATCAGACAATGATTTAATACATTATCTTCTCTCTTCATTACAAGTGTTAGCATCACCAATGCTTATTAATCCCTTTTTCCCCCAAGACCAGAGTCATGTCCTCTCAGCTTAAAGCCTGTCTCTCTGCTCCTGTTCTAGATCTCAAGAACAAGAACCAAATGAAGAAATGGGCCTAACCCAGTGCCATCTACACCACAGAGGTAGGTAAGGAGCAGAATGTTCTGAGGGCCGTGTGGACCATCTCTATCCCATCTAGATGTGAACTGACCCTGAACAGGAATATTTACAAAGTCCTGAGAATTTTCACATTTACCACTAAACCTGATGTTGTGGCTTACTATATTCCTCTCCTGACTGAATGTAGAGAAAATGGCTGCCGAGGAAAAATGGTTGACCATGGAAGTGAGTAATTGGGACTTTCTATGCTCGATGGAAGTGAAGGTGTTAGGGCCCGCCCTAACTCTGTGGGCCAGCAGGAGAGGAAGGCTAGGCCTACGTCTGACTACCCTTGGGTCTTTCTGCCTTTGATCCAGGCTTGACCATGAGCCCCTGCAGACCTGGCTCAGTGACCTCAGAAGCTTCTGGATTAATAGTGGTTAACACTGGTGAGTAAAGATTGAGAGGCAGCTGTGGGGAGCAGTGGAGTGTTGAGGAGGGATCCAGCTAGAACTGGTGTTACAGGAAGTAATTGTTTAATCTCAGAGGATGTAGGCTGACCCCTGAGTTCACCACCAGATACTGCCACATGAGAGAACCAGCAATGGACCTACTTATGTAGGGGGGTACCGAGCTGATGAACCTTGGGTCTGGTGTTCAGAGGACCCTTTCCACAGACTGGGTCCCATATTGGGATGCCACTCATACTCTGTGGGTGACAGGGAGGATAAAATAATCAATGGAGTGTGAGCTGGAGCAAGAGAGTGGAGTTGTCAACCTGTTGGCTAGGGTACAAAGATTCTGTGTGATTTTGAAATAGTATCAAATAATGCCGAAGGAAAGAGAAGCAGTGAATTTGAACCCTTGTTGATAGGAAGCTTCCTTTTCTTTTGTTTTGATGCCTACCAGGTAGATGAAACGTAACTTCTCTTAATAGTGGTACCTGTTGACAATAAGTAATATCAGTGGGTCAGCTTGACTGAGTTCATTCTGCTGTGACTCTGCAAGTTGTAGAGAGAAGTTTGCCATTCTTCTTCCATCACACTAATTCCCACTGGTTATCTATTTTTTTTTATTCTAGGCTTACTGTACAGATTTTACAACTATCTTTGTCCTCTGTAGTACTTTCTGACTCAGCCTGAGAGTTTCATGTGTTTTCCCCAAACTTTAGGCTCCTACTGGTTAGAGGTTAAATCTCCATTCCCGTGACTGCACCAAAGCATTGCTCTATGGGAAGTCATGTTTCACAATAAAACATGAACATAGTAGGGCCCATTAAGTAGCATTGCTCTATGTGGCATTTTACACATTTGAGGAAAATGGTAGTGTATCTGTCCTCCTTGTTCTGGTTCACCATTCCCCACAAATTCAATAATATCAGCTTATTTCTTGCAAATTCTGAGCCTTCTGGGGCCTGGCTCTACATTTTTAAGCCCCAGTCAACTCACATACGCCTCTTGGTGATCTAATCTTTAGTTCTTTCTCCAACACTTAGTGCATTCTATCTCAAGTAGAACAAGAGATATAAGGGAGAGAGAGGTCGAGGTGAAGGACAGGTGGTAGAAATAAGACCAAGAACTAGAAGAAGAGAATTTCAGTATATAAACATTCTGGGATGGGGTTACCAGCAATGGCAGAGTCGAGAGAGAGGCCATGAGGCTTGAGTTGAGGGACTTGAGTTTTCTGGCATGCTCCACCTCCTTCATTTGTATCAGCTGAAATATCCCTTCCAGAGAGAAACTTCCCCTGGTGAGAGCTGACATCCCCACAGCCTCCATGTTGTAACCTCTTATTACTCACAGAATTTTTTCATTATAGATTTTTCACATCTTTGTGAAACAATTTCATATACACTTAGTCTGTTTAACATATTTGACCACCAGCTAGACTGTGAACCCCGTGAGCTCAGGGATAGTGTCTGTCCTGTTCATTGTTTTATTCTGAGCCTGTGGCACAGTGTTTTTATGTAATGGTGTAGAGAGGATGTTAGTAAATGTTAGCTGATGGTGTGTTCTGCGTGGTGCCCAGTAACTCACTAATTTTACTTCAGTGAGCACTCATACCTTCTGAGTGCTTCTTAGTTCTGTCTCCCCTTGTTTCTTTTTCTGGTATGACTAAGAGTAAAACCATTAAAAATGAAGAGAGTGAACATGTGTATTACGGATAGCAAGGCTAAGATGGATGCAGGGTTCAACTTCACATTACACCAAAGTAGGAATTTAGAGAGATTCCAAAAGGGTGGTGGTGGAGGGTGGGGAATGCAGGAAGAAAAATGGTGCAAGTGGGTCAGTCGTTTGGCTGGAGTGGATGGGGACATGAGGGAGGCCCAGGGATTGGTTCGGAATGAAGAAAGGGTTGTGGGGGACAGAGAGGCCATGGGCTGTGAGCCCTGAGCACCAGCCTGGCTCTCTAGTAGATGGGGTCTGTAAATACCCTGTGGGTTAGAGCTCCTCCTCATCTCATAAAGGAGAATTTAGCCCTGGGTGACAGGTGTAGGCAGGACAGAGTGGTTTTAAAGGCTCAGAAAGATCCCTAAAGAGGAAAAGTTAGATTCTGTCAAAGCCCCTTTTTGTCATGAGCCCCTCTTGCTCTAGGTCCTCCTTGTCTGGATCGTTCTGAGCAGAACGAAGAAAGACCAATAATCACACCTCCACGTAACTCCCACCTCAGCCCTCCACATTCACCTGTGAATTCCTGTGCTGCCGATCCTCATTTTCTGCTGGCTTATCTGATAATTATTCTTGTATTTCAAACCTCCTTGTGGTTCCCTGTTTCAGCCATAAGCTAAGACACAGGGAAGAACAATGTTCGATTGCACCAAAAACTTCCTCTCCTGGGTCAAATGGTAACTGATCGCGGCACCTTGACCCTCCAAGATTTCAGTCTACCACCAGCAGCCAGGACCCTTAGGGGAGAGAAAGCCACTCATGCTTTTTGATGTAACTTTTCTACTTCAGCCCCCATGACGCGGGCCTGGTTCTCAGAGACCTAAGGAAACATGATGTTAAAAGGCCATGTTGTTCATATAAGGAGATTTTGGAGATTCAGAATCTAATTGGTGTTTGAGCTTCAGAAAGTGGCAGATGAGGTCTCCGATCACATCTTAAATGGCAAAGTGTGTCTCTATTGGCTCTCAGTAGGGAGGATGTCAGAGGATGTGTTTATATTACCCCCTCCCATTACTGTAGACTTCTGTTGGTGTCCTGGTACCTCCTCACAGGGTTATTTTGCAGCTGGAACTGTGACTTTGAGGACATGGGAGTCAGGATGGCTTTGAACCTCTCTCTTCAGGGACTCTGTGTCCTCCTCAGCACCATGGTGGCTGCTCAAAGTGAGTTTCCCGGGATCAACAGTAAGGGGTGAAGGGAAAGTTTTCTGGAGTCAGGGAGCTGAAGCCTCAGTGGAAACCATGTGTTTTTGACCAAAAAGGAACCACACTGACTGTGAATACTGGTTCTTCTCCTAGGGGGTGTCAACTGATCATGGTGGAGCTTTGGTAAGAAATGATATTGAACCCAGACTGAGATGAGTCAGTGACAGTCCGAGTCAATGTCTCCCTTGTTTTCGGGGAGTGTTTGGTTGGTCCCTGTGTGTGGGAAGGACCAGCGATCGACCACAGCTGTGTCCCTGGGGTCCTTGCACACTGTATTTGTCCACTTTGCAGAGGACTACCTCATCAGGATTTCCATGTTTGATATGTTTATGTGACTGTAGGCTATGTGCTTGTGTGTGGGTATGAGGGGGTATGAGGGCTGTCTGTGCTGGATGAACAGGGCTGCTGAGAAGTGGCTGAGTCGGTTGCTCTGTGAAGCCCACACCGTTGGCAGTGCCATGTCCCATATGTAACCAGATCATAGATAATCTCACACCTGCTCTCCTCTTTAGCACCTCTCCTTCAGTCCCCCTGTCTTCTCTCTGCTTGTCTGGTGTTTGCCCTGCACTGGATTCTGGGAGAGGCTTTGCCTCCTGGCCTCGCTTGTTCCTACCAAGTGTCTGTTGTAGAGCAGAGGAACCTGCAGCCATATCAGGAGGCCTCTTGTTAACAGAGATTAACTGATGCACAACTTAGTTATATTAAGCCTTCTGAGTCCCTGCCCCTGTCCTTGTGAATCATTTCCTGACTTACTGGGATCCTGGACTGGTCCTTTCTGAATTCTGGAGGGTACATTTTCTCTCTCCTGCGTTCTTCTATCCCTCTCTGAAAGCTGGTTTCTACTGAGCCTTGGACTCCGAGGACTGTGGGCATCAGAGATAGGGCTGCAAAAAGCCTAGACTTCAGTCCGGAGGAGGCAGCTCTTTCAGATTTGGGTGCGGGTCCAGGCTGAGACTGCTTACAGCTTTGACTGCTCTCAGTGCTGATTGTCTTCCTTCTAGAGCTCAGTCTCTGTCCCTCCCTGACTCTCCTTGGGAAACCCCATCCCTCCAGGTTTCTGCTGCATGAGTGTTGGCCAGATGCTAGTGAAGATTCCTCTCTTGATGACTCTGAGGTGCAGGTGGGGGTTTGGGTCCATGAGGACGAGAGACAACGAGTGTTCTCATATAAGGCCCCCTCTTCTGACTAGGAAAACTATAGGAAATTTCTTCAGTAGTAACTTAAGTTGCAAGAACATTTCACCAAAGCAAGCATTCTTTTTATTTTCCCAGAACCAACACCACTCAGTGTAGCCTACTAAAAATTTATTCTCTTTCATACAACATTGGCCTTGCTCTTTGTAAAACAATAGTCCTGGCCTTTCGGAGAATTGATGATTTCTTTTTTTTTTTTTAAGATTTTATTTATTTATTTGAGAGAGAATGAGAGAGAGCATGAGAGGAGAGAGGTCAGCAGGAGGAGCAGGCTCCCTGCTGAGCAGGGAGCCCGATGTGGGACTCGATCCCAGGACTCCAGGATCATGACCTGAGCCGAAGGCAGTCGCCCAACCAACTGAGCCACCCAGGCGGCCGCATTTGATGATTTCTGGGTTGGGCACACACTACAGGAGTCTCCACTGTGAAATCCATGATGGGCGTTGGCAAAAGATTATCCTTTGAAACACAGTTTATGCTGTTATACGCAGAAACATAGACTCTCAAAGACTGAATAACTCAGTATTTAGTCTGTAAACTGTTTTTTAAAAAATTAACAATATATTTTGGACATCTTTTTATTCTTGTTTTACACACTAAAAATGTTTTATGGTAGTATGACAAAAATATGGACATTTCAGGAGTATTATGGAAAATTTTATTTGCTTCCAATTTTTTCATTATATGACCAAAATGCAATATACACACCTAATCAGCTGCTTTGGTCATTTAGTTGTTTTCAGTGTTTCGGCCTTTATGAAACATGTTGTTCTGAATTTCTTTGTATTTAAGTGTAAATCACCTCATGATTGTTTTTCTTAATGACATTCTAAAAGTGGAATTGCTGTTTTATAGGCTGTAAATACCTTCAGAGCTTTTGATACATGAAGAGCCCTTGTCTGCCAGAAATGTTTGCACTAAATTTTTATGCCCACCAACGTTGTATGAGAGTGTTAGTTTCCATAGCTCCTCACCAACATTGGCTTTTTATCAAGTTTTAAAAACTGGGCCAGTTTCCTAAGCAAAAAGTGGTATATATTAGCTAATTTAATCCTTCATTTGTGAATTACTTGCTAATGACGTCTGTGCTTTTAAACTTGGCATGTTTGTCATTTTGTCACGATTTATATTGGAGCTTTTTATACTATTTCTTTTTTTTTTATACTATTTCTACCACGATGATTGTGACTACGATTATCGGCAGATAATCGGACACTGCATTCACTTCTGTGAACTCCTGTGAATGCCCAACAACCCTACAAGGCAAGCAATGTTTTTATCTCAAAAATTAGATCAGAAAACTGAAAGAAAACAAAGTTCAATCACTTGTCTAAGGTGAGACAGGTGTAAGTAGTTAGAGGCAGGACTTGAACCCAGACAACCAGGGTCCACAATCATTGTCCCTATTGAATTTTTCCCTTTACAGGCTGCAAATATTTTCCCCAGTTAGTTTTCATTTTATTGTTCCTATGTTTTGAGATGCAAGTAAAGGTCTAATGTTAATAGTCAAATCTATAAAAATTCCTCCACCCACTTTCAGAATCTTGTTACAAAAGCTCTTCTCTGTTTCAACTTTAAATTATTTCATCTTTATTTTAATAATTTTGTGAATATATTTAAATATATGTCAATGCTAGCAAGTGTTTGGGTAGCTCAGTCAGTCGAGCATCTGACTCTTCATTTTGGCTCAGATCATGATCTTGGAGTCCTGGGACTGAGCCCCGAAGCAAGCTCTGCGCTCAGCGTAACATCTACTTGAGATTCTCTCTCTTCCGCTCTCCCTGCTTGCCTGCTCTCTCTCAATAAACAATCTTCAAAAAATCTGAAAAAAAAAGTCACTACTAGTTAACTGCATAAATTAGTTTACTGAAGGATATGAAGTGATATCTAACATTATTTTATTTTTTCCAATAGTATTTCCTGAATTCTGTTTTTGTCTTTTGTGACTGATTTGAATGCCACTTGAAAAACATGCTAGGGATGCCTGGGTGGCTCAGTCGGTTAAGCCTCTGCCTTTGGGTCAGGTCATGTTCCCAGGACATGATCCTGGGATCGAGTCCCGCATCGGGCTCCTTGTCCAGCAAGGAGGCTGCTTCTCTCTCTGCCTCTGCCTGCCACTCTGCGTGCTTGTGCGTGCTGTCTGACAAATAAATAAATAAAATCTTAAAAAAACCCCAACAATATTCTAAATCACACCATGGCCCTTCCATTATATCCTTTTTGGATCTATTTAGACTTTAATTCCACAATTGTTTATTGAGTTTAAGGTGGGCTGGAGGGATATGAAGTCGATATATACCCTTCACAATTCATTAGGTGCAGAGGCCCTAGTGGGGATGAAGGAGGCATTCCCTGGCCCCGGAAGCTAAGAGTCCAGGCTGGGTACCAAAACAAGAATTTATGATTTATAATAAACTCTGTTTTCCATTTACATTCCCGCCAACAATGCACAAGGGTTCGCTTTTCTCTACATTCTTGCCAACATTTATTATCTCCTGCCTTTTTGATAATAACCATTCTGTGGTTTTTCTCATTGTGGTTTTATTTGCATTTCCCTGATGTTTAGTGATGTTGATCATTTTTTATTGTACTTGTTGGCCATTTGTATGTCTTCTTTGGAAAAAAGTCTATTCAAGTTCTTTGCCCATTTTTTAATTAAAAAATTTTTGGGGGGGCGCCTGGGTGGCTCAGTGGGTTAAAGCCTCTGCCTTCGGCTCAGGTCATGACCCCAGGGTCCTGGGATCGAGCCCCACATTGGGTTCTCTGCTCCATGGGGAACCAGCTTCCTCCTCTCTCTCTCTCTGCCTGCCTCTCTGCCTACTTGTGATCTCTGTCTGTCAAATAAATAAATAAAATCTTAAAAAAAATTTTTTTTTTCGGGATGCCTGGGTGGCTCAGATAGTTAAGCATCTGCCTTTGGCTTGGGCTGTGATCTGGGGGTCCTGGATGGGGGGTCCCTGCACAGTGGGGAGCCTGCTTCTCCCTCTCCCTCTGCCTCTGCTATTCTCCCTGCTTGTGCTCTCTTACTCTCTGTCAAATAAATAAATAAAATTAAAAAAATTTTTTTCCAAGTTAAATTCTAGTTAGCTATCATATAGTGTAATACTGGTTTCAGGAGTAGAACTTAGTGATTCATCACTTACGTACAACAGCCAGCACTCATCACAAGTGTCCTCCTTAATGTCCCTTTAGCTCATCCCCACTCACCTCCCTCCAGCAACCTTCAGTTCATTCTCTATAGTTAAGAATCTCTTATGGTTTAATTACATTAGATTATTTTCTTTCTTTCATCTCTCTCTCTCTCTTTTTTTGCTATTGATTTGTGTGAGTTCTTTATATATTTTGGATTTTTTTAAAAAAAGATTTTATTTCTTTATTGGACAGAGAGAGATCATAAGTAGGCAGAGAGAGAGAGAGAGAGAGAGAGAGGAGGAGGAGGAGGAGGAGGAGGAAGCAGCCTCCCTGCCAAGCAGAGATCCCGTTGCAGGACTCGATCCCAGAACCCTGAGATCATGACCTGGGCTGAAGGCAGAGGCTTACCCCACTGAGCCACCCAGGCGCCCTTGGATTTTTTTTTTCAAGATTTTATTTATTTATTTGACAGAAAGAGAGACAGCGAGAGAGGGAACACGAGCAGGGGGACTGGGAGAGGGAGAAGCAGGCTTCCCACTGAGTAGGGAGCCCGATGTGGGACTTGATTCTAGGACCCTGGGACCATGACCCGAGCCAAAGGCAGATGCTTAACGACTGAGCCACCCAGGCACCCCTATATTTTTGATCCCCTTATCAGATAGATGGCTTGCAAATAGTTCCTCCCATTTCATATATTCTTTTTCCATTTTGGTGGTCATTACTTTTGCTCTACAGAAGATTTTTAGTTGAGCATATTCTTACTTATTTCTTTTTATGTTTTCCGCTTGTGCTTTTGGTGTCATATCTATACAATCATTGTCAAGTAAATGTCAAGATTTCCCCTATATTTTCTTCCTGGAGTTTTGTAGTTTCAGTTATTACATTTAAGTCTTTAATCCCTTTTGAGTTAATTCTTGTGAGTGGTGTAAGGTAGTGGCCCAATTTCATTCTATGCATGTAAACATTCGGTTTTCCTAACACTGTTTATTGAAAAGACTGTCCTTTCCCCTTGGAGTATTCTTGACTTTTCTTGTCAAATATTAGTTGACCATATTGCATTGTTTTCCCTAGGGTTTTGATTATTTTCCAAGGTCCATGTGTCTATTTTCATGCCAGTATCATACTATAGCTTTGTAGTATAGTT
This sequence comes from Martes martes, assembly GCF_963455335.1. Lineage (NCBI taxonomy): Eukaryota > Metazoa > Chordata > Mammalia > Carnivora > Mustelidae > Martes > Martes martes. The sequence continues at coordinate 100,468,631 of NC_137895.1, read as the reverse complement.
TGAAAGTGATACCTTCAGCTTTGTTTATTTTTCTCAAGATTGCTTTGGCTGCTTAGTGTCTTTTGTGGTTCCATACAAATTTTAAGATTTTTTTCTCTTTCTGTGAAAAATGTGATTGGAATTGATAGAAATTGCATTGAATCTAGAGATAACTGCGGGTAGCATGGATATTTGAAAAATATTAATTCTTCCAAACATGAACAAGTTATATCTTTCCATTTATTTGGGTCTTCAATTTTTTAAAATCAAAGTCTTATAGTTTTTAGTGTCCAGAACTTTCCCTCCTTGGTTAAGTTTATTCCTAAGAATTTTATTCTTTTGATGCTATTGTAAATGAGGTGGGTTTTTTAAATTTATTTTTCAGATATTTCATTTTTTGTGTATAGACACACAACTGATTTCTGTATGTTGGTTTTATATCTGGCAACTTTACTGAACTCACTGATTAAATAGGCTTTTTGGTTGAGTCTTTAGGATTTTCTTTATGTAAAGACATCTGCAAATGGAGACAATATTACTTCTTTCTTTGTGCTTTGGATCAAGTCTTTTACCGACTTTTACTTCTTTTTCTTGTCTATTTGCTCTGGTTGGGACTTACTGTACTACGTGGAATTAAAGTGGTGAGAGTAGACATCCTTACTTGTTACTGATCTTAGAGGAAAAACTTTCAACTTTTCACCATTGAAACTGGTACTAAGTGGGCTTCTTACATATGGCTTATATTATGCTGAGGTATGTTTATATCCAATTTTTGGAGAGATTTGATCATTTAAGCATGTTGAATTTTGCCACCTCTTCTAATCTATTGAGATGATCATACGATTTTTAGTTTTCATCTACATATGTGAAGTGTTATATTTGTTGATTTAATGCAATGAACCATTCTTGCATCTCAGTGATAAATGCTTCTTTGTCATGGTATATAATCTTTTTAATGTACTGTTCAGTTCAGTTTGTTAATATTTTTTAAAAATATTTTATTTATTTATTTGACAGACAGAGATCACAAGTAGGCAGAGAAGCAGGCAGAGAGAGAGAGGAGGACACAGGCTCCCCACTGAGCAGAGAGCCCGATGTGGGGCTCAATCCCAGGACCCTGAGATCATGACCTGAGCTGAAGGCAGAGGCTTTACCCACTGAGCCACCTAGGCACCCCCAGTTTGTTAATGTTTTGTTGAGAATTTTTATATCTACGTTCACTGGGGACATTGGGCTATAGATTTCTTTTTTTGTAGTGTCCTTATGTAGCTTCAGTGTCATGTTTATGTTGATGATGTAAAATGATTTTGGGAGTGTTCTTTGTCTTCAATTTTTAAAAAAAAATTTATTTGTTTTTTTTTTTTTTTTTGAGAGATAGAGAGGAGAGTGGAGAAGGGCAGAGGGGAAGGAAGAAGGAGAAAGAATCTGAAGCAGACTCCACATTGAGCATGGAGCCTGATTCAGGGCTTAATCCCCCAAATGTGAGATCATGACCTGATCTGAAACTGAAAGTCAGATGCTCAACTGACTGAGCCACCCTTTCCTCTTCAATTTTATGGAAGAGTTCAAGAAGGATTAATGTTAATTTTTCTTTAAAAGTTTTGTCAGTTTTGTTTATCTTTTCAAAATACCAGCTCTTACTTTTGTTAATCTTTTCTATTGGTTGTCTGGTCTGTATTTCATTTTTTTCTGCTCTGATCTTTGTTATTTCCTTCCTTCTGATGCTAACTGTGGCTTGGTTTCTTAGTTATTTGAGGTATAAGGTTAGGTTTTCAATTTCAGATCTTTATTTTTTTTTGTAATGTAAGCATTTCTTGCTATAAACTTCTCTCTTAGAACTGTTCTAGTATTCCATATGTTTTAATATGTTGTCTTTCTGTTTTTATTTGTTTCAAGATATTTTTTTGAATTTCCTTTTGAGTTTTTCTTTGGTTGTTTTTCACTGGTTGTTTTTCTTTGGTTTGTTTTTCACTGGTTGTTTAAGTATGTTGTTTAATGTCCACTTTATTTCAAAATTTCCAGCTTTCTTCCTTTTATTGATTTTTAGTTTCATACCATTGTGATTGGAAGAGATAGTTGTTATGGTTTTAGTCTTCTTAAATTTGTTGAGCTGTTTTGTTGCCTATCATATGATTTATTCTGGAGAATTTTCCTTGTGTGCTTGGTAAGAATATGTTCTGCTTCCGTTGAATGGAATTTTCTGTTTATGTCTCTTAGGTTCATTTGTTTTAAAGTATGGTTCAAGTCCAATGTTTTCTCGTTGATTTTCTGCAAGGATGGTCCACCTGCTGTTGGAACGGTATACTGAAGAACTCTGCTTATTATTTTATTGTTTTCTAGTTCTTCCTCTGGATCTCTTCATGTTTGCTTAATATATTTAGTGCTCCAATGTTGGAAGCATATATTTACAATTGTTACATCCTCTGGACGAATCGACCACTTTATCATTCTATAATGGCCTTATTTGTCTCTTTTACAGCTTTTTTTAAAAAAGATTTTTATTTATTCATGGACAGAGAGAGATCACAAGTAGGCAGAGAAGCAGGCAGAGAGAGCGAAGGGAGGGGGGGAAGCAGGCTCCCTGCTGAGCAGAGAGCCCGATGCGGGACTCGATCCCAGGACCCTGAGATCATGACCTGAGCTGAAGGCAGAGGCTTAACCCACTGAGCCACCCAGGCATCCCTCTTTTACAGCTTTTGACTGAAGTTTATTTTGTCTTTTACAAGTATGGCTATCCCTACTTTCTTTTGGTTTCCATTTCCATGGAGTATCTTTTTTAATCCTTTCACTTTCATTCTGTGTTGGGACTTAAAGCTGAGGTGAGTATCTTGTAGGCAGCATATATCTGGTCTTTTTGTTTTTATCCTTTCAGCTACTCTAAGTCTTTTGATTGGAGAGTGCAGTCCATTTACATTTAGAGAAATTATTAATCTGTAGGATTTAACTAATGCCAGCTTACTGTTTTCTGGCTGTTGTATAGTTCTCTTATTCCTTTCTTCCTCTTGCTGCCTTCCTTTGTAAACTGATGATTTTTCATAGTGGTATGATTTGACTCTTATCTTTATCTTTTGTGAATCTACTATAGGTTCTCTCTCTGTGGTTACCATGAGCTTACATAAAACACCTTACTATAAAATAGTTTACTTTAGGGGTGCCTGGGTGGCTCAGTGGGTTAAGCCTCTGCCTTCAGCTCAGGTCAGGATCCTGGGGTCCTGGGATCGAGCCCCGAATCCGGCTGTCTGCTTGGCAGGGAGACTTCTTCCCCACCTCTCCCACCCCTCTGCCTACCTCTATGCCTACTTGTGATCTCTGTCAAATAAATAAATAAAATATTACAAAAAACAAAACCAGGCTACTTTACACAGGTAATAATTTAACTTTAATCTCATATAGAAACTCCACCCTTTTACACTTCCTCTTTTATGTTTTTGATGTTACAACTTATATCATTTTATATTGTATATCCATTAACAAATTGTTTTAGCAAAAGTTTTTAGTTTTTGGTTTTTAAGAGAGAGAGAGAGAGGGTGATCATGAGTCGGGAAGGGGCTGTGGGAGAGGGAGAGAGAGAATCTCAAGCAGGCTCCACACCAAGCCCAGAGCCTGACGTTGGGCTTGAAGTCACAACCCTGAGATTATGACCTGAACCAAAATCAGGAGTCAGACATTTAACTGGCTGAGCCACCCAAGCATCCTTTAGCTATAGTTACTTTTAATACTTGTAACCTTTAACCTTTATTCTGGTGTTAAGTAGCCAATACATCAGCATATTATAGTGCTTGAGTATTCTGAATCTGACTATATACTTTACCAGTGTGTTACATATTTTCATATGTTCTCATGTTACTAACTAAAGGTTTTTCATTTCAACTCGAAGAATTCGTTTCAGTATTTTTTGTAATACAGTTCTAGGGGTGATGAATTTTCTTTCTTTCTTTTTTTTTAAAGATTTTATTTATTTATTTGACAGGCAGATTTTATTTATTTATTTGACAAATAAATATTATTTATTTATTTATTTATTTGACAGATCACAAGTAGGCAGGCAGGCAGAGAGAGAGGAGGAAGCAGGCTCCCCGCTGAGCAGAGAGCCCGATGCGGGACCCGATCCCAGGACCCCGGGATCATGACCCGAGCTGAAAGCAGAGGCTTTAACCCACTGAGCCACCCAGGTTCCCGGGGTGATGAATTTTCTTAGCTTCTATTTGTTAACAAAAGTCTTTATCTTTCCATCATTTTTGAAGGACAATATGCTGGGTAAAGCATTCTTGGCTGGAAGTTTTTTATTTTTAGCACTTTGAACATATCATTCTCTCCTGGCTTGCAAGATCTCTGCTAAGAAATCTACTGATTGTCTTTTGTGCATTTCCTTGTATTGAAATTTTTTTCTCTTGATGCTTTTAAAATTCTCTCTTTATGTTTAATTGTAGGCAGTTTTATTATAGTTTGGCTTGGATGAGATGGTTTTGGATTGAAATTTTGCGATGACCTGTTAGCTTTATGAACTTGGATGTCTAAGTCTCTTTCTTCCCCACTTTAGGAACTTCTTAGGGATTATTTTTTAAATAAGCTTTCTACCCAATTCTCTCTTCCTTCTTCTTTCGTGGCTCTGTTGATTCTTTTGATGGTGTCCTATAAACTGATAGGCTTTCTTCATTCCTTTTTACTCTCTTTCTTTTGCTCATCTGATTGGATAATTTCAATTGATTTGTCTTTTAACTCATTGATTCTTTCTACTGTTTTGTTATGACTGCTGTTGAAGGTCTTTATTGAATTCTTCATTTCAGTCATTGTATTCTTCAGCTCCAAAATTTCCATTTGGTTCTATGTTTTCTATTTGTTGATATTCTTATTTTGTTTGTATATTGTTTTCCTAATATTACTATATTGTTTATTTATATTTTCTTGTAGTTCTCTGAGCATCTTTAGAACATTTATTTTGAATCTTTTGTTGGGTAATTTCTGTGTCTCCATTTCTTTGGGACCATGTGGTGGAGGTTTAGTATATTCCTTTGGTGGAATCATTTTACCTTGATTCTTCTTGATTCCTATAGCTCTGCACAGATGTCTGTGCATTTATAGGAGCAGTAACCTCTTCAGATTTTATAGACTGACTTTGGTAGTGGAAGATCTTCACCTGTGAGTGAGGGCACAGTGTAGCATGCTGTGACCTGAGCCTAGTGAGGCAGGGTGCCAAGTGCTGTGGTGTTTGGTTGCACTGGATCTGGGAAGCACGGTATCTCTTCAGCTCAAATTGCTGAGGTCCAGAGTGTTGACAACTGGAGGGACCTTGACAAGCACTGTAGGGGGTCTGTGGTGGCTGCAAAGGCTGTTGGGGTCCTCAGTAGTGACTCTAGGGCTTATGGCTGGGGACCAGGGTAGGCAGAAGTAGGACTGGAAGGGAATTCTTTCTAGCTAGGAAGTTCCTTCTTTGTATTGAGCAGTATTGGCTTGGGGGTGGGATGATGCTGGAAAAATGCATAGTCTTCATGTTGCTAAAATTTCTCAAGTGGACTCCTAAATTTTCCCAGAGTGTCTTAGTTCATGGAAAGTTATCCAATTATTTATTATTTTGTTGTGGGGGGATGGAGTCTGGTGTCTCCTACTTTGCCATTTTGGTGATGTCACTTAAATAGAGTGTTCTTGAGTATAGAAATTTAGATTGGTAATTTATTTCTCTTTTGATCATCTAAGACTACTCTGTACTGGCATTTCTTGTTTTGGGGACTCATATGTTAATATAGATGTTGCTCAATTGGAGGTAATGTGTACCAGTTCTGTCTTTTTTAAATTAATTTTTTATTATGTTCAGTTGGCCAACATTAGTTTTTGATGTAGTATCCAAAGATTCATTAGTTGTATATAACACCCAGTGCTCATCACAACACTTTTTTTCAGTAATAAAGAAGATAGATTTTTAAAAAGGAATGTACAGAATTAAAGCATTTTTAGAAAAAGTTATGGAGGACAATGTATTTTCCTTTTTAAAATTTAAATCATTTTTATTACTAAAATAATCAGACATCCAGAAAAGTACAACAAAAACAGACTATTCTATCTTTAATTTTTTTGTCAGTTTTCTGCTGTTTTCATAATTTTAATAAGAATAATTAGGTCATATTATAGTAACAAATAACCCAAATTTCAGAAGATTAAATAAACAAAATTTATTTATTCTTACACTACACATTCTCTTCAGTTAGGCAGGGCCTCTGCTTATGATTATTCAACTTGTTAAGTTGTTGGATGCCTCCCTCTCTTATGCACTACTTTAACATGAGGCTGTAGGGCTAACTGTGGTTAGATTCATATAGTGGCTTTTATATATTTCTATCTGGAAGTGCCACACATCATTTATTCTCATACTTCATTCAATAAAGCAGATCACAAACTCATACTTAACTTCAAACAGGCAAGGAAGAATTGATATTTCTATGTGCCCAGAGAAAACTTGAAATATTGCTGAACACTAGTCATATCTACCACATTCATGATGTGTCTACATATAAATTTCTTTTTATATGACTTTCTTGAGTTTTGTTGGGCTTAATCACTTTAAGGATTAGTGTCTCTCATGAGTTCTGGAAAATTCTTTATTAATATTTTTCAAATATTGCTTCTGCTCAATTCTCTTTCTTTCTCTGTGTGTGTCTCTCTCTGTCTCCCTTTCTTCCTTCCCATATTTCAGTTTAACTTACTGTAAACCTTCTTGCTCAACTTTATGTCTCTGATCCTCTTTTCTGTATTATTTATTCTTTTGTTTCTCTGTGCAGCATTCTTGATAATTTCTAACTTACTGCTCACTTCAATAATTCTCTTTACTTGAATTCAATCTGATGAAAAATTTTTAATTTCTACAAATATATTTTTCATTCATAGAAGTTCTTTTGGGTTTTACAGGTTTTTTTCTATGCTTTTTTTTGGTTCCTTGAAGAATCCTTAAGACTGTATTTTTATTTCTTTGACTATAGTTTATGTGGTTTTTATATAGCCAACATTTAATATATGTAATATCAAAAGTGACTATCTGTTTCTGTAGTTTTTCTTGGTTATTATTAATGGACCTCCATTTCTTCGTGTGTCTATTTTGGACAATGTACTGGCCATTTTATTTATGAAATTTCTTTATAGAAGTAATTTGAGGCCTAGCATGAAGGCAATTTTTTCTGTGAGGATCTTATTTTAGTTTTTCCATGATGATATGGCACTTTTAATAGTGGGCTACCTTAATACAAGTGCAACATTGATATTACCTAGATAATCTAGAGATTCAAGCTTTAAATGTAATTTTATACAAGGCATGGTTATTTCAACTGGCATTCCAGCTTATTGTGGAGATTGTCTTCTGTCAGATGTCTCGTCTGAGTATGGGTTTGGGATTTGATTTGTGCCTCCTTGCCATCAAAGGCCATTAAAAAACATATTTTCTTGAATAGGCTAATATTCTCGGGCAAAAGCACATTTCACTTTCCTGTGTCTCAATGAATTCCCATTTTCCCTTCAGAGTTAACCTGATTTTCCTTCTTATCTTATCAGATCTTTAATCCTTTAAGATCATTTTATCATTTTAATATGTTTTATTCCACTTTTTATTTCTTTTTAGCACAAGAGATAAATTCAAATAACCTAGCTTACTATTACTAAGAAAGTCTCCTGGAACTTTTCAGAGTAATAAAATCACCTGCTTACTTGTGTCACCAACTAGATACATGCTACCTGAAGGCAAGAACATTGTCTAATTATTTTCTGTGTTTATAGCATTTAGCACAGGACCTGCCTCTGAATCCATTATTTTATTACTGTTATTTTAAAAGATTTATTTATTTATTTATTTATTTGAGTAGGGGAGGGGGAAAAGACAGAGGGAGAGAGAGACTCTTTAGCAGGCTCCATACCCAGCACAGAGCCTGTGTGGGGCTTGATCTCATGACACTGAGATCATGACATGAGCTGACCAGACTCTCCACTGATTGAGCTACCCAGGTGTCCCTTGATGATTTTATGTTGTTATTATTTTGATGATTTTGCTATTAATAATAGTAGTTTCTTATACACTTTTAGGATCCCATTTCAATCTTTTACTTTTACCTCAATGTTAGACTTAAAAAAAAAACTGAATAAGATATCCCATTTCAATCTTTTACTTTTACCTCAATGTTAGACTTAAAAAAAAAAACTGAATAAGATATCTCCCTTCTTCTACTATCTCCTTTACCTCCTTCCCATTTATCTTCATTTCCTTCCTAGAATGGACCTACCCAGGTACTATGGATTGAATTCAAAATTCAGTCAGTGGGAAGCCCTAGCTCCCACTGTGCCTATCTTCAGAGATAGGATATTTAGGAGGTAATTAAGGTTAAATGAGGTCATAAGGGTGGAGCCCTAATCCAATAGGATTGGTGGCCTTATAAGAGGAGAAAGAGGGTGATCTCTCTCCATCTTTCCCTGTGTACTCATACAGAGAAAAAGCCACGTGGGCACACAGTGAGACAGCAGTGGCTTATAAGCCAGGAGAAGAGGTTTTAGAATGAAAACTCACTTCCTAGCACCTCAATCTTGGACTTTCCAGACTCCAGAACTGTGAGAAAACAAATTTTCCATATTCCGTATTTATCTGTGAGAAAATAAATTTACCATATCCCATTGCTAGATAAATGTTATTAGGCTTAGACCATGTTCAAGTACGAGGAAAATTATGTAAGAGTGTGAATATCAGGAAGTAGGAATAATCAGGATATTTTTGAGACTGCTTACCACAGTCCTCTCTTCTAAACCTGGATAAGAGGGTTCCTTATGGGACAGAGAAGGAATGTGAATATTCCTCCACTGGCTTCATGGGCCATGAACTGTAACTGAGGTGGGGGAGGTTGGACCCCTACCAGCCTTATGCATACCTATTTGGGAAGGCAGCATCTAGAGTCATCTGAAGGCCTGTCCTTAATGGTACGCATGGAGCTGAGTCTTACCTGCTTGTGAGAAGTAACAGCGTGCATCTCTTCCTAGCTCCGTGTTCAGTGATGTCACAGCAGTAGCTTAAAATTGACCACAGTGGGAATATTTATACCACAGAATATTTATACCACAGAAATCAACAAATGCTATATATGAAAGATTTTTTTTTTCTCCCCCAGAGAGCTCATTTTTAAATACTTACCAACATACCACTAAAATCCTAAAATCTCTCCTGTGTCCTGTGTTCTGTGTCTGTGTCTCTCTTACAGTTACGGAGCTGAGGCTGGTGAATGGGAGCCACCGCTGTGAGGGGAGAGTGGAAGTGAAATACACAGGAGAATGGGGCACAGTGTATGGTTATTATTGGTACTTGCAGGCTGCAAATGTCGTGTGCAGACAGCTGGGATGTGGACATGCTGTTGATGCTCCCAAAGAGGCTTATTTTGGACCAGGGAATGGGCCTATTTGTCTTGCATATGTTTTTTGTAAAGGGACAGAATCAACTCTCAATGCCTGTTCTCATTATTCTACCAAACTCTATGAACGAGACTTCTCCCATAGTTGGGTTGCTGGAGTAGTGTGCTCAGGTAAAGCCTGTCTGATCTGTCAAGGAGATATCCAGTAGGAATAGCTCTGGTTTCATTCCCAGAATAACTAACAGGATCACATACTTGGGTGAAGACCCCCGTCACACAATGACTCCTAGAGTTTTAGGTGCTCAAAGCAGCCTAGGGACTTGCTTGGTCCTGGACAGTGAAGGATCTAAACCTTTGGATCACTGGGCCCTTCAGGTACGGCCACAAGAGGGGACATGGGAGAGGTGCAGGGAAAAAAAGTTTATTATACTTACAAATCTTAGAGAGTTGGAGTCACTTAATGTTGCAAGGGGGCCACATGAGAGGCTCAACCAAGCAGTTAGAGAGCCAAGAAAGAGAATCAAGACCTACTGGGTAAATGACAATATTGGGGTTCCAGGGGGAGTACACAAGCAAAAGGCATAAGGAGATTTCACTGATACATTTGAATGTTACTAGGTCATAGTCAGGAGAGGGAAAGAAGGGGGACTGGTGGCAGATGTCAGCCTTATCTCATTGGTACACCTGGTCACCTGGGTGGTGTACTCACAGCCTGTTCATGAAGACATTGAAGCAGCAGGAAGATATGAGAAAAATTTAAATTTATTTATTTAAAAAAGATTTTACTTATCAGAGAGAGAGGGCATGAGCAGGGTGGAGGGACAGAGGAGAGGGAGAAGTTGACTCCCTGGTGAGCAGGAAGCCCCATGAGGGGCTTGTTTCCAGGACCCCGGGATCATGACCTGAGCTGAAGGTAAACGCTTAACTGACTGAGCCACCCAGGTGCCCCAGAAAATAAGAAATTTTAAAATTTACAGTACAGTAGCTGGAGCAAAGGAAATACTAAGGGCACTGATGCCAAGAGGACCTGAGGTGGCACCTAAGAAGTGCTCAATACTGTGTAAGTGTATTTGGCGTATGCCAAAGTGGAGGCAGTAAAGAGAACAATGAAACTAGAGTGTGAATGGATGGTATCAGTATTTGCCAGAGATGTTGTCAGTAGTTATCACAATGATTGATGAAAAGATCCGTCAATGATGTCATCAGAGCAGCTTGACTTGAGGAAGATATTATTAGATATTACAGTGAATCCCCTAAGGTAGGTAGTTGGATAGTTGGGTTCCTCTGATGAAGTGGTGGGACAGGTGGAGACGTGAGTACACTCGACTAGGTCTATAGCAACCTAACAATATGACCCTATAGCCAATCAGCATTTTTGTGATCTGCATGAGGAAGATCACTGGAAAACTGATTTTTTTCAAATTGTAGCTTCAGTGGATCTTTGATGATACTAACTCAGGTAAATTAAACACAATATTCTTTTTTGAGAGCTACTCTATTGAGGTATGATTGACATGTAAAAACTGTATGTATTTAATATATTCAACTCAATGAGTTTGGAGGTAAGTATACATCTGTGAAAACAACGTGATTTATGCCATAGAGCTATCTATCATCTCAAAAGTTTCCTCCTATCCTCTTTATTATTATTTAAAAAATAATTATTTTCAAGGGGCATTTGAGTTTACTACTTTCAGTTAAGATTTTTTTTTTAAAGAAAACTTGTTTTCTGACATTTCAGGTAACATTCCTTGTTGTTATGATGTCCTAGTCATGGGTATCAATTGCAGATAAATTGTGGAAACACTACAGGGGACCTGCCTTATTTTGATAAATCAGTATCTGAGTAATGTGATGTTGGCACTTCTATTATTATCTTTTATTATTATTATTATTATTACTTCTATTACTATCTTAAGAAAATTGATGCTTGTGATATTAATTCCAGTTAAAGTACATGTAAAGATAAAATGAGTTTGAGAGTGGTATGGCATCTAAACTTTGGTTTTGATTTTTACTCCCTGATTACCATTACCATTGCTTTGACTTAAATTCTCATATTTTAATGAACTGTTTCAGTTTTCTTTGACTAATCTCTTGTCATCAGTTTCTACTCTCCAGTCTGTTTCTATATTTTCCAGAACATGTTTTAATGATATAAAGGGAAGTCAAAGTGGTGGTGATGTAGCATTGATAAGAATAGGAAACCACACTTTCTGCAAAATTTGAAATTGAATTCTTGGAATTCCTTTCTCTCAATTTTAGGAAAGGGGTATGAAAGAGAAATTTCAGCCTCTGATAGATTGTTAGAAATATTGTATTTAGCCGAAATACAGAGGTAGAAAAAATGATCTGTGAAGAGTACAGAGGAGCTTGTTTGAAATAAAGAGGGGATTTCAGAGGGTTCTGGGAAAAAGATTGGGGAGGGGCTTCACAACTTGGGAAGGGCTACAGCACTGAGGTTCAAAATGGCAAGAGGATGAAGTCGCGCAATTAACTTCAAGAGGGGAGGCTGGGGACCGGAGATCCATTTTAATTCATACATTCACTACAGCTACTGTTTTAGACTTCTTGTTCTCATTTCTTCTTTCCCTCTCTTCCTCTGTGGGAGTGCAGGAGTTGTTTTTGAGCTCCGCAGGTATTTGAAGCTTCCAATTCTCTTTGTGGGAAGTTTTTACCATATGAGCTCTATTTCTTTCTTTTCTTTTTTTTAAGATTTTATTTATTTATTTGAGGGAGAGAGAATGAGAGAGAGCGAGAGCGAGCAGGAGCGGGGTGGGGGGGCGAGGGAGGGCAGAGGGAGAGGAAGAAGCCGGCTCCCTGCTCATCAGGGAACCCAACAAGGTGCTTGATTCTAGGACCCGTGGACTACGACCTGACCCCTGAGCTGAAGGTGTTTAACCAACTGAGCCACCCACGTGCCTCAATATAATATGAGTTCTACTTCTTTAACAAATATAGGAATACTTGGATTTTCCATTTATTATTTTTTATTTTTATTATTTATTTTTATTTCCATTTTTATTTATTTATTTATTATTATTTTTTAAAGATTTTATTTATTTATTTGACAGACAGAGATCACAAATAGGCAGAGATTCAGGCAAAGAGAGAGGATGAAGCAGGCTCCCGGCTGAACAGAGAGCGGAAGCGGGGCTTGATCCCAGGACCCTGGGATCATGACCTGAGCCAAAGGCAGAGGCTTTAACCCACTGAGCCACCCAGGCACCTCCATTTTTTATTTTTTGATAAATTGTGTTTTTCAAGTAATTAGTTTTCAAGGACTCATCCTATTATAAATAAAATTTTCAAATTAGGGCAAAATTTGTTCATATCTTATTATCTTTTACATATTGATAGGATCCATAATGATAACCCCCTTTTCATCCCTGATACTGTTAATTTGTTTATTTCCTCATTTTTTTCTTGATCAGGTCTACTAGAAGATGATCAATTTTACTATTCTTTCAAAAAGAATCGCCAATGTACTCTGTTGATTTTCTTTATTGTATTTGTTTTCTACCTCGCTGATTTGTTTCTTAGTTTACATTCTTCTCTTTTGGTTATGATTTGCTGTTATTTTTGTAGATTCTTGAGTTGGAATTTTAGACCATTTATATTTAATTTTTCTTTTGTATTCTAATGTATGTATCAAGGAAGTGTCAAGGCTCTAGAGTTTCTTCTAAGCACTGCTTTAGCGGTGTCCCTCTAATTTTGATATTACATGTTTTCTTTTGTATTTTATCATCATGAAATACGTCTTTATTTTTGAACATATTCCTTGTCTTATAGTCTTAGTTTGTCTGATATTAACATAGATAATGACAGCTTTCTTAGATTAGTGCTTGCATGGTTTATCTTTTCTGACCCTTTTAATAGGTTTCTGTGTTAGTTTTTTAAAATTTCAATTTTATTTTAGAGAGAGAGGGAGGGGGAGGGACAGAGGGAGAAGGAGAGGGAGAATCTCAAGCAGGCTCCACCCTCATCATGGAGCTAGATACGGGGCTTGATCTCACGACCCTGAGATTATGACCTGAGCTGAAATCAAGAGTCAGATGCTTCACTGACTGAGCCACCCAGACACTCCCATTTCTGTGTTTATATTTAATGTATATATGTTTTTGTGGACAACATATGGTGTGTCTTACTCTTTTTCCCCAGTTTTACTGAGATATAATTGAAGTGGTAGACTTATTTCATCCAGTATGGTTATCTTGTTTTTATTTGAAGTATTTAAATTATTTCAATTTGATGTAATTGTCGATATGCTTGGATTTAAGTCTACTGACTTGCAGTTGTCTTATATATTCTTTTTTCCTATTTTAATCTTTGAATATTTTTAGTATTATATTTTATTAACTCTATTGGTTTATTAGATATATTGCTTTGCTTAGAGTTTACCATAATGTTGAAATTATTACTCTGTAATCACATTTTGCCTTCAAATGATATTATATCACAACATAATATAAGACCTTACACAGTATGCTTCCATTCTCTCTTATCATTTCTATTGTTGTCATATATTTTACTTGTAAATATATCATAAATCTTATAACACATTGCTGTTATATTTGCCTTAAATATTCTATTATTTTAAAAATGAGACAAAGTTTTTTTATATTTACCCACAGATTAATCATTTACAGTGATCTTTATAGCTTTGAAAACATAGATTCATATTTTCATCTGTTACTGTTTTCCTTTAGCTTGAACTTTAACATTTTTGTGTAGTGCAGTTCTGGTGGCCTCAAATTCTATCATTTTTTATTTGTATGAAAATGTTTTTATTTTCATTCAGTTTTGAGATGCATTTTCATAGGTGATTTTTCTCTCTTTTCTCTCTCTGGGCTTCAGAGAGAAAGCTTCTACTGTTCTGTGTTTAATTTCATAATTCTTTTATTCTACCATGTCTAATCTTTTAAGTTAATTAGATAATTTTTTTCATTCCAGCTTTTATATTTTTTAGTTTTAGAAGTTCCATTTGTTTTTTTCTAGTTTTTAAAAAGCTGCTTTATGTTTCATTAAGTACATTTAATAAATGGTTTAAAGACTTTGTCAGCTAATTCAGTCATCTGTCTAATTTCTGCATATTTTTAATACTTACTCTTTAATTTTCTTTAAAGATTTTATTTATTTATTTGACAGAGAGAGACATAGCGAGAGAGGGAACACAAGCAGGAACAGTGGGAGAGGGAGAAGCAGAGAGCCCGATGCGGGGCTTGATCCCAGGACCCTGGATCACGACCTGCGGAGAAGGCAGATGCTTGATGACTGAGCCACCCAGGCACCCCTAAATGCTCACTCTTTTAAAAATTAAAAAATTTATGAAGAAAATGAAAGAATATGCAAATAAATGGAAAAGTTATCTTGTGTTCATGGATGGAAGGTGGCTATTCTTATATTCTAGGGTTTCAAGAGAGATGGCTGGAACCATGCCCTTCCTCTCCTGACTCTCTGAGCTTTCTTAACATCTAGACTCATGTTCTTTCCCACTTAGGTCACCTAAGTTGTTCATGGAATATATTGGCATAAAAAATTATAAGATAGATAAGATTTGGAATCACAACTATGGATTAGTTATAATGTCTATATTTCTAATATCAAGGCATCAGTCTGTCTGCAGGCTGTCATGCATTCATGGATACAGATCTCCTGGTTTTTCTTATCCTCAGTCATTTGAGGATTGGCTCCTAGGAAAGAAAGTTGACCAGAATTTGAGCCTCACAAGTCTCAGGATGACTTTCTAACCTTGTCTGGCTGATAGATTTCTACCCCCTCATAGTCCATGTCCCTTTGTTGGTTCTGATCTTTATACCTCTGTAGTCAGGTTTGAATGCCTATATTATGCAGTTTCCCTGGGCTCAGATGAGGAATTTGCTTCTCTAATCAACCCCAAAATATATTTTCCTAGTATTCAGCTACTCCAAATAATCTGTCTTCAGAAACTGACTCGGGGAGGTCCCATTCTGATACCAACTGTTAAGTCCTCTTCTTCTTCCCACTGCCTGGGAAAAGGAAAACTTTTAACTGTGACATCTAATGGTCATATACTATTACACATGACATGCCACTTCTAACTGCCAAACCAGAATCATGAACACTTACTTGGTTTGGTTTTCTTTTTTCTTTTAGGCTTTGTGCGTCTCGCTGGAGGGGATGGACCCTGCTTAGGGCGGGTAGAAGTTCTTTCTGGAAAAGACTGGGTTCCACTGTCTGGTGGGAACTTTACGCTACTCACTGCCCAGGTCATCTGTGCAGAGCTGGGGTGTGGCAAAGCTGTGTCTTTCCTGGGGGATATGTCTATCAGAGAGTCAGATAGAGTCTGGCCTAAAGAATTCCAGTGTAAGGGGCATGAACCTAGACTCCGGTTTTGCCACAGCGAGTCCTGTCCAGGAGATGCATGCCACCGTGGGGCTGTTCAAGTTTTCTGTTCAGGTGAGATGCAGAGCGGGACTTCAACCTTGCCGCATACTCTCCTGGGGTAAAAAAGACATGAGATTTGTCTGAAATATTGTCTTCTCCCATTAGTGTACACAGAAGTCCGGCTCATGAAAAATGGCATCTCTCAGTGTGAGGGACAAGTGGAGATGTATATTTCTGGACAGTGGAAAACGCTCTGTGCCTCACATTGGAATATGGCCAATGCCAATGTTGTTTGTCAACAGCTTGGCTGTGGGGTTGCCGTCTCTACTCCAAAAGGAGCATACTCTGTGGAAGGAGGTGATAAAATTTGGGAAGCTCGATTTCACTGCTCAGGGGCTGAGTCTTTTTTGTGGAATTGCCCTGTGACTGCCCTGGGCATTCCTAGTTGTACCCATGGAAACACAGCCTCAGTGATCTGCTCAGGTAAGAGAGAGGAAAGGGTTAACTGGTAATCAGGATGCTTCTTGAATGAAATGTCCTTAAGAGCAGAGATTGTGGAAGAATTATTTTAAAAATGAGATAATCCATGATAAAACATGGTTCTTTTCGTTGGTCATTTGCCTTTCAGCTCAAGTTAAGGAATGTTAAGAGGGATCTCTTTTAAAATTAACACTATTATTTAAATATATCTGAGTATTATTTGCAGAGAAAGTCTGTAAGTAGAAGCATGTAGTTCAATGAATCATAACAACATGAATACTGTGTAACCCCAACCCAGATCAACTAAGAGATCATTAGCCGCACCCCGGAAGCCACGTTCATACCCTACCGGTCCCTATGCCCACCCTTCTGTCTGAAGAAAACCAGTCTCCTCATTTCTATGCTATAGAATAGTTTTTTTATATTTTGAATTTTATATAAAATCATATAGTATGTTTCATTTTGCATCTAACTTCTTTGATTCCATACTGTGTGTGCGATTCATGCATGTCGTTGTTTATAGCTATTTCACTCATTTTTATTATTGTGACATATCCCATTGAATGACCATGTGACCAGTATTGATCCATCAACCAACGGTGGAGTTTTTATTTATTTCCACTTCTCAGTGATTACAAATAGTGATGTTGCAGATAACTGTGACAATGACTTGTGGTATAAATATGTATGTATTTATTTTGGGTGTTTAACTCTTGCCCTTTCATTTTTACTCTCTTAATGATGTTCGTTGATAAGCCAAGTTCTTGAATTTAACAAGGTTCCATTTATCAACTCCCCCCCTCCCCCCACCACATACTGCTTCTTATGTCCTTTGAAGAGAACTTTGTCTGCCCTAAGATCCTGAAGATATTCCTCTATGGTTTAGTTATCTTTATTTCACATTTTGTTATATAGTCCTGGAATTGGTTTTCATATGTGATAGGGATCAAATTTCATATTTTTACATGAATATCCAATAGACTCAGAATCCTTCCTTTTTTTAAATTTATAACTTTTTATTTTTTAATTAACATATAATGTATTATTAGCCCCACGGGTACAGGTCTGTGAATTGCCAGGTTTACACATTTCACAGCACTCACCCACTCACCATAGCACATACCTTCCCCAGTGTCCATAACCCAACCACCCTTTCCCTACCCCCCTACCCCCGGCAACCCTCAGTATGTTTTGTGAGATTAAGAGTCTCTTATGGTTTGTCTCCCTCCCGATCCCATCTTGTTTCATTTATTCCTTTCCTACCCCCCAAACCCCCCACTTTGCCTCTCAAACTCCTCATATCAGGGAGATCATATGATAATTGTCTTTCTCTGATTGACTTATTTCATTCAGCATAATACCCTCTAGTTCCATCCATGTCATCGCAAATGGCAAGATTTAACTTCTCTTGATGGCTGCATGGTATTCCATTGTATATATATATGTATATATATACCTCGTCTTCTTTATCTATTCATCTGTTGATGGACAACTAGGTTCTTTCCATAGTTTGGCTATTGTGGACATTGCTGCTATAAACATTCGGGTGCACATGCCCCTTCCGATCACTACATTTGTATCTTTAGGGTAAATACCCAGTAGTACAATTGCTGGGTCATAGGGTAGCTCTATTTTCAACTTTTTGAGGAAACTCCATGCTGTTTTCCAGAGTGGTTGCACCAGCTTGCATTCCCACCAAGAGTGTAGGAGGGTTCCACTTTCTCCACATCCTTGCCAGCATCTGTCATTCCCTGACTTGTTAATTTTACCATTCAGAATCCTTCCTTAAAAAGACACTTTCCCCACTATAGTGCCACCTTGGTCATATTGAATCTACAGTATATCTGGGTCATCTTCTGGACTCCAGTTTCTTCTATTGTATCATTGTCTATTCTGGCATGAATGCCCCAGTTCAGTAATTATTATAACTTTGTAGTATGTCTTTAAAAAATTTTTTTTATTAACATATAATGTATTATTAGCCCCAGGGATACAGGTCTGTGAATCGTCAGGCTTACACACTTCACAACACCCACCATAGCACATACCCTCCCCAATGTCCATGTAGTATGTCTTGATATGTGGTAAAATGTGTATATGTATATGTGTATTATACCTTTAACTTCATTGTTTTTCTTCTCAAGATCGTTGTTGATCAGTGTTGATCATTCTTGGCTTTTTCCATATAAATTTTATAATTAGCTCGTTATTTTTCACCAAAAAGAGCTTGATGGTCTTGTCCAAGATGGTGACATAAGCGACTCCTGAGCTTACCACCTTTTACAAACACACTTTTCCAACTCTTATAAGTGAGGTAGGAATTATTCTCTCTCTCTTTTTTAATTTTTTGGAAGACTGGGTGTTAATTCTTTTTTTCCTTTGCATTAAACTTTTTATTTTTAAACAAACACAAACTTACAGAAAAGTTGCAAAAATCATGTAAATATCAGAAAGGACCCATAAATATAAAAATCTGACTGGGATATTAGAAGAAAGGTGAATTACAGACCACTTTTTCTTTATGGATTCACAATTCATGAAGTCAATGTAAGCAAATTAAATCTGGAGATGTAAAAAAATTAATACACTACAACCAGACAGAGTTTGTCCCAGAAATGCAGTTATTATAAGATGTACCAATTAACAAAACTAAACAAGAAAAGAATCACATAATCTTTTCATCAGATATGGAAAGGCATTTGGAAAGATTCAAGAATGATACATGATAACATCTCTTAGCATACTGAAAATGGAGGGAGTTTTCTTCAGTCTGTTAAAGACCATATAACAAAAATCCAGAGCAAATATCACACTAATGGTGAAATATTGAAATATTTTTCCCTGGGATGAGGGAGATGATGTTAATATCTATTACCATTTTTATCCAACAATTTACTGGGGGGCAAAAATATTTAAAAGTAAAAGAACTAAAATGGAAGAAATAAAATTTACATGATTGCAAAAAATGCACAAATGCATAAAACTCAAAGGAATCTGTAGTTAGATTACTAGAAGTTACAGTCTAATTATAACATTGCTGGATACAAAATCATGTACAAAATATATACAAAATTTTTAAAATTAATATTAGCAAATAGTATCAATAAAAATATGGTAAAATGAAAAGATGTACTAGTTATGGTAAGATAAAAAACATAAACCACCAGGGAGAAAATCTGGTTAAAAACACAAAAGATCTCCAAGAGAGATTAAAGATGTTTAAAAATGAAGAGAGACACCATATAAATGAATTGAAAATATTAAATATAGTCAGCTACCTCAAAGTTCATCTGTAAATTAACTCCAATCTCAATCAAAATGGACAATTTCTTAGCAAAAATTTTTTAAAATTTCAGCTTGATTGAGGTATAACTGACAAAATTGTAAGACCGTCCAAGTGTACCATGAGGTGACTGGATATACATATACTTTGTGACAGGATTCTCCCCATTCTAGTTAATTAACACAGCCATGCCTCACAAATATACCTTTCTCTGTGTGTGTGAGAACATTTAAGTTAGACTTTTTTTAAAAAAAATCATTTTATTTATTTATTTGACAGACAGAGACCACAAGTAGGCAGAGAGGCAGGCAGAGAGAGCGAGAGGAGGAAGCAGGCTCCCCGCTAAGCAGAGAGCCCGATGCGGGGCTCGATCCCAGGACCCTGAGATCATGACCTGAGCTGAAGGCAGAGGCTTTAACCCACTGAGCCACCCAGGCGCTCCGAACATTTAAGTTAGACTCTTACAACAAATTTCAATTATACAATATGGTGTTATCAACTATAGTCACTACATTATGCATGAGACCCTCAGAACTGATTTATTTTATAATTGGAAGTCTGTACATTTTTACACAACTCTCCCTACTTCCTCATCCCCCAGCCTCAACATTTATGCTACTCCACACTTCTATGATTTTGATTTTGTTTCTCTTTCAAATTTTTATTTAAATTCTAGTTCATAGAATTTAGTGATTCATCACTTACAACACCCAGTGCTCATCACAGGTGCCCTCCTTAATGCCCATCATGTATTTAGCCCTTCTCCCTGCCCACCTCCCTCCGTCAACCCTTTTTATTCTCTGTAGTTGAGTCTTATGATTTGCTTCTCTCTCTCTTTTTTCCCCTCCTTCCCTTTTGTTCATCTGTTTTGTTTCTTAAATTCTACATATGAGTGAAATCATATGGTATTTGTCTTTCTCTGACTGACTTATTTTGCTTATTAGCATCATACTGATTTTGATTTTTTTTTTTTTTTGGATTCTACATAAAAATGATATCACGTAGTACCTGTCTTTCTCTTTCTGGCTTATCTTATTTAGTGTAATGCCTGCACTATCTATCCCTGTTGTCCCAAGTGGCGGGGTTTCCTTCTTTCTCATGGCTGAATAATATTACAATATATATGGCACATCTTCTTTATCCATTTATCTTCTGACCAATTACCATTGTTGTAATTCTATTTTCTAGTTCATAAGTCTGATTCAGAATTTCCCAAGTGTCCCTAATATGTACTTAACAACAAAAAAAGAGTTGAGGAAATATGCAGCATTCAGTTGTCTTCCTTTTAGTGTTCTCTAATCGGGGACACTTCCTGAATCTTGCTTTGTATTTCACGACATCAACTTTTTAAAGAATACAGGCCAATTATTATGTAGACTCTCCTTTCAATTTGAGTTGTGGCCATAATCAGGAGAATTAAATATAGTGGAAGCATGGTAAATTGGTGTTACATACCATCCTGCCTGAATGCAAATTGGGATTTGGCTGTTTTCAAAGTAGAAATTGAAAGTATTAGCAAAGTCAATCACTGAACACCAATCTTCCTTACTTTGTTGCACAGTATAAATCCTGTGTTTCCAGCTTAATCCTATTTTGGTCAAAATATATATATATATTTTTTCAAAAAACACATTTTAATGATTTTTCAAAATTGTTTTCAAAAAACAAATTTAATGATTTTTAAAATGTCATTTTGTGTGTGTGTGTGTGGGGGGGAGTATAAAATGTGATCAGCCTTGCTAAATGAGCTGTATGCCCTGGGAATAATGTGTATTCTGTGGGCTTGAGGTAAATAAATATTTACTGACTGATTTTGCTGGTTGCTCTCAGTTACTGAAACTGATGGAAGGTATTTTCTGGTTACTATTGCATAATAAACTTCTTCCCAATCTAGTCACTTAGAGCAACTATATATTAATTTACATAACACAGATCACTGTTCATTTCCCCTCCAGCTTCCAGTCACATTTTCCTTACCTCCTTTAAGTCCTCATTGACAGCATTGACCCAGCCCATCCAGCTTCTGCCTGTTACTTTGTTTCAAGAATGTCACATGTTTTAGGTGGCATCACAGTTTGGGGCTATTATGGATAAAGATACTATGAACATGCCTATTCAAGTCCTTTAGAAGACAAACATTTCATTTGTCTTCAGTAAATGCTCAGTATTATGGCAAGTATAAGTTTTCTGTTTCCTAACGCTGCATAACAAAAATTTGGCATTGTCAGAAGCAGAACTTTCCATAAAGAGGTGAAGTCTACAATTCTAGTAAACTTGCTGTTATGTTTCAGCTTTCATCTCAGGCCCCAGCACTAGGTTACTCTTGAGTTTAATTCAGTCTCCTGTTCCTCAACCCGCCTAACCCTCTGACCATGCTGTTTCTGCAGGAAACCAGACCCAGGTGTTGCCCCATTGCAACGACTCTGTGTCTGAACCCTCGGGCTCTGCAGCCTCACAGGAGAGTGCAGCCACCTGCTCAGGTGAGGGGTCCCCAGGGGGCAAGAAAGCCCTTCTCCTTTCCTGTGAAATGCTCCAGTGGCTTGGTTCTCTCCTCAGATCGCAGACAGCTCCGCCTGGTGGACGGAGGCGGTCCCTGTGCCGGCAGAGTGGAGATCCTTCACCAGGGCTCCTGGGGCACCATCTGTGATGACAGCTGGGACCTGAGTGATGCCCACGTGGTGTGCAGACAGCTGGGCTGTGGAGAAGCCCTCAATGCCACGGTCTCTGCTCACTTCGGGGAGGGATCGGACCCTATCTGGCTGGATGACTTGGAGTGCACAGGAAAGGAGTCCCATATTTGGAAGTGTCCTTCCCGGGGCTGGGGACAGCACAACTGCAGACACAAGGAGGATGCAGGGGTCATCTGCTCAGGTCTGCCTGCGTGCTGCTGTCTATAGGCTGGGAGAGGAGGTGTGGGCTCTGGAGGATGGGAGTCTGAGCCCTGAAGGGTGTTGCTGAAAGGGCCAGAGGAGAAGACTTCCTTCCACACTGCCTGTCTTTTTAGATATAAAGATTAGGTGCTTTCTTTTCCTCCTGTGGCATTTGAGATTCAGGTCCTTCCTTCACAGCAAGAGCTCCTGACAGAGCCATTTCCTACAGTTTCCATTTGGAAAGCAGGGCTCGATCTTCAGCTCTCTTTGGTGGTAAAGTCTTGAGATCCTATTGTTGTCGAAATGCATTACCATATGATGAGTGGTAGAAACAACACAATTTATCAATGTATAGTTTTGTACGTTAGAAGTCCAACAAGGGTCTCACTGGGTAAAATCAAGGTGTCAACAGGGCTGCATTCTTTCTGGAGGCTCTGGGGGAGATTCCTTCTCCCTGTTTTCTCTAGTTTCCTAAGGCTGTGCCCATTCACTGGGTGGGAGATAGATCCCTTTCTTTCTCTTCAGGCTGAAAACGTTGCCTTCCTCTGACCGTTCTTCCTCAGTCACGTTTCCCTCTGACTGAAGTTGGGAAAGATTTCCCATTTTTAAGGATAGTAGGTCAAAGAGGTGATTGGATTTGGGCTTACCTGGTCAACCCACACTACTCCAGGTTAATCTCACCATCCTAAGGTCCTTACCTTAATCATGTTGAAAAGTCTCCTTTGCCATGAAAAGTAACATATTTACACAACACCTTTGGGGGGTCATTATTCAGCTTATCACCCCACTTTCCACACTCCCTTTCATATACTTTGTCAGAAGTTTTGTCAGGAAGCAGGATTCAGCTTTCCCTCTGGGTAGAGTGCCCAGGTGGCTGTTCTTCTCTGTTCATATTCTACTACATCGCTGTGGGGGAAATAGAAACCCAGACACAAACATACAAAATCACGTAAAAGGGAGGTCAGTTTCAGTCTTGCCACCTAGTGGGTCCTTCCTCAGCAGAGTCAGGGATGAGTGTTAATAGTCTCTGGCATGGAGAAAAAAAATCAAGGGCACTGAGTGGAATGCTTACTATGGACTCTTTCCCCCTCTCTCGCCTTCCAATTTAGACTTCCTGAAGCTCAGGATGGTGAGCAAGGACCAGGAGTGTGCTGGGTGGCTGGAAGTTTTCTACAATGGGACCTGGGGCAGTGTCTGCCGCAGCCCCATGGCAGACATCACCTTGTCCATCATCTGTAGACATCTTGGCTGTGGAGACAGTGGGACGTTCAACCCTTCCATAGTTCCCAGGGAAGGTTCTAGACTTCGGTGGGTGGATCAAATCCAGTGTCGGAAAACCGATTCCTCTCTCTGGCAATGTCCTTCTGACCCCTGGAGACGCAACTCATGTTCTTCACAAGAGGAAGCTTATATCTCCTGTGAAGGTAATTTACTGTTTCCATGTGTCTGTCCCAGTCCTGTAGGATGTTGTTAGTGAGATTTTATCTTCAAATCAAAGGGTGAGTTTAAGGTAAGAATATAACATGAAGTTTGGATGATTATTTAACTTACATGTTCCAATCTCGTTTCACAGGAAAAAATAAAGAAACCGGCGTCAATAGCAGTTGACATGAAAAATACCAGAAGGATTGCATTGAACACAAGCAATACCTTGATAAACTTTCTAAGTAATTGCCAATTAGTTAGGAATAGTTAAGTGCTATCCTAACACGTTAAAGTAAATAAGGGGCCAAGTAAGGAATCAACCCTGATTGTTTTGTCTCTTAAGCTAATGGTAACTTTACCCTGGAATGTATCTACACCAATCGGACTAGCCCTCCAGTCAGCCTTTTGGTAGATAGTAACTGAGTGCCTTGTACGCACAAGTTTATGCTGCAGGTGAGAGGATGGAGAAGAGAAGAAAATGTAGTCTCTGCCATCATGGAGCTTACCGTCCAGTGTTGAAAATTCTCATTAGGCAGAAATTTCAGGAAGAGTTAGAAAGTGCTGTGGAAGTGTGGAATTGGTGTAAAAGAGGAAATCATACTTAGAGTGAAAGCTGAAGGGTGAGTAAGAATTTCTCAGAGGAAGAAAGTGGAGAGATCGCTTGGGTCAGTGTACATACTGAGGTAGGAGGAAACATGGCATCTTTGAGGCACGAGAAAAATCCCATCATGGCCAGAGCAGAAAATGGTGAGGGAGAGGGGAGCAGGGTTCCCCTGCAATGATGAGCAGAGCCAGAGACCTCTCTGAGGCAGAGCCCAGGAAGACATTCCTGTTAAAGAGGAATTTGTTTATCTTCTTGGTTGCCTCATCATAGAGAACTGCTGAGAAGTCAGTAGCCTCATGACCCCATGACTTTCTGCTTGAATTTCTGTCTTCTAAGAGGCCCTCAGGATCTCAGTTTTCAGGGCTGATCCTGTATCCGTTGAGCCATTCATTAACTACCAAGTGCTTAATCTGTCACCCTCATCTCACTCTCCCTAAATGTTCTACAGAGCCTGCTGGAAGTTGGAGCCCATCATTTTCAAACTCTCTTATGTCCTCCAAGTTCCCTTCATTTGGTGTTTGGATCAAAACCTGCTTTTTCCCTGAAAACACTGATTTCTCCCTCACCTGGCTCTTTTTTTTTTTTTTCCCCTCTCAACACTCTTTTCTCTAAGACTTGGAACAGATATACTTCTTGCTCTCAGTTGCCATTTTCAATGATTCTTCCTCTGTGTCTCTTCTTAACATCCACCTACTTGAAATTCATGCCATGAGGCAATAAATACCACCTAGTACTTCTGCTTGTTGCTGTCATCATCCTAACTTTCTGGTCACTTCCCCTTGTCCACTGAAGACTGCAACACCAGACTCACCAGTTTCCTCGTCTCTGTCTTAACTCCTGGAACCATTGGTACTTCCTCCAATATCCTTAAACACAACTGAGACAGCAGCCTGACCTCTCAGCTCATTGACTTCCTCCTATCTCTGCCTATGCATACACCACTGATATCTAGCAACAGTACGGCTTGAAATCTTGATTTCTTTTTTCCATTCTCTGACCAGTGTTTCCTATCCTTATGGCTCCTAACCCAGAATGCTCCATTTCAAATAATTTCTTGTGCTCATGGAGATGCCCAAACTTTTCCCCTATCAGTTTTTCTTACTTTTCTACTCTCCATCTATCCACACATTTTTTCCTTAGTCAGATTAGATAATATGATCCAACATTATAATCCTTCTCCTTTAATTTATGCAATTCCCTTGCCTCCTCTTTGTCAGCCTCACCTGACAAACTCCAGACCTGGCTAAAGTCAACTACCTGAGTATTCCTTGTCTGCACTGGACTAAGGCAAAGGTAGGGAAAGAACACATGGTCAAGTGGCTACTCTACTTTTGAACTCATGGACCCAGTCTCTACTGGGGGTTCCATAGTGTCTCTGAGGACACTGTACTTCTTTAATATGTGTGCTTGCCCTAAATTTAAAATTGTATTTTACATATTTTCTGCTTTCCTCACATTGTCAACACCTGATCCCCACCATCTAGTCTCAAATCATGATCTTGCCTCTTACCTCACTGAGAAATTAGAACAGTTGGCTGCAAACTCCTCCTCTGCCTTTCACCAAATCTACTTACTTGTGGTTTCTGCACCCACTCTGTACTTGCTTGGCCTCCTGAATCAGTGGCCTCAGGCCTCATGTTAGGCCAGCCCTTCTGCTCAGGCTGTGGATCCTAACTGCACTTGTCAAAGTCTTCACTTTGATTCCCTCTTCTAGTGCCATTGACTTCCCCCATCTCCTGGTTTAATCTCATCAATGTATATATATGGGTTTGTGTGACTCACATTTTGAAAAAGACCTAAACAGTTTTCCTTGACTTCCTTGCTACTGTCCTTCTCTCTTCTCCCTCGTCCACAGCCAAGTTTCTGGAAGTATGGTCAGTAACCACTCAGGGTCCTCACGATTTCCCCTCTTCTACTATTCTAAACTCATCCAGTTAAGCGTTGGGGTCCACCATTCCTCTGAATTGGTAATGAAATGTAGCAGACTTTTCTCTCTCCGGGATTCATGAATTTTCAGCAGTGTTCAGCAGGTTCGCTTCTCATTCCTTCTCATTTTTTTTTTTCTCTTGGCAGTCACTCCATCTCCCCGATTGTTAGATAGGAATAGTTGAGATCACTGGGAATATAAATGTTCCTTAAACAGACTCCAGGGAACACTAACTTTTTAAATATAGTACAGTCTATGAACAGACATGGAGTCTGATGCAGAGCAGACAGAGAAACAAGAACCCAAACAATACTGTGTTTGGAACTCAGGTTCCTTTCAAGGAAAGGGGGATGGTTATATACATTAAATTCTACTGAGGTTTCAAGAACACTTGAGCTGAAAAATACCCAACAGATTTAGGGCATTGTGTGTTATTGACTGTTTAATGAGAACATTTTTGAGGCAGGGTAGAAACCAGAAGTAAAAGTATCAATAAGGTGATGGTTAGAAAAGTGTACAACACTTTTGAGAAACTGTGAAGGGCAAAGAGTGAGAAGTAAGGTGCTGAAATATAGTATTCAGTGCGGGAAATAGATTTATTTTAATTACCAAGTGGATTGATTTGTTGTTGTGTAATAGGGTGATCTACTTTTAGAAGTGACACTGGCACATTTCATTGTCTGGGTTATGTGTCTCTAGTGCGAAAACAACTGGAAACCATGTCATAGGAAGTCTGTAACTAGGCTAATTAGCAGAAATGCCAGAATAGATGCAACTTGACTGTTGACTTTTGAAGGACTTTACCATGGAAGGAGAAGAATCACCATGAACTAGCTGATGCAGGGGACAGGACACCAGGCTGATGGATGGGGCTTACAAGGAGGCAGATCTGAGTTCATTCTAAGTACAAGTAGCATAAAGGTATCTCACCTTGTGATGGTCCCTCAGGGAATGAACAATACCGTGAGGTAAAAGAACACTGGAGTCACGATGGGATGGCCTCTTCCTCTTCCTCCCTCCCTCCCTCTCTTCCTTACTTTTTTTGCATTTTCATAGTGTTTTCCTTTCCCTTAACATTCTTTTCCAGTTCCTTCTTTCCCCCTCCCCCTTCCCTGCCAGCTCAGGTATATCTTGGGGGATAGGCTAGGAGTTGCCTGAAGTCCACAGCCAGGGGACAGCACGGTGATAGATATTTCAAAGGCAGAGCTCACTCCCTTCCTTGCTTCTCTTTCCTTACCTGCTTTTCTTGTTTCTGTGTCCCTAAAAGCTGAAGGGATATTAAACTCTAAGACCTTATATTGGTGATAATTTTCTACAATCAAACATGATGAGTTGAGTGATAGTGAAGACTCCAGTTCTGAAAGTGAGCGACCACCCAAAGAGGTCCTGCCATCATTTTCTGAGATGTGCACAGGGTAGGAAGTTGGATAGGATCACATGGAAAGAATATGCCAATTCTGGTATTTTATGACAAGTACCATGTATACTTCTGTTTTCTTGTAATTTTTCAAATTTCTGTTCTTCCTTTGGTTTCCATTTTTGTCTTTTTTTCATCTCATGTTTGTTATCTGTGTCCTCTCTCCATGTAGTTTTTTGTCAGTATATTTGAGTATCATGTAAACATTTCTGTTTCACTCCTTAGCCATTTGTCTACCTAACTGTTTTTCTCTGAATCCTCTTTATTCCAGTTCTTTACAAAAAGTATCCTCTTATCATAGTAATCTTTGCTTGTGCACATGTCATACTGAAAAATAGAAAAGAAAAGTTTATAATCTGTTATATAATGTTCCATTAAAAATATAAATGGGATAGTGAATGCAAATTATGTCTGTGATTCAGGATTTAAAAAATATATCCACTATTATTACCACAAACCATTAATATCAATTTGTATTCCCTTTATTAACTTACTTATTAGCAAGAATTTAAAGGAATTATGTTTTACTGGATTTTATTCACCCATTCATTCAATAAATATTTATCAAGCCCCTATACATAATATTTATAAAAGGTTCTCAATGCACACTTGTTGAATGAATGCATACAATATACCTGGTATATATAGCAGAAAAATAGAGATGAATAAGACATGAGAGGTGTTTCCTCTCATGGAGTTTATGTGTGTGTGTGTATGTGTGTGTGTATGTGTGTGTATGCACACACATGTCTGTGTTTTATTTATTGTGGAATGTGGAAAGTGAGAAACAAGTAAACATAAAATAAACAGATAATGGCTATGATTTTTAGCGAATGTCTTAGTAATTCAGCCCATTATACTAATTAGGAAGGCTGTTATTTTCACTTGTCCTTTGGGCTGAATCCAAGCACTTCAGATAATCTTGTTTGGGGAAGAGCACCCCCAGCTGTCCCGGATCTAGCACTGCCCCCTTGTCTGCTTCTGCAGGAGTGAGACCCAGGAGCTGTCCAACTGCTGCCCCCTGCACAGGTACATAAAGCCCCTCCCCTCTCCCCTGTTGGCTCCCAAGGGCTCCTTCCTTCCCACCAGGGGCAGTAACAGAAGATGCTGCTGCCTTTTCAGACAAAGAGAAGCTCCGACTGAGGGGAGGAGACACAGAGTGTTCAGGGCGAGTGGAGGTTTGGCACGAGGGCTCCTGGGGCACGGTGTGTGATGACTCCTGGAGCCTGGCAGAAGCCGAAGTGGTGTGTCAGCAGCTGGGCTGTGGCTCTGCTCTTGAGGCACTGCAGAAGGCAGCGTTTGGGCCGGGAAATGGGAGCATCTGGCTGGATGAGGTGAAATGCAGGGGCAGGGAGCCCTCCCTGTGGGCTTGTGCTGCGGACCCCTGGGGCCAGAACAACTGCAAGCACGAGGAGGACGCTGGGGTGCGGTGCTCTGGTGAGTGGCTCTGGCTGAGCTGGAGCGAGGGTGGGCCAGTGGGGTGGGCTCAGGTAAAATGGGAAGTTTGCATTTGCATCTAGATGCTGTCAGCCCTGGATCTAGGAGAGGGGGAGGTCTCAACATTGAGGTTGTGGTAATTGAGGAGTGATTTCAGGGCTCAGGTAGGGAAAATGGGCTGCCCTGCACTCTGATCCAATCCTGGACTGCAAACTCCTGTTTTTCTCTCTAGGTGGAAGAACAAGCTTGCAGTCTCCTACAGGAGGTACAGTGCCACAATCTGGAGGCAGGGGAGAATATTCAGATTTGGGGGACATGTTCTGTGGAATCTGACAGAATTAGCCAACTCAGGAAAGGAAAGACCCTGAAGAGCCATCTGCTGGTGGGGAGGTCTTAGGGCATTTTCCTTGGGGAACTTCCCTTCACTCCCTTCAAATTTCCACTGCCCTTGGGCTAAGGGAGGCTGGTTCCTGTGCTTCAGAATCTAAGGTTTCCCCACTTGCCCATGAGTGTCACTCCCCTGCAGCAAGATGCCTATCCCAGGAGTTGCTTGATGCTCTGGTCTGGAGAAACCTGAAGAAAGGGGGCTACAGTTGTGTAAGTTGGCCCAGCACTCCGTTGGACCTCAGTGGAGTAGAATTCAGTTTATCTCAGAATAAAGCCTGGGGGAGTGTCCACCAGGGTCACTGTCAATCCTGTTATGTCTGAGGCTGGGACTTGCCCAGGCTGGAAATGCTAAAGGAGTTTCCCTGGGTCATTGCCCTTCTCCAAATGCTATTGGCTTTATTCTCCTTAGGGATCAGACGAGGCCCAAATCCCATCCGTGGCATCTTCTCCCTGTCTGAGATGCTCTGCTTCATCCTGGGGGCCCTTCTCTTCCTGGTCCTCGTCATCCTGGTGATTCAGATGTACAGATGGAGAGCAAAGCTCAGAGGTGGGCTATAGGGGTACAGGGTAACATGGAAAGTGTGTGGAGGCCGGAGACAGGGCCAGGTGTGTGTGTGGGCGGCAACTGTGTTTGAAAACCTCCATCTGCCCCACATGAAACTCTAAGGGCTGTCTTAGGATTGAACACTCGTCAGTCATGGCTTCTCTGTAAGACAAGAAAGAACAGGGGCTGAGCTGTGGATGCAGGGATGCAGGGCCAGACAAGGCAGAGAGGTGCAGACATGGCACACGGGGTGTGAGGAGAAACTACCAGAGTCCTGGCAGCCCTGAGGCTTTTCCCATGTTGACCGCTGGGGAGAATGATTCGATTGTTGGTTCAGGGATGAACTCAGGGACATTTCTCACTTGCTGGTGGTTTGCTCAGCCTTACCCAGCTTCGAAGATGTTCCCAACGAGGCTGTGTACGAGGAGATTGACTATCTTGTGGCAAAGAAGGAAGATCTGCTGGGCAGCACTGGTGTGTATCCCTTCCTTGCCCTCCTGGGCCCTCTAGGGGTCAGCCCCTCCCCCAGCCCCACTGTCTGTGAGCCAAGGCTTCTCTGCAGACCCCTCATGCTCGCAGAACCAGCCCCTCCAAAGGCAATGGATGGGTTTCCGCTGAGCTCCTGTGAGCTCTGAGCCTTCTCTTTTTACCACAGGAACCACATGTGCTTCAGCATTTCTTCTTAGCCTTACCACAGGTCCCACGGGTGTGAGAGAGTGTGTGTTGTCTGCTTTGTGATTTTTTTCGTTTTGTGTTTTTCTCCACATTAGGGGCCCTGTCAGATGACTCTGTGACTAAACTGCCATATTACACTGGGGATGGTGAGGACAATAGTGACTTTCAACCTACTCCAGGTAGTAGGGGTGAACTGCCTCGGCTGGGTATTGGGGGCAGGGGACTTCCTTTCATAGAGATGAGATTCAGGAGGGACAGTCTTCCTTTGACTGGGATTAGTGGGATCTCCTCTCTCCTTCTTCTCTGCTTGTTCTGATGTGCCTCATGGTGAGGCTGGGCTGTCTGTGTCCAGAACGATCCTCATTCAGTTGCAACATACACACTGTTTTGAAAAATAGCATCTGGAAAGTGTAACTGACCAAATATTTTACTAAGGCACACTGGTGCAAGGGTTTCTCTGAAATATGTAGTTTTAATCAGGAAATATTGAGAAGTTTGGATTGTTTTTCTGGTTTATGGACTCATCAAAATGAAATACATGACCTTGGAAAAGACCTTTTAAAACACAGAGTGAATAGTGCCTCTGGTTAGTAGCTCTCAGATTCTCTGCGGCAGAAGGGGTTTTAGATATTATCCAGGCCAACCCATTTACTGTGGTTCCATCTAAACCCCCAGCTCAGAAGACTGATGCCCCTAGTGAGGACTATGATAATGCTGAAGAGGTCCCAGTGCCTGAGGCTCCTTTTGCCTCCTGGATGAACGAGGGGGAAGTGCCCCCAGGGGAGGAAAATGTGGTGAGGGCCTCTCCAACAGGTGAGTGGGGTTAGTTGATCTCTTGTAATCTTTTGTTTCTGTCCTGGGAAGGGTTAATTTGAGCTCCTCATTGCTGATCCTTCTTATAGATTCAAAATTCAGATGATCTCATATCCTTTGACCATCTTCCTCTCTTTTGTGTTGTCACATTCCTTGGGGGCGGTGTGTGTGGTGGGGGAGAGAATCACTCTATATTCTCGGTATCTGCATCTGCATAACTTCATCTTTGAGGTGCTTGCCTTAAGACATAGGTTAGTTTACCAAGTCCAAAAATAGAGTGACTGTTCTTATAACACTTTTGTGCTGTCCCATCTCTGAAAGGCATTCAGAGACTTAAGAAATATTGCAATATTGGAATTTGTGAGGCATTTGATCATTTGAGAGGCATTGCAATCGTGTTAGCACTAATTTGTACAAAGTCTATCATATATGATAGCCTTGAAAATTAAAGCCGTGGTGGTGAATTATAGAGTCTCAATTTGTAGGCAGTTCAGTGGTCAAATGAAGACACTCATTCTCCAGAGAAGAGTATTTCTCCCTCTGAGGGCCAATGTGACCCTGGGGACGTGGCAACTATGGAAGGATGCTGTGATTGTTTTGGGGGGCATTTAGGAACACAAGTCAAGGCCATCAAGAGCAGAGTGGGATTGTCAGTGAGGACCTGAGATTTTTCCAGGTCTCCTGTACCCTTCTGTTTCTGAATTTGGACCTGTCAATTGTGAAAAGAGAAATTTGCATGTCCCTTCTTTTTTTTTTTTTTAAGATTTTATTTATTATTTATTTGACAGAGAGAGAGAGAGAGATCACAAGCAGGCAGAGAGGCAGGCAGAGAGAGAGGAAGGGAAGCAAGTTCACTGCTGAGCAGAGAGCCCGATGTGGGGCTCGATCCCAGGACCCTGGGTGAGCCGAAGGCAGAGGCTTTAACCCACTGAGCCACCCAGGCACACCTGCATGTCCCTTTTTATGATTCTTACCATTCTTGGGTCATTCTTTGCTGAGAAACATGTCTTTATAGAGGACCTGTGTTGGCCATAGATCTCCTGTGATAATAGTGTTTCTGGAGACCCACATAGACTGGATCCTGACAGGATAACCTTAATATACCTTTGCTGTAACTATATTAAATTGTCTGAGCTTTCTTGAACATTACCTGATGCTTTGTCATCATGACTTGACTTGCTTCCACCATGGGGTACTGTCCTGTCTCTTTGTCCCAATTCTAATCAAGCTTCTCTTTAATGTTTCAGGCTCTTCTCTACAGTTCTCCAGAGGGGTAGCTGGTCCTGGGAAAGAAGAAGCTAGTCCCTGGCTGCTTCAGGGGGAAGAGGGGGACCCTGGATATGATGACGTTGAACTAAATGCCCCTCAAACATCCACTATGGTTTTCTCATGATGTTGAATTGAAAATGAGATAAGGCCTCAGATATTCTAATTGCCTGTATTTCAGTAGAATAGTGCTGACTTATAATTGTATTATATGAAATTACTTAAAATGAAATATTCTGAATAAATTACTTTTTGCTTTGTTGATTACTTAGCAAGTTTTACCTCAGTTCAGTTTCCCTCCAAAGAAATACAAGGTGAGTATACTAACCCGTTTTCTTACCTCCCCTCTACGGGCTACTCAAGGCCTTAGTTTGCCTGGGTTCATGAATGTTCCAGTCTCTCTTTCTTAGACAAAGGACTCTAAACTTGGTCCATATTCATACCTTCATTCTTACCAGGATGAACTCATGGGAAAAAAGTCAATCCTGAACATACATGTATGCTCTTCCTTGAGATGTGGTATCATCTGTTTTTAAGCAATTCCTAGGCACCAGATGTGCATAGGAATTTAAAAGTTGAGGATGGGAGATTGGCTAGGGGAAAGAGTGGATACAGCTTTCTTTACCCTGCTAAAATTTTCATGGATCAGTTAAAAACCCAATTCGGGGCACCTGGATGGCTCAGTTGGTTAAGCGTCTGACTCTTGGTTTTGGCTTGGGTCATGATCCCACAGTTATGAGATCTAGCCCTGTCTTGGGCTTAGCGCTGAGCTTAGGATTCTCTCTCTCCTCTCCCTCTCCCATCCCCCCCACCATGCTCATGTGCTTGCTCACTCTCTCAAAAAAAAACCCTTCTTTAAATCCAATTCTCCATAACTATCTCTTTCTATTTCATCTCTTATTCCCTAGGTTATTTTTCCTACTTATTACTCAAGCCCATACAGATTCCTTCTCACTCTTCTCTCATATTTAGTGAGTTATCATCTCCTTTTAAATTCTGTCTTTCCTCTCCACCACTTCTTATTTCTTCAGGACATTGTCATTTCCTGTCTGTCCAACTATAAAGCCTTCTAAGTGAATTATATCAACTGATATCTTTCTTTACTGCAAGTTGATAAAGGACAAATTGGCACTGACCCACAAGACCTGTATCCAAGTGGAACAAGAAAGCAAAGGAGAGACCCAGGCAGGGGAGACCCAGAAGGAATATAGATAAATCAGGAACTATCGGGTTTTATAGATGTGGGTGGAGGGACTTTTCATGATTGAAGTATTTTGATGCTCTATTAAGCAATTTATATCAGAGACCTTCAGAATGGTCATGTTGAGAAAATAATAATGACTTCTCTATTAAGCCAATGTAGAACAGATGTATTAGGTTCATAAAACCTTTTCATAGCATTGTAATTGAAAACATATATATGCAACACATGGAATTAGATAAATAAGTTATGACTCAATAATACAGGGAAGTACTGGCAACCATACAAATAACATAGATGTTCTAATAGGACAGAAAGGATTTTAAAATATATTGTTGATTTTGAAAGTGCACATAAAATGTCATACAGGAATTTTACAATCCAATTATGAGGGTGTGTGTGTGTGTGTGTGTGTGTGTGTATGTGTGTGTATGCATACACATACATGTGTGTAGAGACTGAGATGTGCCCTGTATTAAAGCAGAGATGTATGTTCGGAAAGAATCTAAAGGGAGCTGGCAGGTCCTGACTTGTACTATCGGGACTCTGTAATGTATGGCAGGGCTTGGGAAATAGTTGATACTCTTTGACACCATGATAATGAGGTTGAAATTCCACAAGTAGATGGGGAAAACTCAAGTGAACTGAATGCTTTAATATGTGAACCTACTCTTTAAAAACATGATTCTAAAAAAGTTCTCTCTGAGAAAAAAATACACTTGGTTGATGAAATGTGATTTCTTCTTAGCCTAATGAGAAATTTATTCATTGTTGTCAGAGCTGGAGAGACCAACCTGGAATCAGAGCATCAATTTTATATTTCATTTTGATTCTACTTCTACCCTTAAGGGCCTGCAAAGTCTAAAAAAGGACAACTGTCATAAGCATATGGCCCAAACTCAAGCAACTGGAAGTTCCAAGAAATATAACAAGGAAATGAAGAGCGGAACCTCTTACTCCTGTTGGAGGGATAGAATTTCCCATTCAAGAGAGACAGAGGCTCATGGTTGGAGGGGTTTGAAACAGGAGGAACTGTAGGTCAGAGAGATCAGGAACCAAGGTCCACAGCTGGGCCTGGCTCGCCAGCCATGTGACTAGATTGCTCTCCTTTCAGGAGCTTAAGCCCTGATACCTTGCATTCTCCTGAGTCAGGGGCCCAACAGAGACAAGATTTCTTATAAGATCTGAGGAAGCTACAAGGGAGAAAATTTGCCAAAGTACATTAATAAGCACAGGGTTCTTCCTAAATAGCAGATCCATTAGGATGTCACAAAATAAGCTTGTATACCTCACTAGGGCAGGGGAAAATTGACCAAAGAGGCACATCCTGAAGTCTCCAAGGCTAGATCCCTCTTCTGCCTTCTATGCTAATATCAGTCCATCTAAGAACGCCTGCATTCGGCATCACTTTTCTCTGGTGCACAATGAGGTTGGGGGATGATCAGTCCAAGAGGTAAGAAGGGAAAACATCACAGGCAGGAAGAGAAGAGTTCTGGAAAGAATCCAGTGCCGGGGAAAGATCACAGTAAATCAGAAAAACATCTGAACTGTAGGTTTGTGGGGAAGGAAAAGAAAGTAAAAATCAGGCTTACATTATAAATGCAGGGTTATCTAGGAGTTCAGTTATAGTTCCTATTGGAAGGACTTTCTTTATAGACAGAAAGTTTTCCATATCTGTCTTACCATATACACATACACACGTATCATCATCACCACTACTACCTCCATCACCAAATCCAGCAATCTGGCTTAGAGAATGTGAGTTCTATGGCCTTGTATCTAAAAAAATTGACTTTCACCAGGCAGACATATTCCTGCTTACCACATTTAGCCTTCACATACTCTTAAGACTCCATTTCACCTGATTCCTCCACTCTACTCCCCAACCCCCTCTCTCATGCACATGCCCATAGTCTAAAGGGTAACATAGAGTATAGAAAGGACAGATCAGAGGTCCAGCCTGATGTAGTCTCTGAGCCATAATCCAGTATGAGAAGCCCTTGGAAATGATCTGAGGTTTTAGGTGATTGAGGCTGATTTAGAAAACAAACTTTATATGTCTGCAACATCTCACTGCTGAACTTGAAAAACAGAGTCCCTCCTCACAAAAGAAAAATCAACATTCATCGTCACTAAAGATCACATTTGGTCAGAACCAAACGGTCAATAAAAAGGCATTGAATTTACAATCCCAGGGATCATCTCCCCAGAGTCTTTGAGCTAATCCAATATCTTTTCTGATATTAAGAAGTGAGGCTTTCCTTACCTTGAGCTTTGTGAGCTCAGTGAGGACACCGAAGAGAAGAAAAGCAAGTCCTTGGAGAAAGCAGACTCCATTCATGGTTGTTCAGAGCTTCATGCCTTCAGGTAACAGCCTCAGCTTCTCCAAACCATACAAGGGACTCTCCTGCCCTCCTGTTCCTCAGTGGGGCTTCTACAGCAGGAAGGGAATTGTATAGTCCCACCCTGGTATCACTATTTTCTGGAAACCAAGAGAAACCCTGTTTAATATCTTCTCTTCCAAAGAGACGACATAAAAAGAAAGCTTTCTGAAATACAAGCACCAATTGCACGCTGAATCTCTATCAAAAAAATATATATTTCTTTCTTTTCTCCATCCCAGGGGTCTGGCTCAATGGCTGCTTCAGCTCAGCTGGTGAACTTGACAGTCAGATGCATTGTTTTGGGGTCAGTCCTACCACATATAGCCCAAGAAAAATGGTTTTTTTTTTGTTGTTGTTGTTTAATTAAGCCTAGGTCTCCAATGCCAAGTGACCAACATATTGTAGCTCCAAAGAAATGAGAAGTATCCAACAGAACGAAAAGTCAGATGAGTAAAAAATTGGGATTAGAAGGATACAAAAATTCATAATCATCAAAGAAACGTGATTATTTGGTCTGAGCGTGGGCTTTCCTCTCATTTCTGTTTGGTAAGGGAAAGCCTTGTAAAGATCCAGGGCACCTGAGCAGAACAAATATGAAGTATGTCTTTCCTTTCCATCAATCACAGAGAACTTTTTGCCCCCAGGACTACCATGACCCATGTAGACATGTCACCTAGGAATTAGTCGTGTTCCCCAGGACATGGTGGGCCTACAGTTAAAATCTGTTACAAAATGAATCTTTATTTTACACTCTGGCACTCTGTTTCTAACAATCTAGTCTTCAGTGGTTAGAAAGCACTTGCCCTCCTACTCGTAGGTCCTCTTTTCAACATTTATGTCCCTATGCCTCTTCTCCCCTTCTTCTGTTCATTTTCATATAAACCAGTTAGTCTACTTTCACATTCTTTCCAGGTCTCTGAGCATATAAATCAGAGGGCTGTCATTATGGTGTTTGGAAATGAAGTCAGTTTTATACAACTTGCTTATTACACCCTTGCTATCAACAAAACAAGAACTCACCATGCTTTCATTTTTTTTAAAGTTATTTTTTGAGATATAATTGCAATATAATATTGTGTACATTTAACACACAATGTGTTGATCTGATACATTTATATATTGCAATAGGATCACTATCTTAACATTAGGTGACATCTCTGTCATATCACATAATTTTCATTTCTTTTTTTTTTTTTAAAGATTTTATTTATTTATCTGACACAGAGAGAGAGATCACAAGTAGGCAGAGAGGCAGGTGGGGAGGGGGAGCAAGCTCCCCGCTGAGCAGAGAGTCTGATGCGGGGCTCGTTCCCAGGACCCTGAGATCACGACCCGAGCCGAAGGCAGAGGCTTAACCCTCTGAGCCACCCAGGCGCCCCAATTTTCATTTCTTTTTTACGGTGGAAACAATTAAGATCTAATCCTTAGCAATTTTGAAGTTTATAACACAGTATTGTTATCTATAACCACTATGCTGTGCACGAGTTCTCCAGGGTTTACCTGCTGGTTGCAAGTTTATACCTTTAAATTACATCTTCCCAATTCTCCCAACTCACAGACTCTGATAGGCACCACTGTATTCTCTGC
Source organism: Martes martes (assembly GCF_963455335.1). Classification (NCBI taxonomy): domain Eukaryota; kingdom Metazoa; phylum Chordata; class Mammalia; order Carnivora; family Mustelidae; genus Martes; species Martes martes. The sequence goes on along the minus strand of NC_137895.1, from coordinate 100,430,618 downwards.
TTATAGGAATTTGCTTTTTTTTTTTAAACTCCACATAAAGTGATATCATGCAATATTTGTCTTTCTCTCTGACTTATCTCATTTAGCATAATGCTTTCTTACCATGTAGTTTCACTTGTTGATTTTTGCTTTTGATGTCATATTTTTATTTTTACTTTTTTTTAATTTTATTTATTTATTTATTTTTATTTATTTGTCAGAGAGAGAGAGGAGTGAGAGTGAGCACAAGTAGACAGAGTGGCAGGCAGAGGCAGAGGGAGAAGCAGGCTCCCTGCCGAGCAAGGAGCCCGATGTGGGACTCGATCCCAGGACGCTGGGATCATGACCTGAGCCGAAGGCAGCTGCTCAACCAACTGAGCCACCCAGGCGTCCCTTGATGTCATATTTTTAAAAAATCATTCATTGCCAAGATCAATGTCAAGGAACTTCTTTCCCATTCCCCCACCTCCCCAGGAGTTTCACTCTATCAGCCTTGTGTCAAAATTTTTAATTTATTTTGAGTTAATTTTTGATTGATATAAGACAGAGGTCCAAATTCACTTTTCTGCATGTATCCAGCATTCCCAGCACCACTGTGGAAGAGGCGATCCTTTCCCCATTGAGTGTTCTTAGCTCTCTTGTCAAATATTAGTTGCCCATGTATGTAGAAATATATTTCTGGGATCTATATTCTGTTCCATTGGTCTGTGTGTCTATTTTTTTCAAATATTTTCTTTATTTATTTGAGAGAGAGAGAGAGAGAGAACTTGAGCCAGAGAGATAGAGATAGAGAGAGAGAAAGAGAGTGTGCACAAGGGCGGGGGGCAGCAGAGGGAGAAGGAAAAGCAGACTCCATGCTGAGTAGGACCCTGGAATCATGACCTGAGCTGAAGGCAGACGCTTAATTTACTGAATCACCTAGGTGCCCCTTGTGTCTATTTTTATAACAGTACCCTACTGTTTAAATTACTATAGCATTACTATAGCATTGTAACATAGTTTGAAATAAGGAACTGTAATGTGCTTTGTTCTTTCTCATAATTGTTTTGTCTATTGGGGTCTTTTGTGGTTTCACATGAATCTTAGGATTGTTTTTTCTATTTCTGTGAATATGCCATTGGGATTTTGATAAGGATTGTGTTTAATGGAAAGATGGCTTTGAGTAGTATGAATATTTTAATATTAATTCTTCCAATCCATGATCACAGATCTTTTCACTTGTTTGTGTTTTCTTCATTTCTTTTATCAATGTCCTGTAGTTTTCAGAGTAGAGAAGAGAAAAATAGAATAGAACAGAAACAGAAAATAAATAGAATCCATTTTTCTTTATTTTTTAAGAAACTTACTGTTAGTGTATAGGGATTATGAGTTTTTGCATGTTAATTTTGGATATTACAACTTTGCTGAACTCATTGATTAGATGGAACCATTTTTCAATTAAGTCTTTAGGATTTTCTTTATAAAAATCATGTCATCTGCAAAAAGATAATTAAATTTTTTTCCTTTCAGATTTGGATATCTTTTATATCCTTTCCTTGCTTGGATTGCTCTAGCTAAGACTTCCAATATTATGTTGGATTGGAGTGTTGAGAGTGGGCACCCATGTCTTGTTCCTGATCTTAGAGATTCACCATTGAGTATAATATTAGCTGTGGGCTTGTCATATACGGTTTTTATTATGTTGAGCTATGTTCTTTCTATGCCTCATTTGTTAAAGATTTTTATTATGAATGGATGTTAAATTTTGTCAAATGCCTTTTCTGCATCTATTGAGATGATCATGATTGATTTCTCTCGTTCAATTAATGTGATGCTTCATATTGACTGATTTGAGGGTGTTGACCACCCTTGCATCCCAAGGATAAATCCCCCTTGTTCATGGTGAATGATCCTTTTAATGTGCTGCTGAATTTGTTTGCCAATATTTTGTTGAGAATTTTGCTATATTCAACAGGCATATTGGCCTATAGTTCTCTCCTAGTAATATCCTTTTCTATTTAGGGTGTCAAGAAATCCTGCAGGATTTCACCCAGCACCACTATTTGGGGTCCTATAAAGTGTTTAACTCATTAATGTCGGATCTTGCACCACAATGCTTCAGATCAAGGGCTTCATTTTATGGCAAAAGAGACTTGGCAGGGGTTATGTGACTGTGGGATCCAAAGGCCCTATCGCCTATCCACTGACAGAGAGATGGAAATGCCTATTGAAGGTATAGCTGAAGCCAGCTTGAAGTTGATACCCTCCAAGAATGGGCCCACCATCCGCACTACAATACATATTCTCAAAATCAGTTACCATTATATGGTTATCCATGATATAACCAATAGGTAAGAATACATGGATCCCAGAATTAGTGGAAATAGGAGAGGCAATGCTTACTTTCATTCCCAGTGGTCCCCTTGAGGTACTTGGGAATTCTATCTTCCAAGTCTTGGCTTTGTGGATTTAGAAGCTCTGGTTCCTAGAAGGAAAAATGATTTCACCAGGGGTCACAGTAAGCATCTCATTAAACTTTAAGCTATGACTGCTTTCCAATCACATCAGGATATTCAGGACAAAGTACCATTAAGTAAGAAAAAAATAACCTCATTACTGGGATAAATGATCCCAATCATCAGGGAGAGGAGAACTGCTGCACAACAGGTGGAGACAAGAATATACTTGGCACCTGTATTTGGGTATCTCTTGGTATTCTCTTGCCTCATTTTGATAACAAATACACCAGTGCAGCAGCCACAGTCGGAGAAGTATATGGTGGCCAGGGTTTTAGATCCCTCAGGATGAGGGTCGAGATCACCCCACCAGCTAAGCTACCTAGACCAGCAGAGGTGCTAACAAAGGATGAAGAAAATTTAGAATGTGGTAGAGAAGGGAGATGATGATTTATAGTTGTGGACTCAAGACCCAGTTGTAGTGGTGGGGGTCTGTGGCTTGTCCTATCTTCCTCTTGCAAATTACCCCAGGAAAGGAAGCATACAAGAATCCAACAAGAATCAGCTCTCATAACTTAATGTAAAATGCATACTTAATGCTTAAAGCAAATGAACTGGAGAGGTTCAAAGGTAGCTGTGTGTGGCCCTCTTTCCGACTAAGGCCCTCATTTCGTAGTTGCTGTAGTTGTTGGTAGTTGTCCCCTCCCTGGTGACAGTCCTTATCCAGAGGCTCTTCAGTGCATGGGTCCCTTTGTCTCTACTTGGGATGACAATGAAGGGCATCCCCCTGTGATATCAACTGAGCCTCTGCGTGACTACATTATAGTTCTGCCTCCCTCGATCTCCCAAGAGATCAATAAAATTCCTATTCTCAAATCTTCATCCCGAGCCAGTTTTCTGGGGGTACTCAACTTGTAACATAGTGACTATTTGAAGTATTAGTTCTTGGTTCTTATTTTGGTACCAGGTGTGAAGCATTGGAAGACTTGGCTCAGGGTTTACTAAAGTGTACATTTCTGTAAGCTCTAAAGTATATTGATACCCTGAGATGTGGGTCACTGCAGATCACAGGCTCCTGGTTTCGATTCTGTGGGGAAACCAAAAAGGATTGGACAATTTGATTTTATTATACAACTCATGATGCTATCTAGGATGTCTTCATGCAAATCAGTGGATTCCTGAAGATGTGGTTTCTCTTCTCTGTACTTTCTACCATGGTGTGCATATACCTGATCTGGTTATTTGGGGAGGCTGTGTTTGGTCTGGGGAATGGAAATGTCTGGCAGGTTGAAGTGCAGTGCAAGGCTAGCCAATCCTTCTCCATGAGCCAGTGCTTGCCATCACTGTAAGACAAAACATAAGGGCAAAGAGAATCCTGGAGTGAGGTTGTCTGATGAGTGAAGATGTTTGGGCTGTAGACTGAAACTCTGTAAAGAAAAATTGGTTTTGACAATTTTCGGGATGAGCTCTATGGTGGATTGAATAGTATTCTCCCAAAATTCATGCCAAAACTTCAGAATGTGACCTCATTTAGAAATAGCATCTTTGTAGATGTAATCGAGTTAAGCTGAGGTCATGTTGGATTAGGGTGGTCTGTAATCCAATGACTGGTGCCCTTATAAGAAAAGTGGCATGTAGTCATAGCACTGTGTAAAGATCAGAGGCACATGAGGAAAACGCCATGTGACAAAGGAGGCTGGGATTGGAGTGATAAATTTACAAGCCAAAAAATGTCAAAAATTGCCAAAAAACACAAGAAACTAGGCAAGGCAGGATCCTCTCCTAATACCTCCTGAGAGAGCATAGCCCTGCTGACATCTTCATTTTGGGCTCTTTGTCTCCAGAACTGGGAGAGAGTAAGTTTCTGTTGTTACCCATTTTGCGTCAATTTTTCATGGCAGCCTTAGGAAACATGGTGGGGAGGTAAAAATGTTCTTTCAGAAAGTGCCTCAGTGGGACTATAAGGGTTCTTAGACCAGGTGAGGCTCTGTGCCTAAATTGATGGATTTCTCTAGGTACTTTTGGAAGAGGGGAATCCTAGGGCATCCCAGGAACAGGGTGAAGGAGTGATAACTGGACAACCTTAAGCTCTTTCTTTATTGTCCAGACAATAGGGGAATCTGCCTCATTCACATAGGTAGAGTGTTCCCTTCTTTTTGTCCCACATGACAGAGCTATTCTAAGATTCTCTTTGGTGCACGCATTTTTGAGAAGATTAAATGTGCCCTGAGGAAATTTGACCCTTCAGAAAAGGATCAGGAGTCTCTTTTTGGGAAAATTTTCCCTTCCTTGGGTTGACTTGGGACAGAAAATTTGGGAAAACAAACCACTTGCTATGCGTGTGGGTCTTATTTGCTTTGGGAATATTCTCATCCTAAGCAAGAGTGCTCTGAACTTTCTCTCCCCCTGCTCTGACGTGGGTGAGCTCTACCCCTGGAAAGGTTAGATATAGGGCTTCTGAGCCTATGAGTCTGTGGTAATGTGTGAAGCTTCCTGAGATTCCTTAGCATTCTCTCATGAAACTTCACAGGGGAGTATTGGATGGGGTTGAGCTTCCTGAAGGATAAAGGCTGGGCCAGTACCTGCCAGGCTCTCACAATCTCCCATTGTGCCTCAGCTATGACTTCACCCTCTGAAAACTCAACAAGTGACAGTAGGGACAGGATTTCCCCATGTCTTTTCCCATCCCGAGGATATGTTTTTTTCAGAGTCCAATTCAGGCTCAGATCCTGGCCCTGGAATCTTCTTTGTGACAGGTATCCTCAGTTTCATCTTTGGACCCTGCATCTTCCTTTTTCTCATTTTCCTGGTGATTCAGCAATGCAGAAAGAAAATGAAGTGCCGAGGTAAGCTTTAAAAAGGAGATAGGGTTGAGAAGAGCTTGTGGGCAGTGGACAAGAAGGGACCCATTGTGATGTGAGATACTGAAGCTGCCTCTTGTCCTTATTACATTTTTCTGGAAAATGTTATCTGTACTGCTCTGGACTCTAAGCTTCAATGACCTTGGACTAGGAGGGCCAAGGAAATACGGTATCATATATGACAGCAAGGAGTTCAGCACCAGGGATAGGGACACAAGTTATCACTGGACTAGGATGTGCGAATAAAGCATGAAAAGGGGGGGCGCCTGGGTGGCTCAGTGGGTTAAAGCCTCTGCCTTCGGCTCAGGTCATGATCTCAGGGTCCTGGGATCAAGTCCCGCATCCGGCTCTCTGCTTCCCATCCTCTCTCTCACTGCCTGCCTCTCTGCCTACTTGTGATCTCTGTCTGTCAAATGAATAAACAAAAAATCTTAAAAAAAAAATTTCTTTAAGGGGCGCCTGGGTGGCTCAGAGGGTTAAGCCTCTGCCTTCGGCTCAGGTCATGATCTCAGGGTCCTGGGATCGAGCCCCACATCGGGCTCTCTGCTCAGCAGGGGGCCTGCTTCTCCCCCTCTCTCTGCCTGCCTCTCTGCCTACTTGTGATCTCTCTCTCTGTGTCAAATAAATAAATAAAATCTTAAAAAAAAATTTCTTTAAAAAAAAAGGCATGAAAAGGGAAGGGGCTCTGATGAGCTGAGAGCAGACTCAGAGACTTCAAAGATGGTTTTATATGAGTTTCTGACTCAAACCTTTGTATCAATCTTGCCTGCTTGTGAATATTATCTATGTGAGGCTGCACGTGAGGACATCAATGACCATGAAACTAAGGAGGAGAAACAGCTGGATTTAGGCAGATGTCCCTGCCCTCTCTAACATGTTATGACCATAAACCATCATCTGGGGGGATTCACAGGATCTTTGGGTGCAGCATCTACACATGGTATTCCTGTATCCCTCCTCAGAACCATACCTTTCTCCATGCTCTAAGGCTATCAACAAAAATCTCTGGTCCTCAGTGAATACTAAGTCTTCTCTCTGGAAAGAAATTATTTCAAGCCTGAGATTTGGTTCTGGGCCCTTACTTAGTTTTCACAGGTGCAAATTTATCTTTTCATGTCTATTCTTGGGAAATTTCTTACCTGGCAGATAATCCTGTGACCAAGCTGCCACCATGTGCCTCAGAGTCTGAAGACAAAGTTAGTTTGTGACATACTGCAGGCAAGGCAGGCCAATCTGGTCTTGGGATTGGGGTGAGGGTAGGAAGGTCTGTTTGGAAGAGACACTGAAGAAGGAATAGAGCTTTGAGAGATTGTAACCTCAGTCCTCTGAGAAGGGAAGTCTGGTTTCCTGGGGAACATTCTCTGAAGAATTGAATGACTATTCTCCAGCTGGTTTAAAGTGCTCTTTTCTCAACACCTCAGTAACTGCTTCATGATCTTAGAGAGCTATGTGTACACAGATGCTGTAATAGTTTCAGGCATATGTTCATGTATCAGTGATGTGACTATATTTCCCAAACCAAGATATCTGGTTCAACAAAACATTGTAATACCTCAGGGTGGGAGACAACTGAGAAATATCATTTTAATGAAATATATTGGGATTTGGTGAACATTTTGGTGTTTTATGGGAATAATGCTGCCAAATTTTTAAGATGGTAGATCCACTAATTATCCAGAATGCCTTTAATTATAGATTCTGGATTATTGGTACTTGAAAGGATCATAGGAATTGTATAGTCAAGTACTGCTATATAAATAAAGTAACTGAAAGTAGATAAGATGTGACTGTCTCAAAGTCATGCATAAGTCACTCTTAGATCTAGAATGACTCTATCCTGATTCCTGGGGGTAGGTCCACTCCGCCTATATGCTCCACCAGAAGCCCTAGCCTGCTATTAGAGGATAAGAGACAGATGGTTTAGATTACAATCACAAAAATGAAAGGTTTTCTGTGCCTGAAATTCTTCCTGAGACTTATTTATGTGGAATGGATGAGATGGACCTGCTCAGGGTCATCTTTATGGGCAATTGCCCAGCTCCCTGCACTAAAAAGGACCTCACACTTGGTTTGTTGCCCTCCTGTTGCCATCTTGAAATTCTTGATAGTGTTTGAACAAGAGGATCGGTATTTTGTTTTGCACCCGGCCCCACAAATTACATAACCCAAAGAATAGTCCCTCACAGACAAGTAAAAAAAGTAGTCCCTTATAGACAAGTAAAAGAAGATTTCTTATTTAGAGCCAGAATTAGCTTTTCAAGTAATTGGCATCTTTAGGGAGAATAGGAATAGATAGGATTCCATGAAAGAGACTTTCCTGCAGTTCCAACCACACATGTATTTTTTGATGCTGTGATCCTATTTTCCCAATCACAACAACCATATAGATGACCAAAATATTTTGGGGGGGGGAATTCAAAATGTGACAAAGTGAAATTGTCTTTAAAAGGTCAAAACATTGATGTGAGACTCTCTTTTGATAGTCTAAGGTTACTAATAAGATTACTCTAAAAAGTTATGTGTTTTCATAGAGGCAGGCTTTGGATGAAGGGCAGGAATTACTCCATATTTCCTCAAGACCCATGGAAGGACTGGTTTCATAATTTTCAGGCCCAATGGGAAATGAAAATGTGGGATTCCTTGTTCAAAATTATTAAGACTTTGAAGATGGTGAGAGCAGGCCAAACATAGGGCTTTCCTGAGCATGAAGTTAGATGCCCATGAAGCTGGATCCACACAGTTTCAGAGTTGGTAGTCCTGATGGGATCATCTTTTACCACAGCCTACGTGAAGGTGGTGGGTTTCCTTGGGAGGAGAAAAACAGTAGAAGCTGAAACAGCTATACCCATCTGAGGACTTTCAGAAAAGATTGGGATTATCCTTATGGACATTTGGGAAATCAGGATCTGGTGCCTAAGTGAACTCTGGGGGTAAGGTGGTAATAGAGTTGTACCTTGCTGTCACCAAATTCCTGTGATTCAGCCCAATCTAATTGGGAAATGTAGGATACTTATCATTCCTTTCTTCAGTTTCCTGTCTCTGTGGTTAATATCAACTGAGTTTATACTGACTGACTCTTCAGACAGAAGAGTCTACTGACAGACTCTACTGACAGAGTTCTTTAGTCTCTATTACAGATATTTCCGAGACACTGATCTGAAATCAGTCTGTATCTGATGATTTCCCTGATGTGTTTTATATTGTGCAGAAATTGCCTCAATCTGGGTCCCCAGGGATGCTGTTTTCTTCTTGCCCATCATTCTGATGCCCTCTAGGGGCCTCTGTTTAGTCTCTAAGTTAAAATAATTATAACCAGGCCCTAAATTTGCTCTTGCAGGTTGGTTTTCACAATCTTCACTGGGTGACTCTCTAGGAAAGGAGAAACTCCTGAATGAAGATGAACTTCAACGTGAAAATGCTGAGCTTAGAGCCACTGCGATGACATTTGAAGAACAAATATGCCTGTATTGAAGCTCCTATTACATTTTGGTCCAGACTAGAGGTCCAGAAAATATCACTATCTCTATCCAGATAGGGTAGTGCCCACTTGTGTCCCATTTCCACATAAATTGTCCTTTCAGACCAATTCTGTGTTATCAAGAAATCTTTGTGAATATCTAGAGACTTTAAGACAAACTGCTTTTATAGAATTCATACCCTAGCTGCTTTAATCCAAATACATTTTCTCCTGAGTGAAATCCCAGGTGATTGATCTAGGATCAGACTGAGGGAGATGCTGAATCTAGCTCCAGATCTGAGGTATTGTTCCTCAAGATGACATCATAGTAAAAACATGTGAGTATTCCAGAAATGTTCCATCCTAATTACATCATCTTTTCTTACTTAATTTCAGCCCCTCCCCTGTGGACTCTGGAATTTGATTTCGTGTGGGTGTTTCAGAAATTTCTTAGTAAAAATAAATAAATCTAAAAACTTCTCAGAAGCATAATTGGAATAGTAAAGTACAAAAGTCACTCGGAAGCTGAATATTTTAACGTTAATTTTGTGACCTTGACTGTGAAGACACTTAAACTTCAACTTGCTTCCAAACACAATGTACCTTTTCATGGTTGAATTACTGGGTATAGCACATCCACATTTAATTAAAATAGATATTATTTCTTGTGTCCTCAAGTACAGTGATCTTTGAAAACATAAATTGGTTCTAGTTACCCCACAGGTGGGGTATCTTCTAGGATATGAATTGAGAAGACTATCCACATTCACCATGGCTTTAACATGCTGAGGCAATCAGACTGGCCCAACACCTAATCAACCATCACAAAACCTGACCCTAATCCAGCTCCTGGCATTCCCAGTATTCACCAATAAGTATGTAATTTCTGATCTTTTTCAATAGCTTGGGGATGTGAGAACAGGTTCATGACATCTTGGAAAATAGTTGTTGTAGGTAGTATACTCTTTATACCACTATCTCTGAATTACTTGTTTTGAAGAAATGAAATAACCCCTTAGAGTCAAGCTAGGAGTACTAGAAAGTCTAACAATAACCTTACAACGAAAAAGTGCTGACTTTTATCCCCAAATCCCATATGAATGTGTGCCTGTCCATCAAGGGAAAAAAAATGAAGTCCTTTATTTCTGACCTGCCATGTTAAAGTCAATAGGATCACATGTGATACACAGAGTAGGGTTAGACTTTCTCATCTCCCGAAGTTCCTGAAAAAATCATTAGAGCTCACACATCTGCTGGGGAAAGATAGACCATCTACATATAACATGCCCAAGTTCTCTAGGCCTTTGGAAAATAAGAGATGAAGTAATTTGAATCATTAGCTCTGCACACTGTCCCTAGTATTTCTAATGATTTCGAATGTGTTTGGGCAATCATCCTTCCAGCTACTATTTCCTCAAAGTGTCCTTTTGTTGAATTCTCCATCTTTGTTTTCTTCCTTTCTTCCCTATGCCTCTTCTCTCTTGTCGGGTTTGGCCAGTAAACCCTGAGGTGGCGAATGAAAAGATTACTCCAGACACCTAAGTGGGAGAGGACCTGGGGACCAGACGTTCTAGTGGCAAAGGGTCTGGAGCCACACTCTGCCTCTACCTTTATTGTGTGAATGCTCTTAATACAACACAGGAATAAGAAAAACAAGAAGGAATGTGAAGCTGTAATAATCAGGACAGTGGTATAGGGAGTATGGTGTGAGTACAAGCCGTGCCTGTGACAGGTGTGCAGACAGGGAGTGTGTGGAGTGTGTAACCTTTACAGATAATGTCTCTCTAAGTCAAGCATTTACTCCCCAGATGAGTACATTGAGCCTCGGTGAGGATCTGGCTGTTTTCAGCCCAGAAACATTACAGGGGCCCCGTTTCCCAGACTCTCCCTCTTTGCTTTTCAACTAGTCTCATACAGAGAGGCATGTGTTCATTAAATAATCTTCAGTCAGGCACTATGAATTCCCGCACTATCTGTCCCATTTCACCAAATGAGGACATTTTGCTGCTTCTTCCTCCTCCAAAACATTATCATCAAAAGCTTATGTAATCAGCATTTGCTGAAATTTAGTGTTAAGGGGGGCAGTGAGGAGGGAAGATAGCCTGGTGAAAGATGTAAATAATTGCCAAATTTGACCTCATTTTTTTTTTCTTTTTTTAAGAGACAGAGAATGTGTGTGAGTGGTGGTGGGGGAGGGGCAGCAAGGGGTGGGCGAGAGAGAATCTTAAGCAGGCTCCACGCTGGGCACAGAACTCGATCTCACAACCATGAGATCATGACCTGAGCAGAAATCCAGTCAGATGCTTAAGTGACTCAGCCACCCAGGTGCCCCAACTTGATTTATTAATTAACAATATTTTGTGTAGTTTGGCTCAAAAATGACAAATATTTGTATTGTCTTCTCAAAATATTTCTTCTTCAATGGGACAATATGTTTTATATACCATGGATCCTATTACTGTCCAAATGATAAAACAAATAGGGGCTGCCAATTCCCAAAATCAACTCGGGAGAAACAATAAATAAAAGGGAAATAAGCATCCAAAGAATGAATCACATTAGAATGGGACCATTCCCTGAGCAAATGGAAACCTAGATTAAACTGATGACCTGAGAACTGTGGACTGGGCAGAGGGCAGTCAATGCCTGCAACCCCAGAGGAGAGCTGCCCAGGGAGGGGATGAGAGTGTAGACAGGGATGAGAGTGTAGACACAATTCATTTTACGACTTGTTTTAATTTCATAGACACAGAAATCTGTGGCAGTGATCTAAGCTGCTCACTGTGCCCATGACTACTATTAGGTATGTACAAAAGTGCTCCTAAGCTAGAAAGTTAAAGAAAACAATAAAGAAATAAATAGTAGGGTAAATATAGGTGAAGAACAAATTACTGAGTTAAAATATCAATTTCAGTAAATTTCCAAGAAGGCATGAGAAATGAATAAGGGCATAGAAAATATAAAATGCTAAAGGATATAGGGGATAGAAGAAAAGCCCCAGCATATACTTAACAGGGGTCCTAGAAGAAAGAAACATAAAACTAGAGGGGAGGAAAGAGCTGAAGTACTCTATCAATAGAAACTTTACAGAATACAAAGAATATGTAAGGTCTCATTTTAGAAGCACTTATAGATTGCCACTGAAATAAGATAAGGAAAAACATTCACACCCAAACTGTAGATAAATTTAAAAAAATACCAAAGTAAAATTTCCAGAAGAAAGAGCACATTATCTGACAAGGAACAAGAATCAGATTGACTCTGAACTTCTCAATAGCAACGTTACTAATAAGACAAAATACTATCTTTTTTTTTTTTTGACGTTTTACTTATTTAAGAATCTCTACACCCCATGTGGGGCTCAAACTCACAACCTGAAGATGAAGAGACACACACTCAGACCGAGCCAGCCAGGTGACCTCAGACAAAGTTGTATCTTAAAAGAAGCAAGAAAATTGAATTTGAGATTGTATTGAAACAAAAGTATCATTCCTAAGTGAGAAAGAAATCTGCTATATAAGCCACAACTTTATGAAATATACAAATAAAGCTGCTATTACCGTAAGAAGAAACAAGGAAATTGAATTTAAGAGTAAAGGCCTGTTACTGGTTTTACTGGTAAGTTTCATCAAGTTCTTAAGTAATAATTTCTATTTTATACCAAAAATTAGAAGCAGCAGAAAACAGAGGGGGAGAAGTCCCAGCTCATTTAAAAAGCCTAGTATATTTTACTAGTTAATTTTATTTTTTTACTAGTTAATTTACTAGTTAATTTTTACTTTTTTATAGAATGATAAATTTATATAGAGTAAATATCACAAATATTAAGTATACAACTCAAGAATTGTTACATACCTATATACCCATATAAGTATGCCAGATAAAGAATATTTTCTGTGCCACAAAAGGTTCTCTCATGCCTGCCTCCCCTGCCTATCACTATATTGACCTCTTATCATCCTAGATTAGTTTTGCCTGGTTTTGACTTGTTTGAATCATCAGAATTCTTTTTTGCTTCCCTTCTTTTACAAAATAGTGTACTTGTGAGATTCAGGTATGGTGTTCCATGAGCAGTATTTCTTTGAAATTGCTATCTAATATTCCAGGGACAGATGGGTGGCTTAGTTGGTTAAGCATCTGACTCTTGATCTTAACTCAGGTCCTGAGTTCAGGGTCATGAGTTCAAGCCCCATGTTGGGCTCCATGCTGGGTGTGGAGCCTACTTTAAAAAAAATTGCTATCTAATATTCTAATGCAAGACTATATCACTATTTATTTACTCTACTGTGTTTTGGACACTGAATTATTTTTAGTGTTTGACTATTATAAATAGAGCTGATATGAGAGAGAATGGGAAAACAATAAGGAGTTCCTCTACATACCCAAACACTTATTATTATGAAGATATTCATATCAACAAGCATTACCCAAAGTTGATGAAAACTATTTTTTTAGGAATTCTCACAAGAGGAACTGCTGCCTTACAGGGGATGAATAAAGCTTGAATGACCAAAACTAAAGATACAGAGATCTGTAACTTGTATTACAAAGAATTCAGAGAATTAATTAATTTATTTACCTATTTATATTTTTTCCAAGTTTTTATTTAAATTCCAGCTAGTTAAAAGAATTCAGAGAAAGCTTCTTAAAGAAATTCGTGAACCACAAGAAAACACAGATAAACAGGTAAACTAAATTAGAAAAGCAATGCATGAACAAAAGTCCAAGAAAAAGAAATAGAAACCATTAAAAACAAACAGAAATAGTAAAGTTACCAAACACAATAACCATGCTGACGAATTCAACAGCAAGTTTCAGTAGCAGACTCAGCCCAGCAGAGTGGCTGGATGGATTAGAAAACAAGGCCCAATCATCAAGACAGTATGGTACTGGCACAAAAACAGACATATAGATTAATGGAACAGAATAGAGAGCCCAGAAATAGACCCTCAACTCTATGGTCAACTAATCTTCGACAAAGCAGGAAAGAATGTCCAGTGGAAAAAAGACAGCCTCTTCAACAAATGGTGTTGGGAAGATTGGACAGCCACATGCAGAAAAATGAAACTGGACCATTTCCTTACACCACACATGAAAATAGACTCAAAATGGATGAAGGACCTCAATGTGAGACAGGAATCCATCAAAATCCTTGAGGAGAACACAGGCAGCAACCTCTTTGACCTCAGCCACAGCAACTTCTTCCTAGGAACATTGCCAAAGGCAAGGGTAGCAAGGGCAAAAATGAACTATTTGGACTTCATCAAAATCAAAAGCTTTTGCACAACAAAGGAAACAGTTAACAAAACCAAAAGACAACTGACAGAATGGGAGAAGATATTTGCAAACAACGTATCAGATAAAGGGCTAGTATACAAAATCTATAAAGAACTTATCAAACTCAAGACCCAAAGAAAAAATAATCCAATCAAGAAATGGGCAGAGGACATGAACAGACATTTCTGCGAAGAAGACATCCAGATGGCCAACAGACACATGAAAAAGTGTTCCACATCACTTGGCATCAGGGAAATACAAATCAAAACCACAGTGAGATACCACTTCACACCAGTCAGAATGGCTAAAATTAACAAGTCAGGAAATGACAGATGCTGATGAGGATGCAGAGAAAGGGGAACCCTTCTACACTGTTCGTGGGAATGCAAGCTGGTGCAACCACTCCGGAAAACAGCATGGAGGATCCTCAAAAGTTTGAAAAGTTGAAAATAGGGGTGCCTGGTTGGCTCAGTGGGTTAAAGCCTCTGCCTTTGGCTCGGGTCATGATCCCAGGGTCCTGGGATCGAGCCCCACATCAGGCTCTCTGCTTGGCAGGGAGCCTGCTTCCTCCTCTTTCTCTCTCTCTGCCTGCCTTTCTGCCTACTTGTGATCTCTATCTGTCAAATAAATTCATAAAATCGGGAAAAATTTTGAAAAAAAAGTTGAAAATAGAGCTATCCTACGACCCAGCAATCGCACTACTGAGTATTTACCCAGTAGTGATCCGAAGGAGCACGTGCACCTGAATGTTTATAGCAGCAAAGTCCACAACAGCCAAACTATGGAAAGAACCTAGATGTCCATCAACAGATGAATAGATAAGAAGAAGTGAGATATATATATACAATGGAATACTATGCAGCCACCAAAAGAAATGAAATCTTGCCATTTGTGATGACGTGGATGGAACTAGAGGGTATTATGCTTAACGAAATAAGTCAATCAGAGAAAGACAATTATCATATGATCTCCCTGATATGAGGAAAATGAGAGGCAACTTGGGGGGTTTGGGGTGTAGGAAAGGAATAAATGAAACAAGACGGGATCAGGAGGGAGACAAACCATAAGAGACTCTTAATCTCACAAAAACAAACTGAGGGTTGCCGGGGGGAGGGGGGTTGGGAGAGGGTGGTTGGGTTATGGACACTGGGGAAGGTATGTGCTATGGTGAGTGGGTGAGTGCTGTGAAGTGTGTAAACCTGATGATTCACAGACCTGTACCTGTGGGGCTAATAATACATTATATGTTAATAAAAAATAAAAAATTATAAATTAAAAAAAACAAGGCCCAACTGTATTCTGCCTACAAGAAACTCACTTCAGTTTTGAGGATATATATAGGCTGAATGTGAAGGGATGGAAAAAGGTATTCCATGCACATGGAAACCAAAAGAGAGGGGCGCCTGGGTGGCTCAGTGGGTTAAAGCCTCTGCCTTCGGCTCGGGTCATGATTCCAGGGTCCTGGGATCAAGCCCCACATGGGGCTCTCTGCTCAGCAGGGAGCCTGCTTCCCCCTCCCCCCCTCCGCCTGCCTACTTGTGATCTCTCTCTCTCTCTCTCTCTGTGTCAAATGAATAAATAAAATCTTTAAAAAAAAAAAAAACAAAACAAAAAAAAAAAAAAACAAAAGAGAGCAGGGTAGCTACACTTTATACCAGACAAAATAGACTACTAGCAAAAACTGTAGTGGGAAACAGAGAAGGTCATCATAAATGAGAAGGGGTCAATTCATCAAGAGGCAATAACATTAGAAATATATATGCAGTGCCTGGGTGGCTCAGTGGGTTGGGCCTCTGCTTTCAGCTCAGGTCATGGTCTCAGGGTCCTGAGATTGAGCCCTACATCGGGCTCTCTGCTTGGCAGGGAACCTGCTTCCTCCCTCTCTCTGCCTGCCTCTGTCTACTTGTCATATCTGTTTGTCAAATAAATTTTTTAAAAAAGTCTTAAAAAATATATATATATATGCGCCCGACATCAGAGCACCTAAATATTTAAGCATATACAGATCTAAAGGGACAACAATACAATCATAGTATTGTATGGGATTTGAACAATGGATAAATTATCCAGACAAAAAATCAATAAGGAAACAATGGATTTGAACTGTACTTTAGATAAAATGGGCCTAAAAATATATGCAGAACATTCCATCCAACGGCAACATAGACACATTCTTCTCAATTGTACATACAACACTTTCCAGAGTAGTTCACACATCACAAATAAGTGTTGGTAAATTTAAGATGATTGAAATCACACTAAATATCTTTCCCAGTAAAATTTTACAAAAGGAGAAGAGTTCCCAGCTGGTGAAAGACTGGTAAATTGATTCTATTGGCCTCCTCCCACTGAATGAGGGTTCTAAACAACTTTGGTTTGTGCAGACACTGTGTCTGCTCTAACCGGAACTTTCCCTGCTGCCATGCACACCAAGCTGTCATCGTCAAGGGGTGGGAAAGACTGGGTACCATGCATGGATACCCTCATGGAAGAGATAGAGATTGGGGGTCACATTTCAACAGTTAGGTATTGAATGGAGGTTTCATATTCCCTATAACCCACAAGCAGCAGAGATGCTACAAGGGAAAAGGGACATATTAAGGCAACAGGTGAAACCACATTGGCTGGGTGGACTAAAGTACTGTCTCAGGTTTTAGTACATTTAAATGACCAACCTGTAGGGCTTATTGTCCCATATGCCAGACTAGGGACCCAGGCTGGGGCACCTAATATTGTGAAGGTATGGAATTCACGAGAGACAGCAACTGCCCTGCCTCACTGAGGATCGATGTGCTATGCTGCTGGGAACACCAAGCTCCAACACAGCTCGAAAAGGACTTATCTACTGGAATTTGCAGTTGGGATGTCTCACCAGGGTGGGTGAGTTATTTTGTACCCCTAGGTGAAGGGGAACTACTCAGTCTGCTGGGATCCCATTATCCTGCTGCAAGCGGGATCTGTTAAAATGCATTATACTTGGGGACGCCTGGGTGGCTCAGTCAGTTAAGCTGCTGCCTTCGGCTTGGGTCATGATCCCAGGGTCCTGGGATCGAGCCCCGAATCAGGCTGCTTGCTCAGCAGGGAGCCTGCTTCTCTCTCTGCCTCTGCCTGCCACTCTGCCTGTTTGTGCTCTCCCTCTCTCTGACAAATAAATAAACAAATAAAATCTTTAAAAGAAAATGCACGATACTTGGGATGGAACAAACACCACTGGAAGAGAGGAGTAGGTGGGGTCCTGGTCTGGCCCATCCCACCCCAGTTCAACCCCTCATACCTGGCAGTGCTACCTTTTCCAGCCAACACATATGTTTTGTACAACCAAGTCATGTTTCTAAAGCTGCCAACCTCCCTCTCCTCAGGGCAAGGGGGAAACATTTTGTTATCCCACTGGTGTGATCATTTCGCTGTGTCTTTGTTCCTTCCATTGGCCTGTAGAATGTTATAATGCACATAGAAGCCTTTATTAAATTCACCTAGCCCCTTGAATGAGAACCAACAAAGCCTGTCCTTACTGAACACTGAAACGTCTCTGACAAGAAAAGCTATCCGAAGGCTCATGAGGCTTTCTCTGTGAGAGCAGCAACACAAACAAAATAACATAATCGTGTAGATATTAGTGTGGTTAACAGTAAAATGGGACCAACACTGGTTTTGGTTTCTGTTTCTAGACATTCATTTTTACCCTGATAAGTTCTAATAAAGCTTGGGTTGAAGGATTTTAGTGTCTGAGACCCAACCAGAAACAAAGCCAATAAAGACCCACAGGCATTTTTCATTCCCTGTTGATGTTCCTTGGAACCAGGAAGTCATTTTGACTCTCAGGAGATCATCTCCTGTTAGTTCCATTTGTTTAATAGCTATTTTTCTTCTCTCATGTGCTATAAAGAATGCCCCAATTTCCCCAGCCCCTAGTGACACTTGCCTTTTTGGCCTGAGGTTTTATTTCCTCAGCTAGGTGAGAAGCCCCCCAAAGGGCAGTATTAAGGCCTCATATTCCGTATCCAAGCCAGCACTGGCCACTCTTTCTGTTCTTAGGCAGTGTCATTGTGTCAATAACTTTTCTTTGTTGTTCTGGGTGAGCAAGAGGGAGTTTGTGGACCTTAAGAGGAAGTACATACAGATGGCAGGTAGAGATTAGGCATGAAGGCTGCTGGAGAAGGTCCAGAACAGGTCTTGGGAGCTGGCAAAGACTGTGGAGACACACCGGCATCTTGTGACTGGGTGTGCACTGGTCATGTTAGAGATAGAGAAGGGAAGTTCAGGCAAGGATCTGAGATCATTGTGTGCATGGGGAGTTGTGCCGGGATGGGGTGTTGCCTGGGCAGGGGGCTGGGAATCTTTGGAGAGAGTGGCTTAAAGCACGAGACAACTTCTGCTTTTAGGTGCTCTTTTGAATGGGGGAGAATTGATTGATCTAAGTTCTTTGAAGCATGTTTGATGGGTTTGTGTAGTAGCTTAGGAATTAGCAGATATTGAAAGAACAGTGATAATCAGAGAAACCCTGCTGCCTGATATTGTTTACTTTAGAAGAACATAACCCCCATCTTAGACGATAAACTCTTCCCTCCTGTTGACACAACTGGAGAGAGGTTTCCATGATCCGTGTGACACACAGTCTTGTCATGATGAGCACAAAAAGACAGGGATTTCAGAGCTTCTAGGGAAGGATCTGAAATCTCTCCTTAGGAAAATGTGGTCTTTCGACTGGACATCATTCTGCTGACAAAGACTAACTCTAGGGCTGTGAAGTCTAGGAAAGCAGTTCCTTCATTTTGTGAATGGACATGGTTCCCATGTAGTGAACCACACATTCTGAGTATCTGTGTAGCAATCTACCTTCCTATTGGTCTGGCTGGATAGTCTAGTAGTTTTGGTTCAACAGAGCTGCAGTAGAAGTGAAACTCCCCGAGAGTCCTTGTTTCTATACAGTAAGTATAGAATGAGGCTTGGCCAATCCCCATCCAGATCCTCAACCCTCCTATTGTTCCCTAAGCTGTGACTTCATCACCCTGATCACCTGGGAGGTGAGAGAGCTGGGGCAGGGAATTCCATGTACACTCTCAGATCTCAAATGGCGGAGGTTGAACCAGGGGCCAGTTTATTCCCAAATGGTGTTCCTTGGCTCTATGCCCTGTTTGCTATGCTTTTTGTATTTTTTCTCTTTGTCATGTTTTCTCCCTTTTTACTTGAGATAGACCAACATATAAAGAAATGTAAGTACCATGGGGAGCCTTAGCGCACAGGGGAATGAGAAGTATGAGTGTGTATATGGAGGGAGGAGAAGTTATACATTATAAAGCGGGGAACAAGGAAACAATGTCTGCTATTCTTTGATCTTTAATGTCTTAATGACCCAGGGCTAAAGGATTTAGAAATAATAATCTTGGGGCACCTGGGTGGCTCAGTGCGTTGAGCCTCTTCAGCTCAGGTTATGATCTCAGGGTCCTAGGATCAAGCCCCGGGGTTGGGCTCTCTGCTCAGTGGGGAGCTTGCTTCCCCTTCTCTCTCTGCCTGCCTCTCTGCCTACCTGTGATCTCTCTCTCTCTCTGTCAAATAAATAAAGAAATAAAATCTTAAAAAAAAAGAAATAATAATCTTATATATGATGGAAGTACCCAAGGGACATAGGTCAGGACTAGTCTGGACAGCCTGTTTGTGATACATCCGTGGAGCGTGGGGAGATATCTAGGGCCCTGCCTGAGTTGAAGTAAGGCCCAGACATAAGGATATGGGAAAGCCTGGGGGAATCTGGGGATATGTGAGGAATTTCCAGAGGATGGTCTCTGACTCACCGTGCTTCGTCGTAGGCTTGCTCAGATGCAGGTATTCTCTGCATAATTCTGTGCGTAAGAATAAAGAAAATGAGGTAAAGATGGACCATCTGGGGAGGCCAGGTGAGTATTGTTTGCCTTTCACCTCTGGGCTTATTATGTCCATAAACTGGGCGGTTCTGGTTACTTCCATGTCCACGTGTTAGATGGCTGGGAACTCTCCAACCTAGTCTCCGTGAGACAGCCCCCTCACATTCTGTTTTGCTCAAGAATCCTGTCTTCTCTCCAGGGAGAACATTTTTCAAGTGGCAGTTTTGTTCTGAGCCCTCACTAACTTCATAATCTAAGGTCTCCTTAGATTGAAAAGGAGGTGGAAAATTCCTCCTTAGGTGGAAAAGTTTCTCTTTTCTCATCTATACTTAGGATGTTTCTCCTCTTATCAGGGTTCTCTCTCAGATAATTCAGGGACAAAGTTACCATTTTCTCATGCCCATGAAAAAAATTAGGTGACTCTTCCCCAGGCACTTGTTATAAAGTTGTTTTTGTGATAGGGATAAGTGCAGAAGGACTTTGTAGGGATAGAATCTTACCAACAGTCTGAGGAGACTGAAAGTCCATTGTTCTGGGGAACATTCTGACCACCAGGTGACCACAATCCCTGCAAATTGTGTACTTGCTTCTCCAGGCAAGGTTAGTTCTTCCCTCCTTTGTGCTGTTCTGTGACTCCCTTGTGAAATTACAGAGAAATAACACACCAGATTCTTGGTTTTTTGGTCCTTCAACTTAGACATCATTGAGTTCTTTGTGTCCTCCATATCACTCCCTCAATATGAATCTTTCATGTTAAACTTTTGTTTTCTTTCTGCTATGTAAGGTGAAAGTTGTGGGCTATTTGATGAGGATTGACTTTTATAGCTCATGTAACATATCCCATTATATAGTTATTATAACAATTATTACATAATAATATAATTATTATATAATATTATATTACATATATTATATAATATTATATATAATTATATATTATATATTATATGATTATATTATACAGCTTTCTGCACAGATATTTTGAGAATCAGGCCAAAGCACAAGAAAAGATTGTTCACTGAGGAACAAACCTTTCAAGCTTAAAACATTTCTTATATACTTAAGAAATGGTAATCTCTTGTGACAAGTATTTCCCAGACAATAAGTCAAGAATCATATATATAGTACTGTCCTGCCAGGATTTTTCTGAGTATTTAATGATGTACAGAAAATTTTATAATCTGCATCTCTTTCATTGTTCTGCTGTCCAAAATGGCAGTTACAGCCTGCTGGGTCACAGGTATAACCAAATAATTTTCCTCTTGTTCCAGGCTGTCCTCTGGAGTCACCAAGGAGAGAAGTTCTGGGAAGGAAGGAAGATGGGATGGGAAGAGATCCCTCGCTACTTGTGAGGGTAGCGAGAGAGCCCAGGGGTTCTGAGGTTGAGATCTGTACCCCTGGACCATCCGTTTGAGAGTGGCTGAGGCTCTAAGGAATCACCTGTGACATCATATCCCAGACATGAGAGGGCTTCTTAGACCCTCATTATGTATGTTTATATGAAAAAAAAAAGATAATAAATATTTTGAGACTCTCAGAAAAGTCCTACATTACCAGTAATTTTTTGTTGAACTTACAGCTTCTAACATTCAGTTGCTTATAGTCAGTCCAAATCCCAGACAAATTTCCCACTTCCAGGTGAAATGCTAGATGAATGACTTATGATATCTTATTCTTCTAAAGCAACAGGTAGAGTCATTCCTTCAGGGGAAGAAAAGCTCATAGTCCTGTTCGACTAAGAAACATTTAATCCAGGACCATGGCTGAATCCTTCCTCTCAATTTATCTGAACACTGTCAACATGTTCTGTCCAGATTGTTTTCTTATATAAGTGCCATGCTCCTTTCATATCTTATAGTACAATATAGATGCATAGGAAGGAATTGGTGTAGATTTTCTCTCTCTACCTAAAGCATCATGGCTGCCCCAAATCGCTTTATTATCAAGTGAAACTATTTTTGTCTAAGTTCCTCCACATAATTCTCTCATTCTTACCTACTTATCTGCTCTTCCTCTTTGTTCTCCTCTTTTTTTTTTTTAAGTTTTTATTTATTTATTTGACAGACAGAGATCACAAGTAGACAGAGAGGCAGGCAGAGAAAGGAGGAAGCAGGCTCCCTCCTGAGCAGAGAGCCCGATGCGGGGCTCGATCTCACGACCCTGGGATCATGACCTGAGCTGAAGGCAGAGGCCTTAACCCACTGAGCCACCCAGGCACCCCTGTTCTCCTCTTTTAATAATGTTGGTCATAATGGGTCATTAAAGCATCCATGTGGAACCCTCTAGTTAGAGAGGTGTATAAGGGACTGTGGAGAGAGAGAGAGAGAGAGAGAGGAGGAGGAGGAGGGAGGAGGAGGTGGAGGAAGGAGAGAGGAGGAGGGAGAAGCGAGGGGAGGCAAAAGGAGGGGAGTGATATCCAAGTTGGAGACACTGGATAGGTTGTTTTTAGTTGAAAGGAATTCCTGTCAGTGGGAATGCTAAAGAAAAGTCTGGCAGTGTCAGAACAGTTATGTGAGGGATTTCTACACTGGATAGGAAGTTAAAACTGTCTGGAAAAGTCCCTTCATGGTCTAATTCTTACGATAACTTTTGATATAGAACTGTTCAGTACCAATTCACTTTGATGTCGATAAAACCATATGGGTATCTATTAAGCAGCGATTCAATTGGTTTTTGGGTCTGCATCCGTTTCTTCGGAGGGGAAGTCTCTTGGTATGTTCTTTTTTTCTTCACAAATGCTCCTGCAGTTTCTGGGGGCACATTCTTTTTTCCCATTTTCCACTTTATTCTCTTTTTATATATCATTTATTAACATATTGATTTTTTTTTTTAATATCCTGATTGTTTAAAAAAGTTTTAAATAATTTTTCTTGCCTTCATTTCTGGGCTTATGCATGTCTTTCGTATTTCTGATTTCCTAAATTTCTGATTATCTCCTACTGAGTGTAATTTCTTTCACTTTCTCTTTTTTTCTATCTGCCCAACAAATTTCTTGCAGATGTTTCCTTCTTCATGTTTCACTACTTTAGAGTAAGAGAATAAAACTCCAAGGCCCTATTGCTCTGCTCCCCCAAATGTAATCCTTCCCAGGGTTAAATGAGTTTAAGGAGACCCAGGGCTCTAAAATTAGACATCAAACAGAAAACCTTCTAGGTATTCAAAGCAGGAAGTGGTTTACTACAGGAAATTGTGTGCTTACAAAATCTTCAACATGAAGTTTCAAAAACCCCAGGAAACCACTGCTAAAGGTCACCCTGCTGCAAAAACCAAGGCTAGCAACTTTCAGGGCAAGTGGAAAGGCCCCTACAAAACGAAATCTCCCATACATGGGAGATTCCAGATTCCATATTCCACCTGTCCATTCTTGTGGGAAATGTAGTACTCAGCTGTCCGGCTCCCGCTGTTCAGAGAGAGTATAACCAGAGGGCAGGAATGGGGAGGAATTGGTAGGAGGTCATGCAGCTGGGTTGCCTATCCAGGGCAAAAGAAGCTCTCTGCTTTATCTTCAGCAGAAAATGGAGTGCTTACATGACAATACTCTTTCTGATCTTTTTCTGTTCTCCACGGGGATTCTTCAGGCTCCTGGGTCAAGAGGGCTTAACAATTGCCCAAGATGACATTCCACCCTTTTGATATTAGTCCCAAGGAGCAAAACCATTGTCTTTCTCACCTTTCTAGAAGCACACCACGATTACAACAGCTTTCCATTTATTTTCCCCAAATCTTGGTTATTTAAACCTATATACCTTCATGTGCACTGCACCAAAATTCTAGTCTTAATATCCGTCCCAGGAAACTATTGCTCTTCCAAAATGCTCCCTGTGTGGCGATAGACCCGAAGCATTTATTAACAGATATCCATTATCACTCAACCTCTGGGACTTAAATTGAGATTTAAGCTGGCCCAAGAGTTTTCTTCCTAAACAAAGGTTGTTACTTGCCTTGTATTTGTATAAACAAAGAGTTTATCATGGTTCATTTCCAAAGCCATAAGGAGTAATCTCTTCTGCTAAAGATGCACTGGAATGATGCTTCCAGAATGTTGTTCACTCCTCAATTACCACTCCATTGAAAAAATAATCCTAAATATCAAATTAAAAAGAGGTTCCATTGAACTATTATTACTGTCTTTCTACATAATCTTCATATACATTTAAATGTCAACAACCCCACATTTTTCTCCTTTAGTATCTTAGATCATTATGCAACATTGTATTTATTTATTTTTAGAGAAGGAGAGAGATGGGGAGGGGCAGAGGGAAAGGGAGAGAGAGAATCTTAAACCGGCTCCCCGCCAGGCTCAATCTCACAACCCTGAGATCACGACCCGAGCCAAAATCAAGAGTCGGACACCCAACCGACAGAGCCACCCAGGCGCCCCTCAAACATTGTTTTTAAATAGAAAGGCAAATATTTGTTTTTTAAATATCTAATTCATGGTTATAAATGGTGATTTTTCCCCAAAATTTGTAGGAGGGAACACGACTTTATATGAAAAAGAATAAAAATATTGAAGAATTCTGCATCAGGATAAAAGGCCTTTTTGGAGGAGAAAGGGGTGTTGGAGTCACTGACTATCTTTAGGCCCAAGACATCTCTCTATCAACAATTGGTGGCCTTTTTATAGAAAGCATTTAAAATGAAACAAAACAAAACACAGTAGATAACAGTTTTTCTACTGGTTATTAGTTATAATAAGTAAAGTACAATCAGTAATAGTTTTCTTTTATATTTCAGCTTCTAAACATGCCTTTTAAAAATCTAGGTGGGGGCACCTGGGTGGCTCAGTGGGTTAAGCCTCTGCCTTCAGCTCAGGTCATGATCCCAGGGTCCTGGGATCGAGCCCCACATCAGGTTCCTGCTCAGCAGGGAGCCTGCTTCTCCCTCTTTGTGCCTGCCTCTCTGCCTACTTCTGCCTACTTGTGATCTCTCTCTGTGTGTGTCAAATAAATAAATAAATAATCTAAAAAAAATAAAATAAAAATAAAAATCTAGGTGAAGAAATCTTCAGTTTCTGAGAGTATTCTCAAAATAAAGCCAATGAAGCACACAGGCATCTTATTTCTGTTTCCATCCCCTGTAATCAGGGAGCCACTGCGGCTCTCAGGAGAGCATCTCCTGTTAGTTCCATTTGTTTAACAGCTATTTTTCTTCTCTAATGTTCTATGAAGAATTCCCCAATTTTCTCAACTCATAATGATCCTTGCCTTTTCAGCCTGGGGTTTTAGTTCCTCAGCGGGGTGAGAAGCCCCCAGAGGGCAGTAATTAAGGCCCCATATTTCTTGTCCAAGCCAGCACTGGACGCTGTTTCTGTGTAATAAGTTAAAACTTCAAGGAGGTAATACTTCAGAGAAATTCCTTCTGTGAGCAAGGCCGTGTTCATGAAGCAGGTCCCTTGGCGCGATCCCTTGACTATCTCCCCAGCGTTTCCAGAGCTGTTGCCAAAGAGCAAGAGAACATATTCTGGTGATATTCAGAGCAATGCCTCTGCCTAATATTCTGTTCAGTTAGGAAGACAACGTTATAATTATCTCAGAAAATAAACAGTTCCCTCCCCTGATGTCTGTGACTGGGGAGATAACCTACAGCCGATGGGACACCCAGTCCTGACGGGAGTAAGTACAGTGAGACAGGGAATTCTGGAGCTTCTAGGGAAAGATATGGATTTTCTGTTCAGGAGCAGTTGATCTTTCTTCCCCCTCCCACTTAGATATCTTATTCTCTAGATAAAGCTCATCCTAAAGCTGAAGGGTCTGAGGAAACAGGCCACTCCCTTAATCTACAGACATGATTCCAATGCAGGAGCACATCCGTTCTGAGAGTTCGTGTATGAGTCCTCCCTCCTCGCTGTGTTTAAAGAGACGAGTCTTAGAGGGGCCACTGAGGCTTTGGCAGAGTGAAGCTATCTGATTTTCCTCAGTGTTTGGTTTTTGGAAGGCTTGGCCAATCCCCACTGAGACATTCATGACTCCCATTGTTTCTGAAATTGTGACTTCATCACCCTGTCACTTAGGAGGTGACAGGGCTGGGATAGAGAATCCTATATCCTTATTTGCGTCTTCATGGGTGGGTTTGAATCAGGCAGCAGCATACACGTCAACGTAGCCTTCTGGCTCTACATCCTCTTTACCATGACCATTCTTTCTATCATCTTTTTCTCCTTCTTATCATCCTTCTTCAGCAAGGTTGATGAACCCATAAGGAAATGTAAGTCTTACGTGGGGCCTAGAAGAGGAGGGGGGATCCATTAAAATGTGAGGTGCTTGGAAATATGTTCCTTACTACATGTTCTGGGAAAACACTTCCTCATCTCTGAGCTTTAAAGTCTTTCCATGACCCTGGGCTAAGAGTTCTTAGACATTGTACTTGCGTGTATGATGGAAATACCTGGTGGACAGAGGTCAGGACTGGCTAGGAAGCCCGTTCCTGGTACACGTATGGAGACTGAGGAAGTATTTAGGGCCCTGACTGAGCTGAGGTTAACGCCCAGGTTTAAGAATAGGAAAAACCCCGGGACGCCTGGGTGGCTCAGTTGGTTAAGCGGCTGCCTTCGGCTCAGATCATGATCCCAGGGTCCTGGGATCGAGTCCCACATCAGGCTCCTTGCTCAGCAGGGAGCCTGCTTCTCCCTCTGCCTCTGCCTGCCTCTCTGTCTGCCTGTGCTCACTCTCTCTGACAAATAAATAAATAAAATCTTTAAAAAAAAAAAAAAGAATAGGAAAAACCTCATCGACGCTGGGGATCTGTGATAGAGTTTCCAGGTATTTGTCTCTGATCCAGGGAGTTTTTTCTTAGTCTTGTTCAGATTCAGATTGTTCCTGCGTAATGCTGTGTGTAAGGATAAAGAGGACAACATTATAAAAATGGACAGTCTAGGGAGACCAGGTGAGTATTGTTTGCCTTTAACCTCTAAGTTTTTCTGCACAAAAAGCTGGAAGCTCTGGAGAGTTCCAAAGCCCACATGCTAGATACTTTAGACATGTATAGATCTGGTCTGAGATAGTCCCCTCATGTTCTGCAAATGACCTCCCCTTCCTCTCAGAGACTTCTTTCTTGTGAGAACATTTACCAAACTGAGTTTTCGTTCTGAGCTGTCATTAATTCTTGTGAGTGGAAGCATTTCGCCTTTTCGTTTATTTCTGTGGATGTTTCTCTTTCTATTAAAGGTCTCTTTTAGTTGACTCAGAGATGAAATTTCCATATTATGTGCTAGACAGTGAAAGGAAATAAAAGATTTATAATCAGACAGTGGTTATAAATTTGATTTTTGAAATAGGAATAAAGACAGAAGGATCCTGGCATCTGTGGAGATGAGACCTTTAGAGAAAAATTGAAAATCATTCTGATCTTCTGTTGACCACGGTTCCCATAGGCTGTGTATGTGAGGTGGCCTGCCTCCCCAGGTGGGGTCATTTCTTCTCTTCTTTGTGCTGTTCTATGACTCTTCATGGCATCACAGGGAGAGAACACACCAGATTCTTGGGTTCTTGGGATCCACCATATTGTACCCTCCATATGAATGTTACATGTTCTACAATGCACTGACCAAGTTTCCCTCACAAAAAAATTGAAATGTCTGGTATGTAAAAGGCTATTGTGTTGCTTTAAGGTAAGTAAAACAAGAGGGAGATAAATTTTTGCCTGGATAAATGATAAAACTTGAGAACTTTTTTTTTATCAACTCAAGGGAAGAATGGTAGACCGTGTATTTGTATTTGTCACATCCCCAACATAACCAAAGTATATGGTGGTTTTAATTGTAAACAACCACAGTATCTATCCCAACATTGCCATTGTATAGATGAGAATACACAATTTATTATTGTAGTTGGAGAAGTTAAGTGAATGGCCCCAAATTTCACATGAAGTCACTGTAGCTCTCAGTCCTTTGTATAAATGTCTCCATGTTCCCAATTTGTGTTCCACTTCATCACTCTGCTACTGCTCTGGAGACCGTTGCTTGCCTGGAGAGCCCAAAGTAGAACAATAATATCCTAAGTGGTAATTTCAAAAGAGTCAAATGAGTGGCTTTGTCTTGAACTTTTCCTATTACAGCAATGGGAGAGGGGTTATTGCCCTCATGCCGGGATGAACAGACAAAGTTTTATCACCCAGGACCTCTTGTAAGTGGTCATGGAAAGTGTAAGTTAGTACAACTATCCCATCTGGGGGTTCAGAATCCGAGTGGGCTCCTATCTCTCTTAAACATCAGCTTTGCCCTTTGCAAAGTGTTACTGTCATTCCCCTTTATCCTCACAGAGGCTGGGTAAAGGTTAGGTTTGATGGTTATCCCTCTCTCCTTGCCCACATTTTTGCTCACTTATGCACACATTGCTAAATTCAAATGTTAGTTCCTTGGACTGTCATGATTTTTTGTGCTAACTCTAGGTATGATTAAGTGTGGGTATCCAGTGTAGATTTTAAAATATTGGCACATTTTTGACATGTTCGACCCTTGTAATTTTGATTAAGATTTTCTTGATATATAGTTTCAATAGTTAGACATCAGATTTCAGGAGAACGTTATCACAAATTTTCTTATTCACACATAGAAAATTAGAGCTAGGAGGAACCACAGAAAATATAAGCTCCAATCTTTCCAATTACAGGTTAGAAAATTCTCTTCCTCCTAGCTGTATGGAAAAAAAATGAGAGTTGCATGGTTTTTGGTGACTTTTGTTTATGAGGGTCAAGTAATCACTCCTATCTGGGGATAAACAAGGTTGGGGTTATCCACATGGAAATTTTTGTAAATCAGGACAGGAGTGAGGGATCTGGAGCTATGTTTTTCAACCTTCCATTTCTTGTGAATTTATTCATACTTTGCAAACTGAAATGTTTGCACCTTCATGCTCATGTTCTTACTGATTATGTAGATGGAGAGAGAGTTTTATAGCTGTTGTCTGGCTATAATCTCTTATGGGAATTATTTACCATCCTATGGTCCATGAGCCACATAATTCCATCCTGATATAAATGAAATATTTGTTGATGTCCCGAAATATTTGCAGTCTGAGCCTCTTGAAATTGTGTCTGTCTAAATAGGGTTCTGTCATTTTGCTGCATTAAGCCTTAGCCAGGGAGCATTCCTTGTGTTTCAGGCCGTCCTCTTCAGAATCCTGGGAGAGAACCTCTGAGAGGGGAGGAAGCTGGGATGAGACAAGATCACTCACTCACTGTGAAAGTGGCAGGAGACCGAACCCAGGAAATCTGCCCCATAACATCAGTTTAACCGTGGCTGAACCTGTAAGGAATCCACTGTGACCTCACATCTCAGACAGGAGAGAACTTCTCAGACCCTCATCATCTGTTTGTTCTGAAATGAAATTGCTAATAAATACTTTGATGTTCTCAGAAAAGCGCTATAAGGAACGCCTTACTGAACATCTGTCCTCTTTTATCTCATCTCTTTTAAGAAATCAAAATCCCAAGCACACTTCTGTTGTCCTACGTGAGTGACCTGTGTCATTTCTTTTCTCGATGCAGCATGTGGTTTCACTCTCATCGGTGAAACAATGCTCGTTGTTAGTAAGAATATACAGACACTGAATCCGGGACCAGAGCTGAGCCCGTCCTCCCTCCACCCAAAATGATTTCACAGCCAAATCTCATAAATATTCTAAAGCGTTCTGCCCAGATTACATCACTTTCTTGCACAAGTGCCCTTCTCCTCCCCTGTCCTATAGTGGAATTCTGTTTCATGGATGGACGTGTGGGGGAGGGATTGCTGCAGCTCCTCTCGTTCTCTCCTAAGCTCTCTGGCTCCCCAGATGATACTCTTCTACTATCAAATTAGGCTAATTTTTTTAAAAAAGATTTTATTTATCTATTTGACAGAGGTCACAAGTAGACAGAGAGGCAGGTAGAGAGAGAGGTGGAAGCAGGCTCCCCGCTGAGCAAGGAGCCCGATGCGGGACTCGATCCCAAGGCCCTGGGATCATGACCTGAGCCGAAGGCAGAGGCTTTAACCCACTGAGCCACCCAGGTTCCCCTCAAATTAGGCTAATTTTATCTGTATTCCATACAAGCACACAAGTCTCCTTCATCCTCACCAACCATATACATCTGTCTACCAGGTCCTGCTTTGTTCTTCCTCTCTGTCCACCTCTCCTCACCACAGGCAATATCTCTGTCATAGTCCTGAGGCATATATCGTGTGCCTGTGCCATTCTAACCGCCCCACAGTTCAGATTACGGAACTAATCTGTCCCCATTTCATGCTATGTTCCACATTTCATCGTATGTAGCCTAACAGTCATGTTCCAACATGTCCTTTCTTTGTATAAAGGTCTCCGGAGGCTCTTCATCAACTATATTAGTGCCTTTATACTGTGGCATTCATTGGGTAAGCTTCCAAACTGAAAAAGAATAGTGATTCCCTGGTGTAATCTCCGTGATTTTGAAGAAGCACATTTTAAGAAGCATATAAGACACAGACTCTTGGCTCCCTCCCCAAATCTGTGCTTTTCTTCTTCCTGGGCACATGGCTTTTCAGCAAGAGGCTATGTTTCTTAACTTCCCCTGCAGCAAGGAGTAGCTATGTGACTAAGTGTTAACCAATAGAATGTTAACAAACGATCCATGCTAAATCCATGTCATTGGCTAAAAGGAAAATGTTTTCTCTGTTCTTGAGTTGGAAATGGAACCAACTGAGGTCACCTCAGAAGCCCTGTTTAGAGTAAGGAGAACAGCTTTTCTAGCCAGGATTCTTGGGGGTAATTTGTAGAGTAGAGGCCAACTCTTGCTGCTGTATATTTCCCTTAGAAAGAATAAATTTATTTGTTCATTAATCGCCAAATTTTTTGGCCTCTTTGTTAGAGTTGCCTGGCCTTTACTATAACTCTACATTCTTCTGTTCATGGTGTTTAGTGTATCACAAGAACCACTGACCCAGTGTTTAAAACACCACAGTTTCTAACATAATAGACAAGGACCACCACAATCAGACTCAATGTACCTAACAGGTAGCTTTTTTACCATTATCTGGGCACTGGAATCCTTTACTCAATTTCTCTCATCCCCCTCAATTCATACCAGTGTTCACTATTCCTTTCCCTGAATAATCTTCCCCTATAAATGTCCTGTACCTCTCCTCTTCCTCAGATACTCCTTTTTCACTTAACAGTTTACCTCAAAACTGTTGCGCCAAAGAGAATAAAAGATGCATAAGGTCTAAAAACAAAATTAATTTGTTTTTCACTCACATAGCAGACTTATTTGGTGCTGCTGATAATGGGACTTCTTCCCACCCTGTGACTCCTCCACTCATTGGATGGTCAGTTATCTGTCTTCACTCTGTGGAAAGGGGAAAGAGCATGGACAATGCATGGAAGTGGCCCACATTCCGTTGGTGAGACTCAGTCACATAATCACACCTAGTTGTAAGAAATGCTGAGAAATATAGCTGATGCATATACTAAAAATCATATTACTTTTAAGAAGGGGATGGAGTATGGTGTGTCACTAAGGATTCTGTTAAGGAAAAAGAGGGAATTGCATAAAGAACTCCTCACCTTGACATATCACAATCAAACTGCTAAAAAATAAAGAGAAACATCCCAAAAACAGCAAGAGAAATATGACTTACCATGCACAAGAACACCATATGATTTATGCTAGAATTAATGGACGTTCAAAGAAAAGTTATGTGGTAAGAGTGAAGAATCTTTATCTTACATAGATGAACGATATACTATTCACTTATATTCCAGACACAGATAAAAAACATTCTAAAACATTAACAGTAATTTTCTCAGAATAATAAAACTATTAGTATTTATTATTGTCCTTTTAATATTTTCCATATTTTTTATGTATTCATTTTCTAAAAAAAGAACTGAAGTTTCCATAAATAGAAATAGGGATATCTCAGCAATTTTATATGGGAAATATTTTAGCAAAGAACAAAATATTAACTAAACATATCTTAATAGGTCAGGGGTAAATTTTAATATTTAAACTCTCTATTACATTTCTGCATAATATTTACTGCAAACATAATGCGTGGTTAGGTCCTGGGATTTACATCAAGTCTAAGGGACTAGGATCTTGCTCTCTCTTGATAAGAAGCTTTCAAAACAGGATTTTCTTACAACTGGGTTAATTATTCTTTCTGATCAGATTCATGGACCAAAGTGTCCTGATTTATAATAACCCCAACCTCTTGACAGCAGAGACCCTAAATGAACAAAAGATGTTTGGGGGCTTAAAGATTTAAAATTTCCCTTATCAGGGCACCTGGCTCACTCAGTCAGACGAGCAAAGGACTCTTGATCTCCAGGTCGTGAGCTCAGGATTGTGAGTTCAAACCCCACACTGGGCATATATAGATTCCTAAAAATAAATAAACTTAAAAAAAGAAAAAAGAAAAATTTCCCTTATCATATCCTAGTCTTCCTTTTCTCTATTACATCCCTTATTAGAGTTCCATGATGCCTATTGCTTTTTCCAAAATTATTTTACTCTTGAGATTATAATTTACTGCAGTTCCTGTGGGAAGAACAACATGCTCACAATCCAAAGAAGCTAAACTAGAAGCAAGAGTAGTTGACCAAAGCCATCATGAATAAACCCAATAGGGACAAAAATAAAGATGACGATTCTGATACTCAGTTTTGAAAATGGTGCTTTCTATAGTCAAGTCTCTATGGAACTAAACACATTTGAACCAGAAGAACAGCCATTCGTTGGCCTCAAATACTGTTTTTTTGTTGTTCAGTTTATTGTAGCAGAAGTCTTCGTTCAGGCTACTACTATCTCAGAATACCATAGCCAGGGCGGCTTATAAAAGGAGACATTTAGTTCTCAAGCTCTGGAAGCTGCAGGTCTGAGGCGCGGGCGGCAGTGTGGTCAGGGTTTGGCGAAGGCCTTCTTTCAGGTCGTTGACTGCTGATCTCTCACTGCGTTCTCACGTGGTGAAGAGTGAGAGAGCTCTCCATGGTCTCTTTTATAAGAACACTAATTCCAGGTCACCTGGGGGACTCAGTCATTAAGCCTCTGCCTTCGGCTCAGGTCATGATCCCAGGATCCTGGGATCGAGCCCCACATCGGGCTCTCTGCTCAGCGGGAAGCCTGCCTCTCCCTCTCCCTCTCGCACTCCCCCTTCTTATGTTCCCCCTCTCGCTATCTCTCCCTCTCTGTCAAATAAATAAATAAAATTAAAAAAAAAAAAGAGCACTAATTCCTTGCCAAAGGCCCTACTTCCTAATGCTACCATGTTGGGAGTTAAGATTTCAATATATTAATAGAGTGGGGTGGGGGAAAGTGTAACAGATATTTAGTCCATAACAGTGATACATGTAACTTAGCTTTTATTATCACCTGTCTTTATCAATTTAGCTGTTCTTTTTTTTTTTTTTTCCTCCGTAAATATTGTTGGGATCAGGTTTTTATAGGGTAAGTTGACTTCTTCTTCCACAAAAGTTACAATCTCTTTCAAAGACACCTGGAGGTTGACGTGAAATTACAAAAGAAGAAACAGTAAGTTCCTATTCTAAAAGATTTTGTTTATTTATTTATAAGAGAGAGAGCAAGATCTGGGGGAGGGGCAGGGGGCAAGGGAGAAGCAGACTCCCCGCTGAGCACAGGGACCATGAGATACTTGATCCCAGGACCCTGAGATCATGACCTAAGCTGAAGTCAGATGCTTAACTGACTGAGGCACCCAGGAGCCCCGGTAAATTCTTATTCTAAGTAAAGCTGCTAAATATAAAATATATGACGATAAACACACAAACACACACCTACACACACCTCACAAAGAACTGATCACTGGACACATTAAGCTCATGTTGTATCCTAAAGTTACCTTCTATGCTCAGATCTTAAACAAATTTCTTCTTGCCTCAAAAGTTAATCTAGAATTTGGAGTCTCAGAATGTGAAATAACTTATTTGACAAGGAAACAGTTAAATAACATCAGAGTGAAAGAGGAAGGTAAAACTGAGTATGGTTTTGTTTTTGAAATGCTTCTGGAAATTAATCTTCAAAAAGTCTTCAGTTTGGGCTCTAATAATTCTGAATTTATGATTTACTGAGGTTTAGACAGGGCAAAGATGTTCCTTTGCTTCATACAGTAACTAACGTGCCAAGTGTTATAGGCTGAATGGTGTCCCCCAAAACTCATATGTTGAAGTCTTAACCCCCAGTACCTAAGAATATGCCTGTATCTGGAGGTAGGGACTTTAAAGAGGTAATTGGGGAAAATGAGGTCATATGGGTGAGTCCTAATGCAATATGACTTATATCTTTACAAGAAGGAAAGATTAGGGCATAAACACACACAATTCAAGGGGTGAACATGTGAGGACACAGAAAGCTGGTGGTCATCTGCGAGCCAACAAGAGGCTTCAAAATGAACTAAACGTGCTGATGCCTTTATCTCGGACTTCCAGCCTACAAAATGGTGAGAAAATACATTCCTGTTGTTTAAACCACTGGGTCTGTGGTATATTTTAACGGCAGCCTTAGCACATTGATAGACTAAGCACAATGCTAAACTAAACAGAACTGTTGAGGGAAAATGTTTTCTAACATAGAAACTTAATTTGAAGTGCGTTAACAGTTATACTTGTAGTATTTATTGCAAAGGATAATTGTTCTAATTCAAATCGCTGGTTTTTAAAATTGGTTTAGAATAGTCTAGACTTAATCCTTTGTCCTTCACATCATATGGATGGAAACATAAGGCACACATTTAAAGAATACATTTTTAGGGGCACCTGGGTGGCTCAGTGGGTTAAGGCTCTGCCTTTGGCTCAGGTCATGATCTTGGGTCCTGGGATAGAGCCCCGAATCAGGTTCTCTGCTCGGCAGGGAGCTTGCTTCCCCTCTCTCTCTGCCTGCCTCTCTGCCTGCTTGTGAACTCTGTCTGTCAAATAAATAAATAAAATCTTAAAAAAAAAATGAAAGAATATATTTTAGTTTAAACTTTTCACTGACCTTTTCCAGATAGAGAAATTAATATCATCAATAACTAAGGAATGGTGTATGAGTAGGAAGGAGGTGCAATCATACATACTGTTAAGTCTTGGGATGACTTACAATGGTAACTACTACATCCTGTCTGAGCTAGTTACCATCTAAATGGTCTTCATGTACTTCTCCGCTAATTTTTCTTCTTTTTTTCAAAGATTTATGCATTTA
This sequence comes from Martes martes, assembly GCF_963455335.1. Lineage (NCBI taxonomy): Eukaryota > Metazoa > Chordata > Mammalia > Carnivora > Mustelidae > Martes > Martes martes. The sequence continues at coordinate 100,395,604 of NC_137895.1, read as the reverse complement.
TTTTAGGGGGGGTCGGGGAGGGGCAAAAGGAGAGGGAGAGAGAAACCTGAGCAGACCCCAGGCTCAGTGCGGAGCCTGATGCAGGGCTCAATCCCAAGACCCCGGGATCACGACCTGAGCCAAAACCAAGAGTCAGATGCACAACTGACTGAGTCACCCAGACGCCCCTTGCCTCTGATCTTTTTTTCTTACATTTTTCTCTTAGTTTGGTAATTTTAATATATTTTGGGGAGAAAAAAAAGAGAAACTCAAGCTCAGTCACTGGAATGCTTGGCCAAATCTGGAGTAATTTTGTGCTGACGCTGCCTGAATGTCCTATAATAAAAATCAGGAGGTGTGATATATGCTTGCCCCCAGGTATTTATTTACTCCCATAAACACTTTCAGAATTGACTCTGGATGACACAGGAATGGCATTTTCCATATTGCTAGTTTACCCATATTGGGAATTAGAAAGTCTTCTCCATGCTATTTATAAAGCATTGTGCTTTCTAGTGTGTGCCTTCCACAAGTTCAAGTCCCTTCTCCATCATGCCTGGACCATCCACTCTATCCTGGGTACAGGCCATGAGTGATCGGATCTTGTTAAACTTTCTGATTCCTTGACGCTTAAACAAAAATCATCGGCAAGCTGAATTCTAGTAAGTGACGATCTTGGAACTTGAGAGAAAACACTGCTGTTCTCATGCCAGAACTCCAGGTTGACTTAGACTTTTTTTCTCATCTCAGTACTGGTAGGTGTTTTAGAATCGCCCTTTGAATATATATGTGTATATATTTATTTTAAAATATATATGATTATAAATATAATACATGACATCATCGTATAATGAGTGCTTGTTTTTCTAAATCTTTAGAGCTTGTTTATTATGCTAATGTTTTCCTACCAGAAAAAGCCACCTACATTCAACAAATATTGAGCATGTATCTTGTGTTAGGCAATGGAGATTAAAAAAATAAAGAGTAATTTCAATGCACTGAATCTGGATCATACTTAAGAGAATGAAGTGTGAATATCCTACTCTGTGTAATAAAAATAAACAGAAATCCTTGGGGCGCCTGGGTGGCTCAGTGGGTTAACGCCTCTGCCTTCGACTCAGGTCATGATCCCAGGGTCCTGGGATCGAGCCCCATGTCCGGCTCTCTGCTCAGCGGGGAGCCTGCTTCCTCCTCTCTCTCTCTGCCTGTCTCTCTGCCTACTTGTGATCTCTCATCTGTCAAATAAGTAAATAAATAAAATCTTAAAAAAAAAAAACAGAAATCCTAGGAATGGAAGTTATTAATGAGCAGTGTTCAAAGCTGAGAGGTAATTATCCTCTACCTTACTGATACACTCTCCACAACTTCGGCCAATGCTCAGTCCTGATAAATCTGTAAGCTTTCTATAAGAACAACTTCCTTGGGGCGCCTGGGTGGCTCAGTCATTTAGCGTCTGCCTTTGGCTAAGGTCATGATCCCAGGGTCCTGGGATCGAGCCCCGAATCCGGCTCCCTGCTTCATGGGAAGCCTGCTTCTCCCTCTCCCACTCTCCCTACTTGTGTTCCCTCTCTCACTGTGTCTATCTCTGTCAAATAAAAAAAAATAAAATCTTAAAAAAAAAAAAAGAACAACTTCCTTCCTCATCACCCATACTCTTTTCCAGAAGGAAACTGAATGTTTAACAGACTGAGGAAGCCAGTCCCATAATATACATGGTAACGTAAAGATAGGGAAAAAAACAGATGCTGAATTCTGTGACAGTAGGAGATCTGTGTGTTGAGTTTCGGTGATTGAGTAATGCTTCTCAAATTACCTAGTGGGCTTTGGAAGCCCCAAGTCATCTGGCAGCTTCCAAGGGAAAGCGAGAACTTCCAGCAAGCAGAGCGATGTGGCCGGCATCTTCACAATCCTGGGTGTGAGTGTCACCTAAAAGAAAGACAAAACCATCCATATTACCTAGTAGGAAAATACCTCCCTACAGAGGGAGGAGCCGTGAGATGCAGTCTTTGAGCCGCTGGGAAAATACAGTGGAGCAAGGAATGTATATCACATAACTGAAGGGCATGCTCAGATACTGTTTCGAAGTAAAACACTGAATTATCAAATTTAAAAGGGTAAACTGGTAAGCCAGTATCATCCATAAAAGTCCAGTGAAAATTCGATGATCAGATTTGCTCCCAATGTCTTGAAGACCTAGGACTGAAATCTACATGTATATAAATATCACAGTCCCATTCAGAGCAGAATCAAGAGTGATGGAGAATTGTCCATGGATGGAGAAATTTAGGTACCTGAAAATTAATAACGTTGACTAGGACTGGATCTATTAAGAGTGACTGTCTGAACTTCTTCCTTCCCATCTGCTATGTAAGAAGCTTGGGGTTCATCATTCCTAGCCATACAACAAGAAAAAGGCTGAACAAATTGAAAACCACCACCATTTCCTGGATTTGCCAGAGCATTGGGATCGCAGGGCAAACTGTTTATTTAAAAAAAATAAAACAACTATGATTAATATGTTAATGTCTCAAATGGAAAAAGTGGACAGCCTACAAGAGCATATGGATAATGTAAGCAGAATGGAATTCTAAGAAAAAGTAAAAAGGAAACACTAGAAATTAACAACACTGTCACAGATATGCCTTTGAAGCTGGCCTAGAGGCAGAGCCAGGAGAGCAAAAAATTAAAATAACCAAAGGAGCCTCCCATGCTCCCTGATTTTCCTTCCTGTTCATCTGGCCAGAAAGATGGGTTAGAAGTAGGAAGAAAAGAAAAAACAAACAAACAAACAAAAAAATTCACCACCACAACCATTATAATCTGTCTTTGGTTTTGAAAATCCTTCCCAACCTATTATTTATAGAGACCTATAGGGTTTTTCTTTTTCTCTCCCTCCCTTTTTTCCTCCCTCCCTCCCTCCTTTCTTTCTCTTTTTCTTTCTTTCTCTTTCTTTTGACATCTTTATCATTTTTATTTATTTATTTATTTATTAAATTTTTTATTTCTTTTCAGCATAACAGTATTCATTTTTTTTTAAGATTTTATTTATTTATTTGGCAGACAGAGATCAGAAGTAGGCAGAGAGGCAGGCAGAGAGAGAGGAGGAAGCAGGCTCCCTGCAGAGCAGAGAACTCCATGCAGGGCTCGATCCCAGGACTCTGGGATCATGACCTGAGCCGAAGGCAGAGGCTTTAACCCACTGAGCCACCCAGGCATCCCAGTATTCATTGTTTTTGCACCACACCCAGTGCTCCATGCAATCTGTGCCCTCCCTAATACCCACCACCTGGCTCCCCCAACCTCCCACCCACCCCCTTCAAAACCCTCAGGCTGTTTTTCAGAGTCCATAGTCTCTCATGGTTCACCTCCCCTTCCAATTTCCCTCAACTCCCTTCTCCTCTCCATCTCCCCTTGTCCTCCATGTTATTTGTTATGCTCCACAAATAAGTGAAACCATATGATAATTGACTCTCTCTGCTTGACTTATTTCACTCAGCATAATCTCTTCCGTTTTTATTTATTTTTTAATTTAATATTTTTTTGAATTTCTTTTCCAGAATTCATTGTTTATGCACCACACCCAGTGCTCCATGTGATGAAGTTCTTGAACCTAGGTGAGGTTCGGTGAAGTGAGGTTCGGAGCCGACAGCTAAGAAAGAATTCTTAAGACGTCTTTGGTGCAAAAAGGTGGTTTATTAAAGCACGGGGACAGGACCCGTGGGCAGAAAGAGCTGCTGCCCCGGGTTGTGAGGGATGGCAGGTTATATACACAGGAGTTGGGTAGGTGAGGACAAAGTGGTGTTCAGAAAGGCTATCGGGGTAAAGAGACTGTCAGGATATTGAAGGCCTGGTTACTATCAAGCCAAGGCCGTTTTTCCCTCTAATGAGGCACTAACATGAAGACAGTTGGGAGTCTCCTGGTGGAATGTCACATTCCTGCTATCAAGCGTCCTTGTTAGTGAGATTTAGGTTTAGAAGAAATTTAACTTTATTTACTTTTCCTTCTACCTCAGCCTCCTTCCGTTTTGTTTATGGAGGGGAGGATGACATTAGGGCTTGAGGAACTGAGTTATGTGCCTCTGGACATTGGGCTATTGATAAGGTAACTTCTTTGTTGTAAATCTCTAGGACATTTGTAAGCCAAGGGAGACTGCTGCCTTGCAGGATTGTAATCTCTGCAAGTTAACTATTTGTTTTTCTTTTAGGGCAGTCAGGGGTGCCTGAAGAATGTCACACATATTACTGAGGGGAGCGGGTGGAGAGGGGGTGCAAGGTGCCAGCTTTTGCTCTGTCCTCAGTCAGCCTCCTGCTCCCTCATCACATGCAATAGTTCCCTCCTTAATATCCACGACCAGGCTCACCCAACCCCTCACCCCACCTTCCCTCCAAACCCTCAGTTTGTTTCTCGGAGTCCACAGTCTCTCATGGTTCGTCTCCCCCTCCGATTTCCCCCAACTCCCTTCTCCTCTCCATCTCCCCATGTCCTCCGTGTTATTCCTTATGCTCCACAAGTAAGTGAGACCATATGATACTTGACTCTCTCTGCTTGACTTTAAATGTGTAGTTTGGTGATAGTGAGTGATGAGGAAGGAGAACGCAAGCTGAGGGCACAGCACCCCCTTCCCCCCAAGGTGGGATATATGTGACATTCCTCAGCCACTCCTGGCGCCCAAGAACAAAGGAAAGGCAAGAACGAATAGTTAACTGACGGAGATCATAGTCATGCAGGACAGGAGTCTCCATCAGTTTGCAACTGTCTTAATGATTGACATGACAAAAGCAATCTCCCGAAACTTAGAGACTCAATTTCCTGAAGCCCTAACATCGTCACCCTCCTGTCCATACAATAGAAAATCTTATATAATTCCTCACTCTTCACAACCCCAGGGCAGCTCTTTCTGCCCATGGGTCCTGTCCCTGTGCTTTAATAAAAGCACTTTTTTTGCACCAAAGATGTCTCAAGAATTTTTTCTTGGCCATTGACTCTGAACCCCACCACTCCAAACCACATGATTCATGGTAAGAACTTGCAACACGATAGGTAAAAAGGACATTTTGTCAGCACCATAAAGGCTGTTTATGAAAAATCCACAGCTAACATCATAATCTGGTGGTGGGGAGGAATGGGGAAGCTTTGCCTCTAAGATCCAGAAGAAGGCAGGGTGTTCATTCTCTCCACTTCTGGTCAACACCGTACTGAAAGTACAGCAGGATAAATATTCAACTTGGAAAAGATAGAAACAAAAGATATTCAACTTGGAAAAGAGGAATTAGAATAATCTCTGTGTGCAGATAACAAGATCTTTTATGTAGAAATCCCTATAGACGCTACAAAACAAACCTTCTGTCTTGAGTTGTCTCTCCCTTACTTACTTGTGTTTTTATTCTTTCAAAACAAAAATGAAAAACTACATTAAAATTTAGCATACTAAATTCAGCAAAAATATTTAAAAAGTCAATAAACCTCAGGTTAACCCATGGTTAAGTTTGGTTTGAAATAGAAAAGTCTGTAATTATCATGAACCACGTATTAGGTTCAGGTCCAAAAAATCCATATAATCGGGGTGCCTGGGTGACTCAGTCATTAACTGGCTGCCTTCCACTCAGGCCATGATATCAGGGTCCTGGGATCAAGCCCCTCATCAGGCTCCCTGCACAGCAGGGAGTCTGGTTCTCCCTCTCCCACTCCCCCTGCTTGTGTTCCCTTTCTTGCTGTGTCTCTCTCTGTCAAATAAATAAATGTTTTTTTTAAAATTCCATATATTCATTTCAATGATATAGTAAAATAATTTGATAAAAACTTTTCATAAACTAAGAATAGAAATAAACTCCCTCCTTCTGAGTGATATTTGACAAAAGCACATAGCAATAATAATCCTAAAAAGACAATGTTGGAAGCATTCCCTTTAAATCAAACAGGAGGAGTGCCTGGGTGGTTCAGTCCATTATGTGTCTGCCTTTGGCTCAGGTCATGATCTCAGGGTCTTGGGATCGAGTCCCACATCAGGGTTTCCTGTTCAGCAGGGATCCTTCTCCCTTTCCCTGTGCCTGCCACTCTCCTGCTTGTGCTCTCTCTCTGTCAAATAATATATAAAATCTTTTTAAAAAAAATCACAAACAGGAAAAAAATGTTTGTTTGCATTGTTTCTGTATAACAGTATAATGGAAATTCTGGCCAGAGAAATAAACCAAGAAAAATAAATTAAAAGCTTAAAAATTGTAGAAAAGAAACTGAATTATCTTTAATTCAGTTACAATTTTTTACTTAGAATTTATGTGTCCAATACATTTTTAAATATGAAAGAAAAGCTGTGTGTGCAGTTGGCTAGAATCAATATGCCAAAATAATAATAACAACAAAAAATTGCACTTCTCTGACATATCAACCAGTGACTATAACTGAAAATAGATACCATTTATAATAGCAATACAATTATTGATACCAAAGAATTAATCTAACAAAAGTAAGGAAGATCCATATCCAAAGAATTACAAATTATTGAGAGACGAAAACACTTGAATGGGCCATACATGACATATTCAGTGACAAAAAAAATCCATATTGTAAAAATTGTCATTCTTCCCCAACTAGCCTATAAATTCATTATCAACGAAAATACCAACATGTGATTTTTGGAATTTTTCAAGCAGATTTCAACACTTTTGTGGAAGAGTGAAAGAGTAAGTATTGGCATGACATTTCTAAATAAAAAGAATTAATTTGATGTACCTAGCCTGGCATATATGAAAACTTATTAAAAAACAAGAGTAATTAAAATAATGGAGTATTGGTGTAGGGATAGACAACTGGCTAATTGGAAGAAAATGGACTGCCTCTAATAGTCTCACACTATATGAAACTACAATATATAATATAGATAGCATTTCAAATTAACATGAAAAGGATTCTGTACAATAAATTATGTGGAAGAAAATTGATTACTTACTTGAAGAAAATGAAATTAAATCAGTATCTTATTTCATAAGTTAAAAAATCTAATTTGGGGGGTGTCTGGGTGGCAGGGTCAGTCAAATGTCAGACTCTTGGTTTCAACTCAGGTTGTGATCTCAGGGTCATGTACTGGAATGTACAAGCAACCCAAACTTAGTAGTTCACTGTTAATGATAACTGCTGATGGACATCATGATTGTTTACCGAAGCTAGCCACTTCGCTTGCATCTCACTATTTCTTTTTTAATTTAATAGCTGCTGTTTCTTTCTTCCATTCTTCCTCCCTTCCTTTCACCCACCCACCCTTCCTTCCTTCCTTCCTTCCTTCGCTCTCTCCCTTCCTCCCTCTCTCCCTCCTTTTGACCCGACCCACTCTCTCTTTCCCCCTCTTTTTCTCTCTCTCTCTCCCTCCCTCCCTTTTCTTTCTTTCTTTCTTTCCCTCGGGTTTTTTTCTAGATGAATAAATTCAGGTCTAACTAGTTAATACTATACTATGTATTTGAAATTGGGAAGAGAGTACATATTAAATGTTCTCACCCCAAAAAAGAAATGGTAACTATGTGACATGAGGGAGGTGTTAGGTAATGTTACGGTGATAATCATTTTGTCATAAAAAATTGTATCAGGGGCGCCTGGGTGGCTCAGTGGGTTAAAGCCTCTGCCTTCGGCTCAGGTCATGATCCCGGGGTCCTGGGATCGAGCCCCGCATCGGGCTCTCTGCTCAGCAGGGAGCCTGCTTCCTCCCCTCTCTCTCTCTGCCTGCCTCTCTGCCTACTTGTGATCTATGTCTGTCAAATAAAGAAATAAAATCTTTAAAAAAAAAATTGTATCAAATCAGCATTTGTATACCTTGAACTTACAGGATATGTCAATTGTATCTCAAAGGAGCATCTCACTATTTTGTCTACAGAACCTGTCACCTTCCTTACTTCTCTCTCCCTTTCCAATTTGTTCTCACTTCTGCATCTAGTAACATTTACATCAGTGTGTGGGAAAAGAATAAGTTGATATAGGCAGAAACAACATACAACTAAAGGGGTCAAGACCTTATTCCACACATCATTTGGAGACTTTAAATAATTTAGTCAGGTATGCTCTATAAAATTAGCATTTTTAGAAAGATTATTTTAAATGCAGACGGGAGGGGCACCGGGTGGCTCAGTCAGTTAAACATCTGCCTTTGGCTCAGATCATGATCCCAGGGTCCAGGAATGGAGCTTGGTGTTGGGTTCCCTGCCCAACAAGGAGTCTGCTTCTCCCTCTCACTTGGCTGCTCACTGCCTCCTCTCACTCACTGTTGCCCTCTCATAAATAAATAAATAAAATCTTAAAAAAAAGAAAATCCAGATGGTAGAATTAATCATAGAAATTTATAGGAATATGTGTAAATTTATAAGGGTAATGCAGAGCATTGGAGAAGGAGGCTACTTAGTAAGCTGATACCAACATGCAAGAACTGAGGAGAGGTGAGCAAATAGCATGGTAATGAAGACTGGACAGAAGGGACAATTGGTAAAGTATTGTAAACAGAACTCATGAACCTCCCTAGACCTAACGCCATCCTACCAAATTCAACATTTTCAGCTTCCTTGTTCATTTTCTAATTAAATGCATGTCATGCAATATGTAAAAGGTTAAATAAAATAATCTTTTAAGTAATACACATGAATTGTGAAGAACCGTAATTCATTAGGTCCAACTTTGCTAAATGGGAGCTGGCCATGGCTCTTGAGCTATAGTAAGTCTTTCCCCAAAAGATGTCTTTTTCTTTTTTTTTTTTTTTAAAGATTTTATTGACAGAGAGAGACACAGTGAAAGAGGGAACACAAGCAGGAGCAGAGCGAGAGGGAGAAGCAGGCTTCCCGCCAAGCAGGGAACCCGATGCGGGGCTGGAACCCAGGACCCTAGGATCACGATCTGAGCTGAAGGCAGATGCCCAACTGACTGAGCCACCCAGGCACCTCAAGATGTCTTTTTTAAAAAGTCAGACATTCTGCTGATTCTGGTCTTCAGGCATAAGCAAAATAGTCATGAAATTAAAATGTAATATTTACAATTTGACTTGTAGCAACAGCACACTGAGGTGTGGTGTGGACAAAGCACCAATAGAAATAGCATTGCATTTTCAAAAGCCTTACACAGTTTAAGGCTCAAGTCTCAGATACAACAGAATACTCACTCCAGCCCTGTGTTCCTTTGCCATTCCTTCTTTCCACTAAATGTTGATGTCATGTAAGTGTAAAGGTTATCTTTAATTTCATATGTGCTCTGAACTACTTCCTAGCCATATTTTCCTTGGTCCATTCTTAGTCTTCAGAGTCCATTAAAGACTTGGTCTTTGTTTTCTGCCTTAGAATGTCTTTTTATTTTTCCTTACTAAAATTTATAGCAGAAAGATCAAGAGTTCAGACTTAGCTGGTCCTAGGTTTAAATTACGTTTTGGAATTTACTATATGACCTTACATCAACTAGAAAGTCTTTATAAACATTCATTTTCTATTTAACAATGGGAATGATAATACCTACATCTTATGAGTTATTTATGAGAATTACTTATGAGAATTAAACTGAAATGATGTAAAGCATTTACTATAGCACTTAGCATTTGGTAACAATAAATATGCATTTCTCATTCAAACCTTATTTTCCTTTTTACAACTTCATATCCTTGTATGACTTCTAATCCATGGCTTCTATCATTTATTTTTCTTGACTTTATTAGTGATTTTCTCTTTTCTTGGATTCAAATTCTGCCTCCAATATTGCTGCTGCACTAAGCACCATAAAGCTTCCAATATTTTCTATATTTCTCATTTCCTCTCTATTTTTATCCTTACTGCATAATATTTATAGCTGTCTGTTGATGTACGCACTCGTACTGTACCCACTCTCTTCCAAATGGCAGAGCAAATAAAAGCAAACCCTTACCAATATGCCAAGAGTTCTGAGGTTACATCATTATGAGGTTATCTGTTCCTGAGTCTTAAGTAATAATTCCTGGGGCACCTGGTTGGCTTAGTCAGTTAAGCCTCCAACTCTTGATTTGGGCTCAGGTCATGACCTCAGGGTCATGGGATCAGGCCCTTCATCAGGCTCTGTGCTCAGTGCGGAGTATGCTTCCCCCATCCCCTGCACCACCACCCCCGCCCCTGTTCTATCTCCCAAATAAATACACAAAATCTTTAAAAATTAAAAATAAAAAAAAATATATACACACACACACATATATATAAAGACAAAATTCCTGGATCCTCTTATATACGACTCAGGGGTGTACTAATGGTGTAAAAACAGATCTGTTCATCGGAAATAGGAAGATTGTAAGATTAAGTTACTGGTACTTGAAAGAAGAAGTCATTATAAAAGCCGAGGTTGTGTTTCCCTTGTTACTTCCTTGTCACGTTAGGATATGGGATGGCAAAGGAAGTTAAAGAATCTGCCTGGAAGCTCTCACAGAGTAAGGGGAACTATAAACCGCCATCCTAAACTTCCAAAAAGATTCATGTTTTGCTTGAAGAGATTTATGTGGATTTTACTTAAAAGGGAAACTATGTCCCCAAGTTTGTTTACTTTAGCATACATATTGCAACTGCCTATGGTAAAAGGTTCAGATAGAAATTACAAGATCCTTTCTTTCTTCCTCCTTCCTTCCTTTCTTTTTTAAGATTTTGTGTATTTGAAAGAGTGGTGTGTGTGAGCACAACTTGGAGGGGTGTGCAGAGGGACAGGGAGAAGTAGGCTCCCCGCTGAGCAAGAAGCCTGATTCAGAGCTCAATCCTAGGACCCTGGGATCATGACCCGAGCCGAAGGCAGACACTTAACCAACCGGGCCACCCAGGGGTCCACAGCCAGATTTTCTACGAAAGTTTTGCTGATGTCAACATGAGCATGGAAAAACACATTTGAAAATATTCTATAATCGGGACCCCTGGGTGGCTCAGTTAGTTAAGCAACTGCCTTTGGCTCAGGGAGTCCAAGGATTGTGTCCTGCATCAGGCTCCCTGCTCAGCAGGGAGTCTGTTTCTCCCTCTGATCCTCCCCCCTCTCACACTCTCTCTCTCTCACTCTCTCTCTCAAATAAATAAATAAAATCTTAAAAAAAAGAAAATATTCTATAATCTATGAACATGTTTAAAATGGAGTCCTTGGGAAATTGGATTTTTAACGTTAATGATCATGTGAAAGAAAATAAAGTTTAATCATCAAATGAGTTTGGAAAACATTGATTTAAATAATTTAAAACATTTGGTGGAAACTAGCAGAAGTCGTGTCTCAGCTCATAGTGATTATCATATGTTCTAATGGGCTTATACATCCTACCCTGCTTCTTGGGGAAAATTTCTTTTTCTCCCTCATGTTCAATATGTTAATAGTTAGAGCTCACATCTTCTTATAAGCTCATGTCTCCCTGATTATAGTGACAGGTCCAAGGAAAAACCAACAAGACCATCAGTGTACTTGTTAGGGTTTTTCATACCATACTTCTATACAGAGTAGGCTGATTAAGAAAAACGAAGTTATGGGTGCCTGAGTGGCACAGTTGGTTAAGCATATGACTCTTGGTTTCAGCTCAGGTCATGATCTCCGAGTCCTGGGATCAAGCCTTGCATCAGGCTCCACACTCAGCACAGAGTCTGCTTGAGATTCTCTCTCTTTCTCCCTCTGCCCCTCCCAATCATGCTGTCTCTCTTCTCTCTAAAAATAAAATAAATCTTTTTAAAAAGCGGAGATAACATAAATTAAAATGAGACATAAGGAAATAAAGATTTTAAATAACTTAGCCCTTATAAATTTCCATTGGTAAATTCAAAAGCTTTGTCCTTCCTTGTCAACTTTGATACATGGCAGACCATATAACAAAGGTTAAATAAAATTATGCTACAATGGGTTGCTGGGGTGGTTTAGTCAGTTAAGCATCTGACTCTTTTTAAAAGATTTTATTTATTTATTTGAGAGAGAGAGTGAGGGAGAGAAAGCATGAGCTGGGTGAGGGGCAGAGGGAGAAGCAGACTCTCCACTGAGCAGAGAGCCCACTGTAGGGTTAGATGCCAGGATTCTGGGATCATGACCTGAGCAGGAGGCAGATGCTTGACTGAATGACCCACCCAGCACCCTCTTCCCTCCCCCAAGCATCTGACTCTTTTTCTTTTTTTTTAAAGATTTTATTTATTTATTTGACAGAGAGAGATCACAAGTAGGCAGAGAGCAAAGCAGTGGGGGTGGGGAAGCAGGCTCCCTGCTGAACAGAGAGTGGCTCAGTCCCAGGACCCTGGGATCATGACCTGAGCCAAAAGCAGTGGCTTTAATCCACTGAGCCACCCAGGCGCCCCAGCATCTGACTCTTTATCTCAGCTCAGGTCTTGGCCTCAGGGCTGTGAATTCAAGTCTTCCATTGGGCTCCAGGCTGGGCATGGCGCGTACTTAAAAAAAAAAAAAAGAAGAAGAAGAAGAAGAAGAAAGAGGAAGTCTAACTAAATCTCAGTGCTTGCTAGGTAGAAGATAGCTATGCCTCTGACATTGTCTCTTTATCTACTCTCAGAAGAGCAGAGGTAAATGCCCAAGCCAGAAACAATCAGAAGAAAAACAGAGAGATTCTTTTCTAGAAAAGCTGGAAATGAAACAAGTATTGGAGAAATATAATTTATGATCCAGCCCAAGGTCATATGATCGAGAGAATGGAGGATACAAGGGAGGGTACTGAAACTTGGTCTGATACCTTGTTTCTCAGCCACAACTTCCTGAAAATTTCAAAATACAGGGTAGCTGGAAACATTTTCCCTTCTTTGACATTTTCATGCTGACACACTCCAGAGTAAACTATTGCTGGTAAATAAGTGAACTTTGATCTTACAGAAGTGAGAACTAAAAACACAGAACAATGAATACCTGGTTATTACTATTCTTTGACAATACATATGTACTGATACTTGCCTTCACAACAAACCTGCTTCTGTTTTGGGTTTCCTCCATTTCCTGTCTCCCAAAATTATCTCCCTGAGATGCTTGGTAGCAGTTCCCGATCTAAAGGTTTGAGTCTCTTTCTCACCTTTACAACGAACAGGTACAACGAATGTGACAACCTTCTCCTTTGGCAGTAGCTGCTTTAAGGTCTCTCATAAGTTGTCAAATGGGGCTGTGGTTTCACTTAAAGATTTGACTGAGGAAAGATCTGCTTCCATGGTCACTGTTATGGACTGAATTGAGTCCCCTGCAAATTTATAGGTTGAAGCTCTAACCCTCAGTGTGACTACATTTGCAGGGCCTTTAGGGAGATAAATAGGGTTAAATGAGTTTATAAGGGTGGATCCCCAAACCAGTAGGTTGGTGTCCCTATATGAAAAGGAGAGACACCAGAGAGCTCTCTCTTCTGGGTGCACACAGAGGAAAGATTGTATGAGAACTTGTTGAGAAGGTAGCGATCTGCAAGGAAGGAAAAGCTCTCACTATACACCGAATTTGCCTACACCTTGATCATGGAATTCATTCTCCCGAAATGTGACAAAATAAATTATATTTGTTTAAGGCACTCAATCTATGCTATTTTGTTACACAGCCCAAGCAGACTAACATGGAACAAATAAGGTTGTCAGCAGGATTCAGTGTGTTATGGGATGTTGTATTTGAGGCACACTGTTTCTTGCTCCGACAGAGGCTGCATTTAGTTCCTTGCCATATTGACCTCTCCATAGAGAGAAAGAGTCTGAACTCGCAATGAGAAAGAGAATACTAAAAAGATGGAATCGTGGTTATTTATAACCTAATCTTCAAAATGACATCTAAGCATTTTTGCCATATTTTATCCATTAAAGCAAGTCATTAAGTCCAGCCCACCCACAAGGGGAGGGGATTACATAAGGCACCTGAAGACTTAACTGGGGAACATTTTGGGAAGAATCTACAACAAAGACTGAACAAAGATAAACAGGACATCCAAAAATTGTGGGACGATATGTAACAGTGGAATAATGGTGATGGAATGGGGCAGAAGAAATGATGGCCAAGAATTAATGATTAATGACTGGGTGGCTCAGTCATCAAGCATCTGTCTTAGGCTTGGGTCATGATCCCAGAGTCCTAGGATCAAGCCCTGTGTCAGGCTCCCTGCTCAGTGGGAGGCCTGCTTCTCCATCTCTCACTCCCCCTGCTTGTGGTCTCCCTCTCTTGCTGTCTCTCGATCTCTGTTAAATAAATGAATAAAATCTTAAAAAAAAAAACACCAAACCACAGGTCCAATATTCTTAAAGAACACCAAGCAAGATGAGAACACACACACACACACACACACAAACATGTTCACACACTTCTGTACTTTATATACTGTGTTCGATTGAGAAAGGAGAGAGAGGGTGAGAAAGCTAAAGTCAACTATTGTAATTCAAACAGTATGGTTCTGGCACAGAAATAGACCTGTAGAGCAATGGAACAGAGTAGAGAGCCAAGAAATAAGCCCACAATTATGTATAATTATATAGTCAATTAATGTCTGACAAAGGAGGCAAGAATATGCAATGGGGAAAAGACAGTGTCTTCAACAAACAGTGTTAGGAAAACTGGAAAGCTATGTGCAAAAGAATGAAACTGGACCACTTTCTTACACCACACACAAAAATAAATTCAAACCGGATTAAAGACCACTTAATGTGAGGCCTGAAATCATAAAAATCCTAGAAAAGAAAATAGGCAGTAATTTCTCTTACATCAACTAAAACAACATTTTCCAGGTATGTATCTTGAGGCAAGGGAAACATAAGCAAAAACAGATTATTGCAACTACTTCAAAATAAAAAACTTCTGCACAATAAAGGAAATAATCAAGAAAACTAAAAGACAACCTACTGGATGAAAGAATATATTTGAAAATGACATATCTGATAAGTATTAGTGTCCAAAATATTTAAAGATTTTATACAACTCAATAGACACACAAAATGGATAATCCAATTAAAAATGGGCAGAAGAAAAAAAAATGGGCAGAAGATATGAGCAGAGATTTCTCCAAAGAACACATGCAGATGACCAAGAGACACTTGAACAGATGTTCAACATCACTCATCATCTGAGAAATGAAAGTCGAAACCACAATGAGATATCACCTCACACCTCTCAGAATGGCTAAAATAAAAAAAACAAGAAACAAGTGTTGGCGAGGATGTGGAGAAAAAGGAACTTTCCTGCACTGTTGGTGGGAATGCAAGTTGGTGCAGCCACTGTGGAAAACAACATGGAGATTCCAAAAAAAATTAAAAATAGAACTACCATATGATCCAGTAATTCCTCTAATGGGTATTTACCCAAAGAATAAGTACCCAGTAATTCATATGACTTTTTCTCCAGTTGACTTCAACTTTTATTATTTATTTATTTTGTCAATATATGTTCCCTCTAAACTTACTTTGTTGAGGGCTTTTATCATCAATGGACATTTTATTTTGTCCCATAATTTTTCTGTATCTATTGAGATGATCACATGATTTTTATCCTTTCTCTTGTCGATGTGATTTATTATGTTGATTGATTTGCAAATATTTAACCACACTTTCATCATGAAAATAAATCCCACTTGATCATGGCAAATGGCTTTTTAAATGTATTGTTGGATTCGGTTTGCTAATATTTTGTTGAGGATATTTGCATCTATGTTCATCAGAGATATTAGCCCGTAGTTCTCTTTTTTTGGTGGTTTCTTTAGATGGCTTTAGTGTCAAGATAATACTGGCCTGAAAGAATGAATTTGGAAATTTTCACTTATCTTCTATTTTTGGAAAAATTTTTAAAAGGATAGGAATTTACTCTTCTTTTAATGTTTGGTAGAATTTGCCTGTGAAGCTGTTTGTTGGGAGTTTTTTGATTACTGATTCAACTTCATTGTTGGTTATTGGTCTGTTCAAATTTTCTATTTCTTCTTGATTTAGTTTTGGAAGGTTATATGTTTCCAGGAATTGATCCATTTCTTCTAAGTTGTGCAGTTTGTTGGCATATAGCTTTTCATAATATTCTCTTAAAATCTTTTGTATTTCTGTGACATCAGTTGTTATTTCTTCCCTTTCAGTTCTTATTTTGTTTATTGAGTCCTCTGTGTTTTTTTAATGATGAATCTACTCAAAGTTTTATTGATTTTGTTGATCTTTTCAAAGAACCAGATTTCATTGATCTGTTCTATTGTTTTTTTAGTTTCCATTTCATTTCTTTCTGATCTGATCTTTATTATTTTCTGTCTTCTACTGGTTTGGGGTTTGGTTAGTTCCTTTGCTAGCTCCTCTAGGTATAAAGTTAGATTTTTTATTTGAGATTTTTCTTGATTTTTGAGGTAGTCTCATATTGCTACAAATTTTCCTCTTAGAACAGCTTTTGTGGCATTCTAAAGATTTTGAACTGTTGTGTTTCATTTTTATTTGTCTTCATGTATTTTTAAAATTTCCTCTCTGATTTCTTGGCTTATCTACTCATTGTTTAATATCATGTAGCATTTTAACCTCCATGCATTTGTGTTCTTTCCAGATTTTTTTCTTGTGGTTGATTTGTAGTTTCATGGCATTGTGGTCAGAAAAGATGTATAGTATTACTTCAACCTTTTTGAGACTTGTTTGTTCCCTAATATGTGATCTATTCTGGAGAACGTTTCACATGCACTTGTAAAGAATAGGTATTCTGCTGTTTTGGGGATGAATTTTTCTGAAGATATCTGTTAGATCCATTTGGTCTGATGTGTTATTAAAAACTATTATTTCCGGGCGCCTGAGTGGCTCAGTGGGTTAAAGCCCCTGCCTTCGGCTCAGGTCATGTTCCCAGAGTGCTGGGATCGAGCCCCGCATCAGGCTCCCTGCTCAGCGGGGAGCCTGCTTCCCCCCCCCCCGCCCCCGCCTGCCTCTCTGCCTACTTGTGATCCCTGTCAAATAAATAAATAAAATCTTCAAAAGAAAAAAAAAAACTATTATTTCCTTGTTGATTTTCTGTTTGGATGATCTACCCGTTAATGTAAGTGGGGTGTTAAAATCTCCTTCTATTAATGTATTATTATCAATTACTTCCTTTATGCTTATTAATAGCTGCTTTATGTATTTCAGTGTTCCCATGTCCAGTGCATAAATATTTACAATTGTTATATCTTCCTGTTGGATTGCCCTTTTATGATTATGTAGTGTCCCTTTTGTCTCTTGTTACAGTCTGTTTTAAAGTCTATTTTGTCCAATATACGTATTGCCACCCCAGCTTTCTTTTCACTTCCACTTGCATGATAAATGCTTTTCCATTCTTTCACTTTCAATCTGCCTGTGTCTTTAGGTCTGAAATGAGTCTCTTGTAGGCAGGATATAGATATGTCTTTTTTTCTTTTATCCATTTCATTATCCTATGTCTTTTAATTGGAACATTTAGTCCATTTATGTTCAAACTAATTATTGATAGGTATGTTCTTATCGTCATTTGCTACTTGTTTTGTGGTTTTTTTTTTTTTTTTTTGGTAGTCCTCTGTTCCTTTGTTCTCTTGCTCTCTTCTCTCATGGTTTGCTAGTTTTCTTCAATGATAGACTTGGATTCCTTTCTCTTTGTTTTTTTTTTTTTTGCATATCTATTACTGGTTTTTGATTTGTGGTTACTGCTCAGTTTGCATATAACATCTTATGTGTATAGCAGTCTATATTAAGTTGATGGTCACTTAAGTTTGAACCCATTCTTTACTGCTCTACCCACCATGTTTTACTTGTAAGGTGTCGTACTTTACATCATTTTATTTTGAGAATCCCTTGACTGATTTTTATAGGTATACTTAATTTTACTACTTTTGTACTTCCTGCTTTTCTTACTCATACTTGTGGTCTTTCTTTTCCACTTAAAGAGTCCCCTTTAACGTTTCTCATAGGGCTAGATTAGTGGTGATGAATTCCTTTAGCTTTTGTTTGGGAAACTCTTGATCTCTCCTTCTATTCTGAATGATACCCTTACTGGATAGAGTACTTTGGGCTGTAGATTTTTTTTCTTTCAGCACTTTGGATATATCATGCCACTCTCTTCTGGCCTGCAAAGTTTGTGCTGAAAAATCAGCTGATAGATTTACTGACAGATTTATATACCTTGTATATAACTGCTTCCTATTCTCTTGCTGCTTTTAAAATTAGAATATTATTATTTTTAAAGATTTTATTTATTTATTTGACAGAGAGAGAGCGAGAAAGGGAACACAAGAAGGAGGAGTGGGAAAGGGAGAAGCAGGCTGCCTGCTGAGCAGGGAGCCTGATGCCTGGCTCGATCCCAGAACCCTGGGATTATGGCCTGAGCCAAAGGCAGATGGTTAACAACTGAGCCACCCAGGTGTTCCTAAAATTCAAAGAATATTATTTTATAACTAGGTGATTTCAGTGGCCAAGTAATACAGACATGAAAAATAAGAGCATTTGAACATCTCAAGAAAGCTAGATTTGGAGCAGAGAGACATAGGCAAAAGTTGAGAGGACAATTGGCTAATAAAGATTTGGTTCTTTTCTCTTTTGAGGTGGCTAATACTCTATTCTTGCCCTGTTTCATCAAAGCAAACAGTTTCTCTACAAGCAGTATCAGTATCACAAATTGCACTTAAGTGGGTATTATAAGACAATGAAAGTTGGAAATGTCTTCACTCCATATAAACTGAATTTCACTTTGAAAGTTGGTATATATCATATGATGGGTAGGAGCATGGCCTCTAGAACCAGAGTATCTGGCTCAAATTTCAGCTCTCTCATTTACTAGTTGCATGCTTTTAAGGCAAGTTACTTGATTTGTCCTTTAGTTTTCCCAAATCTAAAATGGGTATTACAACCCCTTTCAAATTATTGTGAGGATTTACTTGTTAACTCATATAAAACATTTAAAGTAGTCTCTGGCGCATAGTAAGGACCGTATGTTAACTATTATTACATGGATTAGAATTTCACCATCCAAGGGACATGATGAGCAACAGAAGGGGGAGGGTGCATTACTATTAATACTCTCAAAATATTGTGAAAATTCTGAAAATACCATCATAATTTTCATTTACCTCTTACTAGTGTATTAATAAGAACAACCCGGGGGTTTTGAAGGGGCGGGGGGTGGGAGGTTGGGGGAACCAGGTGGTGGGTATTAGGTAGGGCACGTATTGCATGAAGCACTGGGTGTGGTGCAAAAACAATGAATACTGTTATGCTGAAAATAAAAAAAATAAAAAATAAATAAAAAAGAAACAAACAAACAAAAAACAAACAAAAAAAAAGAAAGCGTTTTAACAGTTGATGTCTCAAACATTATTTTGGTAAAATAAATTTAAATATAGGTAGAGATTTTATTCATATTATATATTATCTTAAGACATGTACATAAATATTTATGTTAATTATTATATAATTAATATAATAGGATAGATACAAGTCTATCCTATAATTTGATACATATTTTATATATATTGCTTGATATTTTATATATATATATATATATATATATATATATATAACCTGACTTGTAATTAGGGGACTAGGGCATGGCATATAATTGGGTAATGTGCAATGCTTGACAAAGAGTAGGTGCTTAGTAAATATTGTTGAATAAAAGAGTAAATAACTAAATGATTAAATTAATTTATGTCAAGGATATGTCTAAAATTGACAAGAGGAAAGAAAGAAATGGGAAGTGAGCTAAATGTCATGGTTCTACAAGATAGTGGGTTTGAAGCTTTAAATGCCAGAAAAGAGTATAGGCAATACCAGAAAACTGAGACAGGGCTAAAATTCAATTTGCATCTAACACAGGGATATTTAACAACAGACTCTAAGCTTAGTGTTGAACTGTTGTAAGTCTTTCTTTAAATGTCATCATCTCTGGCACCTGGGTAGCTTAGTCGGTTAAGTGACTAATGACCTTCCTCTCAGGTCATGATCCTGGGATTAGTCCCAAGTCAGGTTCCCTACTAGATGGTGAGTCTGTTTCTCACTCTCCCTTTGCCCCTCTCCCTGCTCCTTCTCTCTCAAATAAATAAATAAAATCTTAAAAAAAAATGTTATTTTCTAGGGGTGGGGGATGGGTTAGCCTGGAGATGGGTACTAAGGAGAGCATGGATTGCATGGAGCACTGAGTGTTATAAGCAAACAATGAATCATGGAACATTACATCAAAAACTAATGATGTACTGTATAGTGACTAACATAACACAATAAAAATATATATAAAATATGGATACATGATTTTAATAAAATATGAAATTTCATTATGATAACTTACATTTATATAGAAAAGATGTAATTTACACATTCATTTCAGTTTTAGTTACACTGTCCTAAGGAACAAGGAAGTGAGCCATTGAGTCTTTGTACTTTTACCAGGCATTGCTGTGCATATTTTGTCAGTGACGAGAATTACAATAACAAAAAGCAAGTAAGAACCGATGAGATTCATGCCTTGTAGAGGTAACAATATATTATTAACCTTTCAATAATCATTAACTTTCCATTTCTTAAAAATGAAAAATAAAACAAATGTGTTTTGATTTTGTAATAAGAAAATTATTATTTAAACCAAAGTAGAAACATATATATTATATGCAAATGGAAACACAAACAAAAAGACATCATGTTATATTTATGAAACCCTTAAAAAGTCAGAAAGCCTACTCAGAAATTCATAAAATCAAGAACAGGAAGTTAAGACAAATTCAAATCAGCAATATTCCTTTTTATTTAACCCCCTTGAAAGTCTTACAAAGTTTCTAGTCACATTCACCTATTTAATTTTTATAAATTCAGCAGCAATCTTTGGGACACTAGGAGACAAAGGATGTATTGGAATCCTCAGTGAACCAGGTGGATTCTTGCTCCATTCCATAGTTCAGGTCTTCATCATGGGGTCTTCAAGGCTGAACTGAAACCATAAATAGAAAAACTGTTATTTTCCTCTTTATGCACACTTACATAGAATTATGTTGTAATATGATGTGTTATATTACAGCACACACACAATCACCCACCAAACACACACACACAAACTTACATGTATTAAAAGCTTACTACTTCCCTGAACAGAAAACTCAAAAGCAATGATTTGCAGATTTCACCATGCATGAGAATTATTTCTAGCTCATAGAATGAAGAAGGCACCCCCAAATGCCACTTTTTTTTTTTTTTAAAGATTTTATTTATTTGCCAGAGAGAGAGAGAGCACACACAAGCAGGCAGAGAGGCAGGCAGAGGCAGTGAGACAAGCAGGCTCCCTGCTGAGCAAGAAGCCTGATGCGGGACTCGATCCCAGAACCCTGGGATCATGACCTGAGCTGAAGGCAGCGGCTTAACCAACTGAGCCACCCAGGTATCCCCCAAAATGCCATTTTTAAAAGTACCCCCACCTGATTCTGAAGCAGTGACTCAGCCATGATTCCTCTTCAAGGAAAAAGTAGTTTAATCCTTATTCATTATGTCAGAATAATATTCATATGTTCAAGATTATAAATCATAAGTCTATTGTAGTCCTAATCTAGCAAAGTTTGATATTTAATGTTTCCATATACATATACACACATATACTCTTATAGGTATAAACATTTAATTATATCTGATAACATGAGCCCATAAATGGAATGATGCTGCATTTTTGAGGATGATTCTTCCTTTTTCAGTTGGCCATACCATAATTTTCTAGCCATCAGCTCACTGATACTCATTCTGTTTCCATTTTTTTGCCACTACTAACAATGATGTAAATAGGAATCCTTACATACAAATTCTTACACACTAGTGGCTTTATCTGTATGGAAGAAATTCTCAGGGGTAGAGTTTTGCATGAAAGGATTTGTGGAACATTTAAAAAAATGTTTCCTAGACATTTCCAGATTGCTTTCTGCAAAGGCTATCACACCTCCCATTTCCAATAACAATGTTTTGAAATTACAATTTTCCCTGTATTCCCACCAGCAATAAAGAGTGGTGCTGTTTTAAATGTTTGGCAGTCTGATTTACTCAAAGTGACACCTCAGTGTTAATGGTAACTTGAATTGCCCGGATATAGTGGTGAATTTGAGCATTTATAAAGGTCTATTTGTCACTTGAAATTCATTCTGTGTGAGTTGTCTTTTCATAGCTTTGCCCAGTGACGATCTATCATCAGATGTTATCCTTTAATAATTGTTAAGATATATATTAAGATGCATGCATATGTATATTTATCCCTTTCATGCTATATACCATTTATTACCTTCTATGTGTATATGTGTATTATGTATAATTTAACTTTTTGCATTTATATACTTTTAAGAGTTCCAACTTTAATCCTGTGTCTCAATTCATATCTATTATATCCACCAAAAAACGCCAAAACAAAACCCATACCTCGGTGTATATCATTTGTAAATATATAGTCCTCCCAAAATTGTTTTTTTTTTAAGCGGAAAATATATCCACTACCTCATTTCACCATCTTTTCTTTTTGACATATAACTTAACAAATTCCTCGTCTATTCACTATTTTCTTCTGTTATACTTTCCACATGAAAGCAAATTATAAAATGCGAATCTGATTTTGTCTTGTCCCAGCTTAATCGTTCAAAGCCCACTGCCTCCCTAACAGTCCCTTAAATAAAACATGAATGTGAACTACAATACAAGGCCATTCATGACGGAGCTCTATGCGGCCTTTTCAAGCTTAGATTCTCATCATTTCCTCTCTCTTGGGATTTACTTTAAACAATCATGTCTTTGTCAGTAGTATCTTTTATTTATGTGTCTTCAGTGCTCAGAACACCACTTGTCACTGTAAATATGATCAATACATACCTTTTAAGATTTTTATTTTTAAGTAATCTCTACACCCCATGTAGGGCTCAAACTTACAGACCTGAGAGCAAGAAATGCCTGCTCTGCTGACCAAGCCAGCCAGGCACTCCAATTCAATACATATTTTTGAAAGAAAAACTTCTTACTGTTCCCCAAAGATGTGGTTCTTTTCTATGCCTCCATAGTTTGTACATGCTATGTCCTTGCCCTGAAATTGTCTTTCAATCATTTGATGCTTGTCTTGAATATCACATCTTCAGAATCTCCCCCAATTTCTTAGGAAAACTTTCTATGTTCTTATGGCATCTTGTACTACCTTTACCATAACATGCATTATACAAGTGTTGACATAAGTCTTTTCTCTTTCACAAAATGACCATTACAATATCTTGAAAAGATTTAATCCTATAAATGTACCCGGTTTCTCCTTAACTCCATGATGTACCATTGTTATTGCTTAGAATATATAACTAAGAGTTGGGGCACCTGGGTGCCTCAGTCGGTGGGGCATCTGACTCTTGATTTCAACTCAGGTCATGATCTCAGGGTCGTGGGATCAAGCCCCAAGTCGGGATCCCTCCTCAGTCAGGAGTCTGCTTGGGATTCTCTCCCTCTCCCTACCCCCTCTGCCTCTCCCCTCTCTCTCTCTCAAATAAGTAAATAAATCTTTAAAAATAATAATATATAACAAAGAGTTGGATAAGAGTCACATTTATAAAGAGCTGTTATGTATTCTGAATATAGATACACACACATAAATATATACACATATATATGGAAATATGTGTATATACGTTCTTTTTTTATAATACCAGAGGAGTTCTCGATTTTCAAAAACATGTACCTGTTTTGAACAACATTGAATAATTTCTCCTCACTCACCTTCTTGGGTTTAATTCCCATTTTTCTTTTCAGTGTACCTCAGAATGGTCTTCTTTTTCATCCAGAAACAGGAAGAGATTTAGACACAGAAATTAGCTCAGCATCACAAAAATCATCTGACTCATTGGGATTTTCTGAAAAGAAGAAAATAATTACTGGGAAATAAATCGACCTCCCCCCAAGTGTCGTAACACCTCTTTGAACATTTAAGCCCGTTGCTCACAATTAGGAAGACAAACGTGTGATTTACGGGACACAGGAAGTCTTTTCCATGCTGTAAATATGTTTTCCTAAAATAGTTGCAGCAAATACCAAGTCCCTGGGATGGAAGAAGGGAGGCAGGGCCTCCCCAGAAAGTAAGGAATACAGAGGTGTTGAGCCTTCATGGAGTAAGTGGGTGTTGGGCTATTTCTTCCAACCCAGCAGAATTAGGCTGCCCAGAGGCAGAATTAGTCCATTGGTGCTAAACAGAAGTTGGAGGACAAAGAAACCTGTATAATGTAATGGGAAATAGTGATGGCTTCTATGGGAAAAAGATATAGGAACTTTAAGCTTTTAGATTTTTAGGGGAAAATATCATAAATATCAAGTTAGAGAAAGGAAAGGAGCAGGAAGTGAGAATGGAAGGAAGTGTGAAAGAGAAGTGAAAAGTGAAACCTTTTAGATTAATTTGTTCAGTAAGATGAAGTCTGAGTCATAATATTCTAGTTGCATTGTTCTTTGTACCTCCACCAGAAATAATCGTAGACCTCTAAGCCATATCGCATGATTGCTGCTTTTATGTTCTCTAAGAATCACTTGTAGTTCATTCCTGCCTTTCTTCCTTATATGCATCATAAGCTTCCTATGACATGTTTGAGATTTCTTTCCATTGCTATGCAAAGTACAATGCCTCAGCTGCAATTGTAGCTACTGGTCTGAACCCCAGGGCTGTAGACCCTCAAAGAACCCACAGACCTGAGGAAGTCAGCACATCCAGATCATCTGCTTTTAGGCAAGAATTCATCTCCCGGTATTGAACTTGGTGAACCGAATTCTCTCCTCTCAAGGAAACTGACAACAGAGGTCCTAGGTTAGGGATCAACAGATCATAATAAAACTTGCCCTCCCTACCAGGGCTTTTTCCCAGCAGTGCACACATACTCAATCTTTATCCATGCCCTTGTCTTTTTTGAATCCCTTCTAAGGCCAAACTTTTCTCTTATAATGTTACAAACTCAAAGGCAGCAGGGTGAGGCCAAACCACTGTCATCCTATGTCACTGTCACCTACTGTCATCATATGCCACCCCAGTTTCTTCCCCCAACCAGGTGGCAGTCTTCTCTAACTCGGAGCTTTAAAAAAAAAAGAAAAATCTCTAGGAAACCTATCCATCCTCTCTTCTCCATGCTCACTATCAAGTCCTTTTCATCTTTCATGCCAACTATTTCAAAATGCTACCCCTACAGCCCCTCACACATCCTGTCATCAAACAGAACTTTCTAAAAAACAGCTGGACTATTTCACCCCCTCCACCACATAATACTCTTTGACTAGTCATCTTCTTACCATAAAGTACATGATTCATCCTTTGTTCCCCATCCTTCTACAGTCTTATTGTAGCTTCTCTCCTTGAACTCAACTTTTACTTCCCCTCAAAACGGCAGGTGGCTTCTCTGCATTTGTATGTATTTTTCTCTTTCCCTATAATGTACTTCACCCAGTTCTTTGAACTTGATTATCAAAATGTCTCAAAGCCTCCTAGAAGCCTCCAATTCTCTCCATGTCCTAGTTAATTACTGTCTTCTCTGTGCCACTTCTGTTCCTCATTCCCATGAACAGGTAATACTACAGGGTGCCTTATTGTTTGCATATGTATCTCTTCTGCTAGACTTGAAATCCCATGACTACTCAAACACTTGACTATTGATGTCTATACCTTCAGAGCCTAGTACATTGCTTAAAAGAACAGTGAAACGAGTTCTAAGTATATAGTAAGAGCAAATAAATATTTGGGAAATAAAGGATGCCTCCTAAAGCATATAAGCATATTCATCTGAAACTACCAATTCTATAATGTCCTACTTAAACATACAGCTAGAGTTCAGGAATCATCAACCACCCCAAACCCCTTTATCCTCTGAAGTCTTGTTTCCTTTTTTGGAGAAACTACTTGAACCTCTTCTAGGTTTCATCCTTTTGGCTGTTGATGCTTGAGTCTAATATGTGTACACTTGCTTTTAATAGGTATATCTATTGCCGATAATATGTATTTTATCCCAAGAATCTTCTTATCCCATTGAGACATTAGAAAGACCATAGCTTGGCTCAGACCTGTAAGCAGCTGTTGCTGTCTTCGCCTCTGAATCCACAAGAGGAGAGCAACGAGAAAGGCCAACACAATGACGCCAAGGATCCCAAATGCAACAAGCGATGAGCGACCTAAGTGCAAGAAAGCATCACGAGAAATGACGTCTTAGCTGAGAGACTGAGGTCCCTGGTACCATCCCTCTCTTAGATACAGGATGGCTGAAGTAAGCTTCCCAATCCTCAGGACGACTTCTGATCCAAAGTCTCTTAACAAAAAAGATTCTAAATAATGCAGACAATTGGACCCATGCTCATAAACCCCACGATTATACCTCCAGCATTTGATGATCTTTGGGCCAGGGCAATTTCTGTAGGAGAGAAGAGAAGGAGACTCAGTCTGGGGAGTAATGTGTAGAACAAATATTTCTATTTTTTGGTGTGAGTCTTTGGTGCCTCTCAACCAAGTAACCTACTCCTTCCCACCTAAAACTAGGGTCCCCTTATCCTTTACTCCTTCTGTGCAGAGAGATATGTAAGTCATATGCTTTTCCTTGGTGAAAGCCAACGAGTAAGAACAAATATTCCCATGGTTCCTTGGATTGAAACATCATCACCCTTTCCCCACCAGAACCCTGTGTTGAGGTGTCCAGTCTTGACACAAGGCACTTAATGCCCACCTCCTAGTTGCTGCCCGAGATTCCAAGCTCACTCCAGACTCCTGGCACTTACCTGAGCACCTCACAGCAGCATCTTCCTTGTGCCCACAGTCACTGTGCCCCCAGGGTCTAGCAGGACAATCCCACAAGGAAGACTCATTTCCTTTGCATGCCACTTCATTGAGCCAGATCGGCCCAGTCCCCTGACCGAACGCTGCCTCTTTTAGTGCCTCTAAGGCTGGGCCACAGCCCAGCTGTCGACACACCACCTGCGCGTCTTCAAGGTCCCAGGAGTCGTCACACACTGTTCCCCAGGAACCTCCGTGCCAGAGCTCCACACGTCCAGAACAATTAGAGTTTCCTTCTTGAAGTCTTATCTTGTCTGAAAAAATCACAGACACCTAGATCATTTCTGAGAATATAAAAACTTCTAAGAGGTCACAGAAGAAAAGACAGATTTGAAAAATCTTTTTAAATCTTTATTTTAAGGGGCACCTGGGTGGCTCAGTCTTTAAGTGTCTGCCCTCGGCTCAGGTCATGATCCCAGGGATCATGACCCACATCGGGCTCCCTGCTCAGTGGGAAGCCTGCTTCTCCCTCTCTCACTCCCCCTGCTTGCGTTCCCTCTCTTGCTGTGACTCTTTCTGTCAAATAAATAAACAAATAAAATCCTTTTAAAAAATCTCTATTTTAATACTTTGCTTTTAAAAATATACTTTTAACAAAATTTGTCCTTTATGAAAGCCTATGTTCTTTCAGCAAACTGGGTGTATTTCATCCTGGACATAAGAACATTAGTTTGGGGGCACCTGGGTGGCTCCGTTGGTTAGGTGTCTGCTTTCAGCTCAGGTCATGATCCCAGAGTCCTGTGACCGAGCCCCGAGTTGGGCTCCTTAACCAGTAGGGAAACTGCTTCTCCCTCTTCCTCTGGCTCTCCCCACCTGGTGCGCGCGCTCTCTCTTTTTCCCTCTCTTTCCTGCTTGCTCTCCCTCTTTCTCTCAAATAAATAAATAATTTTTTTTAAAATAAGAGAACATTAGTATGACTCAGGAAATGTGAAATAAACAAAGTTAACATGGTATAACATGGTTAATTTTCTCAAAAAGAAAATGATTTAGGAGACTGCCAGGTATGTAAAAAACCTCTTTCAATGTAAGAAGATGGAGAACGGCAAAATACTTCAGGACTGATCTTTTCAACTTCTTCTCTTCTTCCGTTAGTAAAGCAAGATAATATTTGAAAGAAGAGTGTGAATGGTAAGGTAGACCATTCAATAGTCAACTACTGAATTATATATTTTCTGCTCCTCATGTGTTCTCGGAGAAAGCAATTAAATAAAAACTTTCAAGAAGACCATGGGAAGTGTAATGCTTTTTGGACAACTAATCCGTGATCCTGAATACCTATAAGCCAAATTAAATGAAACCAATTACGCCAACCAGGTAGAATAGGTAGTAGATGTTATTCATTCCTACTAAACGAGATCAGAAGATGATCGTGGAATGACAAAATGGAATTCTCATATCAGCCAGAGGATACTCACCGGCACATGTGATCCAGGTCTCCTCTGAAGGTCTGGCCACGCTCTGTTTCCATGGAGCAGACGGGCACTGCCATAGCGTGTCCGGTCCTTTCGGACATTGGACATTGTCCACCCACATGTGCCTGGACATTGGCTTGTCTAAAGATGCGGGAATGATGTCTCCTCTGTCCGCGCAGCCCAGCTGCCTGCATACCACCTCCACGGTGGTTGCAGACATCCCGCTCTTGCCAACGCTGCCCCAAGCTCCATTGTAAAAAACTTCCAGACGCCCTGCACAGCTGTGTCTGTTGGTTTCATCGATCAGTCTCAGAGACATGAACTCTGGGGTGAAATACAGAGTTAGTGGTTTCACATCTTCTCTGAAGATTCACAGGGCTCCCTCCCTTTAAGGTGAGAATGGCTTTAAAAATAGGTACCACATGTCAATTATCAGTAATTCTTTAGTAACTTCTAGATGATTTAGTAGATTTTGGTAAAACGTAGTATGTTCTACACTAAATATAGTATGGTTCTATAAATAGCTTATGGTGTTCTGGTATAGGGTTTTGTGCTTAGGGACCTCTTTAGAAGGCCACCAATGATTCTAAATTGATTTCTAAATCTTAATCAAGGGCTCAGAGCCTTTTATATCAATCGCATAGCTTGGATTTTTCTCCCTAAATTACTGCAATTTTAGCGTCAAGAAACTTATTTCATTAATTTTTTTGCAGGTCTCTTGATAGTTAAAATGTAGTGAGATACTCAGACACTAAAACCAATGTTGTGCACATCACCTTAAAATGAAACATTTCCTTTTCTGACTCTTTGTAGTTGGCTGCGTATGTCCTCTACCAGTTTCTGTCATTAAATGCAAATGGTATCAAACCACTTCTGGCATATAGAATTTTTCACTTCCCTAAGTAACCAAGTCATATTTCTGTTTGTCCCAATATATCACCACTGAGTACAGTTTTCAACTTCACAATAGTTTTTAAGGCTTGTCATGTATACAGAATCAAAGCAGTTTATTATCTTATGATAATTTTTGATCCTATGACAAGTAAGTTTCATTTGCCTATCATGGAAGATTACTTGGGAATGGTAATTATCTTTTGCCCTATGGAAGTAGTGCTGGATTTATTTATTCTTGTCCCTTCTAATCTACTTTATACAGTGATACAAGTGGTGTGCTGAATATAGTTCCATATATATTCATAAAAGCTCTTGATTTTGGTTTTGTTGTCATGTGCACGATAGGCAAGCCTAGTTCTGTATTCTTCTCTTTCTGATGTTATATTACCTTGCACTTGAGGTAGCATTAATTAATTAATCAAATCTACACTTTGGGACCCTGACTCAAGCAATAGTTCCCTCTAAACCTGTTTTTTAGGGAATTCTCTCAGTCCAGTATCCCTTACTCCCCTTGGCTCCTCCTCGATCCTTCTTGAGTAATTGTGACCAGAGCTTCAGCACAGAACTCACCCGAGCAGATGACTCCTGCATCCTCCTTATGCCTGCAGTTGTGCCGTCCCCAGCCATGTGATCGGCATTGCCAGATGCGAGATTCTTTTCCGTTGCAGTTTATCTCATCCAGCCAGATGGGCCCTGATCCTTCCCCAAAATGAGCAGAGCCGGTGGCATTAATGGCTGTTCCGCAGCCCAGCTGTCTGCACACCACGTGGGCATCACTCAGGTCCCAGCTGTCATCACAAATGGTGCCCCAGGAGCCCTCGTGGTAGACCTCTATTCTCCCAGCACAGCGACCACCTCCGTTTACCAGGCGAAGCTGACCACTCTCTGGAAAGAGAAAATAAAATGTTAATGAAACACCGTCATAAGGATGGAGATCATTTTTACAGACTGGTCACGGATTCTCACCTATGCAAGGGACACCACTTTCTCCTGGAGTGGTAGATCTCGTTGTGTCCGGTGATGAGGAGTTGCACGGGGATAGGGTCTGACTCTGATTTCCTGAAAACACCAAACTGCTCAGTCACACAAGATACAAAGAAGTTAGGGTGTGGAAGGGAGACCCAATAGAGTGTAAGACGGACGAGCTGAGAACAAACAGCTCTAGAGAGAGGGGACGGTGGTGGATCAACCAGGTTGGGAATGCTTTGAGAAGGGCCGGTACATGGTAAACACCAGATAGGTAATTATAAGTTTTGTGAAAATTAAGTGTACTTTTCCTCTAAAAAGACACATGAGGTTACCGTTCTGGCACACTTCTCATGAGCTCTTAAAATAGATCATGCCCTTTCTCTTTTGTTCTTTGTCCCTATAAGTACACCGGCTCTGAGAGCTCACCACCATGAGAAAGGTCCGTCACCGGGGGTCCGTCATCCTCTTACCTGAGCAGATTACAGAGGCCACTTGCCCGATGGAACACAGCGACGCACCCAGAGCAGTGACAGGACAATCTCCCATGTGCCACTCAGTCCCCGTGCAGTGAAACATGTGCCTCCAGATCTGACCGCTTCCTTTCCCAAAATGTGCTCCTCTTGGGGTAGAAAGGGCAACTCCACATTTGAGCTGCTGGCACAAAACATGGGCATCTTCCATGTCCCAGTGAGAGTTGCAGAGGGATCCCCAGTTTCCAAGTATCTTGAGTTCCACTCTTCCCTCACATTGGGACTTGCCATTCACCAAGCGGACTTCTGTGTATCCTGGAAGGAGAATAGGGCTTTTAAAAAAATGTCTGCAATTACCTAACTCTGCCCTCCTCACAGTACAGGAACAACTGCAACATGTTCTCTAGGTCTCACTTGAGCAGACGACTCCAACATCCCTGCTGTGGCTACAAGTCCCATCGGGCCGGGAGGCTACTGAGCAGAGCGAAAGGTGGGACTCCTGGCCCTCGCACTGGAATTCTTCAGTCCAGATCTGTCCACTTCCTTCTCCAAAATGAGCTCCCCCTAAGATGGAGATGACTGTGCCGCACTGTAGCTCTCTGCACAGCACACTGGCAGCTTCCAAAGAGAAGTCAGAGTCGCAGACGGTGCCCCACCTGTCGCCATGTTTCACTTCCACACGCCCAGAGCAGGGAACTTCTCCTCCAACCAGTCTGGGTTCCCTGTGGGCTGAAGAGTGATACTATTTCAGTGAGAAATGACATGATTCTTCGATTCTCCTTCATGATGGGAGTGGAAAGGGGAGGCTGGAGTGTTTAATGATTTTCCATTCTTGTTCACCTTGGCTTTTCTGCCTGGAATTGGGCATAGCAGATTCTAGATGTCTCCATTCCTCACTGGACCAATTCATCTGAGAGAATTTTAGAACTTTGGTTCTTGGCATCAACCATTCCTATAAGAATGATAACTCTTTCTTTTTAATATTTTGTGTACATTATTCATAACACTGGAGACCATAGGTGATATATATTGAGATACACACATATATGTGTGTGTGTGTGTGTGTATGTGTGTGTATGTATGTGTGTATATATATATATATATATATATATATATATATATATGTCTTCTTTTTTTATTTTTTAGCCTTATATTCATTTCTCTACCCACTGCCATCTGGTGTTGGCCCCAACCTTTTTGAATGGTTTTATATACAGTGTTGCAATATACTTCCTGTTTTCAAACTGAACATGGGATTTCTTCTTCTCTTTGATATGTGTTAACTTGATACATGAGATACTCCTTTCTCCCATTTTCTCCTCCTTCCCCTCTGACAGTACTTTACCAGAACCTTTCATGAATTCCCTGACCAAAATGTTGTCCTCAACTCCCTCACCTTCTCTTAACTGCCAATAAATATGTTTTCATCTATATGTTTCTCTTTAAATTTATATTCATAAACATATCTACTGGACATTTGGCACATAAGGTGTTCAAAATTGAACGAATTATTTTACTGACAGGACCACAATATTCTTTACTCAATTAATGACATCCAGACCAAATTAGAATCATTTAAAAATTGAACCACTTCTTTATCTCACTTCTTTATCTCATAAATGATAATGATAATGACAGTAAGAACATTAAATGAGCACCAAATTTATTTATGGCACTTTACTAAATATTGAACAAACATTATTTCACCTAATCCTTACAGTCTCCTCAGGGAAGAATTTTTTAATATCATTCCAATTTTACAAACAGGGAAATGGAAACAGAGAGGTGTAATAACTTGCTGCAGTCACACAGGGAGTTCCTGAAGGGCCAGGATTTGAAGGCAGACAGTATGTTCCAGAGCCTAGTATCCTGACCCTCTCAATACACAGCTCATGTGGAATATCACCAAGTTCTGGCAGTCCTCCAATATATTTCTCCTCCTTATTTGTGGCTACTGCTTTTTCTTTTAAGATTCATTTATTTATTTTAGGGAGAGGGAGGGAGAGAAAGCACGAGCCAGGGGCGGGACAGAAGGAGAAGGAGAGAGAGAATCTCAAGCTGACCCCCCGCTGAGCACAGCTCACGACATAGGGCTCCTTCTCGTGACCCTGAGATCATGACCTGAGCCAAGAGTCAGACCATTAACTGACTGAGCCACCCAGGTAGGTGCCCCTGTTGCTACTGCTTTCATGTAATTTGTCTTTTTTTTTTTTTCTGTCTTCATATATCATGTAGACCCTTGTGGTGGTGTCCTAAGCAATCCTGTTATCTTGTTTCTAAGCCATCTTTCTAATGAATCTATGTCATGCCCACACATGTTATTATGTTCAAGTATTTCACATGATTTCTTTGTCTTCAAGGCAATTCAATGTTTCTTTACTATTTATGCAATAATTTACCCTTTCACCAAATAGTATTAAGGACCTACAATGTTTTAGGCATTTGGGTGTGCTAAAAATTCTGTCACAGTTTAGTTTAGTCCATCAGTAAATATAGATACTACTACTACTACTACTAATAGTAATCATAACCATAGCAATGAACATGTACTGATCACTTGCTGTGTGATTCCTGTGGAGCAGAAATTATAATCACCACTTTTCTTTTGAGGAAATTGAAGCAGAGAGACCTTTGGAAGATTCTCCAATGTCATCTGTCTATTAAAATTAGAGATGATAAACACTAATTTCTTAGCATGCTTTAAAATACTGTCACTTTTAAAGCTCTCATGTCTATTACTTTATCAATCATACCTGACGCTCCAACCTTAAAGAAGCCTGGTCATGTCATGTTTGTGTGGCTCTACACTTATAGTGTATTTCCTAACCTATGTACCTGGGAAAAAGCTACTGCTTTCCAGGGCTGCTCAATTTCTCACTGATCATCCTCTCCCTCAAAAACACACAGGTGAGCAGAAGATATACATGTTCAAATAATGATGAGTCCAGGGGTGCCTGGGTGGCTCCTTTGATTAAACATCTGCCTGCGGCTCAGGTCATGATCTCAGGGTTCTGGGTTTGAGTCCTACATCAGGTTCCTTGCTCACAAGAAGTCTGCTTCTCCCTCTTCCCCTCCCCCCACCGTGCTATCTCTCTTTTTCTCTCTCAAATAAAATATTAAAAAAAAGATGAGTCCAAAACTAAAAATATATGTTAGATATGAAACTAGTAAATGAAGGAGTCATCAGCTCTGTTTGAGGCTTTGCAGGAAAACTATAGAGAATGCTATAAATTTGAGCTGAGTTTGGAAATAAAAAGATCAGGAGTTTGCCAAGTAAGTGATTGTAGATCCACATTTAAAGGATATGGTCATAGGGGCACCCGGGTGGCTCAGTTGGTTAAGTGTCCTACTCTTGACTTTAGCTCAGGTCATGATCTCAGGGTTGTGAAATTGAGCCCTGCGTGGGGTTCTGTGCTCAGTGGGGAATCTGCTCGAGATTCTCTCTCTCTCTCTCCCTCTGCCTCTCCCCTGGTCTCCCTCTCTAAAATAAATAAATAAATAAGATATTAAAAAATAAATGCTATAGTCCTGAAATATGGCATAATTGAGGAATTATGAATAATTTGGTATGGATGGGATTTAAAATGTAAAGAAAAGGCACACCAGAAATAAAGCTCGGGGCACCTCGGTGGCTCAGTGGGTCAAGCCTCTGCCTTCAGCTCAGGCCATGATCTCAGGTCAAGCCCCACATCAGGCTCTCTGCTCAACAGGGAGCCTGCTTTTCCCTCTCTCTCTGCCTGCCTCTCTGCCTACTTGTGATCTCTGTCTCTCTGTCAAATAAGTAAATAAAATCTTAAAAAAAAAGAAATAAAGCTAAAGAAATGGGGCTCAGGTTTTGTTTTTTGTTTTTTTTTTTAAAGATTTTATTTATTTATTTGACAGGCAGAGATCTCAAGTACATGGAGAGGCAGGCAGAGAGAGAGAGAGAGAGGGGGAAGCGGGCTCCCTGCTGAGCAGAGAGCCCGATGATGCAGGGCTCGATCCCAGGACCCTGTGACCATGACCTGAGCCAAAGGCAGAGGCTTTTAACCCACTGAGCCACCCAGGTGGGGCTCAGGTTTTAAGAACCCTCTTTGCCAAATACGATTCTCAAGATAAATAGGAGTTTCTTTTGACATTCTGAGAGATGATTCAAATTATTTGGAAGATATAAACTATTTCCTTTAATTAATTTTTAAAGAAAGGACATGCATTTGAAGAACCTCCTGAAGGTTGTATGTCTTTTAGAAATGCCTGCTGTCAAACAGCACTAATTCCCTTGATGTTAGTCTCAGCATGACACAGATATCCTACCAGCACTTGCCAGTTTCTGAAAATGTTTCAGATCTGACTATATGCTGTATTGCAGCAGTATAAAATACCCCAGCACATGAAGATTTCACCACTTATCCATTAAATCTGAACAAAGCAAGTTTCTACTCAAATGTAGGTCGAAGAACACACCTCTTTCTAAACACAGCTCCAAGTTTAAAGCAGATATGATTCCTCTACCCCACAAATAATGAAAGACTCTTGAGTTGAGTTCTTAATTTCTTCTTGTTAAACCATTATCTGGGAATGAAATTCCTCTAAGATATCATTAGCTAGCACGCATATGATCCCCTTCCACTTTGGAAGAGATATAAACCTTTAAATAAAGGGAGTTTCTTTCTTTCTTCTTTTTTTTTTAAGATTTTATTTATTGATTTGGCAGATAGAGAGACAGTGAGAGAGGAAACACAAGCAGGGGGAGTATGAGAGGGAGAAGAAGGCTTCCCGCCAAAGCAGGGAGCCTGATGAGGGGCTCGATCTCAGGACCTTGGGATCATGACCTGAGCCGAAGGCAGAAGCTTAAGGATTGAGCCACCCAGGCGCCCCATAAAGGCAGTTTCTTAGGCTGAGCCAAAGTCATCTTTCTTGTGAACTCTTGCTCTCTCATCTGGCTTCATCTCGAACAAAATAAAATATAGTTGGTGCCAAAACAAACCAAAAAATGAAACCAAACCAATAATCTCTTTCGTGGTGAAAACTTATTAAGCACTTGAAAAGAGATCCCTTCTATAAATATCCTCTTCTTTCATTTTTCCTAAAGTGTTTGAACCCTGGGCAAAGGGAAATTCTTCCATGGAGAAATGACTTTGAGATTCCATTCTAGCTTTTCTTTTTTTTTCTTTTCACGACTCTGTTAGCAACACATTAATCCACACCATAAGTTGGCTTCCTCATATCGTTTACTCTGTGTACATGGTTAGACTATTCAAAATTTACTCCTGGGGAGGAGTCAAGATGGCGGAGAAGTAGCAGGCTGAGACGACATCGGGTAGCAGGAGATCAGCTAGATAGCTTATCTAACCATTGTGAACACCTACAAATCCAACAGGAAATCGAAGAGAAGAAGAGCAACAATTCTAGAAACAGAAAATCGATCACTTTCTGAAAGGTAGGACCTGCGGAGAAGTGAATCCAAAGCAGTGGGAAGATAGACCCCGGGGGGAGGGGCCAGCTCCCGGCAAGCGGCGGAGCAATGGAGCACAAAATCAGGACTTTTAAAAGTCTGCTCCACTGGGAGACATCGCTCCAGAGGCTAAACTGGGGGGAAACCCAGGCGGGGTCAGCATAACGCCAGGTCCCGCGGGGTCACAGAAGGACCGGGTGCCACAGAGCTCACAGGTGTTAGAGCGGGGAAGCTGGCTACAGTGACAAAGCGGAGGAGTGAGCTCTCAGCCCGGGGTTACCTTGTGCCAGTCGCAGGCTGGGTGGGCTTGGAGCCCAGCCAGAGGCCACGGAGATGGAAGCGACCGGGCGCTTTTCTCCAGGTTCCAGCAATTGACTGCTTTCCTCAAGGCGTGACCACAGGCCAGGGAGGTGGGGTGGTTGGGCGCTTTTCTCTGGGGGCGCACTGAGGAGCGGAACCCCAAGCTCTCGGCTCCTCCGGGCCGAGAGATTGGGAGGCCGCCATCTTCATTCCCGTCCTCCTGAACTCTACGGAAAGTGCTCAGGGAACAAAAGCTCCCGAAAGTAAACCCGAGCGGATTACTTAGCTTGGCCCCTGGCAAGGGCGGTGCAATTCCGCCTGCGGCAAAGACACTTGAGAATCACTACAACAGGCCCCTCCCCCAGAAGATGAACAAGAAACCCAGCCAAAACCAACTTCACTCACCAATAACAGTGGAATTCCACAGCAGGAGAAAGCAAATCTTATCTAGACAAAATGACAAGGTGGAAAAACTCACCTCAAAAAAAAGAACAAGAGGCCGTACCGAAGGCTGGAGACCTAATCAATATGGACATTGGTAACATGACAGATATAGAGTTCAGAATGACAATTCTCAAGGTTCTAGCCAGGCTTGAAAAAAGCATAGAAGATATTAGAGAAACCCTCTCCAGAGAGGCCCTTTCTAGAGAAATAAAAGAACTAAAATCTAACCAAGTTGAAATAAAAAAAGCTATTAATGAGGTGCAATCAAAAATGGAAGCTCTCACTGCTAGGATAAATGAGGCAGAAGAAAGAATTAGTGACATAGAAGACCAAATGACAGAGAATGAAGAAGCTGAGCAAAAGAGAGACAAACAAATACTGGACCACAAGGAGAGAATTCAAGAGATAAGCGACACCATAAGACGACACAACATTAGAATAATTGGGATTCCAGAAGAAGAAGAAAGAGAGGGGAGCAGAAGGTATAGTGGAGACAATTATTGGAGAGAATTTCCCTAATATGGCAAAGGGAACAAACATCAAAATCCAGGAGATGCTAAGAACGCCCCTCAAAATCAATAAAAATAGGTCCACACCTCGTCACCTGATAGCAAAATTTACAAGTCTTAGTGACAAAGAGAAAATCCTAAAAGCAGCCCGGGGAAAAGAAGTCTGTAACGTACAAGGGTAAAAACATTAGATTGGCAGCGGACCTATCCACAGAGACCTGGCAGGCCAGAAAGAACTGGCATGATATATTCAGAGCACTAAACGAGAAAAACATGCAGCCAAGAATACTATATCCGGCTAGGCTATCATTGAAAATAGAAGGAGAGATAAAGAGCTTCCAGGACAAACAAAAGCTGAAAGAATTTGCAAACACCAAACCAGCTCTACAGGAAATATTGAAAGAGGTCCTCTAAGCACAGAGAGACCCTAAAAGTAGTAGATCAGAAAGAAACAGAGACAATATACAGTAACAGTCACCTTACAGGCAATACAATGGCAATAAATTCATATCTCTCAATAGTTACCCTGAATGTTAATGGGCTCAATGCCCCAATCAAAAGACACAGGGTATCAGAATGGATAAAAAAACAAAACCCATCAATATGCTGCCTACAAGAAACTCATTTTAGACCCAAAGACACCTCCAGATTTAAAGTGAGAGGGTGGAAAACAATGTACCATGCTAATGGACATCAGAAGAAAGCTGGGGTGGCAATCCTTATATCAGATCAATTAGAGTTTAAGCCAAAGACTATAATAAGAGATGAGGAAGGACACTATATCATACTCAAAGGGTCTGTCCAACAAGAAGACCTAACAATCTTAAATATCTATGCCCCTAACATGGGAGCAGCCAACTATATAAACCAATTAATAACAAAATCAAAGAAATACATCGACAGTAATACAATAATAGCAGGGGACTTTAACACTCCCCTAACTGAAATGGACAGATCATCTAAGCAAAGGATCAAAAAGGAAATAAAGGCCTTAAATGACACACTGGACCAGATGGACATCACAGATATATTCAGAACATTCCATCCCAAAGCAACAGAATATACATTCTTCTCTAGTGCACATGGAACATTCTCCAGAATAGACCACATCCTGGGTCATAAATCAGGTCTCAATCGGTACCAAAAGATTGAGATCATTCCCTGCATATTTTCAGACCACAATGCTCTGAAGCTAGAACTCAATCACAAGAGGAAATTTGGAAAGAACGCAAATACATGGAGACTAAACATCGTCCTTCTAAAAAATGAATGGGTCAACCAGGAAATTAAAGAAGAATTGAAAAAAATCATGGAAACAAATGATAATGAAAACACAACGGTTCAAAATCTGTGGGACACAACAAAGGCAGTCCTGAGAGGAAAATATACAGTGGTGCAAGCCTTTCTCAAGAATCAAGAAAGGTCTCAAATACACAACCTAACCCTACACCTAAAGGAGCTGGAGAGAGAACAACAAAGAAAGCCTAAACCCAGCAGGAGAAGAGAAATCATAAAGATCAGAGCAGAAATCAATGAAATAGAAACTAAAAAAACAATAGAACAAATCAACAAAACTAGGAGCTGGTTCTTTGAAAGAATTAATAAGATTGACAAACTTCTGGCCAGACTTATCAAAAAGAAAAGAGAAAGGATGCAAATAAATAAAATCATGAATGAAAGAGGAGAGATCACAACCAACACCAAAGAAATACAAACAATTATAAGAACATACATGAGCAACTCTACGCCAACAAATTTGACAATCTGGAAGAAATGGATACATTTCTAGAGACATATAAACTACCACAACTGAACCAGGAAGAAATAGATAACCTGAACAGACCCATAACCAGTAAGGAGATTGAAACAGTCATCAAAAATCTCCAAACAAACAAAAGTCCAGGACCAGACGGCTTCCCAGGGGAATTCTACCAAACATTTAAAGAAGAATTAATTCCTATTCTCCTGAAACTGTTCCAAAAAATAGAAATGGAAGGAAAACTTCCAAATTCATTCTATGAGGCCAGCATCACCTTGATCCCAAAACCAGACAAGGAGCCCACCAAAAAAGAGAATTACAGACCAATATCCTTGATGAACACAGATGCGAAAATTCTCACCAAAATACTGGCCAATAGGATCCAACAGTACATTAAAAGGATTATTCACCACGACCAAGTGGGATTTATTCCAGGGCTGCAAGGTTGGTTCAACATCCGCAAATCCATCAATGTGATACAATACATTAATAAAAGAAAGAGTAAGAACCATATGATACTCTCAAAGATGCTGAAAAAGCATTTGACAAAGTGCAGCATCCCTTCTTGATCAAAAGTCTTCAAAGTGTAGGGATAGAAGGCACATACCTCAATATTATCAAAGCCATCTATGAAAAACCCACCGCAAATATCATTCTCAATGGAGAAAAACTGAAAGCTTTTCCGCTAAGGTCAGGAACACAGCAGGGATGTCCGTTATCACCACTGCTGTTCAACATAGTACTAGAAGTCCTAGCCTCAGCAATCAGACAACAAAAAGAAATTAAAGGCATCCAAATTGGCAAAGAAGAAGTCAAACTATCACTCTTTGCAGATGATATGATACTATATGTGGAAAACCCAAAAGGCTCCACTCCAAAACTGCTAGAACTTATACAGGAATTCAGTAAAGTGTCAGGATATAAAGTCAATGCACAGAAATCAGTCGCATTTCTTTACACTAACAACAAGACAGAAGAAAGAGAAATTGAGGAGTCAGTCCCATTTACAATCGCACCCAAAACCATAAGATACCTAGGAATAAATCTAACCAAAGAGGCAAAGAATCTGTACTCAGAAAACTATAAAGTACTCATGAAAGAAATTGAGGAAGACAAAGAAATGGAAAAATATTCCATGCTCATGGATTGGAAGAACAAATATTGTGAAAATGTCTATTCTACCTAAAGCAATCTACACATTTAATGCAATCCCTATCAAAATCCCATCCATTTTTTTTTAAAGAAATAGAACAAATAATCCTAAAATTTATATGGAACCAGAAAAGACCTCGAATAGCCAAAGGAATATTGAAAAAGAAAGCCAAAGTCGGTGGCATCACAATTCCAGACTTCAAGCTCTATTACAAAGCTGTCATCATCAAGACAGTATGGTACTGGCACAAAAGCCAGACATATAGATCAATGGAACAGAATAGAGAGCCCAGAAATAGACCCTGAACTCTATGGTCAACTAATCTTCGATAAAGCAGGAAAGAATATCCAATGGAAAAAAGACAGCCTCTTCAACAAATGGTGCTGGGAAAATTGGACAGCCGCATGCAGAAAAATGAAACTGGACCATTTCCTTACACCACACATGAAAATAGACTCAAAATGGATGAAGGACCTCAATGTGAGAAAGGAATCTATCAAAATCCTTGAGGAGAATGCAGGCAGGAACCTCTTTGACCTCAACCACAGCAACTTCTTCCTAGGAACATCGCCAAAGGCAACAGCAGCAAGGGCAAAAATGAACTATTGGGATTTCATCAAGATCAAAATCTTTTGCACAGCAAAGGAAACAGTGAACAAAACCAAAAGACAACTGACAGAATGGGAGAAGATATTTGCAAACGACATATTAGATAAAGGGCTAGTATCCAAAATCTATAAAGAGCTTATCAAACTCAATACCCAAAGAACAAATAATCCAGTCAAGAAATGGGCAGAGGACATGAACAGACATTTCTGCAAAGAAGACATCCAGATGGCCAACAGACACATGAAAAAGTGCTCCACATCACTCGGCATCAGGGAAATACAAATCAAAACCACAATGAGATACTACCTCACACCAGTCAGAATGGCTAAAATTAACAAGTCAAGAAATGACAGATGTTTGCGAGGATGCGGAGAGAGGGGAACCCTCCTACACTGTTGGTGGGAATGCAAGCTGGTGCAACCACTCTGGAAAACAGTGTGGAGGTTCCTCAAAAAACTGAAAATAGAGCTACCCTATGACCCAGCAATTGCACTACTGGGTATATATCCTAAAGATACAAACGTGGTGCTCCGAAGGGGCACATGCACCCGAATGTTTATAGCAGCAATGTCCACAATAGCCAAACTGTGGAAAGAGCCTAGATGTCCATCAACAGATGAGTGGATAAAGAAGAGGTGGTATATATACACAATGGAATACTATGCAGCCATCAAAAGACATGAAATCTTGCCATTTGCGATGACGTGGATGGAACTAGAGGGTATCATGCTTAGCGAAATAAGTCAATCGGAGAAAGACAACTATCATATGATCTCTTTGATATGAGGAAGTGGAGATGAAAGGCGGGGGAGGGGGTTGGGGGGAGGTAGGAAAAGAAAAAATGAAAAGATGGGATTGGGAGGGAGACAAACCATAAAAGACTCAATCTCAAAAAACAGACTGAGGGTGGCTGGGGGGAGGGGGGACGGGAGAGGGTGGTGGGGAAATGGACATTGGGGAGGGTATGTGCTATGATGA
Source organism: Martes martes (assembly GCF_963455335.1). Taxonomy (NCBI): domain Eukaryota; kingdom Metazoa; phylum Chordata; class Mammalia; order Carnivora; family Mustelidae; genus Martes; species Martes martes. Next base: position 100,354,020 of record NC_137895.1, on the reverse strand, counting down.
GTGCTGTGAAATGTGTAAACCTGGCGATTCACAGACCTGTACCCCTGGGGATAAAAATACATTATATGTTTATCAAAATTAAAGAAAAAAAATTTACTCCTTTAAGAGATTTCTTTCCAGCTAAACCTGTGACTGCATTTTAACATAGAAGCCATTCATTTGATTTTTGTACCTAGATTTAGCTCCTTTGATCAATAATTTAAACTTCCCCCCTGGCATAAGTAACTGAATTTGTCTTTCTTTCTTTCTCTAGAAGTAAATAAATGAAGACATGAAGAACAAATGTGAGAAAGAGTTCCTTAGAATTACTTCCTTTTGTTTAGTAACAGATAAACTACACAGTATGATTTAAAGAAACATTAACATATTATTATTTCTTTCTTTCCAGACTCTGAAGATGTATAAAGCATTCTAGTATCAAAACTATTTCTTGGGGCACCTGGGTGGCTCAGTGGGTTAAGCCTCTGCCTTCGGCTCAGGTCATGATCCCAGAGTCCTGGGAACAAGCCCCGCATCGGGCTCTCTGCTCAGCAGGGAGCCTGCTTCCCTTCCTCTCTCTGCCTGCCTCTCTGCTTACTTGTGATCTCTGTCTGTCAAATAAGTAAATAAAATCTTAAAAAAGAAAGTATTTCTCAAACCTTAGTCAATACAAGGGTGGCACAGTTGGTTAAGCAACCAGCTCTTGGTTTCAGCTGAGGTCATGATCTCAGGGTCTTTTAATCAAGCCCCACATCAGGCTCTGTGTTCAGTGCTTAGTCTGCTTGGGATTCTCTTTCCCTCCTCCTCTGCCCCTCCCCCACCCTGTGCTCTCTTTCTCTAAAAATTAAAAATAGATTAAAAAAAACCCGATTCTTAAGTTCAGATGTTCTCTGTGGTCCATACTCAGACACCACAAATAAAATGTCTGGGAGTCAAAGTAATTTTGTAGCAAATTTTCTTAGACCAGTTTGTGACTGGTTGATTGAAACTGCACATCAGAGATAAATTTTTGCTTTATCTTTCTAGTCTTCCTGCTTTTTTGAGTTCTTTGGCCCTTTTTAGCCTGAAAGCCCTGTGCTCTACAAAACTAAGAACTCTAATTATTTAAACAGATAATGGAATTTGTAGTTTGCATTTGGCAGGCACGGATATAGTATTTCCATGATTTTTCCCCCTGGAAACCTTCTAAAGTACCAAGAAATCAAGACATAAAATTACAGAGGCGACTAGGTGGCTCAGTCAATTAAGTGACCAACCCTTGGTTTTGGCTCAGGTCATGATCTCATGGGTCATGGGATTAAGCTCCGTTTCCACTTGCAGCTTTCAGCTCAGTGGGAAGTCTGCTTGGGATCCTCTCCCTATGCCCCTCCCTGTAATTGTGGGCACTCCCATACTCTCTCTCATAAATACATAAATCCTTCAAAAAAGAAACAATATTACAAATTCTATTTCTAGCAAAACAAGAAGAGTGCTAAAACCTATGTACCCACGTAAGTAGAAGAGCTTCTAAAAACTACACAAATATAACAAAAGAGTTTACAAAAGAAGGCAAAGAGCACGCATGACATACTTAGCAAACAAAAGTATAGCTCTGTAAACAGAGGGACCCACTTTCAGCTGCAAATTTACAATATTTGGGATTTCTATTCGATGCAGTTGAATAGAATCCTAAATAATTCAGAATGTTACCAAAACTGAAGTGCTCTAGTAATAAAACCTAAATTCTGGATGCAGTTGAACAGAATGGGTGGAAAAAATACATAATAACTCAGATATTGTAGGTTGGAAAGCTGATGCCTTGTTATCCCTGATAAGATATTTGAATAAATGTCACCTTGAAAAGAAAACCATGTGCTCTCTGAAGCTGAAAAATCAGAGAATGTACTCGGAGAACAAAAAGACTGGAAAAAAAATTGGAGTGCTGGCACGGCATAAATCCTCCTTGCCACTTCCGGTACTTACAAGAGAGAGCTGAACTCAGACTTGAAGTAGCCAGACTACAAGAAAAAAAATGGAAGGAAAGGGGCACCTGGGTGGCTCAGTGGTTGACTGTCTGCCTTTGGCTCAGGTCATGATCCCAGCGTCCTGGGACTGAGCCCCATATCGGGCTCCCTGCTCGGTGGGAAGCCTGCTTCTCCCTCTCCCACTCCCCCTGCTTGTATTCCCTCTCTCACTGTGTCTCTCTCTCTGTCAAATAAATAAATAAAATATATTTTTTTTAAATGGAAGGAAAAATACCAATTTTGTAAGGGATACATGTTCTGCCTACAACTACTACATAATGTAATGAGAGATCTATAATTTGGAACTGAAAAAAAAACAAAACAAAACAACCAAAACCCTAAGTATCCTATACCCCAAACTGAGGTGGTGCTAAAACTGTAGGCTTAGCAGAACATAGAATTGACACTCCACATACAAAGTTCATAGCCTACCAGCGAGACCAGGGCTGTGGTCTTGTTTTTCCTCCCAAACCCCAGGTTTTAAATGGCCTTAGGGGACCGGCCAATAAATTAAGAGGAAGGGGCTGGTCATAGCAAAGATCAGAGTCTATAAATATATTCCTTGACTTTGGTTACTTTCGTGTGGCATTAGATGAAGGAAAATTGACTAGAAGGGCACTAAGTTTGGAGAGAATTGTTTTGCTGACTTTGAGGACAGTGGACATCGGCCAATGATAAGTCAACCTGTAAAGCAATCCAAGGGTCCCTAAACCAATGTAAGCAGAAAGTGGGTTGTGAAAGGTGTGCAGCCTCCAAACCACACTCAGATATGACTGCGGAGAGCAGTAGAAGGAACTGCCTTGAGAATAGCACTTGGACCCATGAAAGACATAGACAGAGGACTGCTTCTCAGAGGGCAGAACCTGGCCTATCAGACTGGCTTACCGGGAGCTCCCTCGGATGCCCTTCAACTTATCATCCTTGACCAACAGGATTTGGTAATTACTGCAGAAAAACAACTCCAGGTACTTCTTGGTGACCACAGAACCGCCAAACAGCTTTAAACTGCTTATCTATTTGGCTTAAAATAAACTTTTTCTTTATCCACTCTTATTTGGCTTTCTTTTGGATGCTGCTAAACTCCATGCTAACGAATATAAAATACAATTCATAGGAAAACATTTAGAAGAAAATGATCAGACATACAATAATGCTTACACATGCCCAAACACAGGCAAATTTCCCCCCCAAAAGTTATGTAGAGAAATATAGTCCATAGTTAGTTGTAGCCTGATACATGATGACAATAAATATTATGGAGACATAATATGACAACATAAAGATGCATAATATGACTAAGTTAAGGTCAAATATGTCTCTCATCTCTAAAAAGTAATCCAATCAGAGCTCTTTTTAAAATAAATCTGAATTCTAGGATGAATACAAGTGATGTGCCTAGAACAAAATGATTCATAAAGATTGAAAATAAGAGAATAGAAAATAAATAAAGCAATTGTGATATTAATATCAGACAAGTTTGATTCAGAACAAGAATCATTCAACCATAAAAAATGGGAAAGTCTGTAATACTAAAAAGCACAATTCATAATGACCACATAACGGTCATAGGAAGATCTATGTCCAAGATGCACAGAGCATCAATTCATCAGTTATATGACACAGTCACTGGTATACTCAATGGAAAACCTATAAGGTTTTCCTTATGAATTTATGAACTAGGAAAGAATCAACATTAATTAGACACTGAACTCAAGAAGTTAAATCAGTTGAAAATCAGAAAGGAATTAATAGAAAGAAAAATTATAATGATTAGAAAATGAAAATAGTATTAATCTTAAAAAATCCAAATGCTGGTTCATTAAAAAAAAAGCAAAACCAAACTAATTTTATCTAATAAAAGAAATTAAAAGTATAAAAAAAGTCACACATAATAAATGATAAGAGAAATATTATTGATAGAGAAGTAATTTCAGAAAGGTCTTTAAATATTGATATGAAATTATGGTCAAGATACTGTACTAAGTGAATACTAAGGTGCAGAACAATTTACAAAATATGCCATCACTTGAACAACAAAATGAGGTGAGACTTATATATAGATTTGTTTGTATTTACATTTATATGTATAAATGTAAATACTATATGTTATATATTTTATATATTTTTATATATTATATATGTTATATGTATATAAAATATATATATTTTTCTTTTCGAGATATATTGTGTAAATACAAACAAATATATATATTTTTTTATACACAATACAATACAAACAAATTTTTTGTTTTGTCAAACAGCCATGGAAGTTGCCTGTAAAGAGCAGAACTAGACAGTTGGGGATATCTTTCAGGAAGAGCTTACACTTTCATCTCAAAGTTTAATGGTGTGAACCATTAAACACACACACACAGATGAAAACACACACACACACACACACACACACAAAAACAAAGTGTGAACCATGTGACTATATTGTCTAATCAAGAAATCTCTTTTAAAAGGTAAAGAAGAATGGTTGAAAAGCAGATATGTATATTCAGATTTGTACCTTAGAAGACTGTCGTTTTCCAATCAGAGGATAATTTCTATGTAACTAGAGGTAGACACCATTTGCAACATCAGGTAATGCACATAGGAGCATGTGTAGATCAGGATGTATCTGAAGTAAAGCCTTTGGTTAGTGGACACAGAGCACCACATGACCACATCTCTACATGGTGAATGGTTTTGCTCTTAGGTGGCTTTCCCTAGAGTCCTTCTTTTACCGTATCAGTAATCGTTAGGTCAATATGTTACCTGACAGTTGTTAAAGAAGGCATCACTTTTCAACAACATTAGCATTTGTGTAAATGTGATTAGCATAAAATATTAGAGATTTTCCTTAAACCTGTCCAACTCACAGCTCACTTTGGAACTGCTAACAGGTTGCAGTGAAATACACAAAAGCCTTCAGAAAAAAGAAGTTCTTACATGGAAAGTTGGAGCCAAATTGTTAGTCATGCATGTTTATCCAACATATTTTTAAAATCATTTGGAGACATTCCCATGAAACACATATTTAAGTTCTACCTTCAAAATTTTAATCCTTCTTAATCTTTCAATACTTCCATGGATTTAAAAAAGACTCAATTGTTTTGTTTCTTAATGAACAAGCATAGGGAAAAGAAGAGAGAGAGGCAAACCAAGAAACAGACTCTTAACTACGGAGGTGGGGCCGATGAGATAGAGGGGGGCGCTTGTGAAGAGCACTGGGTGTTCTTTGCAAGTGTTCAATCACTTATTTGTACATCAGAAACTAATATTACACTGTATTTTAACTAACATATTTTTAAGATTTTATTTATTCATTTAGAGAAAGAGAGAAAGAGAGGTGAGGGAGGGGCTGAGGGAGAGAGACAATCCCAAGCAGACTCGTTTCCCCAACGAGTGCAATGCAGGGCTGACATGAACATGAGATCATGACCTGAGCCGAGATCAAGCGGTGGGCGCTCAATCAACTAAGCCATCCAGGTGCCCCTTAACTAATTGTTATTTAAATAAAAACAAAAATGGGGCACCTGGTTGGTGCGGTTGGTTAAGCATCCAACTCTTGGTTTTAGCTCAGGTCATGACCTCAGGGTTGTGAGAATGAGCTCTGCACTCAGTGGGGAGTCTGCTTGGGATTCTCTCTTGCTCTTCCACTGCCCCTCCCTCTGCTTAGTCTCTCTCTTTCTCCCAAATAAATAATTAAATCTTTAAAAAAAATTACTGAAAAGCTAAAGTGAACAAACACAAAATAAAACAAGTCATACCTGTGACCAAGTCACTAAATGAATTATAAATTCATCGGAAACACACGATGAAATACCCATTTTCTGGTTTCTTGCCTGAGAGCTAGTCATAAGGACCAATGTTTCTCATCAGTTTCAAGGATCTTACTGGAAATTTACACTCCTGGAATTCGACTTCTTCACACGTTGACTGAAAGTCTTACCTGAGCAGGTAACTTTAGCTTCTTCATAGTGATCACAGCTAAGGCCGCCCCACTGCCAGTTCTGGCAGTCCCAAAGAGAAGATTCATTTCCAACACAGCTGCTTAAAAACAGCCATGTATCTGTTGCCTTAACTTTGGAATAACTCTGATAGGACGTTTTGAGAGCAGATCCACATCCCAAATGCCTGCAAACCACATCGGCTTCTTTCAGTCCCCAGCCTCTGTCACATACTTTCCCTAGCAGCTTCTGAATTTCCACCTCCACTGTCCCGGCACAGCGGCTGCCTCCACCAACAAGTCTCAGCTCCAGATCGGATCCATCTGCAAAAGAAACAAAAAACTTAGTCCAAAGAGACACATGGAGGTTAACAACCAAAGAATAGGGTTGTTTGTTTGTTTTTATCTTGCTCCTTCCCAGATACTGAGGCATTGGAAATGATAACTTATCCATCTCCTGACTTTTTTTAACAGCCAGTATAGGCCATGAGGTTGGTTAGAAACAGGATTATATTTGCAGGAGTTAATAAAAACTGTTGATGGCAGAAAAATATGAGCAAGTCAGAGATTTGTTAAAAAGACATAACATTCTGTGTCTCGGACTTAGAATCTGAAATGTGGTCCCTAAGAGCAGCCTGAATAATTACTACAGAAAATAATTAGACAACCCTCCAAACTAGTCAAATAAAGAATGGGTGGCTCAGTAGGTTGAGTATCCAACTCTTGGTTTCAGCTCAGGTTGCGATCTCAGATCTGTGATCTTGGGGTTGTGGGATCAAGCCCCAGTATGGAGTCTGCTTGTGGATTCTCTCTCTCCCTCTCCCTCTGCCCATATTCTCCAAATGATGATAGGTAGATAGATACATAAACTCTTTTTAAAAAGAAAGAAAGAAAAAAGAATGTGTTTAAGATTCCTTACAACAAGGAAATGATTAGTTATCTCTATCTCTCCCATCTTGCCCATTCCTACTCCTAAAGAACACAGGTCCTTCCTTCTCTGTTTTTCTTTTTATTTTAACTTACCAGAACATGTCACACCAGCATCTTCATTATGATTGCAATAATGCTTTCCCCATTCGTGGTGTCTACACTGCCAGAGAGCAGATTCGTGTCCGTGGCAGGAAACACTGTCAAGCCAAATGTGTCCCGTTCCCTCACTGGTGTTAACTCGACCAGTGGCGGTGATGGCAGTTGGGCATCCCAGTTGCTTACATACGACAGCGGCATCATGACTATCCCAGCCATCATCACACACTGTCCCCCATTCCCCTTGGAATTTTACTTCTAATCTTCCTGAACATTCAGTGACTCCATCTACCAGTCTCAGGCTGAGGTCTGCTCCATCTGTAAGAGAGGCACAAAACAAATCATGAGAAAGAAACAAAAATAAGAGGGGACTCTAAGTAGGGACAGAGAAAACATATAATAACACTGGAAATCATTAAAGGTGGAGAAAGAGTAGCTTGAGCAAGAAGACAGGACTTCTCAGAATGGCTAGAATCAAAAAGAGAAGAAATAACAAGTCTGGCGAGGACGTGGAAAAAGGAGAGCCTTCTTGTGCTGTTGGTGGGAAAGAAAACTAGAGGAGCCCACCATGGAAAACAGTATGGAGGCTCCTCAAAAAATTACAAATAGAACTACCTTACGACCCAGGAATTGCACTACTGGTTATTTTCCAAAAAAATACAAAAACACCAATTTGAATGGATCTATGAACCTCTATATTTATAGCAACATTATTTATGATAGGCAAATTATGGAAGCAGCCCATGTCCGTCGATAGATAAACAGATAAAGAAGGTATGGTGTGTGTGTATATATATATACACATATATATATCTGTACACACACACACACATATATATATGTATACACACACACGTATATATATATACACACACATATATATGTATACACACACACACACACATATATATAGGAATATTATTCAGCCATAAAAAGAATAAAATCTTGCCATTTGCAATAACATGGAGCTAGACAGTATAATGCTAAGTAAAATAAGTTAGAGAAAGACAAATATCATATGATTTCATTTATATATGGAATTTAAGAAACAAAACAAATGAGCAAAGGGGAAAAAAGAGAGAGAGAGGCAAACCGAGAAGCAGACTCTTAACTATAGAGAAGTGATGGTCACCAGAGGGGAGGTGTAGGAGAGGATGAGTGAAACAGGTGAGGTACACTTATCATCACGAGCACTGAGTAATGCATACGATTGTTGAATCACTGATTTGTACACTTAAAACTAATATAACACTGTATGTTAACTATACTGGAATTAAAATAAAACACTTAATAAAAAAATTAAAAATATAAATACCATATGATCCCATAATTCCACTAATGGCTATTTACCCAAAGAAAATGCAAATGCTAATTTGGAAAAAAATACATGTACTTCTATGTTTACTGAAGCATTATTTGCAATAGTTAGGATTTGGAAGCAGCCCAAGTGTCCATCTATAGATGAATGGATAAAGAAGATGTGGTGTATATATATGATAGAATATTACTCAGCCATCAAAAAGAATGAGATCTTGCCATTTGTAACAACATGGATGGACCTATAGGGTATAATGCTAAGCGAAATAAGACAAACAAAGAAAGGTGAATATCATATGATTTCATTTATATGTGGAATCTAAAAAACAAAACAAATGAATAGACTCTTAACTGTAAAGAACAAACTGGTTCTTTGAGGTGGGGGGATCAAGAGGCACAAACTTCCGGTTATAAAATAAATAAGTCAGAGAGATAAAACGTAAAGCATAGGGAATACAGTCAATGACACTGTAATAACTCTGTATGGTGACAGATGGTGACCACACCTATTGTGTGAACAGCGAGTAATTTATAGAGTCATTGAACCAATATGCTGTATGCCTGAAACTAATATAACATTTATGTCAATGAGGCTTCAATAATAACTTTTTTAGAAGAAGAAGACAGGACTTTTCAGTACAGAGAGCATGTACTATAAAAAGAATTCCTGGGGCACCTGGGTGGCTCCATGAGTGAAGCGTTTGACTTTGGCTCAGGTCATGTCTTGGGGTCCTGGGATCAAGCCTGATGTCGGGTACTGCGCTCAATGGAGAGTCCACTTCTCCCTCTCCCTTTGCCGCTCCCCCTACTCTCAATCCCTCTATCAAATAAATAAATGAAATCTTAAAAAAAAAAAAGGAAAGTAAAAATTTCCTAATGAGATCCAGGGGCTACATTTTATCTAGAGATTTGTTTGACTATCACAGAGTTTTTATTGGAATTATTTGTTTTTTCTTGCTAAATCCATATTTGCATGCATTCAGGGGGTGTGCACACACTCCTGATTGCCCAGGACTCAACACTGACTTCTGCCTCTGACTCCTTAAGTATCTGTAACTACCCAGTTTGCGTTAAATGCCTGGTCCCTTTGTGACCACTTCCTTAGTCTAAAAGCAAGCAAAGAGAAAAGGGGACCTCAGCATTACCACTTTCACCTCCCCCGTCAGTATTCCTCAGAGAACAGAGCTTGATCTTGAGCAATGTCTTATAATAAATAAGTTGCCCCTTCCTTCTGGCAGTTTTAGCATTTGCTGCCCCAGTACTGTTTACTGTGAGTGCTAAGCATTGAGAAGAAATGTGCTCACTGGGGACCTGGAAAGATTTTGGTGGGGAAAGGAGAATGGAAGGTAAGTCCTGTGCTCTTTTCAATCCCCAGTCCCTCTTGCTTTCTTCAGCTAACAAATTCCATCTCCTCTGTAGGAATTTCATTCTTTGTAGTTCAAATAATAGATGGTCATGTTGTCCAACAACAACAAAGGCCAATGTAAGAAATAGAAAAAGAGCCAGAACCCCCATGACACTGTTTAAGTGTTTGAGTGTCCCCATGCCTGCAGCCAAGTGCACCCCCTCAATTTCCCAGTTTTCTGAGTCAGCATCCTCTTTCCTTAAAGTTAGTTAGTTAAAGTTTGAATCAAGTTTTCTTAATTGGAAAAAAAAAGATATCTGGTGAATACAGAGACATTTTTACTCTATTATATTTTTCTGAATGTTCTCTGGGGTTCAGGACCTACTAGGTCAGCTTCAGACTAAGAACTCAGGTGAAAAAGGAATGTCATCCCTGCACACACAAATTCAATGTCCCTGTCCCCTGAGCAAGCATGAAACACAGAAGTCTCTAGACACAGAGTCTGTTCCTATCATAACACTAGCATAAATGAGATTTTAATAGAAAACCAAACTATTTTTTATCATTTGATTCTGTGAATTTGAACTAATATTTTTGGGAAGGTGTGGGTTAAGCTTTTAGCAGGGAGAGGATGATAAGGAGTGTGATTTGTTTTTAAAACTCATCCCCAAAGTACAATTTGCTAGTTAGGCTGTCTTTTTTTTTCTTTTTTCTTTTTCTTTCTTCTCTTTTTGCGGGGGTTGGGGTGAAGAAGGAGGACTGGGATATTCTCCAAACACCTCCTTCTATCCTCATGACTGGAATCTCAGTTTCACTGTTCATCCTTCCTCCCTAACCTAGTTATTCTCCTTTCAGTTAAGGTAAAATCTCCACAGGTATCAGGTGGGGAACCTGAAATTAGGTCATAATAAGATGATGGAGGAAGCAGGTCTCAATCTGTTTTTAAGAGTTCAGGCTTTTCAGACTCTCACCCCCTTTCTTTTGTCCTCTGAGGAAGAACAGAACAAACCCGGACCAGTCCTTACCCATGCAAATCACTCCAACGTCCTCAGAGTGATCACAGTTATGCTTTCCCCATCCTTCGTGCTTGCAGTTCCAGAGAGCTGACTCATTTCCACTGCATATAAGATCATCAAACCAGATTGGTCCAGAACCTTCTCCAAAATTAGCTGAACCAGAGAAACTGACAGCACTTCCACATTCGAGCTGTTTACAAACCACAGACGCATGATCTATGTTGAAGTTATCATCACACACTGTTCCCCACTGTCCTTCAAACTTGACCTCTATTCTTCCAGAACACCGGTTTCCTCCATTCACCAGCCTCATCTTCAAATTGGATCCATCTAGAGCAGAGAAAAGACCAGAGTTCAGAAGTCATATTCATTCAGAAGTGACTTTAGGAAATAAGATTGCTCTGGGTGTTTGAGATTTGATGCTGTCCTTAAAAATGGTGTCTCATTTTGGATGTTGCCCATCTTTACATATTGGGGAATTTTAATTGTTTAAAGACCAGCTAACAAATAGCACTTTCATCTACACCTACTCACCAAGGAAAATGTTTTACAGATTAAAATTTGTTTTCTGCTTTATTTCCTTCCATTATTAAGACAAAGCAAGCACCCTTTTATATAGAAATTGGTCAATTTGACTTAAAGCACTTATTTTAAAAGGTAGAGAAAATAAAATTAGCTCATCTAACAAAGTAGCAAAAATGGCAAACTGAGATCAAATATAAAATTAGAAAATAGGAAAAAGGGAAAAATAAAAATGCCTAAGTATGCACAATAGTTTGCAAATCAACTATGGTTTACCAAATTAATAAAAATAAAGGAAAAATAAATCAAAATAATTCATTTCTTACCCATCTCCTGTTTGAATCAAAGCTCCCCCTCCCCGAAAGCATTTGGTACCATTTTTAGCAAAGAACAGCTTTTTCATAAAGGAAAATCTCTCTATACACTCTTCCCTAGATTTTCTATGAGGACTAAAATACCCAAGAAAAGGAGATGTGGGATGAAATCTGGGGACACGTGAAAAACAAAAACTGTTTGGATTTGAACAAAATTTTAGAGGCTTTCTTTTTGAGAAAGGGAGTTGCTTTTAAAAGCTCTAAATACCAGGCAAAGACCTCTTACTTAACAGGATTTTTTTTTACTCTGGACAATTAATAATCATAAAAGCAATAGTTCACAATTAAAATATGCATCTGGCACTCCAGTGTATCACCTATGCTATCAATCTTCATAGCACTGAGCATGATGTGTTATTCCCACTAGCCCTACTTCACAGATAAGTATTCTCGGTATGCCTGATCGTCACAGGGTCACCCACCCAGAAAAGAGCAGAGCCAGGAGGTGAAAAGAAAAAGCAGTCTAACACCAGCGTTTATTGTCCTGACTGCTATACTATATTGTCCCTGTGCGTGTGATAATAGCAAAACCTCCCAAGAGATAAAGGCTCTGAGCATTAAGCATTAGATACAGCCTCTGAAATCTCATGAAACTAGGGAGTCCTTGGGTGGCTAGGCATGCACCAGTTGGCACAGTCACTGTATAAACTTCAAAAAGCAAATTGATTAAATCCATCCTTAAGTATGAAAAAACAGAAAACAAGAGTTTAAAGTGCTACACTGATGTCTTAGCTTAAACCGTCGGCTCTGTAGGCCGCAATACTAGTAAGAGCCTGGCAAGAGGTTTTTTAATTTTTTTATTTTTTTAGGATTTTATGTATTCATTTATTTGAGAGAGAGAGTGTGGAGAGGAGGAGCAGATGGAGAGGAACGAGCAGACTCTGTGCTGAGTGTGGAGCCGGACCCTGGGCTCCATCCCACCACCCCAAGATCATGACCTGAGCCAAAACCAAGAGTCTGATGCTCAACCAACTGAGCCACCCAGGTTCCCTGAGCCTGGCAAGACATATTATGATTTTTAAATTTGCTGTAGATGCTACTATTGTTATTCCCTATCTTTCTGGTGTAATGATTAACAATAAAAAACTAGAAGAGGGAGGAGGGGGAAGAGGAGGACGAAGAGGAGGAGTGGGGAGTGCAGGGATGGAAGGAAGGAAGAGGAAAAAGGTAGAACTTTACATGTATTAAAGCACCAAGTTTTCAGAAACTGAAGTTTAAAAAAATTTAAGAACTTTGCTCAAAATAACATTCATGAGTGGCTGAGCTGGAATTTAGTCCCACATTTTTCTAGATACTATCCTGTGTTGTTCCCAATACACCCAATGCCTGGGGAGAGATGAGTCCTTTCTAAAAATCAGTCCCATGGAGGAGACGGTTTCTGAGAAGGGGGCTAGGAGAGAGAGGCCAGTGAAATGAACAAGGAGAAATGGGAAGCCCAAGAATCTGAATTGGGTCATGAATATGACCTTGGGATTTATAGCAGAAAGGTCTGACACAGAACTTTCTGAGTTATTGTAAGGTCAACTGAGATGAAATTTATGAAGTGTTTTATAAATCAAAACCACCATGGGGGGGCGCCTGGGTGGCTCAGTGGGTTAAGCCTCTGCCTTCAGCTCAGGTCATGATCCCAGGGTCCTGGGATCGAGCCCCACATCTGGCTCTCTGCTAAGCGGGTAGCCTGCTTCCTCCTCTCTCTCTACCTGCCTCTCTGCCTACTTGTGATCTCTGTCTGTCAAATGAATAAATAAAATCTTTAAGGAAAAAGAAAAAAAAAACTCCATGGGGCACCTGAGTGGCTCAGTCGGTTAAGCATCTGACTCTGATTTTGGCTCAGGTCATGATCTCAGGGTCCTGGGATCAAGCCCTGTGTTGAGCTCTGCCCTCAGGGAGGGGGGCTGTTTGAGAATTCTCTTTATATTCTCTTTCCTTCTCCCGCTGCCCCCCCCCCCAGCTCTGTCTCTCTCTTTCTCACAAATAAAATAAAGAAATCTTAAAAAAAAACACAACAAACCACACACACACACAATTCATCATTAAATGAAATGAACAGCATTATATACTGAAAGAAGTGATTATACTTGGCAAAACATCCTTCCTTCAACAAAGGATTAGTGCTAGGAATATTTATTTCTCAATTCAGTAAGTTGATTATCAGGGAATGGACAAAAGGGTCAAAGCCCAAAAGCAGCACATTACTGAGAAAGAGGACAAAGAATTCACTTAGCTATGATATTTTTAAGTAGGAGTAGAGACTTACAGTAAGATTACTGACTGTAAAATGAGGCTGGTCACTTCCTCATTGATTGTGGTATTCATAATCTCTTTTGATTTCTTTTCAATGGGGTTTGTCATGCATCTTCTGGTCTTTTGGCAACAGTTTGGGTGATTTTATATAGGAAACAGATGACTTACAGAAAACTGGTTCCTTTTCATTTTTAACCCATCTACATATTTCTCCCCCACAAAGCATTTCATGTCGAGGCTTTGACTTTCGCAAGTCCTACCTGAGCAGGTTATTACAACATCCTGCTGATGAGTGCAGTTATGCTTTCCCCATCCATCATGTTTGCAGTCCCAGAGAGCAGACTCATTCCCTCGACAAGAGACATGATCCATCCAGATGCGTCCAGAGCCCGCCCAGGAATTAGTCCATCCAGTGGCTTTGACAGCGGTGGGACATCCCAGCTGCCTGCAAATCACAGAGACCTCATCCATGCCCCAGCCATTATTGCACACAGTTCCCCATTCCTCCTGGACTTTCACCTCCACTCTCCCGGTGCACTTGTCTTCACCATCCTTGAGCCTCAGGTCCTTCTCTTCTCCCCCTGCAACAATGCGTAAAGATAGCCATTGGTCGGGATCCAAAGAGCACGTGGAGAATTATCATTCCTTAGATTACTTATTTATTTTTCAAAGCCAGATTTGAGAAGCATTTCCAGACTCATCCATGGTATAGTAGGATAATGCTATTTCATGGGTACCCAAGTACAAATATCAGCATCACAGGCTTCGGATGAAGCAAGGACATAAAACCAGTTAAGCTAAGTAATGCAATAATGCCAATTTATATAATCTCTATAGAGAGTTTACTATATAAATAATATATATCAAAATTTTCTAGGTACCAGCCATGTAAGTTTCTCCAAATTCCTAAGATGGATAGAAAGAAGGCTCCTGGTGAGGATGAAAAAACCAATCTTAAGTAATTTAACACCGATTATACACATATAGGGAAAACATCAAGAATTCTTAAAAATACTAGTTGAAATCTGGCTGAAACTTTTCTACTAAATGGAAGTCAAGATGGAGGTATTCTCCTATTACCTCCTATCAAGAAAAAAAATCCCTCACCCTTCCCCAAACCACCCCCCTCAAATGTCTCAGCTACCATCCTACGATTACTTTAACATAGGAACCTGTGGTCTCACTGATGTCTATCTGGCCTCCCTCAACACATTTTAAGGTAAATTTTGGCACTGAATTTATTAAAGTGTTCCTCAAATTCCATTTCATCCCAATAATTCTGAGTTTTTCCTCCTCTGTATTGTTCCTATTTTTTAGGTAGACATATTTTAAATCTTTAAACAAAGTGAACACTTTTTTCCTCTGAAAGTTTATTTTATTTTTGGGGAAACCATGCTATTTTGTTTGTATTTTGGTGTCACGTGGTTAGGACCTATTTTCTGCTTTTAATATCTGATCCTTTGAAATCATGAAGCATGTTTTCATGAAACATTATTTGCATTTGACAAAGCACTCACCGAGAGAACTGGTGATCAAACAGGCACCAAGGACTGAGACCACAGCCACAGTGGAGGGACTCAAGAGGGTGAAACATCTTCTACAGTCTGTGAAAAAAAAAAAAAAGGAAGAAAAGGACAAAAGTATTGCCTTCCCAAAAAGAGGCTTTGGAGAAGACAGATGGTTTCAGAGATTCAAGGTTAGCAAGAAAAGCCAAAATGGCAAGGTGGACAAGAAATATTCATACTCAGGATCACATAGTCTCAGTGAAATAGCTTTGGAAACGTTCATGTTTACAAGTGACCTAGGGGTGAGGAATTAGGAGCAAGTTGTGGATGGAAAAGAATTTCAAGAGCAGACCTTAAAACCTGGAAAATCAAAAAAGCACCAATGAAGATTAGCAGGGACACAGAATGATAGTCAACTACTGAGATCTCCAAGCCCACTGGATCCAGATGGTTACATGGTTAAGTTCCAGGAGGGAACAGGTTCTTTGTATCAAGGTCAGCTCTGCTTCACCAGTACTGACACCGTGTCTGTTAAACAGTAGCTGAACACTGATGGACTAAAGTGACAATGTTTATATGTGAAAAACTAAATTACTGGATCTTATCCCTAGATAGAGCATAAAGCTCTAAAGCTTTTATTACTCTCACTTGTTATTCTTACTCTAACCTGACATAAAAGCAAGCATGCGTTGGTGGCCACACAGGAGCACACACTTTGGGATAAGTCACTGAAGTGTGCCCTTAGGACACACTTTCATGTGGTATGCTATATTGCGATTAAAAAGCTTAGAAAAAAGGGGCACCTGGGTGGCTCAGCGGGTTAAAGCCTCTGCCTTCGGCTCAGGTCATGATCCCAGGGTCCTGGAATCGAGCCCCGCATCGGGCTCTCTGCTCAGCAGGGAGCCTGCTTCCTCCTCTCTCTCTGCCTGCCTCTCTGCCTACTTGTGATTTCTGTCTGTCAAATAAATAAAAAAAAATAAAATCTTTAAAAAAAAAAAAAAGCTTAGAAAAAAGGGCCTCTCGGTGGTTCAGTTGGTTAAGCATTGGCCTTCGGCTCAGGTTGCGATCCTGGGGTCCTGGGATCGAGTCCCCAGTCAGCCGGCTCCCTGCTCAGCAGATAGTCTGCTTCTCCCTCTCCCTCTCCCACTGCTCATGCTCTCTCCCTCTCTCTCAAATAAAGAAATAAAATCTTTTTTTAAAAGAAAAGCTCTGAAAAATATTTTAAATGCTAAATGAGTCTAACACATCCTTATAAATCACAAAGCAGATTTTAACACTCAGGGATGCTATTCTAAATTTCCCTAAGTGATCAACTTGTAATCAATATTCATTCCTGTATGGTCTGTCTATGTTTTCTAACAATTGTTGCTTTCCTACTCAATCTGGTTCAGTTCATTTCAACTCCTTTCTTAACTTCACCTCAGCAATTTTACAAAACTGATGCCAAATAATCTTTTTTGGTGCCAAATCTAATCTTTATCCCCCATTTTCAATTCTGAATCTATGGCAGATACAAGTTACTGCCATAAAAGCTTAATGCCCACTTCCCATTCCTTACTTTTCCAATGCCAATCACTATTAAATAAGATTCACTGACTGTTAACTTTATACTACATTTAAAGGTAAATGTAGAATAAATGAGAAGAGTTTACCAGCAGATCCAGAGTTTCCATGTGGGACCATTCTGAGTTTGTCCAGTCCAAAGTTCTAATGATTTCTAAATCTTCTTGTATTTTCCTTTAGAAATGTTCTACTAAAGAGGAGGACCACGAAGACTTCTAAAAACCATCTCACTTCCACAAAACAAAACAAAACAAAACAAAAAAAACCAGAAAGGCTACATAATGGAGGTGGAGTCAGTCAATAAAAAAAGGGAAGTCATTCATAAACTGAGGTTCCCTTTCATACTCATGTTTTCTTCAATATGGGACATGAAACAACCAAAAGAAATTGAGAAACATTTACTACAGATTTATAGAAATTAAGGGGAAATATTAACTCATGTCCTATTGTTATTGAAATGAATATTTAGATTTCAGTACTCTGTTTTGGACTAATAGAAACAAAAATGACAATCATTATGTAGTTATGTCAAAAAACTAAAGTGAAATAAGCAAAGCATAATTAAATAATGTTTTATTATAAATCACTTGTAATACTATTACTATAATCAAATGTGTCAAATGAATAATTTTCTATGGACTATGCACAGAACTTGCTTTTTCTTTTCTAATGAGATGAAGAGCAGCAATAAAATTAGCCATGACCATTATGGAGTCTGCAAATGGTGCAATACAAATTTACAAGACATAATTTAAGCTCTAAATATCTCAAATTCAAGTGACAGAAATACATACATTAGCAATAATAAGCAGAAGTTCAAAGCAAAAGGTGAAAAATAGAGAAAAAAATGGTTATATCAACTGGGAGACAGGAATGAACAGTCAGAAAACTCTTTTCTGTGAGAAGATGCTTAAATTATGTCCTGAAATATGAGAAGGGCTTTGCCTCAAAGAAAAAAGATAAAGGGATTTAAGGCATAAGAAAAAACACATACAAAACAACACAGCCATGTGAAAACATGGAAATTTGATGGTCCATGGTGGCATAAATATTTTCAGGTATTAGTGGTGGGCCAGAAGAGGGGAGTTTAAGAAGCATCACCAGTTTTACAAGGAGATACTCCCTACAATCTGGTCAACAAGGGCATGCTGGCATCTTTCCATTTCTTGGACATAACTAACCTCTTACACACATTGTTCCTGCTGTGTGTATTGCTTCCCACCACTGTCTTGTGTGAGCTAACCCTTATTCACCCAGCTTTTATTTCTTAGTTAAACACCACTTTGCTAGGAAAAGGAATCTTAACCTTGAATTATTTGGGAAAATGTGTGCTCCATGGTAACCTGTGCTTTGGAGATCATAACTTATACTTTTTATAATTATTTATTGTTCATCTTACTTGTTGGTCTTAAAACACCAAGGAGAGGAAGTGTGTCTTCTTTTTCAGCAAGACATCCATCAGCTTTTGCCAAAGGGTAGGCATTTGATAATACCTATTTTTTTGTTATTGTGAAAAACGTTGTTGATAATGTTGCTACTGTTGCAGAGGTAAACTGCAACATGAAGTTTACATGAAGAAAGGCATCCTGTACCTTATGTTATAAAGTCCTATGCCTTGGCATGGGAACTCTCTCGAGGCAGTAAACTAGAGCAACCATGGGACTTAACGTGTTAGTTTCTCATCTCTCATGGATCACTGTCTTTTGTTGCCTATTTCGTCTGTTTTTCAGTTATTTCTGGTGGGAGAATAAATGCACTTCCTTTTTCTTCCTTCTTGATGGAAGCAGAAATTTTTTGCTCACTAAGATCTTTATCTTTTGAATTTTGCACTGGTCTAGTCCTTCTACTCTGCTACTATTTTTTTTTCCAATTAGGCTCTTCATATAATCTTAACAGATTTAAAAAATAACATTCTACTTTTACTGCATTTTACTCTTGCCCTCATTTCTATTACCACCCCTGCCTCCAATCATCTTCAATATTGTTACCAAGGTAAAATGTAAAACACGAAACATCTTAGGATGCTTGGGTGGTGTCGTTGGGTAAGCATCCAACTCTTGGTTTCAGCTCAGGTCATGATCTAAGGGTGGTAAGATTGAGCCCCACATTGGGCTCTGTGAGCAGTAGGGAGTCTGCTTGAAGATCCCCACCTTCTGCCCCTCCCCTCACTTGCTCTCTCTCTCTCTCTCTAAAGTAAATAAATAAAACTTTAAAAACACACCCAAAAAACATCTTTTTGATACTCTAATTTTGAAAAATATTTACTGTCATTATTTGTCTATGTATAACCTGTACTTTCAAAGTGGTAACTCATACTTTATATAATTATTGTTCATCTTACTTTAGTCAATATACCAAGGATAAGAAGAGTGTCTTCTTTTTCAACAAGGTGAATATATGACTCCTCTATTTGTTATTTCTCTTCACTTTGATTTTTTTCCCTTTGCCCTTCAATCCTGCTGCCTGCACCCTTTTCTCTCCCCAGCCTTGTCATGGACCAACACTCTAGTATTTGATGCAGATCCTCAAATACGCATACACGCAGCCTTGTAAAATGAGTTTTGCCTGCTTGTATTTTTAAATTGCATAAATGATATGTTATAATTAAAAGGTAAAAGGGGAACCTGGATAGCTCAGTTAAGCATCTGACTCTTGATGCTGGCTCAGGTCATGATCTCAAGGTCATGAGACTGAGTCCCATGTTCAAGCATGGAGCCTGCTTGAGATTCTCTCTTTCTCCCTCTGCTCCCCCTCCCTCCCTCTCTAAAAAAAAAATAAGAAAAGATAATAATAACAATAATAACACAAAGAATAAGTAGATAAATGGAAGAATATTATTATAAAATTTAGGTACTATACTTATAAAGTGGCAAAATATCTTTCGGAGGTAGACTATGATGAACTACATTGTATACTATAAACCTAAGAGAGCCACTAGAATAACAAAACAAAGAGTGGTAGCTAATAAGCCAACAAAGTAGATTAAGTGGAATCAAAGGTATTTAATCCAAAAGAAGCCATAAGTATAGAAAAAAAGGAATACGAATTGATTGGACAAATAGAAAACAGAGAGCAAGATAATAGATTTGGACTCAAATATATTTATATTTACATTAAATATAAATGATCTAGGCACACCCAAATAAAAGGCAGAAATTAGCAGTTTGAATTAAAAAGCACAATTCAACTATACAATGCCTAAGTAATATACAAAATAAAATAGGCTAAAAGTAAAATTATGAAAAAAGATATGCCATGCTAGCATCAATGAAAAGAAAGGCAGAGTAGCTATATTAGAATCAGTGAATGTGCATTTCAGAGCAAAAAATATTTCCAGGGACAAAGAAAACCATTTCATAATGGTTAATGAGTCCATTTATCAAGAGTGCATATCAATCCTAAATGTTTATGAAATTAATATGAAAGCTTCAAAACCCACGAAGCAAAAACTTATAGAACTGCAAGGAGAAATAGCAGATCCATAATTATGGTAGGAGATTTCCATCTCTCTCTGTCAATAATTGATAGAACAACAGGCAGAAAATCAGTAAGAAGACAGTAGAATTAAACAAAATTATCAATCAACTTAATCATGTAGAGAACAGTCTATTCAATAACTAAAGAACATAGGTTCTTTTCAAGTGCATGCAAAACATTTCCCTAGATGATATTTCTGGACATATAAAATTTCTCAACACATTTAAAGTAATTCAGAACATACAAAATATCTTCTCTGATCACAATGGAATGAAATTAGGGACTCCTGGGTGGCTCAGTCAGTTAAGTGTCCGACTCTTGATTTTGGCTCAAGTCATGATCTCAGGGTCCTGGGATCCAGCCCTAAGACAGGCTCCCCTCTCAGTGGTGAGTCTGCCTGTCTCCCTCTCACTACACCCCCCTCCCTAACTCCACCCTCTGCTCTCACTCTTTCTCTAAAATAAATAAATAAATCTTTAAAAAACCCAACAAACTGAAATTAAAAATCAATAACAAAAATATTTTGGAAAACTTTAAATATCTGGAAACTAAATAATAATCCAATGGCCAAAGAAAAAAATCAAAAGGTAATTAAAACATGTTTAAGAATAAATAAAAATAAAACATCAGACTTTGTGGGATGTCACTAAAACACCATGTAAAGGGAAATTTATAGCACTAAACTCCTATACTAAAAAAGACATGACAAATAAATGACACCAATTGTCACCTTAGAAAGAGAAGGGAACCAACAGATTCCTCTCCAACCTGTAACTCTGATGTGTTCTGGGTCAGCTTTTAGTTCTTGATAGTATATTACTGTCCTCTAAACCCTTTCTTCACTGTTACCCTATGGTTCTGGCTTCTTCCCACTGCAGCACACTCACCCCCAATGTATCATATAGTTCTAATATCTGGAGGCCACCAGCAGCTTGACTTGACAATTTAGACCCCTTAACAGTGTGAGCTGTTAAAACTGCATGCCTACCTCTCTCACTCACTGCCATATCTTCCATTCCCCACTGGGTTTTGGAAAGGAAGGATTCATGAGGACCACCTCCTTCCTCTGTGACCCTGGCTCTTCAGTCCCCTCCCAACACTTCTATCTAGTTAGGTCGCAGTGGTGCTACTTAATTGGAAGCAGGCTCCCAACAGGGAGAACAGTTCTCTACATGGTTTCTCTGAACATGACAGGACAGGGCTCTGTATCAGTGAGAAAAGTCACAGAAATTTGCAGTTCGCATATGTGGGTTGTGATGTGGAAACTGAGATTCCTTATTTATTAATGGAAACTCTGATTGATTGACTGATCATGGTTTTTGATGCTCTATTTTGTGGGTCTGGGAGAGATTCCATTATTCTGACATGGCGTCCTTTCTGTAAGAGGTACTTCTGCAGGTGAGATATGGGGTTGAAGAAGCCCAACCATCCTCTAAAATCATAGTGGCCTTTAAAAAAAGCTGGTCCTCAGCACTAACAAAATGGCTATAATAGCTTTTTCAGAAGACTTTTTAAGGAAAGATGTTAGGTTTTCAGTAATTATTGCTCTTTGAGTTTTTAGAGCATTGAGATTTAGGAATTTTAAGGGGATGAGAAGGGTTGCTCAGGGTCTGACTTACAGATAAAAGATTTTCTCTTGTGAATTTATTTTCTTTTCTTGTCCCCATCATTTCTTTCCCTGTACCTTCTTACTAGCCCAATGTAGGCCCCTTGCTTTGTTTCTGGTTTTGCTTTGCTTTATCATTGGTTGATTCCAGCTCCCAATTAGTCATGTAAGATGAATTTCAATCCTTACCTCATATGATACAAAAATTGATGCAAAATGGATCAGAAACATAAACTGAAGACCTAAAACTGGAAAACTTTTAAAAGAAAAGAGAGGAGAAAAATCTCTGTGACCTTAAGTTTTACAAAGATGTTCTAATACCAAAAGCATGAGTCATAAAATGGTAATTTGATAAATTGGATAGCATCAAAATTTTAAAATTCTGCTCTTCAAAGTCACAAAAGAATGAAAGCCAAGCCACAGACTAAGAGAGAAAATACTTACAAATCATGTATTTGATAAAGGACTTATATTCAAAATTTATAAAGAATTCTCAAAACTCACTACTACGAAAACAACCAGCCTTATTAAAAAAAAAATACAAGAAATTTTGTACAGACACTTCACCAAGGAATGTATAGGATGGCAAATAAGCACATGGAGTGATTCTCAACATCATTAGTCCTTAAGGAAATGCAATTGAGGAATCACAATGAAATACAACCTATATGCCTATTAGAACATCTAAAACTACAAAGATTGACTATAAAACATGTCGAGAATGCTGAGGAGCTGGAACTGCCATATAGTCTTAGAGGGAATTTAAATGATGCAACCACTTTTAAAAACAGTTTGACAGTTTTTAAAAAAAAATTTAAACAAATTCTTCAGTTTTTACTTAAGGCAAATGGTAACATATGTCCCTTTAATGACGTGTGCGTGAATATTTATGCCAGTTTTATTTGTAATAGACAAAAACTAGAAACAAACCAAAGGTCTTTCAACCGGTGAATGGGTGAGCAAGCAGTGGAATGAACTATTGACACAGGCTACAACAGGAATGAATCCTACTTTGTGATTCTATTTCTATAGAATTCTGGAAAATGCAAAGCAATCTCTTGTGACTGGAAGCAGTGGTCGCTTAGAGATGGATTGGGAAGGGTGGGAAGGAGGGATTACAATAGGAGGTAATTATGATGAAACTTTTTGGAGCAAATCATATGTTCATTGTCTTCATTGTGTTGATGGCTTCAGGTGTACACCTATACCAAAAGTAAAAAATTGAATCCTATAAGCATGTACAGCTTAGTGTCTATCAATTATACCCCCTATACAGCTGTTTGGAAAATTTTAGTGAGCAATTATTAGTGGAAAGTAAAGGAAAGGGAGAAGTCAGCTCCATCTTCCAGGTATACAACATATTATGGGGCAGGACAAACCCTCCAATGAGAGTCATGTTTGGGGGAACTAGATATGTACAAAAATGTAGGAGGATCTGGATATTAGAACATAATTTGGTAGGAAATCTGTGACATGTTTATATGGGCATGTGCATGGCATATGGAAGAAGGAAGAGAAATAGAGAAGGAGGGTGGTACCAGATTTTGGAACTTCTTTTGAATTTTTATTTTTTAATTTTTTTAAGATTTTATTTATTTATTTGACAGAGTGGGAGATCACAAGTAGGGGGGAAGAAAGGCTCCCTGCTGAGCAGAGAGCCTGATGTGGGGCTCGATCCCAGGACCCTGAGAAAGAGGGGGAAGCAGGCTCCCTGCTCAGCAGAGAGCCTGATGTGGGGCTCGATCCCAGGACCCTGAGATCAGGACCTGAGCTGAAGGCAGAGGCTTAACCCACTGAGCCACCCAGGCACCCCCTTCTTTTGAATTTTTAAACAGATTTGGGGCTTATTAGTAAAGCTACTGTGCCCATATTCTCATTGCGTCCCTTCTATAAATAAAGTCATTAGCTTCAGCTAGTGGTTTATAATGAAATAAGCTTTATTACTGTGCTTAAAATCTCTACATATTAATTGCAGTTTGATAGCATGATTATACAAATCAGGAACAAATTCATGCTTTTTCCTTTGCCTTCCACCACCCACCCATAGAGAATATCTGGGTTCTCTTCCTAATGTATCTAAGATACAGTCTCCATAGAGCTGAGTAAGCTCAAGTTCAACTTTTCCTTTCTTTAGGTTCTGCCAATCACTGAATAAGCAGTCACATTAATTGTCTAGTCTTTGTTGCGGTTTATGGAGAATAGTCATTTATACCTGATTATCCTTTGTGACAGGATGCCAAAACTCCTTTGGTTCCAGGTTCTTCAATTATTATTATTATTTTTTAGCCTTTCCGGAAAGCTCTTTACCCCTTGTATCTGATTTTATTTTTCCCCCTCAAAACCCCAGAGTGCAATGTCTTCTGACTCCTCTGTGCTCTTGGCCCTCACTCAATATTTTCCTTGTTCTCAGATTATTTTTGTTTAACACTCTACCACACTGAGCACAAATTTAAACTATACAAACTCATCATTTACATTGAATGTACAAAATGTGCATGTTGCATATGAGTAATACATCACAGGCTGCTTATTGCCTAATAGCTGGCTGTGATTCCATCATACTCTGATATTTTTTCCCCAGTTCTAGTAATTGGACTTCTGCTTTGCTCCAGCCTTGCAACAGCCTTTGTCATGTACCAAAGTAATTTCAGTAACTTATTTCAGAAGTCTATTTATGCTTCACTTACTATCTTGATTACCTCTCCAAATCAATGAGTGCCTCAAGCAATATGTAGGAAACAGAAGCAAGGTATTGTCTTCATGCTGTTTTACTACCAGCCCGAGGCTGGATATCTTTCTCTTTACTCCAGCAGTTGCCATCGCTAAGCTGCCTAATATCACAGTTTTATGGTTTATAACTAGAATGTATTACTCCCCTATTGAGTCTAAATTGTTTTTCTCTACAAAGTAAGATTATAAATGCTGCTATGCATTTATGGCTTCCTGAAAATTATTATTTTCTTAGCCGTTATTTTGTTCTTTAAGCTAGTCAAACACAACTACACCCTATGTACAGAACAGCTTTTGAATTACATGTGATGGATAACCCCATACTGACCTTTCTCCTTGTTCACAATCTTCTCTTGCTCTTTCTCCACATCTCCTGTGATAGAAACTTTTTGCTCTCCATCTGGTCTCTGATTTTATCCCTGGGAGCTTAGATTTCATGTTGTACCCAATACTTTCAGAATTTGATATTTGAATTTCCCAATGTTCCTCAGCATAGACTTGCAACTCAAGCTTTTTCCTTTTATAATTTATTTGTAAAAAAGCAATTCATACTCACAGTTTGCTTTCCTTTCATCCAACTGAACTCAGTTCAATATGATTTCTACTCCCTATTTTATATTTTTGCATTTAATAAACAAATACATTTAAGTGATATTTGTGTCAAGTACTCTGTTAGTTTCTTGGAATGCATTAGAAATTAATTCCTTCAAGACTTCTGATGTCATTGAGCACATAGTCTAGGAGGAATGGTGGGCAGAAACATAATACTAATAAAGTATTCTATGTAAGATAGAGGGCAGGAGCATAGCAAGGGTACTTAACATCCTGCAAACAATTTTAAAGGATTTGTATGACACCAAGAACAGCATCCTTTAAGTTGAGCTCCAAAGGATCAGTTAGACAGCTACACTAGAAAAGTAGAAGATTTTCCTAGCAGAAGGGAAGGCATTTTGAAAGTCCAGGAGGTAAGAAATAGACTGATGCACTGCAGGAACTAAAATCCAGTATAATTGTAATAAAGAAACATGATGACATTGGCATTTGATGAGTTCAGAGGCAGGGCAGAAACAGATCTCACAGAACACTTCAGGCCACGTTAAGAGTTCTTCATTCAGGGCATAAAGAAGATCCTGGGCAGTTGTAAATGAGTAGTAATACAATCAGATTTCTGTTTTCAACAATTACTCTGGCTATGTTATAAAAAGGGCTTGCAAAAGGGCAAAAGTAAATGTCATAATGCCAGATAGGAGACTCTTACAGTGTTCCGTAAGAATGATACATGGTGTGGATGATGGGAGTGGTGGTGGGTTCATCTGGGTTCAATTATTCCTATAAAAAAAATGACTAACTAGCGATGCCTGGATGGCTCCATTGGTTAAGCATCTAGATGCCTTCAGCTCAGGTCATGATTCCGGGGTCCTGGGATCAACCTGGGATCAAGCCGCATGTTTGGCTCCCTGCTCAGTGGGCACCCTGCTTCTCACTCTCCCTCTGCTTACTGCTCTGCCTACTTGTGCTCTCTCTCTGTCAAATAAATAAGTAAAATATTTTTTAAAAAATGACTGACTGAATAAATAAGATGTGTATGGGTACCAATAATGACAATGTGCCATAGCTCAAGGATTATCACTGATTTGACTGTATCTACCTGAGATCCAAGAACAGAGGAAGAAGAAAACAGGTGGATCTGGGCAAAATGCACACTGGTAGTCTAAAAGATAAATTTTGATGGTTCATGATGAGGGGTGAGAGGATTTAAGGTTTGAAGGATTGAACAACAGATCAGTTTGTCATTAACTATGGTAAGGAATCCTGGAGGAAGACTGGAACAAAAGGCAGTGGGTTAGAAATGGGCATGCGACAGTTGAAGTTTCTTTCAAACATCCAGGAGGAAACAATGAGAAAGCAATATACATGCAATTAAGAATTGCAAAGGATTGGGGTGCCTGGGTGGCTCAGTGGGTTAAGCCTCTGCCTTGGGCTCAGGTCATGATCTCAGGGTCCTGGGATTGAGCCCCACATTGGGCTCTCTGCTCAGCAGGGAGCCTGCTTCCCTTCCTCTCTCTCTGCCTGCTTGTGATCTCTATCAAATAAATAAATGAATGAAATTTCAAAAAAATTTTTAAAAAAAAGTTGCAAAGGATTACCTTGAGTGAAATAAGTCAAGCAGAGAGTCAATTATCGTATCGTATGGTTTCACTTACTTGTGGAGCATAAGGAATAACACGGAGGACATTGGGAGATGGAGAGAAGTAAGTTGGGGGAAATTGGAGGGGGAGACAACCATGAGACTGTGGACTCTGAGAAACAAACTGAGGGTTTTGGAGGGGAGGGAGGTGGGGAGGGTTAGGTGAGTCTGGTGGTGGGTATTAAGGAAGGCACATACTGCATGGTGCACTGGGTGTGGTGGATAAACAATGAATTCTGGAACACTGAAAAGAAATAAAACCAAATTAAATTTTTTAAAAATTGCAAAGGAGCAGATGAGACTGGAGATGTAAGTTTTAAAGTGTTTAGCTAGCAATTAAAGATGTAAAAATTAATGAGATCACTTGCCCTGAGAGCATGGGTAGTGATGAACATCCAAGAAACTCCAACATGGAATGATGGGATAGAGAAGAAAGAGTTTTTCCAGAGAAACAGAGAAGGAACGCTCAGATGCCTTGAGAAAATCTCGGAGAGTGAGGCTCTATAGTCAAGAAAAGAAAATATTAGGAACAAAAAGAAAACAATCCATGTGTCAAAGGATTTGACATATCGAATGAGATAAGGACTGAAAAGAATTTTTTGGATGTGTGATGTAGAGGTCAATAATGAATTGATGTAGAATGTCAGTGAAGAAATTTCATTTTATTTTATTTTAAAGATTTTATTTGTTTATTTGACAGAGATCACAAGTAGGCAGAGAGGCAGGTGGGGGGGTGGGGGGTGAGGGGGGTGAGAGCAGGCTCCCTGCTGAGTAGAAAGCCCCATGTGGGACTTGATCCCTGAGATCATGACCTGAGCTAAAGGCAGAGGCTTAACCCACTGAGCCACCCAGGTGCCCAGTAATTTTATTTTTGTGTGTGAAGTATGAACACGTGACATAGCACAGATTGTGGGACAGTGAGGGCATAACCAAACAGAAGGCCCAGAGGAGGATTGATATTATTATTTAAAGTGATTCTATCTGCTCAATTTTTTTTCCAGCAGTGATCACAGCCAGGGGAGGTAAACAAGATAAGCATTGGGAGCAGAACAAAATCTAGACTCAGTGTCTCTCTGGGTCACTTCCCCATCATTGTGTAACAATTCATCATTACTAATTCCAGAAGCAGTAACACTGCAATTTTACCAAGAAAAGGCTACTTCCCATTCTTTCCATCCCACTATTTTTTTTTAAAACAGCCTATTGCATAAATAATTTCTAGCTCCTGCAAGACATTCTAAAGAAACGCTAGGGATGACAAGTTCTCATCTCACTCTCAACTGGCCACTGCAATTTCCAGCAACGTGCACAGTGTGGCTGAAAGGAAACTCAAGGGTTAGTGGTTTCAGAAAGGGGAATAGTGTGTATCTCGGAGGAATGTCCAAGAGTTCAACTTGTGTGGTCTCAGTTACAGGAAGATAATTTTTAACTTCTTATCAGTTGAGTGAGGAGAAAAACCACCACCTGGAGCGGATGAAAGGCCCCACGCAGTTGCGCTGATTTGAGTCCTAACACTATAGCATGTGTGGAACTCCAATGGGATCTTGCAGAAAGGAGAAAGGGTTTACAGATGTAACCAGTGCCCTTTGCTGAGATGTAATGGAATCACCATGAACAGGAGTTTGAATTCTTGGTCTGCTAGGTTGAACTGGTAAGAGGAGGAGGGAGAAGCGCGAGTTCTATTATTTGCCACAGTTCTGGAAGATCATTCAAGCCACTTGCTTCCTAAAAAGACACCTTTAAAATCTGCATGGGTATCTGAGGTTTATACTTAGTGCTATGACATTCTATAGCTTACTTTTCAGTGTATAGAAACATTATATTTTATAATCTTTCACCTGTCTACTATTTTTAATTTAGAAAAATAGTTCTACAGATTTTTAAATTTTCTTTTTCTCTTCTTTGACCCCCTTTCAAAAGTTGTCCAATCAAACATGACTTTTACCTTCTAGTCACTTTTTGGCCAAAAGTTTCCTACAACTTACTTTATGTTTGTATGTTTTAAAAAGTTGGATGGAACTAGAGGGTATTATGCTAAGCAAAATAAGTCAGTCAGAGAAAGACAACTATCAAATCATCTTACTCATATGTGGAATTTAAGAAACAAAGCAGAGGAGCATAGGGGAAGGGAGGGAAAAATAAAACAACATGAAATCAGAGATGGAGACAAACCATAAGAAACTCTCAATCAGGGACACCTGAGCTCTTCAGACGGTTAAGCCTCTGCCTTCGGCTCAGGTCGTGATCTCAGGGTCCTGGGATGGAGTGTGGCATCCGGCTCTCTGCTCAGCGTGGAGCCTGTTTCCCCCATCTCTCTGCCAGCCTCTCTGCCGACTTGTGATCTTTCTCTCTGTCCAATAAATAGAAAAAAATCTTTAAAAAGAGAGAGAGAGAGAGACTATTAATAATAGGAAACAAACTATAGGGCTGCTGGAGGGGAGGTGGGTAGAGGGAAGGTATAACTGGGTGATGGGCATTAGGGAGGGCACTTGATGTAATGAGGACTGGGTGTTATATGCAACTGATGAATCACTGAATTTATCTCTGAAACTATAGTGTAATAATGCAATATAATGTTAATTAATTGAATTTAAATTTTTAAAAAAGTCCTTGGGGGCTTGTTTTGTTAAGGAAAAAATAAAATAATATAAAAATTTTTTAAAAAGTCAATAGTTTTGGGCGCCTGGGTGGCTCAGTTGGTTGAGCAACTGCCTTCGGCTCAGGTCATGATCCTGGACTTCCAGGATCGAGTCCCGCATCGGGCTCCCAGCTCCTTGGGGAGTCTGCTTCTCCCTCTGACCTTCTCCTCTCTCATGCTCTCTCTCACTCATTCTCTCTCAAATAAATAAATAAATAAAATCTTAAAAAAATATTTAAAAAAAAGTCAATAGTTTTTACTAGGATACTTTCAGATAGTAAAAAGTTCACCTTTGGGTGAGAAGATATTTATAACATTTAACTATCTGGATAAAACAATTTTTGAAATACATGTCAAATTTTACCTTTTCATACATAAGGCTAAGATGTGTACAAAGCCATTTTACCTGGGGAAAAACTATCTGAATCAGGAAATATTATGGGAGAAAATATAATGAGCTGATTCTGAGATAGAAATGTAAATATTATGTCACAGAGTAATAACATATAAACTCATTGGTATCTACTACTAATCTAACAGAAATTTCTTTACCAAATATGTAGCTAATAGCAAGTGAAACTCAGGGGAGGTAAAGAAAAGCTCAGTTCTAAAAAAGTTAAGATTTTGGAATAAAACACAGAGGAAGATAGAGCTGCGTCATCAAGAGCTGTAAGGAAAATTGCAAGAGATAGAAAATATCAATAGACATCAATAGAATGTAAACCCCAGAACAAAATGATCAAAAACAAAATTTAGGGGCACCTGGGTGGCTCAGTCAGTTAAGCATCAGACTCTGGGTTTCAGCCCAGGTCATGACCTGAGTTGTGAGATCCAGCCCTAAATCTGGCTCCATGCTCAGAAGTGAGTCTGCTTGAGAGTCTCTCTCTCCCTCCCCGCTGTGCACCCGTGTGTGTCCGTGCGCGTGCGCACGTACATGCATGTGCGCTCTTTCTCTCTCTCTCTCAAATAAATAAATCTTTTTAAAAAATTTTACTTCTACAAAACTAGTCATAGGATAGAGTTAAGAGCCACTCATGTATCGGTAATTTGTTTGAGTCTGGTACATAATATTAAGCACTAAATGGAGATGTGTTTACTATTTAATAAATTAATAAATAATAAATTAATAAAAGAATATATTTTACTTTCAAAGTATCTTGTTCAACATTTTTTTAATAATATACCTCATTTGAGTCTTATTCTAAGATAATGTCTGAGTATGCCATGGAGGAAATTTTCATTTAATGGATCTGTTAGCACATTCATTCTGTAATTTAGTTCATGCAGCTTGGTGTATGCCAGCAGCTGTGGTGAGTGCAAGGAATAAAATAAGCATAATCCTTACCTTCAAAGAATTCATAATCTAATCTAGAGCTTAGCCAATTGCAATGTCCTAAGATTTATTTATTTTTATTTTTTTTAAGATTTTTATTTATTTATTTGACAGAGAGAGACACAGCAAGAGAGGAAACACAAGCAGGGGGTAGTGGGAGAGGGAGAAGCAGGTTTCCCTCTGAGCGGGGAACCCCATGAGGGGCTGGATCCCAGGACCCTGGGATCATGACCTGAGCCGAAGGCAGATGCTTAGCACCTGCACCACCCAGGCGCCCAAGATTTTTTTTTTTTTTTTTAAGATTTATTTATTTTAGAGAGAGGGAGAGAGAGGGAGTGCATGGTTGGGGGACAAGGGGGAGAATCTCAAGCAGACCCCCTGCAGAGTGTGGAGGCCAACTCAGGCCTCAATCGACGACACCCCTGACCTCACAACCTGAGCCAAAATCAAAAGTTGGCTGCTCACTGACCAAGTCACTCAGACACTCCACAACGTCATTAGATTTATACACAAATCATATGAGAGCATGTTTTTTAAAAGGAGAGTCTATTAACTCTGTTCTTATTACTTAAGTCTTCAAGGGGCGCCTGGGTGGCTCAGTGGGTTAAAGCCTCTGCCTTCAACTCGGGTCATGATCCCAGGATCCTGGGATTGAGCCCCGCATCCGGCTCTCTGCTCCGCGGGGAGCCTGCTTCCTCCTCTCTCTCTGCCTGCCTCTCTGCTTACTTGTGATCTCCGTCTGTCAAATAAATAAATAAAATATTACTTAAGTCTTCAAAACAAATTCTGGTTCAGTAATGTGAGATGACCCTATCTTAAATAATGATATGAGTAAATAAGTAATAAAATGAAAGAAAACTAAAAAATATTTAAGCTGAGCATATTATTACATTAGAAGTTGCCCCCGGAGACCATCCCAAATGGTGGAGTTTCACTGCATTTCCAAATGTGTCTTTGGAGCTAGATGCTTTGGCTTTTCAGCCTCATTATTTCATGGCCAACCTTGCACACAATAATAAGTTAATTCTCAATGCGGGCACCTATGATTTAAAGTTAAAAGAAAAAAAAAAGCAGGCTCTAAAGTAAGTCATTTCAAAATTAGGTCCAGTAAATAGTGAAAGAGCAGGAATAAGTAAGTGGGGGAAAAGGGCAGTCTGATCAAGTAAGAGAGACCGCCTTGGATGTAGGGCCGAGCAAGCGTTCCTTTGAGTGCTAACGCCCGAAACAAACTCTGAGGCGGGGCGGAAACCAGTTGTAGCTGTCCATCAGGCAAGACTGCAGGAATGAGGGCACTTCTCTTGGTTCATTAGAATACGCTGATGTTATACACACGTGAGAAAGCAGGAGTGCCAATGAGTGGGTTACAGAATAGGATACACAGAAGAGAAAACAGACATTGCAGAAGTCTTTATGCTTCCTGCAAAATGATAAGGTCTGGAAAATGGATATTAAAATTGGAAAGAAAGAGACCTTTTCTTTTAAAATTAAGAAAAAGTCACTTTAAAAATCAGATATTGAGGGTCTCCTGGGTGGTGTGGTTGGTAAAGCCACCAACTCTTGGTTTCGGCTCAGGTCGTGATATCAGGGTCATGAGATCCATCCCCATGTGGGGCTTCATGCTCAGCTGGGAGTCTGCTCGAGATTCTCTCTCCCTCTCCTTTTGCCCCTCCTGCTTGTGCTCTGTCTCTCTCTCTCTAAAGTAAGCAAGTAAATCTTTTAAAAAATCAGATATTGAACACGAGGAAACAAAACATCCCCAGGGACAAATGGGAATAGTAAATACTGAATTCTGACATGTAACGAACAAAGAGAAGGAAACTAAGGTGTAGTGAAAATCCAGCCAATCTTGTCTGCTAACAGTGGCAGATGACCCATTCTTACTCAGGTGATGTATTGTTCAGTTGCAGGCAGGTTGCCTCATTGAATCTTGCCAACTACCTTGTGAAACAGTAATTTCTTCATCTTGCAGGTAAGAATACCAAGGTTTATAAATTAAATGGCTTAACCAACTTGCTTATTATGTAGAAGAATAAGGACTGAAACTGACATTTTGATTTCAAGCCCATTTTCCTTTCCATTTAAATATATCCTCCTCAGAGTTAAAATACCTTTGGAACTCTATAACAAAGATCCCCAGGGGCGCCTGGGTCGCTCAGTCGGTTAAGCGTCTGCCTTCGGCTCAGGTCATGATCCCAGGGTCCTGGGATCAAGTCCTGCATTGGGCTCCCTGCTCAGTGGGAAGCCTGCTTCTCCCTCTCCCACTCCCCCTGCCTGTGTTCCCTCTCTCACTGTCTCTCTCTCTGTGTCAAATAAATAAATAAATAAAATATTTTTTAAAAATATTTTTAAAAAATTAAAACTAAAAATATTTTAAAAATTTAAAAGATCCCCCATCCTTAGAGCAAGGAGAAAGAAAATTGCACAATGACTTTCCATCCTGAAGACCACGGTTCCAAAAACCGGAAACTCATTTAGGCTGAAAGAGCTGGAAAGAAGGGAAAATTTACATCCCTAGCAAAACTTAAATCCTTAGAAAAGTGCCAGTACAAATGGGCAAATTATAACTTGGTGGGTTTCTGAGGTATTTGTGTTTTTTCTTATTGTTAATGATCTTGGTATAAGGATGTTGTTACTTATTTTTGGTAAAATGAATCTTTTCTCTAATTCTCTCTAGGAAAAAAAAAAAAGCAATAAATTAGGTGAGAACCACACTTAGTCTTCCTATTGAGTTCCAACAGTGGTATGTGGGCTCTAGCTTCATCCTTGTTCAATTGCCTTATATTTTGTCAGCATAGAGTTGAGTGTTTTCATACACGGACTTTTTTAGGAGTGTAATGTTCTTCCCTTTTTGAAAGCAGCTGTTTGCGAAAACCAGGAACATCATACCCAGTTATTTGCTGAAAACCTCAATCTTTTATTCCATAATAAGAATTGAGTACAAAATGTACACAACAGATTCCCCCCCCCTCATGTGTTTACTATTAAATCCTTACATCCAAGAAATTTAAGATTTTACCCACAGACTTAGATTTTAGGGAAGCAAGTGGACAAGTATACCAATATAAATACTCAGAATTATTTAGCATAGCATGATTTTGAAACAAGCGTGTTTCCAGTAAGAGCAGAAAGTTGTCAGCAAAATTTAGGACATCTAAGGATGCCTGGATGGCTTAGTCAGTTAAGCATCCAACTTGATTTTGGCTCAGGTCATGATTTCAGGGTTGTGAGATTGACCCCTGTGTGGGGCTCTGTGCTGAGTATGGAGCCTGCTTGAGATTCACTCTCCTTCTCCCTCTGCCCATCCTCACTCACACTCTCTTAAAAAAAAAAAAAAATATCCATTTGGTGGAATACTATGCAGTTGTTAAGAATAATATGGCATTTTTGGGGAGCACCTAGGTGGCTCAGTCATTAGGTAGCTGCCTTCAGCTCAGATCATGATCCCAGGGTCCAGGGATTGAGCCCCGTGTTGGGCTCCCTGTTTGGCAGGAAGCCTGCTTCTCCCTCTCCCACTCGCCTTGCTTGTGCTCTTTCTCTGTCAAATAAATAAAATCTTAAAAAAATATATGGCACATTTTTATGTATGGACTTGTAAAAACCATGCTATTTTATAAGTGAGAAAATAAGGATACAGAATATTATAGTATGATTACATTTTACAAATGTCTGAAAATATTTACACACACACATCCATGCATATACCAAAAGTTCTAAAGTAATCAAACAAAAATTGAACTGTACTTTATTTATAACTGATATATATTTTATTTGTATATTAGAAGTAAAAGAGTATCTTTTTAAAATAGTTCATGGCTCTCTAATTTATTTATCTCTTCAATCACTTACTTAGGAAATATTTACTGTTCATCTGGTAGATTCTAGTCTCTGAGATAAATGGTATGAATTCATAGATGAAAAAGGTGCCATAAACAAGAAAATCAACAACTACAACAGAGTGTAGCTTAGATTTGGATGGCCAGTGTAGAAGGGTACTTAAAGAGTACTGTTAAGCATCCCTTAACATCAACGGGGTCAAGAAAACTCTGTCCTCTGCTAAATCTGAAACTGCATCAATAGTAGTCATGAAGATAAAGGAGCCTGCTTGGGATTCTCTCTCTCTTCCTCTCCCTCTCCCCCTCCCCCACCTCACATGCTCATTCTCTCTCTCTCTTAGGGAAAAATGTCAATAAAAAGCAAAAATGTGATCGATATGTCATTAGAAGATATGTCAATACCACATGATTTCATTCATATGTGGCATTTAAGAAACAAAGCAAATAAGCAAAGGAAAAAAGAGAGTGAGAGAGCAGCAAACCAAGAGACAGACTCTTACCTACAGAGAACCTACAGATAACTCTGATGGTTACCAGAGGGGAGGTGGTTGGGAGGATGGGTGAAACAGGTGATGGGGATGAAGGAGGGCACTCATTGTCAGGAGCACCGGATGCTTTATGGAAGTGTGGATGACTATATTATACACTTGAAACTAATATTACAATGTATGTGAGCTAACTGGAATTTAAATAAAAACTTCTAAAAAAGGAAAAAAAGTAATGGAAAGCTTAAAGAGACTTTATGTTGAACAAAAGTAAATCATTGTAATTATCCGTGACAGCTTTTCTGATCAAGATAAATGACATCCATCATGTTGACTACCAAATAAAGAATTTGACTTAGATGTTAGAAAAGACTTGTTAGAGAACCAGGATGAATGGCCATTTAGGAAATGTGCCAATGGACTGCTGCGTAAGTCTGAATGGAGTATTTCTTGGAGCTGGTTCTGATTCAGATTCAAACTCAGTTCTAATTCTTTGTGCATAGCTAACTCCATAAATGAAATTAAAAGAACAATCTGAAATAGGCATTATGATCTTCCAGTGGAACTCTCCTAGTCTAAGTACTATTTAGACATTACAGGATGTAAATAGGGGAAAGCCATGGGTTACGCATATGGCTCCTAAGTTTTCACTGTCACATGAAAGGCAGGCATGTTGATGGCAACACCACATTTTTCAGTTCTTTTGGTCGAAATTCTTGGGGTCATCATTGATTCCTCCCTTTCTCCCATATTGCATATCCAATTCTTTGGGAAATCCTATTTGTATTATTTTATTTTTCTAAGATTTATTTATTTATTTTAGAAAGAGAGAAAGAGAGAGAGAGCACGAGCAGGGGAGGGATAGAGGGAGGGAATCTTCAAGAAGACTCCCAGCTGAGCACAGAGGCCATCATGGAGCTTGATCTCACAAACCATGAGATCACAACCTGAGTCAAAACCAAGAGTTGGGGGGCGCCCGGGTGGCTCAGTGGGTTGAGCCTCTGCCTTTGGCTCAGGTCGGGATCTCAGGGTCCTGGGATCGAGCCCCACATCGGGCTCTCTGCTCAGCGGAGAGCCCGCTTCCCCCTCTCTCTCTGCCTGCCTCTCTGCCTACTTATGATCTCTGTCAAGTGAATAAATAAAATCTTTAAAAACAAACAAACAAACAAACAAACAAAAAAACCAAGAGTTGGATGTCTAACTGACAGAGACATCCAGGAGCCCCTGTTAGTAGCACTTTAAAAGTAGGTATACATCTGTTAACAATCATCCTGATCAGAGTCCCCATCATCTCATGACTATCCTGCCTTAGCCTGTCCCAAGTATCTATTCTCAACTAGGTGACTAGGGTAAATCTTTTAATTCTAAGTCATATGATAACGTTCATTTATTCAAAATTCTCCAAGGTCTCCCTATCTCACTCAGAGTAAGACCTGAACCATTTACAGTAGTCTATAGAAGGCTAACCATCTCCCACCACTGCACCACTCTCCTTACCTCTCTGAATTGACTTTGACCCTTTCCCTACTTTTTAATCTCCTCCCATGCTGACTATGCTGCTGTCCCTCAAGCACACCAGGTGTAGTCCTGTCTTGGGCCAGTTGCACCTAGTGGTTTCCTTTGTCTACAGTAAATTCCTTCACCTTCTTCAAGTCTTAGCTGACCTTCTTAGTAAGTCTTTCCCATAATAATTCAAAAAAATAATTCCTTCTCATATCTCCACTGTTGTATTTATTTTTCTTTTTGTCTATAAAATTTTTACTTTCTTACAATACAATATTATTTATTTATTTGGTAATTTCTTTTCCTGGGTATCAGTCTTTCCCCTTTTCAACAAGCCACATCTGGATATATGCTCTATATGAATAAGGAATTCATTCTCTGATATATTCCAAGTACTTAGTAAACCACTTATTACAATTTTTGAGTGGACTAATATGAGTCAAGTATGACTTTTTCTTAATCAATTAGTGCCAGATATTGTAATTAGTATAATTCATTACAGTCTGCCCACTTCATTGAACAACTAAAGCTATTTATTGATACTAACATTTGGTTGGGAGTGACAGGAAAAGCCATGTAGCACTGCATCTTAAACCACTTTTTAGACATCATCAATTTAATTTTGAAATTAGTGACATCAATTATATCCTATGGGACCTCCTTTCAAAAGTATTTACTAAAGAACCATTATTTGTTGAGATATTTTAGGCCCTGCACCCTTATAGGAATTGTCCTCAATGTAGCTAAATAACTATTTCATTAATGGATAGAATGTGAATTGAATGAAGAATTGTTTCTATAATGATGGAGTATTTGGAGAAAGTGAGTTGCTCATAAGAATTTTAAAAGAATAGCAAAAATCATAAAAATCTAGGCAGCTCCTACATACAAATTACTTGAAAAATGTGTTCAAGCTCTGACTCTATTTAAAATAAATAAATAATAAATAAATAAACAAATAAAATAATAAAAATATTATAAATAATAATGTATAATAAATAATATATAACAAAATAAATAAATATAAAATAAAATAATAAATAAATAAAATAAATAAAAATTAAACTGGTAATCTTAGACAATGCTTTATAGATGTAAGATTATTCAAGAATAAGGAGGCACAACTACAGTCAGTCAGTAAAACCAATTGAAAAAAGAGTAACATTGGCCTTATCAGAAGATTGGAGAATTAATGTACATTTACATGTTTTCAATTATATATACTCTCTCACACAGATTTTATTTTCTCAACCACCTGAGAATTAAGACATTATGTTCATTTTCTCCTAAATAGTTCCTTAAAACAGACAAGTATTTCCTGTTTCTTTGCATTTTCTAAAAATAATGACATTCTCTTCCATAACCACAGTACAATTATGAAAATCGGGAGAAATTTACAGTGCCAAGACATTAACATAAGAACAATACTCATATTTAATATACAAACCTTAATCATATTTTGCTAACTTCCTTAGTAATATCTTCTACAGCACAAGAAAAGCCCAGATCATGTGTTGCTTTGGTCATCTGGTTAAGTAATGTCTACAGGTTTCTCCACTGTATAAATTTATAATTTTTCCTTTTGTTCTTAAGTAATTTATAGAAAAATACTTTGAGAATATGTAAATATTCTCTTTTCCTCATCACACCCCTGACTACCACCTGGTCTACTATCCAGTATTATTTTATATAATTACCATGTCTTTTTGGTCTTCTTTAATCTGAAATAGTCCAGCAAGATTTCTTTGTCTTTGAATTTATTAACAGTTTTGAAAAGTGCATGACAGTTATTTTAGAAAAGACCTCACAGTTCAGGTTTTTCTGATATTTAATAATTAACACCCAATTATGAATACATGCTATAATTTTTAAAGTCCAGTCCATTTAATGGAGAAGCTCTTTTCAATAAAATTGTACTGTTTGTGTTTAATAATTATTTACCAGGATTTTATTATGATTATTTTGTCTTGTTTGTGCACTAATAAAAATTCTAATAACAATGAATTTGGAAGAATCAAAGTTAGACATTTAAAAACTCTCCTCAGTGCATTATATCTTGGATGAGGAATGTCAATTTTCCCCTATTGATGGGTCAACACTGATCTTTTGGTTAAAGCTTCTGTGTATTCTGGAATCAAGCAAATGTACTGGGAGACAGATTTTCCACTATAAGGGTAGAGAATTATAACTGTGGAATGAGAAAAGTTAGAATGAATCCTGGGCTGTTGGATTAGAATTGGAGAGATCCTGTATTGTATGGAGCACTGTGTGTTATATGTAAACAATGAGTCTTGGAACACTACATCAAAAACTAATGATGTACTGTATGGTGACTAACATAACACAATAAAAATTTCATAAAAAAGGAAATGGAAAGATCAGTATAAATTCATAGTTTTTAAGAGAAAAAAAAGACATGGGTATAGGGGAGCATGTCTGTGTATGTGTGTTTGTGTGCATATAAGTAGCTCTGAGTCCTTAGACAGCTTAAAAGCAGTGACATCCTAGAAGCAATAAGCTCACTGAGGTTGAGATCTTGGTCTCTAAATACCATCCTCCACAAAAAGAACCTGGGCACTTTAGGTAAATTGTTGATTCTAGCCTAGAGGAGAAAAGTCTGTAATTTTTATAAACTTCCACTTGCTATTTTATCTTAATTTTTTATCTAGATGACAAAAATTCTTGTGAATTTAGTTTTCATTATAATTTTTATTAGTATAGAAATAACCAAAACAATGTAATTACATTGAATGTTTGGTGTATAATTATTAAACAAAAAATACAATTTTATTAAAAATCTTCTCTTAATGAACAGAATTAGACTTTAAAAAATTATAGCATATATTCATAATTAATGTTATAATTTACTGCACTCTACAGGATTCAGCATAAATTCTTTCATAATTTTTTATAGATTGAAGTACCGAGAAATCTTGTTCAGATAAATATGGAAATAGGAATGGAGAAAGTTTTGTTAACGTAATGCTATCTGATTTGTTGAATTTTCGAGTTATGTACCCAAAATTATACAAGGAACTAGCATCAGTTATTATTAATGATGACTCAGCTAACCTCTCTTATTAATATCTCTTCAATTTTATTGAAATTGGGGCACCTGGATGGCTTGGTCATTAAGCGTCTGCCTTTGGCTCAGGTCATGATCCCAGGGTCCTGGGATTGAACCCCACATTGGGCTTCCTGCTTGGTGGGAAGCCTGCTTCTTCCTTTCCCATTCCTTCTGCTTGTGTTCCCTTTCTTGCTGTGTCTCTTTCTGTCAAATAAATGAATAAAATCTTCTAAAACAATTTTATTGAAAGCAAAGAAATGGAAATATTCTAACTTTCAAATGTATTTGTCATCTATAAGTAGAGTAATTTTCTTTCTAAACATATATCAGTATGTCATTTTGTGTTAATTGACATACTGGGGTTTATAACACCCCAGGCAAGTGCTTATCAATAAAGAGAAAAAAAGATATATATCTTTCTTTTACAGAGAAAAACAATTATGATAGGGGAGTTTGGAAAAGGGAAATTTTAGCCAGTTACATATGAAATTGGATCTAGACAATGATTCCCTTTATGTTATCTTTGTCAGCACAACCTTTGGAAATATCACCAAAGATACAGGTACTCAAGTCTGAAAACTACTGTACTTAATCTTATATAAGGTCCTTTTTAATTTCTAACATTTTGTGAAATATTAACTTTGGGAAATTTGGCATAGCACAATATTTGTCAACCTCTGGTTAACAAGTCACTTGGGTTTGTTACAGTAGCGAAAAAAGTTCACATCAATAAATGCAGTAATAGGATGTTTCAATTCTGTTATTGAAAAAGTAAATTTTCTTAAACTATTTTACACTTTAAAAGGAACAGTTTGGAAGCCTTCAAGATTGGAGCAAAGGGCCTCTAATGGATTTGACCTGGCACATAGTTAACAATGATGAATTAGGAATTATTTGGAGATGGTCAAAATCATTCTAGGTACAAAAATTTTAAATTATAACCATTAGTGATTGGAAAATTTTAGCTATGGATTTGTGTAAGGGTGACATAATCAGTCTCCTCTTTTTTTCTCTTAATGTTTCCGTTTTTGTCCTGGTGATGGGAGGTGAAATAAACTGAAAATTGGGAGCATGCATCACATGGAGCACTGGCTGTTATGCACAAATAATGAATCATGGAACACTATATCAAAAACTAATGATGTATTGTATGATGACTAACATAACATAATAAAATAAAATAAAAAAGTATGTTAAATAAACAAATAAATATTCTTTATGCATTAAAAAAAAAGAAATTTTAAAAAATGTAGATACTGGGGGTACCTGGGTGGCTCAGTGGGTTAAGCCTCTGCCTTCAGCTCAGGTCATGATCTCAGGGTCCTGGGATTGAGTCCTGCATTGGGCTCTCTGCTCAGCATGGAGCCTGATTCCCCCTCTCTCTCTGCCTGCCTCTCTGCCTACTTGTGATCTCTCTTTCTCCATCAAATAAATAAATAAAACCTTTTTTTTTTTAAAAAAGTAGATAATGGCCAAAGGATTTTATTTATATAAATGTTTGTCAAGATCCAAAGCTCAGGAGGCATTCATATTGGAAAGGAAGAAGTAAAACTTTTATGTTACTATTTGCAGATGACATACTACTATACATACTATATAGAACATACTATATAGAACACCCTCAATCACCAAAAAGCTAGTAGAACTAAAAAATGAACTAAAAAATAAAGTCACAGGATATGAATTAACATACAGATATGCAGAAGTAAACAAGAGTGACATGTATTTATGTCTTTCATATTGAATGAACAAAAAAAAATCAGCCTTATGTTATGAAGCATTATTGGGTAAGACAAGGAGTATCAACATGAAGGAACAGCATCCTGAGAAGTTAGATATTTTGTCATCCTCAGTAGGTT
Organism: Martes martes; assembly: GCF_963455335.1. Classification (NCBI taxonomy): domain Eukaryota; kingdom Metazoa; phylum Chordata; class Mammalia; order Carnivora; family Mustelidae; genus Martes; species Martes martes. The sequence continues at coordinate 100,312,473 of NC_137895.1, read as the reverse complement.
TCCACATGTTGTGGCCTTTATGAGCTATGAACAAACGAACACGGAAGAGAGCATGATGGCATCAAATTATAATAGGAAGAGATGAAATGACGCTTGGTGAGATTAGCGAGGCTTGTAGAACATTAAAAATGTTACATTGTAGTTAAAATCTATATGGCAGGAAGTAAATAATGTAATTGACAGCATAGAAAAATAAATTTATAAGAGGAAGCTAAATCTGAGAAACTCTAGTAGATGACTGAGGAGAAGGACAAAAATGGTGTATAGAGGATGGAGAGTAGAAATACAACCTAGGAAATAGAGGTCTTTTCTAAGTATCAACCACAATAGATGAGATAAAAGAAAATATGTATCAAATACGTAATTGGAGTAACAAAATGTTTCTAAAGAGAGAAAGATAATGAAATATGTAGATTAAAATGGATCACTGTATTTTAGGAAATAAATAATAAAAAGAGAATCACACATACTATTTCAGCAACATGTTTTAACTACGAGGGGAAAGATAGGTAACCTATACGCTAAAGGAACAGAACAACACTGACCCCAGACTTATTTTCTGCAACAGGTGACAATGGACATAGAATAATATACTGTTAAAATGTTTATGACCCAGTAACTCTATTCAATCAACTCATCTGTCATGTGCAATGATAGCAGAATGTTTTAGTTATTTAATGCGTTAAGAAATGTATACTCACACACAATGCCCAAAATTATTTCAGAAAGAAACAAAAGTGACTAATTAAGAAAGATATGGGAAAGCAGAACAGGAGGAAAGCAAGGGGAGACAGAAGAATATGTGTGTCAGCAGGACTACTGGGTAAGTCCTTCTGGAATCAGCGAAACTAAGCGTGAGAGGAAATGCTGAGTTTATTACTTAGGAGAATTTGTGGTTGAATTTTTCACCTCTTGCCATGCTCTTCTTCCTTCCACAGTCCTCCTTCCCTGGCTACTGTCTCTAGGGTTAGCAAGGGAAGGAGAAAGTAAGCCTGAAGAGGAAGTAAATTTGGAAGGAATGAGGAAATGTAGTCAATGTGAGGACTATGACCTCTTCCTAAAGAGGGAAAGGAAGTAAAAGTGGGCAATTCTGAATTACAGCAATCAAAATGAGGGTTACAATGTGTTCACAAAGGCTCATATGATTTGGAAAGCTATGACTTTGGGTTAAAGGATTGTTAATTTTCTATGTCAGTGTTCACTCTTAAGACTATGTTGTGGAACACTATTCAACTGACCTGACTTGAACATTACTGGTCCTTACCCAGACATGGTGGGCAGAAAAGGGATTGTAGCAAGAGTTGTGCAGGACATAGGGCCAAGAGTAAGACCTTCAGGCTGTTCTAAGTTCTGAAGACATTGTGGTGCTATTTCATATACATACTTCAAAATGAAATTTCAAACTAGAGTAAGGAAGCCCGACAAGATGCTAGATTATTCCCCAACAATTACGACTTCAATGATTTGTTCTATATTTAGAAAAATTTCCCCCAATTGCATTAATTTGATGGTACCCTAAGCACATGCTTAGTCTTTCTGTTAGGTAAGATTTTACTGGGATTGTAGTCTAAATACTTTGTGTGTGTCTCTGTGTGTGTGCATGTGCGCGCGCGTGTGTGTACCTTTATCTCTCTTGATTCCTATCAATGAAATTCACACATCTTTATTTAGCAAATCCCTGTTGCTTCTTACCTTTCTCCTCTGTAGGATTTCCTTGTTATTCTCCTAGGGTCTTTTTATTCTTTTATGTTCTCATTTGATGCATCCTTTCCTCTTATGTACTTCCCACAATCTCTTTCTTTCAAATAGATCAGATTCCTGTTAGTTCATAACACATCTTGAATTAGTTTATTCAGCTTGCTTACCTCTTTACTCTTCTAGACCTACAAAAACTTGATTTACCAGAAAGGGTAACTTGTTTCCTTCCTCCTCTCTCTCTAGCCTTAAACTGTTCCATATCCATGTCTCAATGAGAGAGATGACAGTGAGTTGGCCTTATCCCATACTGATGCCCCTCCATATTATTTCTGCCTTGTAGAAATGCTGTTAAGGTTAAATGAGGCAATTATTGTAAAGTGCTTACCACACTGACTGAGACAAATTAGATGAACAACAAAGTGTAGCTTTGGTTTGGGACACCTGAATGGCTTAGTTGGTTAAGCATCTGTCTTCGGCTCAGGTCATGATCCTAGGGTCCTGAGATCAAGTGCCACATAGGGCTCCTTGTTTGGTGAGGAGCCTGCTTCTCCCCCTGCCTGTCTCTCCCCCTGCTTGTGCTCTCTTTCTCTCTCTGACAAATAAGTAAATAAAGTCTTTTCTGAAAAAAAAAAAAAAGTGTAGCTTTTGTTGTGTGCCACAGAGTGAGTTGGGAGAGACTGAGCTGAATATGAGCATTTCAGGCCACTGATTCTCATCCCAATTTTGTCTTACGCCCACTGTACACATTGGGTTTAAGGCTCTATGGTAAAATAATAAAAAAAAGAAAAATGTTACTTCTCTAGGGGAAGGGCTTAAAACTCACTTTTGTAACATGGATTACGAAAAAAATAGTCCAACCATTTAAAAAATTTGAATATTTTGCTTCCTTGCTTTCTTCTTTACCTTGTTGCATATTTGGTGTCTAAAATAAAAATTTTAGGATTATATTGTTATTGCTGTTATGATCGCTAATTTTTCTTTAGGTTTTCCATTTATATTTCAAGGATTATTTATTACATTCACATAGTTTCATAACCCTAGTTAAAGCAATGCTTCAGACTTAATTCCCATGTTTAGTTGGTTTTATTGCTTCTAATAACCCCTTTAATATTTTTCCTAGATTCTTCAACTTTTTTCTTTTTTATTGTGGCAAAATATAATAACATGAGGTGTCCCATTTTAATGACTTTTTAAGGGTACAGTTCAGTGCACAATTCAGTTAAGTGTCTCACAGTGTTATGTAACCATCATCTCTATTTCAAAAAACTTTTCATCATTCCAAACAGAAACTCTGCCCTATTTGAGCCACGGCTCCCATCACCCTGCTGCCCGAGTCATTTGTAACTTCCATTCTGCTTTCTATCTCTGTGAATTTGCCTAGTCTAGGTACCTCATATAAGTGAAATCATACAATATTGTTCATTTATTTTTGGCCTATTTCACTTAGCATGATGATTTCAAGGCTCATCCATATCACAACTTCCTTTTTGTGACTGAATAATATTCCACTGTATCTATATACCACAGTATTTTGACATACATGTTTTTTAATTTAGCATTTGGATGGACAATGTATATCACTTGGTTTAACTTTACTTCTACTTAACTTAATGACATCATATTCTCTTACTCCTATGTCAAATTTGGATTTTCAGGTGTCAATCAAAGAGTTTGAGGTATTTCATTATTTTGTTCCCCACTAAGTACATTTCATCTTGTTTCCACCATCTTTGGCTATAGCTTTGTTTGTACACTTATTTGAACATTTTAAAACAGATTCCTTTTTTGCATTTAAATGTGTAGAAACTGGAACATTTGATACTATTGTTAAGACATGTAGGTTTCATGAAATTATAAGGAAATACACTCACTGATTATACTGAAATAATGACTCTCAAGCCTCAGCTGGATATTTATTGCAATTAAACCACTTGATTCTGTGTGTGAAAGAAAATAGATTATTTAAAGGGATTATTCCCCCTCTCCCCATTTTCCCTGTTCCTTCCTTGAGAATTCTCTTTAAATAAGATATGAGCCTTGGAGAAGTAATCATCTTGCAAACATGAGGGCAAGATCAAGGAAATAGCAGGAATTCAAATTAAATGTCCTCATGCTACTGAACCATTTCATAATTCTGGATTTGTCCATTTCTAGAGTTCCTATTATGTGTGAAAATTAAATGTCCTTATTAATTAAATAAAGTGAGACAGTAGGGTATCATGAAGATAAAGACCACATCATTCCATTTCCCCATCACTGTATGTGCGGTATCTAGCAATGGAAGATAGCAAACAAATATTTCTTGAGAGAATGAATAGGCACAAAATGCTTAACATGTATTATAAAAGAGTCTGTCAAACAGGTAAAATGTAATTGTGAATTTATGAACCTATAACATGTAAACTGCACATTGAAGTTTCATATATTTTTTTAAAAGTACATTGTGTAGGGCACATCCCAGTTTATGGTCTGATATATAAGAAGCTTAGAAGATATCACTCTTGTCCTTACAATAAGAAAAAAAAATCAGCAAATCAACAACTCTTCTTAAAAGTCATCAGATAATTGAAGCCACAGGGCAGATTTCTGTCCCCCAAACTAGAGAGTCTGACAGACAGTTACAGAGAATCACAGCTTACCAGAAGCAGAAGTCCAGAATCAAAAGCCAACAGTTGAAGCCAATTTTAGCAGAAACACTTTAAACTGTTATCGATGAAATGCTCAAAGCTCAGTATGAACTAGTTTGAGAGTTAAAAAAAATCTGAGAATCACGTTTTAAAGGAGCTTTATTGAACTTAAACTTAAGGACTCTTGTAGGAATCTTAATTTAAAGATCAAAGAAAAATTGTCTTGTGGTCATGACAAGGGGAAGGGAAAAGTAACCATTTTGAAATATGCACAGAACTCTCTATTGTTGTTCACAAAGCCTGCTCTTTGAGGAAAACTATTTTAACTCAAGCCTAATCTACTAGAATTTTATTAAAGACCAGGTGGGTGGGGTGCCTAGGTGTCTCAGTGGGTTAAGCCTCTGCATTCGGCTCAGGTCATGATCATAGGGTCCCGGGATCGAGCCCTGCATGGGACTCTCTGCTCAGCAGGGAGCCTGCTTTCCCCCAACCGCCTGCTGCCCTGTCTGCTTGTGATCTCTCTCTCTGTGTCAAATTAAAAAAAAGAAAAAGGAAAAAAAACCCCAAGTGAACTAAGTAAAAAGAAATATTCAACTCTAGCTCCCTTTGTCTCAAGCTCACTAAAACGCTAAGACCTAGTCATAGGACTGCAGAATGCTCCCCTTCTTCCCACACGTCACCAGCACATCAATAGGGCTCCTGTAGAATAATTGGGGATTACAGCTAAAATAATTGCAACCCTCAGAAGCCCAGATGGCAAAAACAGTTAAGAGTCCAACTTTCAGTTTCAGCTCAGGTCATGATCTCAGGGTCATGAGATGGAGCCCCACATCAGGCTACATGCTCAGCGCAGAGTCTTCTTAAGACTCCCCCTTTCCCTTTGCCTCTCCCTACCACTATTTCACTAGAAACGAAGAAATATATCTTTAAAAAAACAAACAACTGCAAGTCTCACACCCTAGTTTAGAAGTTTCTAAGAAAATCCAAAGGCAACAGGGAAGACAATGATAAAGAAGGACACTAGGGAAAATCTTAGCCTCCAACACTGCAGCAAACAGTAAACATGGCATAACACCTAGCCAGATAAACTTAAAGCTTCACCCTAAAGGTCTATCTACTTCAGTTCCCTTTATGCAATACATCTTGTCAAGCTTTCAACAACAAAAATTACAAGTCAAATTAAAAAGCAAAAAGTCCAGTCTGAGAGACAAAGCCAGTCCTTAAGCCAGAGTTAGCTATGGCTGAAATTTCAGAAGCATTAGGCTGAGAATTAAAATAACTAGGAAAGAGATGCAAAGGCTGTAATGAAAAAGTGGACAACATCAAGAATGGATGTGTAATATAAGACAAAAAAAATAATGTAAGACACAAGATGGAAATTCTAAGAAAAACTCAGAAGGGACTGTTAGAAATCAAAAACACTGTAACAGAAATGAAAAATGCCTTTGGCGGGTTCATCAATACCAGATATGGCCAAGGAAATAATCATTGAGCTTGAAAATATGTCAGTAAGAACTTCCAAAACTGAAAAAAAGAAAAACATGGAACAAAAATTTTAAAATATCTAAATAAATGGAGAAATATTTCACGTTCATGGATAGGTAAACTCAATATTGTTAAGATATTGATTCTTCAAAAATTGATCTATAAATTCAATGCAGTCTCAAATATCATCCCAGCAAGTAACTTGTGGATATTAACTAACTGATTCTATAGTGTATATGAAAAACCAAAAGATCCAGAATGGTCAGCACATAGTGAAGAAGAACAAAGTCAGAAATGTGCAACCTACCAAGACTGAGTTAAGAAGAAATAGACAATTTGAAAGACTGATAACAAATACAAAGATTGACTCAGTAATCAAAAACCTCCCAATAGGGGCGCCTGGGTGGCTCAGTGGGTTAAGCCGCTGCCTTCGGCTCAGGTCATGATCTCAGGGTCCTGGGATCGAGTCCCATATTGGGCTCTCTGCTCAGCAGGAAGCCTGCTTCCCTCCCCCTCTCTCTTTGCCTGCCTCTCTGCTTACTTGTGATCTCTCTCTGTCAAATAAATAAATAAATCTTAAAAAAAAAAAAAACAAAAATAAAAACAAAAAAAAACACCTCCCAATAACAACAAAAGCCAAGGACAAAAAGCAAAAACTCCACAGGTGAATTTGACCACATATTTAAAGAATTAATACAACTATGTCATAAACCATTTAAATTTACAAACTCATTTTATAAGGCCAGCATCACCCCAATACAGACAAAGACACTATAACAAAAGAAGACCACAGGGCAATATTTATAATGAACATATGTAAAAGCCCTCAACAAAATACTAGCAAACAAATTCAACAGCACATTGAAAGGATCATGACCTTGTAGAATTTATCCATAGGATGGAAGGATGGTTCAATATAAGCAGATCAGGCAATGTGTTACACCATAATAACAGAATAAAGGATAAATATCACACGATCATCCTGCCAGATGCCAAAAATGCTTTTGACAAGATTTAACACCCTTTTGTGATCAAAACTCCCAGCAAACTAGATACAAAAAGTACTTACCTAAAACAATAAAGGCCATATAGAAAAAACCTATATCTAACATCATAGTCAATGGTGGAAAGCTAAAAGCTATTAAGATCTGGAGTAAAACAAGGATAACAATTCTCACCACTTCAAATCAACACAAAAAATCCAGTAGAGTTTTTTATTAACTGACAATGAACTGTCTGAAAAGAAATTTAAAAATCCAATTTACATTAACATCAAAAAGAACAAAATGCTTAGGAATAAACTTAACAAAGTTGGTGAAAGACATGTACACCCAGAACCATAAAACTTTGATGAAAACAATTTAAACAGGTACAAATAGACTGCGGTTCACGTCTCTTGGAGTGGTGGGTCGCGGCTGGACAGGTCTCCTCTGCTGGTTGAAATGTGTATAATTTTACCTGCATCAATCATTCGTGATGGGCTGCCACTTTCTGCTTCCACTGACTATGAACAAGGCACAGGCATGCAGGAGTGCAGAAGACATTGTAAAACACTTTCAGAGAAACTTGCTCAGCGTCCTGATAGATGTACCCTGAAAACTGGACATTATAACATTCATTTTATTAGCTCTCTGGGAGTGAGTTACATGATGTTGTGCCCTGAAAATTATCCAAATGCTCTGGTCTTCTCTTTCCTGGATGAGCTTCAGAAGGAGTTCACTACTACTTACAACATGATGAAGACAAACCCTGCTGTCAGACCATACTGTTTCATTGAGCTTGATAACTTCATTCAGAGGACCAAGCAGCAATATAATCATCCCGGTTCTCTTTCAACAGAGATAAATCTATTGGACATGCAGATGGAAATCAAGCTGAGGCCCCCTTATCAAATTCCGTGTGTGAACTGGGGTGGGCCCATGGAGTCTCATCTGCATTTTCTATTGACTCTAAAGGTGCTGGTAAGATTTCATCTGCTCACCTGCGACTGGAACCAGTGGCTCTGTCAGAGATTGTGGCATTTATCCTTAGTCTTATATGCAGCTCTGAATTTAATTTGAGGTTTTCATGCCATAGAAAAGTCTTTTGCAGAGTGATGGTGAAGATTTTAATTACATCGTTGCATTTTTTCCTTGGAACAGCAGCCTGTCTTTCCCAGTGTTACTTATTTGCCTATTACCCTGGCTGGCCAAATGTCAAATCTTTTTTTGACTTTTGGTTTAATCTGTCTGTGCAACATCTCTAGAATTGCTCAACCTGTGGCAGCTTTTCTTTCACGTGACTGTGGGAGCGTTTGTTCCACACTGCAGATCTGACTAAGGCAAGCCCAGAGCAAGGCTCCTAATTACGATGTCTGACCCCATCCTTCAGACATACTGCCCTGGCACCTGGGGAAAAAGGAGGGAGTATACCCTAACTGCCACTGTGATGAAGAAACCATTCACCACAATCGAGAAGCTCTGCTTTCTTTCTCTCCAACTATCCTTTTTGTTTTAAATCAGCGTATCATGCCTGGGAGCGTGGCAGTTCCTGCTAGGAAAGCTCCTCACATTAGTCATGAGATTATTATTCAGAGGAGGAGGAGATATCTCTCTCCTGGGCCATGACCATGGAAGAACAGTCAGAAGCCCTTTGGAGACTTGGCCAGCAGTCCTGAATCCTTCTAAAGAGTTCAATCAAAAAACTTGTGTGGTACATGTTCTGAGAATCAAGTGGGGACTCTACAGCCTGGGTTCGCCTTTGTGAGGCATAAGTATAGCCCAGACAAAAAGATGCCATGGAGTTTATGTTTAAAATAACTTGCTAAATATCAGATTACTTACACTCTTATAGTACCATGAGTTTATGAAGTCCAGGATGGTGTAGAATTGGTTCTTTTTCCTGTTATATTTTTGCTTGATTCTTAACTCTGGAAATCACTTGATCTAGGAGACGGCTTTTTTGAGTTTATCTCTAGAACATCACAAGTATTGAGAACAAAATAATGTGTTTCCTTTCTAGACCATGTTTGTAGTTTCTTTCGAAATCACCTTTTTAAAAAGATTTTATTTATTTATTTGACAGAAATCACAAGTAAGTGGAGAGGCAGGTAGAGAGAGAGAGGAGGAAGCTGGCTCCCCACGGAGCAGAGAGCCCAATGCGGGGCTCGATCTCAGGACCCTGTGATCATGACCTGAGCTTAAGGCAGAGGCTTTAACCCACTGAGCCTCCCAGGCACCCCTCAAAATCACTTTTTAGACATGTGATTTGTTAGATTATAGCCATTGTTCCCCAGACTTCAATCATTTGAGTATTAAATATACTATTATTTCTTAGTATTTACTTTTTAAATCTTAAAATAGTTTAAAAACAAACTAATCTCTACTCCAAGAAGAAAACCAGCATCAATTTACCATGAGTAACTACAAAGTAAAACAAAAAATGTTATTAAATTCTAACTAGATACTAATGCCCCCCCAGCATCTGAACCCAAGAAGCCTGCTCTTTGTTGCAGTGAGAGAGATCTTGCCCAACAAAAAAATGGGGCTCTATCTGCGGAATTATCAGAAGGATAAAATTGTAAAGGGAATGACATTTTCCCTTTGACTCTATATTATTTACTTCTGTGTTGTATACCACCCAAACTCCCCTTGTGTGCCACCAGTGGTGTGGGTCCTGCCCTATGGAAACACTGACGTATACTAAGAGAACCGGGAGGTAACTTCTCCTGGCAGCTCATTCTATTTTGTGGCTTTGAGGAGTTTGGCACCTAGTATCTTAGAAAACTTATTTGCTTTTTGATAACATTATAAGGTTGTTCAAGCAGTTATGAATTAATAATACAGGAAGAACTGTGTGATACCACTAGCAAAGTCTGCAACTTTCCTGGTTTGAAAGTTACCTTCATTAATGACTTTCTTTTGTGTTTATTTGTTTATTTTTTAAAAGATTTTATTTATTTATTTGGCACAGAGAGAGAGAGAGAGAGATCACAAGTAGGCAGAGACAGACAGAGAGATAGGGGGAAGCAGGCTCCCCACCGAGCAGAGAGCCCAATGTGGGGCATGATCCCAGGACCCTGAGATCATGACCTGAGCCAAAGGCAGAGGCTTAACCCACTGAGCCACCCAGGCACCCCTTCTTTTGTTTTTAAAGAAAAGAGTCCAAGCAAAGTATATATAAGGAACTAAAATTTTATATCTAGAAAATAGTGGGCCCGTTACATATAATTTATGTTACTGGGTGTATTTTTTAAGCAGAATAGTCCAGAGGGGTAAAGTCGTTGAACTACCATGTTTACCAGAACCCTTATATATAGGTATGTCTGCAACTGTAAAATCTTGCTTAACTGAGGGTGAGGGAGTCAAGATGGCAGAGGAGTAGCAGACTGAGATGACATCAGGTCACAGGAGTTCAGCTAGATAGCTATCAAACCATTCTGAACACCCACAAACCCAACAGGAGATCGAAGAGAAGAAGAGCAGCAATTCTAGAAACAGAAAATCCACCACTTTCTGAAAGGTAGGACGTTTGGAGAAATGAATCCGAAGTGACAGGAAGATAGACTTTGGGGGGAGTGGCCGGTTCCCAGCAAGCTGTGGAGCAATGGAGCACAAAATTCGGACTTTTAAAAGTCTGCTCCACTGAGGGACATTGCTCCAAAGGCTAAGCGGGGGTGGAGCCCTCGCAGGGGCAGTGTGGTTTCAGGTCCTGCGGGACCACAGGAAGATCAGGGGTGTCTGAGTGTAGCAGAGCTCCTGTGTATCAGAACTGAGAAGCCGGTGGCAGAGACGAGCCAAGGAGTGAACTCTCAGCTCAGGGTTACCTTAAACTGTGATCCATGGCACAGTTGGGCCACTGCTCTTTGAGCTGGGCCCCCACAAATGGTAGATCCAGGGAGACTCACGTCCATTCACCAGAAGAGCAGAGCAGGAAGATCTGCCAGGTTTGGAGACTCCAGCAGGGCTGTGTGCCAGAGACAGAAATGTTCAGTGACAGGCCGGGTGAGCTTGGAGCACGGCCAGAGAACAGGAAGATGGGACTGATTGAGTGCTTTTCTCTAACGGCACCCTGAGGAGTGGGGCCCAAAGCTCTTGGCTCCTCTGGGTGGGAGATAGGGAGGCCGCCATTTTCATTCCCATCCTCCAGTGCTCTACGGAAAGCATTCAGGGAACAAAAGCCCCAGAGAGCAAACCTAAGCAGGTTACCTAGCCCGGCCCCTGGCAGGGGCAGCATAATTCTGCCTCCGACAAAGACATTTGAGAATCACTACAACAGGCCCCTCCCCACAGAAGATCAGCAAGAACATCCAACCAAGACCAAGGTCACTGATCAGGGAGAACAGCGGAATTCCAGAGGAGGGGAAAGCAAAGCATGGAATTTGTGGCTTTCTCCCCATGATTCTTTAGTCTTGCAAAGTTAATTAAATTTTTTTATTTTATTTTTTTCTTATTTTTTCTTTTATTTTTTCTTATTCTAATTTTTTTAACCTTTCTTCTTTCCTCTTTTAACATTTTTTAACTACTTTATCTTAACAATACCTTTCTAAAAATTTTTTTTAAAAGATTTTATTTATTTATTTGACAGACAGAAATCACAAGTAGGCAGAGAGACAGGCAGAGAGAGAGGAGGAAGCAGGCTCCCTGCTGAGCAGAGAGCCAGATGTGGGGCTCGATCCCAGGACGCTGAGACAATGACCCCAGCCAAAGGCAGAGGCTCAACCCACTGACCCACCCAGGTGCCCCTAAATTTTTTTTTTAAATCCATTATTATAGTTATATTTTATCCTTCATTGTATCTAACTTTATTTTTTGTATACATATAGGGTTTTTTCTTTCAAGAAATTTTGGGATACAATTTCTTCTAATAGATCAAAATATAACCTAAATCTAGCACAGGGCTTTGCTCTAGTCTCCAGCCTGAGCAAATTCTCTCCACTTTCTTTTTCTTTCTTTTTCCAACCAACTTATTTTATCAATTCCTTTTTTAGAATTTTTTAAAATTTTCATCATTACAGTCATATTCCATCCCTTCATTGTGTTTACCCTTATTTTGTGTGTGTGTGTATATATATATATTATATATTATATATATATTATATATTATATATATACACACATATATTTATATATATAAATATATATGTGTGTATATATATAAATATATATATTTATATATATTTATATATATTTATATATTTATATATATAAAATATATATAAATATGTATTTTTATATATTATATATTTATATATATTTATATATAAATATATATTTTTATATATTATATATTATTTTATAATATATATTATATATATGTATATATTATATATGTGTGTATATTATATATTATATTATATTATATTATATATGTATATTATATTATTATATTATATTATATATGTATATTATATTATATATAATATATATAATATATATATTATATTAATAATATAATATATATATTATATTATATATATTATTATATTATATATTATATATATACACATATATAAATATATAATATATACATTTATATATATTATATATAACACACACATATATAAATATATATAATATATATTTATATGTGTGTATGATATATATAATATATAAAAATATATATATTATATATATACACATATTTATATATGTGTATATATGTGTAAAATATAAAATATATATTTTATATATATTTTATATATATATTTGTGTATATATATAAGTTTTATATATATATTTGTATATATATACATATATATATTTGTATATATATAAGTTTTTCTTTCTAATATATATATATACACATATATATACATATATATGTATATATATGTGTATATATATATATTAGTTTTTTTACACTTCTTCTTACCCCTTTTCTTCTCCCCCCAATTTGGGGTCTCTTCTGATTTGGCTAGTGTACATTTTTCTGGGGTCTTTTCCTCACTTTTAGTATTTTATTCTCTTGTTCAGATACTTTTATCTGGATAAAATGACAAGGTGGAAAAACTCACCACAAAAAAAAAAAAAAAACAACAGGCAGCACCAAAGGCTAGGGACCTAATCAATACAGACATTGGTAATATGTCAGATCTAGAGTTCAGAATGATGATTCTCAAGGTGCTAGCTGGACTCAAAAAAGGCATGGAAGATATGAGAGAAATGCTGTCTGGAGAAATAAAAGCCCTTTCTGGAGAAATAAAAGAAATAAAATCTAACCAAACTGGAATCAAAAAAGCTATTAATGTGGTGCAATAAAAAAATGGAGGCTCTTACTGCTAAGATAAATGAGGCAGAAGAAAGAATTAGTGATATAGAGGACCAAATGATGGAGAATAAAGAAGCTGAGCAAAAGAGAGACAAACAACTACTGGACCATAAAGGGAGAATTCAAGAGATAAGTGATACATAAGATGAAAAAATATTTAAAAAATTAAGATTCCAGAAGAAGAAGAAGAGAGAGGGGGGCAGAAGGTATATTGGAGTGAATTATTATAGAGAATTTCCCTAATATGGCAAAGGGAACAAACATCAAAATCCAGGAGGCACAGAGAACCCCCCTCAAAATCCATAAAAATAGGTCCCCACCCTGTCATCTAATAGTAAAGCTTACAAGTCTTAGTGACAAAACGAAAATCCTGAAAGCAGCCTGGGACAAGAAGTCTGTAACATACAATGGTAAAAATATTAGCTTCGCAGCACACTTATCCACAGAAACCTGGCAGGCCAGAAAGAACTGGCATGATATATTCAGAGCACTAAATGAGAAAAAACATGCAGCCAAAATACTATATCCAGCTAGGCTATCATTGAAAATAGAAGGAGACAAAAAGCTTCCAGGACAAATAAAAACTAAAAGATTTTGTAAACACCAAATCAGCCCTACAGGAAATATTGAAAGGGTTCCTCTAAGCAGAGAGAGAGCCTAAAAGTAGTAGACCAGAGAGGAGCAGCGACAATATACAGTAACAGCCACCTTACAGGAAATATAATGGCACTAAATTCATATATTTCAATAGTTACCATGACTGTAAAAGGGCTAAATACCCCTGTCAAAAAACACAGGGTATCAGAATGGATAAAAAAACAAAACCCATCAATATGCTGTCTACAAGAAACTCATTTTAGACCCAAAGACACCTCCAGATTTAAAGTGAGGGGATGGAAAACAATGTACCATACTAATGGACATCAAAAGAAAGCTGGAGTGGCAACCTTTATATCAGATAAACTAGACTTTAAGCCAAAGACTATAATAAGAGATGAGGAAAGACACTATATCATACTCAAAGGGTCAGTCCAAAAAGAAGATCTAATAATTTTAAATATCTATGCCCCTAAGGTGGGAGCAGCCAACTATATAAACCAATTAATAACAAAATCAAAGAAACACATCAACAATAATACAATAACAGTAGGGGACTTTAACACCCCCCTCACTGAAATGGACAGATCATCTAAGAAAAAGATCAACAAGGAAATAAAGGCCTTAAATGACACACTTGACCAGATGGACATCACAGATATTTTCAGAACTTTCCATCCAAAAGCAACAAAATACACATTCTTCTCTAGTGCACATGGAACATTCTCTAGATTAGATCACACCCTGGGTCACAAATCAGGTCTCAACCAGTACCAAAAGATTGGGATCATTCCCTGCATATTTTCAGACCACAATGCTCTGAAGCTAGAACACAGTCACAAGAGGAAAATTGGAAAGAACCCAAATACACGGATGCTAAAGAGCATCCTACTAAAGAATGAATGGGTCAACCAGGAAATTAAAGAAGAATTGAAAAAAATCATGGAAACAAGTTATAATGAAAACACAAATGTTCAAAATCTGTGGGACACAGCAAAGGCAGTCCTGAGAAGAAATTGTATAATGAACAAGCCTTTCTCAAGAAACAAGAAAGGTCTTAAGCACACAACTTAACCCTACACCTAAAGGAACTGGAGAAAGACCAGCAAAAGCCTAAACCTAGCAGGAGAAGAGAAATAATAAAGATCAGAGCAGAAATCAATGAAATAGAAACCAAAAAAACAGTAGAACAAATCAATGAAACTAGAAGCTGGTTCTTTGAAAGAATTAATGAGATTGATAAACCCCTGGCCAGACTTATCAAAAAGAAAAGAGAAAGGACCCAAATTAATAAAATCATGAATGAAAGAGGAAAGATCACAGCCAACACCAAAGAAATACAAACAATTATAAGAACATATTATGAGCAACTATACACCAGCAAATTTGAAAATCTGGAAGAAATGGATGCATTCCTAGAGATGTATAAACTACCAAAACTGAACCAGGAAGAAATAGAACACTGAACAGACATATAACCAGTAAGGAGATTGAAGCAGTCATCAAAAATCTCCAAAAATAAGAGCCCAGGGCCAGACAGCTTCCCAGGGGAATTCTACCAAACATTTAAAGAAGAATTAATACCTATTCTCTTGAAAATGTTCCAAAAAATAGAAGTGGAAGGAAAACTTCCAAACTCATTTTATGAGGCCAGCATTACCTTAATCCCAAATCCAGACGAAGACCCCATCAAAAAAGAGAATTACAGACCAATGTCCTTGATGAACACAGGTGCAAAAATTCTCACCAAAATACTAGCCAATAGGATACAACAGTACTTTAAAAGGATTATCCACCACGACCAAGTGAGATTTATTCCTGGGCTCCAAGGTTGGTTCAACATCTGCAAATCAATCAATGTAATACAATACATTAATAAAAGAAAGGACAAGAACCATATGATACTCTCAATAGGTGCTGAAAAAGCATTTGACAAAGTACAGCATCCTTTCTTGATCAAAAGTCTTCAAAGTGTAGGGATAGAGGGTATATACCTCAATATCATCAAAGCCATCTATGAAAAACCCACAGCGAATATCATTCTCAATGGACAGAAACTGAGAGCTTTTCTGTTAAGGTCAGGAGCACAACAGGGCTGTCCACTATCACCACTGCTATTCAACATGGTACTAGAAGTCCTAACCTCAGCAATCAGACAGCAAAAAGAAATGAGGAGAACACAGGCTGCAACCTCTTTGACCTCAGCCACAGCAACTTCTTCCTAGAAACATCGCCAAAGGCAAGGGAAACAAGGCCAAAAATGAACTATTGGGATTTCATCAAGATCAAAAACTTTTGCACAGTAAAGGAAAAGTCAACAAAACCAAAAGACAACTGACAGAATGGGAGAAGATATTTGCAAACAACATATCAGATAAAGAGCTAGTACCCAAAATCTATAAAGAACTTATCAAACTCAACACCCAAAGAACAAATAATCCAGTCAAGAAATGGGCAGAGGACATGAACAGACATTTCTGCAAAGAAGACATCCAAATGGCCAACAGACACATGAAAAAGTGCTCCACATCACTCAGCATCAGGGAAATACAAATCAAAACCACAAATGAGATACCACCTCACACCTGTCAGAATGGCTAAAATTAACAAGTCAGGAAATGACATGCTGGCGAGGATGCGGAGAAAGGGGAACCCTCCTACATTGTTGGTGGGAATGCAAGCTGGTGCAACCACTCTGGAAAACAGCATGGAGGTTCCTCAAAACTTGAAAATAGAGCTACCCTATGACCCAGCAATCACACTACTGGGTATTTACCCTAAAGTTACAAATGTAGTGATCCAAAGGGGCACATGCACCCGAATGTGTATAGCAGCAATGCCCACAATAGCCAAACTATGGAAAGAACCCAGATGTCCGTCAAAGATAAATGGATAAAGAAGATGTGGTATATAAATACATTGGAATACTATGCAGCCATCAAAAGAAATGAAGTCTTGCCATTTGCAATGTCCTGGATGGAACTAGAGGGTTAAGCTGAGTGAAATAAGTCAATCAGAGAAAGATAATTATCATATGATCTCCCTGTTATGAGGAATTTGACAGGCAAAGTGGGGGTTTGGGTGTAGGGAAGGAAAAAATGAAACAAGATGGAATCAGGAGGGAGACAAACCATAAGAGACTCTTAATCTCACAAAACAAACTGAGGGTTGCGGGGGGTGGGGGGTAATGGAGAGGGTGGTTGGGTTATGGACATTGGGGAGGGTATGTGCTATGGTGAGTGCCAAGAAGTGTGTAAGCCTGATGATTAACAGACCTGTACCCCTGGGGCTAATAATGCATCATGTGTTAATTAAAAAATAAATAAACTTTAAAAAAATAAAAATATATTACTTATTTTAAAAAATCTTGCTTAACTAGAAACTTTTTGCTGCACTCCCCTTTTAGGATAATGAGGCAAAAGGAAGACAATAAGTTTGTAATATCAGGGACTTATTTAAAACAGGAAATTCCATTTCAATTTTCTGCCTCTAACAAAACTGCACAGAAATTATGTGTATTCTGAGAGCTACCCCAAGATATACCACATGATCCTGAATCAGCAAAATAAAGTTGATTTATGTTTGGCATTTTGTACTTTTTTACTGAGCCAAGAAATTGAAGTGGTTCGGTTTAGAAAGATTTTTCTGAATTAATGGTTAAAACAAGAAGAGTTCTCTTATAAATAGACAGTTAACCAAGAAAATGGAGCATTCTGTGAGTTTGTTATATATTGATACTTTATGGTTCTCTTAACCAGTTTGGTTCAGTATGGTTCTTCTTACTATTGAATTATTGAATTATAGTGTTTGGTGTTTGGATCATGTAGTAAGGACACTTTAAAACTCACCAGCTGTCTTTAAAGGGTTAATTTGTTTTTTTCCTTTGTTTTGTTTTGTTTTTCTTTGTTTTGTTTTTTTCACCACTATTTTGGATAAAGGGATGTTTACATCTTAATGTAAAAAATGAAAATAGGCATAAAGAATGTTTCATGTTTAAAAAAAAGGTACAAATGTATGGAAAGATATCCTGTGTTCATGAATTAGAACTAGCATCATTAAAACGTCCATACTACCTAAAGTTATCTACAGATTCAATGTAACTGCTATCAAAATTCCAATGGAATTTTTACAGAAATGTCAACAAAATCCTAAAGCTCATTTGGAACCCCAAATACTCCAAATAGCCAAACCAATCTTGAAAAAGAAGAACAAAGCTGAAGGCATCATTCTTCAAAATATGTTAAATATTCAATAATCAAAATGGTATGACACCAGCATAAAAATAGAGCAATAGAACAGAATAAAGAGCACAGAAATAAATCAACACATTTACAGTCAACTGACAAGGATGCCAAGAATACATATGGAAAAAGGATAGCCTCTTCAACTAATGGTGTTAGGAAAACTAGACAACCACATGCAAAAGAATGAGATTGGACCCTTATATTACACCACTCTCAAAAATTTACTCAAAATGGGGGTGCCTGAGTGGCTCAGTCAGTTAAGTGTCCATCTTGGCTCAGGTCATGAGTCCAAGGTCCTGGGATGGAGCACCATATTGGGCTCCCTGCTCAGTGGGGAACCTACCTCTCCATCTCCCTCTGCCCCTCCTCTCCTGCCCAAGCTCTCTCTGTCAAATAAATAAATAAATAAAATCTTTTAAAAAAAATTAACTCAAAATGAATTAAAGGTTTTAAACATAAGGCCAAACCATAAAAACTCCTGGAAGAAAGTAGAGGAAAAAATCTTCCTGACTTTGGCCTTGGCAATATGACCAAAAACAGACAACAAAAGCAAAAATGGACAAGTGGAATTACATCAAACTAAAAAGCTTCCACACAAAATGAAAAAGCAACCTACAGAGTGGGAGAAAACATTTGCAGGGCCTCTATCTGATTAAAAAGTTGTTTCCAAAGTATATAAGGAAGTCCTACAACTCAAGAGATTTAAAATAGGCAAGTACTGAATAGACATTTTTCCAAAGAAGACATAAAAGTGGCTGAGAGGTTAATGAAAATTTCTCAACACTAGTTATCATCAGAAAAATGCACATGAGAAAACGACAATGATCAATTCACACCTGTTAGAGTGGCTATTACCAAAACACAAAAGATAAAAAGTGTTGATATGGAGGAAAGGGAACACTTGTGCCCTGTTGGTGGGAATATAAATTGGTGCAGCCACAGTGGAAAACAATATAAAGTTTTCTCAAAAAATTAAGAATAGAATTACCATATGACCCATTAATCTCACTTCTGGAAATCCACCCAAAAGAAATGAAGCAATCTAAATATCCATTGACAGATGAGTGAATAAAGAAAATGTGGTATATTCATAGAATGGAATATTATTCAGTCTAAATAAAGGAAATTCTATAGTAAGTGATATTATGTTATATACTTAAAAGTTTGCTGAGGGTAAATGTTAAGTGTTCTTATCACAAGAAAATAAGAATAATAATAAATAAAGAGGACCAAGGAGGAGGGAATGGATATATTTACAGCATAAATTGTAGTATTTTATGGGTATGTGGTGCAGTGCTTTTATGGATATGGACTTACTTCCAAACTCATTAAGTTGTATACAGTAAATATGTACAACTTTTTATATGTCAGTTATACCTCAATAAAATGGCTTTTAAAAATAAAAACAATAGATAAAGTTAATATAACAAAAATTTGGTTCCTTGAGAATATCAACAAAATTAACAAAGGTTTAACTAGACTAAAGAAAAGAGAGAAGACTCAAATTACTAAAATTGGAAATGAAAGTAGGAATATTACTAAGACCTGATAGGAATAAAACTAATTAAAATAGAATGCTATGAACAACTGTACTGTACAAAATTATATAGCCCAGATGAAATAGACAAAATTCTAGAAACACACAAACTAACAAAACTGACTTAAAAATAAATAGAAAATCTGAATAGATTTATAACAAATAAGAGATTTAATCAATAACCAAAACTTTTCAATAAATAAACGGTCAAGGCCAGATGACATCACTGGTGAAGTGATTTCATTTTAAGTCAAACACTTAAAGAAGAAATAACACGATCTGCAGACTAACTTATAAGACGTTTATGAATATAAATGCAAAAGACTTTTGTAAAATACTAGCAGATTGAATTTAATAGCATATTAAAAGTATTATACATTATGGCCAAGTGACATTTATTCCAGGAATGTAAGTGTGGTTCAAAACAAGAAAGTAAATTAATGTAATACATCACAACACTATATGATGTATTCCATTGATAGATTACATCTATGACTGTGTCAACAAATGCAGGAAAAGAATTTGATAAGATTTGCCACACTTTCATGATAAAAACAATCAAATATGAATAGAAGATAATGTCCTCACCTGACAGTGTGTATTTATAAAAATGCTACAGCTAACATTATACTCAAATAGTGAAAGAATGAAAGATTTCCCCGTAAAATCAGAAACAAGCCAAAGATGCCTGCATTCACCACTTCTAGTCAACATTTTGCTGAAATGTCTAGCCAGAGCAATTATTCAATAAAAAAAGAAATAAAGGCATCTGATTCAGAAATGAAAAAGTAAAACTATCTCTATTTTCAGATAACATGATTTTATATGTAGAAAATCACAATACACAGGGAGGAAAAAAACACCTCAATTTGAGCTAAGAAACAAATTTACAATGTTGCTGGATACAAAATCAGCACACTAAAATTAGACATACAGATGGCCAACAGACACCTGAACAGATACTTAACATTACTGATTATCAGGGAAACACAAATCAAAATTATAATGAGATACCTCACACTTGTCAGAATGGCTAAAATAAGGAACACAAGAAACAACAGGTGTTGGCAAGGACGTGGAGAAAGGGGAACCCTCTTGCAATGTTGGTGAGAATGCAAACTGGTGCACCCACTCTGGAAAACAGTATGGAGGTTCCTCAAAAAAGTTGAAAATAGAGCTACCTTATGATCCAGCAATTGCACTACTAGGTATTTACCCAAAGGATATAAAAATATTGATTTGAAGGGACACATGCATCCCGATGTTTATAGTGGCATTATCTACACTAACAGCATAAATGTCCACTGACTGATGAATGGATAAAGAAGTTGTAGTATATATAGAATAGAATATTACTCAGCCATAAAAAAAATAAAATCCTGCCATTTGCAATAACATGGATGGAGCTAGAGAATATTATGCTGAGATAGTTAAGTCAGTCAGAGAGAGACAAATACCATATGATTTTAGTGACATGTGGAATTTAAGAAACAAAACAAATGAGCAAAGGGGAGAAAGAGAGAGGCAAACCAAGAAACAGATTCTTAACTATAGAGAACAAACTGATGATTACCAGAGGGGAGGGGAGGATGGGGGAAATAGGTGATGGGAATTAAGGAGGGCACTTGTGATGGACACCAGGTGGTGTTTGGATGTGTTGAGTCACTATACTGTACACCCAAAACTAATATTACACTGTATGCTAACTAGTTAGAATTTAAATAAAAATATTTTTAAAAATCTGTTGAGTTTCTATACATTAATATTGAAAAAGTCTAAAAACAAAATTAAGAAAACAATCTTATTGACATAACATCAAAAGAATATTTCCTGGAGTCAGCCTACTGTAGAAAGAGATCTATTAAGTTTTTCACTTAGCCCTAAATTTAATAATTTTCTATAAATTTTCTCTATCTCCTAAGAAAAATGAAAAAAAAAAGAGCCATAAACAGGGTTCTTGTTTCTTCTTCTTAGTCTATTGAGGAACTTCACCCAACATCTATAATTGAAACAGTCTTCAAGGTCTTTGAAACTTACAATTGTAAAGAAATAAATATACCAGAGACTATCTTAAAATATGTGGTAAGATAACGGGAAAAACTGGTTTGAGATGAGAACACAAAGAAGCAATAACTTACCATTATTGTTATTGACACAAATCCCCAGAATAAGGCAGTGATTGACCATGAGGGAAGTAGGATATAAAAAGTTCATGCAAGGATTATCTCCTTGTTTTTCACTGGGAAGTTTCTGTATTATTTTAAATAGCAGAAAAATGTTGCTGATCTCTATTTGAAGACGGGAACTAAATAAACACTATAGAATCTTCCCTTTTGCATCAAGACTTTCAGAATGACCAGGAAATTATTTTTTAAAAATCTATAATGGTGCTCAAATTAAGTGGAAACTCAATAGACCTAGATTTATATACAATTCTTGGGGAGAGATAACCTAAAGAATAAAATTAAATGAGGAAATCAATACCCCAAATGTATACTTAATACCATATATATTACTACTGAAACATATGAGTGGTAGTTCCAAGAATGCTTCAAATTTAGCACAAGGAGAAATCCAAGGGCAAATGGCAGGATAATCACATTCATATCCTAAAGTCAGGTTCACAGATAGTAACTCTAGGGTATCTAAAAGGCTTTAACATGAAAAATTATTGCAGGGTCATGAAAGACAAAACTTCTGAAGAAAATGAAAATTATGAGAGAGAGACAATAAACACAGCAAATTAAACACTTTATACCAAGGAAACACTTCAAGAAGATATACAAGATATATAAAATAACTAAAAGTAAGATATTCAAAGAGACATTAAAGGATATTTAATTAATTTAAAAAACCATAGACCATATAAAAATTTTCCTTGTTGAAATGGAAAACCCTTCAAAATAGTACTTGAAGGGCAAAATGAACACCTTAGAAAAAATATTCTTGACCTGAGAGACATAAAGAGATAATTCTTCCCAAGTACAGTAGATAGGGAGATAACAAAGATGAAGAATTTAAAAATAAACATGAGAGGTACTCATCTAATAGAATTTATAGAAATATTAAATGAGAGAACAGAAGATAAGCAGTAACAGTCATAATGACAACAGATGAGAAATGTCCAGAATTTATCAAAAACATAAATCCTCACTTAGCCTTCATAGCAGGAAAACAGATGATACTCGAAGGAAATAGAATCAAATTGACAGCAGACTTTTCACCACTAACATTGGCAAGAAGAAAATTAGACAAAAATCATTGTTACCTTGACCATACAAGGAGTTCTTAGATGTGACACCAAAAGTACAACAAATAACAAAACAGTCTGCTGGGATGCCTGGGTGGCTCTGTCAGTTAAGCATCTGCCTTTGGATCAGGTCATAATCTCGGGGTCCTGCTGGAGTCCCTCATTGGGCTCCCTGCTCAGCAGGGAGTCTTCTTGTCTCTCTCCCTCTGCCCCTCCACCCTGCTCATGCTCTCTCTCTCTCCCTTTCTCAAATAAATGAAGTCTTTAAAAAAAACAATAGAACAAAGTGCTAAGTTGGATCTCATAAAAATTAAAAACTTTAGTTCTTCAGAAGACACTGTTAAAGATTGAAAAACAATGATTTCTAGAAAATAATTGCACATCACATATCCAATAATAAACTTGTATCCAAGATACATAAAGAACTCTGATAACTCAATTTAAAAAAATTAAAAAGGGACAAAAAGATTTGGATAGCCACTTCCCCAAAGAAAATACAAATTTACAGATGGAAAATGAGCACATGAAGACAGATTTGACATCATTAGTCAGGGAAATGCAAACCACGATGAGGTATTAATACACACTGATAAGAGTGGCTAAAATTAAAAAAAAAAAACTTGACAATGCCACATGTTGACAAGAATGAAGAGCAACCAGAAATCAAAGGCAAAATGGCACCACCATTTGAAAAACAGTTTGACAGTTTCTTATAAACATAAACGAACCACACGACCTAAAGATCTCACTTCTAGATATTTACTCAAATGAAAAGAAAATTTACTATTCACACAAAAGCCTGTGCATTACTGTTTATAGTGGCTTTACATGTAACTATCCCCAATTGAAAGAATCCAAATATTCTTCAAATGACTAATGAATAAACAAGCCATAGTACAACCATACAATGAAATACTATGCAGCAACAAAAAGGAACAACTAATTACACATGCTAATATAGATGGATGAATCACAAATGTATCATGCCACATGAAAAGAAGTAAGACTCACAAGGTTGTATTTTGTATGAATCTACTTCCATGACATTCTGGGAAAGATAAAACCATAGAGACAGAAAACAGAAGGCATGGCAGAAGAGAAGTTAATTACCAAGGGCCATTTTTGTTGTGGTGAAACAGTTCTGTATCTTGATTTTGGTGGGGGTTATACAACTATATGCTTTTGTAAAC
Organism: Martes martes; assembly: GCF_963455335.1. NCBI lineage: Eukaryota > Metazoa > Chordata > Mammalia > Carnivora > Mustelidae > Martes > Martes martes. The sequence continues at coordinate 100,288,597 of NC_137895.1, read as the reverse complement.
ACTTGCAGAGCTATCCACTAGAAAGGGAAGAATTTTACTGTATTTTGCCTTAGTACAGGTATTTTTTAAAAAAGTAAAACAATAAAGTTTTCAGTAAAAAAAGAGAGCATTTTTCATGATATTGGAGCAAGTTGTTTCTTAAATAGGACACACACACCACTAACTTGAAAAGAAATAAATATAAATTTCCACAATCTGTCCATTGAATGATTCTATTAAGAGAATGGAAAGGCATCCCTCAGAGTGGGAAAAAGTACTTATAATTCACATATCTATAAAGGACTCATATCCAGAACACATAAAGGACTCCTCTAATTCAAGAAAGAAAAGACACATAACTTACTAGAGAACAATGGACAAAAGACTTGGACAAGCACTTCACAAAAGACTGCTCAAATAGCCAATGAGCATCATTGAGGGAAATGCAAATTAAATCCATATGCAATACAACTTCGGACCTAACCAGAGCAGCTAAAATGAAAAACACCTGACACTGCCAAGTGTTGGGGCATATACAAAGGAAACAGATCTCTCATGTTGGGGGAGTATAACTAATATATCAAAATACATGTACAAAATCATCATAATGGCACCATTTATAAAAGCCCCAACTTGAAAATCACCAACACTAAAATGAATCAATAAAACATGACGTATTCAGATAGAGGAACACTCTATAGCAAAGAGAAGGAAAGAACCACAACTACAGTCAATGATACTATAGGTGGATCTCACAAAACAGTACATAAAACAAAAAAATCCAGGTTACAATGTTACAAAAATCAGATTACAAGATTACATACTTCATGATTCATTTACATGCATTTCTAGAACAAGCAAAATATATTGTTAGATATTCAGATGTTGGTTCCCAATGGAGAATGGTACCTGAATGAACATACAAATGGGGCTTCTGGGATGTTCATACTGGCCTCTTCTTGATCTGAATGATAATTACTTGAGTTTATTCATTCTGTGAAATTCATAGAACTGAACAATGGGACTTGTGTACTTGTGTATTTGATGTTAACATTACATTGAAAGTTCTATCTACCATTTGATAATTGTGTGTGCTTTTTGTATACATTATGCTTTAAAAATTAATTCAAGGTGTACTAAAAATCTACCCAAGCAATGAGAAAAATAATTTAAAGTAACCTAAGAAGTTAAGAGGGGGTGCTGGGAATATTTCAGTCTGAATGCATCCCATCCCCTGTCCATTTTTGTTGTTGTTGTTGTTATTATTATTATGTTTAGTTAGCCAACATATAGTAGTTAATCTTGATGTAGTGTTCAACAGCTCATTAATTGTGTATGACACCCAGTGCTCATCACGACACATGCCCTCTTTAATACCCATCAACCAGTTACCTCATCCCCTCTCCCTTCTGTAACCCTCAGTTTGTTTCCCAGAGTCTCTCTCCACTTTTAATTTCAGCACATTCCCTTCTCCTGACAACCCAGCAGGTCTTCACAGAACAGATCAGGCTCTGTAGTGAACCCCATAAAGGAAATTGATGCAAGCCTGTCACTTCTCCATGAGAGAGTTTTCTCAGAGAGTCCCAGGGTGAGGATTAAGTATAGTGTTTTCTACAGAATGCTTGGCTTTCCAGTAACTGTGACCCCACGGATGAAGAAAAGCTCCACTATCTGGCTTGTCTCTTGGGCTCCCAGAATCTGAAAAGGAGCATTGTTGGTTGGCTTTTCCAGAAGCAGACATTGAGACAGCATTGAGGGTGCAAAATATTTATTAAGGATTAATGTCTCTGAGAGGAAGCCAAGTGTCAGGGTTGTGAAAAACAAGATGGACTAAAGGAAGAAGTTGAGCTATGATGCAGGTCCCCCAAAATCTCAGTCATCTTGGTAGGGAAGGCTAGAGCAAGTGTGGACTGTTCGAGTATTATAATAATAATTTGTTCTGAAAATGTTTTCATAGGAGGGATAGAGAATTACAGAAACCACAGGTCCCAATAAACTTATTGGAAGAATGCACTCTTCACACCATCAGAATTTTATTTATTAAAGTGTATTTTTATTTTTAGTATTGAGGTATATATTCAATATCATTAATCACCAATGAAATGCAAATCAGATCAGTAATTAAAGGCAAGAATTTCCTCATTCATTTTTCTATACTCAGAATTGTTTGATGCTCCAAATATCTGTGAATCAATAAGAAGTTCAAATGAGCAGCAGAATATAATGCAGGTAAGAAATTTAAGCTGCTCTCCCATAAAAGGCAATCCATGCATCTTGCCTGGTTCATCAGAAACATATTTTGAAATTGGTAATGGGCTTTGGGAAAGTTGGCCTCAGGAAGAGCCTAAAATGATACTGGTGAGCTCAGTTAATCCAGCAGATAATTACATCTCAGGGAGAAATGACGAGGACTTACCTTTAAGCACTTACATGCAGATAACTGTGGGAGTTCTATGACAGTTGAAACTGTACTGTTGACACAGGTTGGTACACAGATTATAAAAAGAAGTAAATGCCACAGAGTTTATGATGAGAGCAAACAGGATAACTATACAGAGGATTTAATAAATTGTGGGAAGAGGTTGGGAAACGCAATGGGGTTGGGAAGAGAGATTGGTAAGGAAAAATGAGAAGAAGTTAGCAAATGAAAGAACAGGAAATATTATTAAGTGGGTATATTTATTTTGAATACTCTTTCTTTGGAGTTGTCCTCCCACCTAAGACCACTGAGTACCTTCACAGAGAGTACCTAATAAGAGAACAGCAGAGATTGTACAAAAGGAATAAAACACAGCCATTCCTTTCCCCTGATGCGACTTTGCTTTTGTCTTCCTAGATTCCAAGATGGCCGAGAGTACTAAATTTTGGGGTATGGCACCTATCATCCTGAAGATGAGCAAAGACCCCACCAACTTCTACATAGGCCGAGCACTGTGGTTCAGCATTACTTTTCTTTATATTTCAGTTGTGTATGTAGTGCAAAACACCTGGCTTCACCTGGATGTAGACTTCCAGTGCCATGGAAATATCTCCAAAACCTGTCTGGCAGAATGCTACGAGAATCACTTCACGAGGCCTGTATTAGGAGTTTGGTATGTGGTTGGCTTCGCCTTTTCCTCCATTTTTTTTGTGATGGAGTTTTTTGTCTCTCAGACTGTACATAAGCAAACCAAGATATTTAAGAAGGCATCTTTGGAAAAGGAGCCCCATGGCCCTGAGAGAAACACAGACCACGTAGACACAAAGGAAGACGAGATTTTTGACTTATCCCGGGAGAAGCCCCTCCTGATAATGTATCTTGTCTACTTTCTCATTCAGTGGTCTGTACAGGTGATCTTCTTGGTCATTCTCATTCACTATCACCTACCACTGATTAAAAAACCCATTCAGTGCAGTACCCACATGTGTCATGGACCTTATGCATGCGTGCTGTTGGGGACACAGGAAAAGATGATGTCCATCATACTTCTGGCTACACTCTCGGTGGTTATCATGATGCTTTGTATTATGTTTTTCCTGTATACCATTAACACATACATAGTCATGGGACATAAATCGACCTGAGACATACAGAGGCTCTGTAAAATCCTGACAGTAGCCTTGATGATCAGTACTGATGACAAAACACGGAATGATGGCAGAGGAGGCCTGCAGCAGTCTGATACCAAAAAACAGACATTCTGGATCCTTCTTTCACATTCCCAGAACATTCTCATCTTAGAAAAATAAACTCGGAGATGGGACAAGGCTGCTTTCTTCTCATCTGGGTAATCAATTCATTTCCAAAGGAAAAATTGGAATAGGTTTCAGGGTATTTCAAAGGCAGGAATGTGAGGGCATTTTACCCTAGCAGTTTGAAATCCTGTCTATGGTGAAATTTTAAGAACTATTCTTTTTTTTTTCTTTTTCATTTTCATGTGTTTATTAGTTGTTGTTACGTTTTCTTTGGTAAAATGTCTAAGTTTTTTCCCTGCTTTTATTTTTTTTATTAACATAGAATGTATTATTTGCTTCAGGGATACAGGTCTGTGAATCATCAGTTGTACACAATTCACAGCTCTCACCATAGCACATACCCTCCCCAATGTCCATCACCCAGCCACCCCAGCCCTCCCCTTTTTCTCCCTTTATGCCATGGTTCTCAACTTATTGGAGAGGGAAATACCTTGAGCAGAATAAAGTGGGAAAAGAATTCCTCCCTCCTTCTGTTCCAATTCATTTTTATCCCTTCCTGTCTCAGTGAAAGATTTATGGAATCAACACTACCATATTCTGGGAAAAAAGACCAATTTTCTGCTCCCTTAGCTCTGCTGGAAGCTGGAGGGTGCTAGGTCTCTGAGTAGTAGTACATAGAATTTTAGTTTTTTTGTTCCTCCTTCCTCTGTATTGGGCTCAGAGATTATACTTTGTCTCTATGTGAATATGGACAGTTAACATTTACCAACATGTACCTACCTACTTTATCTTATTTTAAAAAAAGAAGAAGACATTTATTTTATTATTTTAAAGATTTTATTTATTTATTTGACAGAGAGAGATCACAAGCAGGCAGAGAAGCAGGCAGAGAGAGAGAAAGGGAAGCAGGCTCCCAGCAGAGCAGAGAGCCCTATGTGGGCCTCTATCCCAGGACCTTGAGATCATGACCTGAGCTGAAGGCAGAGGCATTAACCCACTGAGCCACTCAGGTGCCCCCCCCCCAAAAAAAACTTTTAAAAATGGGGTTATGGTAGGCCAGCAAAGAATGATTCTGACATGTTTGGGTGGGTTAAGTGGCCATTTTGACAACATGGTTTTTCCTTTGGCATGTTTAATTGTGATGTTTAACAGACATCCTTACAGTTTAAGGTGACACTTTTAAACTCTGTCCTAATGATGACTTGAGCCCTGCCCCTTAATGGAAGAATCAGCAGGACCTATAGAATCATATTTGGAATTGACATTCTCTATTGTAATTTTGTTCCTGTTTATTTTTAAATTTTCTTTTTGTTTCACTGGAAAGGAAAGATGATGTTTAGTTTTAGACATTTGTATAAGTTGCTTTGTTATGGTAGAACTAAATGTGTAAAAAAAAAAAACAACCCAGTGGATTAAGAAGATGTGGTGTATATATATATAAATCCGGATACATATCTTGCCATTTGCAATGACGTGGATGGAACTAGAGGTATTATGCTAAGCAAAATAAGTCAATCAGAGAAAGACAATTATCATATGATCTCTCCGATGTGTGGAATTTAAGAAACAAGGCAGAGGATCATAGGGGAAGGGAGCAAAAAATGAAACAAGATGAAACCAGAGAGGGAGACAAACCATAAGAGACTCTTAATCTTAGGAAACAAACTGAGGGCTGCTGGGGAGGGGGGTGGGATGGGGTAACTGGTTGATGGACACTGGGGAGGGTATGTGTTGTGGTGAGTCCCGGGTGTTATAGAAGACTGATGATTCACTGTTATATAAGGTGATGAATCACCCAGAAACAAGTAATACATTACATGTTATATGTATTATTTGTTATATGTTAAATTTTAAACATTATGTGTTTAAAAAGTACATACATTTATACAAATAAAATGTACTAAAAAAAAAGGTACTATTCTACAGAACTACAATGTGCTCCTACAATCTCACTTTCAACTCAGAAGAATTGAAATCAGGATCTAAGATTTTATTTATTTATTTGAGAGAGAGAGAGAGATAGTGAGAGCACAACAGAGAGGAGAGGGAGAAGCAAGGAGCCAGATGTGCGGCTCCATCCCAGGACCCTGCGATCATGACTTGAGCTGAAGGTAGACACTTAATTGACTAAGTCACCCAGTTGCCTGTCATTGAAAGATTTTAAGCAATAGAGTGACATTATCTGAATTTATGTTTTCAAACTTTGCCTTTTGGAACATAAGGAGTCCAGAATGTAAATGTAAATGTAAATGTAAATGTAAATGTAAATGTAAATGTAAATTGAAAGACCTTTTAGAAGACAATTGGAATTTTCCAGGGAAGGTATGTTGATAGCTTGGACTAGGGTAGAGATAAGATATCTTTTCAGGTCTGAGTCAACTAGTCAGTGCTAAATTGGACTGGGAGGCCCAGGAAAGAGGGAATCAAAGATGACTCCTAGGTTTTGGCTTGAATAGCTGAGTATGTGATGGTATCCTTTGCTGAGATGGTGATGAATAGAAAGGAACATATCGAAATGGGAAAGGGAGAGAGAAAGGGAATGTTCCATTAGGGATATAGGAATTTTGAAATGCTCGATAGACAGCCAGTTGGGGGTGTTGAGTAGATAGTTTGGTCCATGAGACTGGAACTTGGATGAACGTCTGACCCAGAAATAAGTCAGTATCTGTATATGGTCTTCCAAGCTATGCAACTAGATGAAGTCACTTGCAGAGAGTTTGTATATGGAAGAGGACCAGAACTGAGCCCTGAAGCCCTGAAGCCCTGAAGCCCTGAAACATTCATTGTTTCAGCAGTGGGGAAGCCAGCCAAGGAGCCAGGGAGAAATTGTCCCAAAGGGAGGAGGAAACCAGGACTATGTGGTGGCAGAAAGACAGTGGGGTCAATATTGAATACAGTTGAGGCCAAGAAAGTCCCCATTGAATCTGGTAACCAGGAAGACAAAAGCAGTTTCCGTGGCTTGGTGGGGAAAGCTGGGGAGGGACAGGGAGATGAGGAAGAAGAGACAGTACGGTTGGAATGGAGGCCCGTGCCGCTCTCTTGTCCTTCAAGGCCCTTGCTGAAGAGGGAGGGCTGGTTTACTCATACAGTGGAGGGAAGGGAATTTCAAATTATTACCTCAACTGCTTTTCTTACTAGGTGATGGGGAGATGACTCGCTTTTTTTTTTTAAATCCATACATTGATAAATATTGGATTGGGCTGTGTACGTGCATATACGGCATGTTGTTCATCATGCTGAGTTCAATTTAGTTTGATCAAATATTCTTTTAACTTTAAAATTTATCTTTAAAGACTTCACCATGACAGTAAACATCTGTTTAGTGCCTGATGAGATTTCTTCTAGTTCAGCTAATGTTCTAAATTGAAAATCATCATAGCCCCATCTTGTGGACTTGTGAAGGTACAACTGTGTCCTCTATTCTCTACGACTCTCTCTGAAAGACACACAAGGCTTTTGTGAACTTACTGGCTATCTGGTAAATGAAGACAAATCCAAACATTTGGCCACTTTGCTTTATTTTTGTTTTGCTTATAATTTCAGAGATTCTATGTTAAACCCCATAACTTCCTGGGAGAAATAGAGGCTCCTGGGCTAGCGGTGATACAACTGTGAAATCCAGACTCATTTCAATGTCAGAAGGCTGCAGCAGTTTCTAGGAAGTGTCAGAATTCTAATCATCCCTTGGCTTCTGGAGGTGAAAGCAGGAAGTGTGGCCCTTCCATGACACAGAGGCAGTTAGGGAATTTTCTGATTGTGTAAATAATTGAAACTTTTATAGAAAAATTTTGGAGATTAAAGTTAGAAAATAAAAATCATTCACCATCCAATCACTTGAAGATAGTTGTTATTACCATTTTTGTATATTCCGTTTTGGAGCATAGGATTTTGGTGCTTATTTTTAAAGCCATTGAGATCATTATATAGAAAGAGCTTTGTGTTTGGTTAAGGTTTGAGGGCTTTGGGGTTATGTAGGAAGTTACAGATAATTTATCCATTTCTGTTTGTGAATCAGGAACACAATGATATTCAGACTGGTTTCTCTAGAGCCAGGCCATGAGGATTCATGTCCTTAGGAGTTTGCAGCAGCCTATTTTGTGCCGTGAGATTGTAATAATATTTTTCTTTCTAACTTCTCATGGCTGCTGGCAAACACTTAAAAGTCTTAGGCAATCAGAGATTTTGACTTTGGTGAGTCACTGTAATTTATGGCCGCTCTGACCACAGGGAAGTGGTTGTTTTAGATGTTGGTCTTGAACTAATGGTGTGTGGTCATGCTGCCTAGCAGGGGCTGGCTTTAGAAGTTGAATTACAGGAAACAACATGTGTTGGAGAGGATGTGGAGAAAGGGGAACTCTCTTACACTGTTGGTGGGAATGCAAGTTGGTGCAGCCACTTTGGAAAACAGTGTGGAGATTCCTTAAGAAATTAAAAATGGAGCTTCCCTATGACCCTGCAATTGCCCTACTGGGTATTTACCCCAAAGATACAGATGTAGTGAAAAGAAGGGCCATCTGTACCCCAATGTTCATAGCAACAATGGCAATGGCCACGGTCGCCAAACTGTGGAAAGAACCAAGATGCCCTTCAGCGGAGGAATGGATAAGGAAGATGTGGTCCATATACACTATGGAGTATTATGCCTCCATCAGAAAGGATGAATACCCAACTTTTGTATCAACATGGATGGGACTGGAAGAGATTATGCTGAGTGAAATAAGTCAAGCAGAGAGAGTCAATATCCTATGGTTTCATTTATTTGTGGAGCATAACAAATAACCTGGAGGACAAGGGGAGATGGAGAGGAGAAGGGAGTTGAGAGAAATTGGAAGGGGAGATGAACCATGAGAGACTATGGACTCTGAAAAACAATCTGAGGGTTTTGAAGGGGCGGGCAGTGGGAGGTTGAGGGAGCCAGGTGGTGGGTATTATGGAGGGCACGTATTGTATGGAACACTGGGTGTGGTGCATAAACAATGAATTCTGTTACATTGAAAAGAAATTTAAAAAAATTTGAATTTCGACAGTTTTATTTTGAATGACACTGGTATTTAATAGCTTTACAGCGTCTCACTGCCTGCAGACAGGGGGCCATCAGAACCTTAGTAACAAGTGCATCTGAGGCAAGGATTCACTCAAAAGGACAAGAGCATCTTGATGGGGGATAATTAAGTGCTGCTTTTACAATTTGATTTTCTTTTTTTTTTTTTTAAAGACTTTATTTATTTGACAGAGAGAGAGAGCACAAGCAGGGGGAGCAGCAGACGAGACAGAGAGAGAAGCAGACTCCTCACTGAGCAGGGAGCCCGATGTGAGGCTCGATCCCAGACCCTGAGATCATGACCCGAGCCGAAGGCAGATGCTTAACAAACTGAGACACCCAAGTACCCCTACAATTTGATTTTCAACCAGATCTGCAGGCCAAGAATTTAATGCAGCTAATTCATGTGGGTGAGCTTGATAACTAGCGTGCAAGTAAAGGGCTTGTGCAGGTGTGGGTTGGCTGCTCTCTTTTTGTGCTTTTTAAAAAGATTTTATTTATTTAACAGAGGGAGAGCACAAGCAGGTAGAGCAGCAGGCAGAGGGGAAGGGAGGGGGAGAAGCTGGCTCTCAGCTGAGCAGGGACTCAATCCCAGGACCCTGGGATCCTGACCTGAGCCAAAGGCAAATGCACAACCAACTTACCCACCCGGGTGCCCCTTTTAATACTGTTTGAACTAAATTCAGAGCCAAGGGAGGAATCTATGGAAGGACTAAGCCATGGATATGCATGGTTTATAAACAGCCTTTAAGATTCATTCCCCACTTTGACATCCAGAGCCTGTAACATCTCAAACCCTAGGATGCATGGTCTCCAGTAGAAATGACATGGGGATTTGTCCCACAAGGCCTCCAGAGGCTCACTTCACCAAAAGCCCCTTTATTTCAGGAACTTGCTGAAAGTGGTTCTGCTGAAATAGTTCTGGGGATGAACATTCCCTGGGAAGCTGGGTTCACAGACCTAAGATGTTCCACAACAAGGAGCAGTCTCCATTGTGGCTCGGGACCAAAAACACCGGTTCCTGGGAGAGAGTGCAGGCCCTGTCACCACGTGGGAGCCCACAACGACACAGAAAGGTGGCCCTCGAGGGGAAGTGGAAACTGAACGGGAAGAGCTGCTTCTCAGGGTCTGATGCCGACTGCTTCCCTTGCCAGTTTGAAGGAAAAAAGAGAGAGAGAGAGACAGGAATATCTCAAATGACAATCCCTGAGAAAAGAAATGAATGACTCCTAGCCCCTACCACATCCTCGTCCCACAAAAGTGGCATATCTCATATTATCAAATTCAACCTCTTTTGAGATGTTCTCCCAAGGGTTTTAAAAATTGAGATATAAAAGGACTCATTTACAAAAACCAGGCTCTGAACTATAGAGAGCAATCAGATGGTTACCAGAGGGGAGATGGGTGCGGGGATGGGTGAAATAGGTGAAGGGGATTAAAAGTGCACTTATAAAATTAAAAAAAAAAAGAAAAGAAAGAGTGCACTTATGATGAGCACTGAGTAATGTATAGAAGTGTTGAATCACTATCTTATACACCTGAAACTAATTTAACTCTATGTTAATTACACTGGCATTAAAATTAAAAAAATAAAATTATTGAAATTAAAAATGAGCCACCCAGGAGCCCGATTGAGAATGAATGAATGACTAAATATATATATATATATATATATGAATAAAATTTATGGTTTAAAAATGTACATATCAGTAATTTTTAGTATATTAACTATCACTATTGCTTGTTTACCATTAACTAAAACCAGTAACAAATTCCAGAATATTTTCATCACACCAAAAAGAAACCCCACATCTATTAGCAGTCAGTCGCATTTCTCTCCACCCCCACCACCTGGTAATCACTAATCTACTTTTTATCTCTACAGATTTGCCAATTCTAGATAGTTCATATAAATGGAATCATACCATGTGTAGCCTTTGTGACTGACTTCTTTCACTTCAGGATAATATTTTCAAGGTTCATCCATATCATAGCATGTAGCAACTCCCATTAGTTTTTAGCAGAATAATTTTTCATTGCATAGATGTGCCACATTTGTTTATCCACTCATCAGTTGATGGTATTGGATTGTTTACATTTATTTTTAGACATTTATTTATTTATTTATTTATTTATTTAAGAAAGAGAGAGACAGCAGTGGGAGGGGCAGTGGGCGAGGGGGAAGGAGAGAAGCAAACTCCCTGCTGAGTGCATAGCCTAGCAGAACTCAGTGTAGTGACCCTGAGACCAGGACCTTAGCTGAAAGCAAGAGTTGGGTACTCAACTGAGCAACCCAGGCACCCCTGGATTGTTTGCATTTTTTTTTGGCTGTTATGCATACTGTTATGATCATTTTTTTTTCAAAGATTTCATTTATTTATTTGAGAGAGAGAGAGAGCATGAGAGGAAAGAGGTCAGTGGGAGAAGCAGACTCCCTACCAAGCAGAGAGCCTGATGCGGGACTCAGTCCTGGGGTTCCAGGATCATGACCTGAGCCGAACGCAGTCGCCCAACAAACTGAGCTACCCAGGTGCCCTACTATGGACATCCTTGTGCAATTCTAATTGGTTTTTGGGGTCATGATCATGGGCCCCAGACAAGCAACATAGGTTGACTAGTAAAGTTGAAAGAAATATTTTTCAGATACTTTTGAGTTTCTATTATGACTTTTGATGACACTAAGTGCTGAGATTTGGAACATAATTATGTTTGGATTAGCTATCCTAAGATTTGGGGATAGTTTTATTTTTGTTAATGTGTAGGTGTGAAAAACAATTGCTGTGTAATTTTATATGCTTTAGATCTTTCATAGTGAGGCTGCTGAGCTGTGTAGTAAGGAAACAGACACAAAATCTGAGGTCCTGAACTGCAGCCACTCTAGAGAAAGACAGTACAGGCTGCAGCTGCTTAAAGAATGAAGACATGGAAAACTCATCTAACTGAAATTGAGCAGAATGAGCAGTTGAGGAGAATGATTATTTAGACTTTAAACTGAAATTTGGGACTTTAATTTCTTGGATTTGTAATGCACAGGGACAGCAGAATTTTTTTTACACTTTAGCCCTTTGGGGCTTCAACTAAAAGATTTTGGATTTTAATTTTTTAAGATTTATATCCTTTAATTATATCACTGGGAAATTAACAATGGGAGGGTTTTTTTAATTGAATTTAGGAGTATCACAGTATGTTGATATATGATTTTTGGAATATTTTAATTTAATTTGGAATATTTGATTTCATTTTAATATTTTATTGTTGTTATTTAACCTCATTGCAGAAACTCTGAGAGGCTATGTTGGGCAATATAGCTAGGCAAAATTTGGAATAGGAAATAGAACAGAAGTGAACGTTCATCTTTAAATTCAGAATGGCCACTGAAATCATTCAATTAATATACCATTCTGTCCCATTTCAGAGCCTAGAGCAAAATCTAATTCTATTAGCAGTAAGAAAGGTCCTAGAAAGTCCCAGAGATCCACAAATGAGTATGGAAGGACAGTTATTTTCTTATAACAAATATTTTCTTCACTATGGTAAATGTATATTAGTTCTATGCTAATAATGCCTCATGGACTAATTTTTAGAAGGTCTAAAAAAACTCAGAGACCTACATTTAGAATAAAATTTTTTAAAAATGCAGCACAAGATAAGTCTTCTATTCAAAGGTAAAGAAAAAATACAAGGAATGATGGTTGTATTATCACTTACTCTTCCATCTGGGGGATGGAAAATTTCTTTTGCTATAGATTTTTTAAGCAGTTAGATTACAGAGACATTCAAATGTGAAAAAAAATAGTTCTGGATTTTCCTCTCCTAGCTGAATCACTGCTACTTCCACTGGCAGGGGTGTAAAAATGGTGATTGGACTTTGGCCCTTCAGTTTTTTTCTCCTTGGGCCAAAGTGGAAGATAAATTTGGCCATTCTTCCAAGTGTGGGCCTTGAGCCCTTTCCTGCCAGCATGGGAAAGAGGCTGGAAACCAGCTATGCTCTTTCTGCCCCTGACCTGTCAGCACTGCGGGTTTTCCAGAATTTTCCCACTGGCTGCTACTTTGCATACTCTTCTCTGGAAAGGGAGTCACTTTTCCATTCCTGGCGTTGTATCTTAATTTGGTGCAAGGTTGTGGTATAAGATTGGACCTTTTGTTTGTTTGTTTCATCATGGAAGACCTGTTCTTTACTGTTTTTATCTTTTAAGTTCATGTCATTCACTTTTAAGAGTGATTTCAAAAGGGATTTCAAGAAGGGCTTCTGGGTGGCTCAGCTGGTTAAGCATCTGACTCTTGATTTCGGCTCAGGTGGTCATCGTATAGGTCGTGATCTCATGAGTTGTGGAATTGGGCCCCATGTCAGGCTCCACGCTCAGTGGGAAGTCTGCTTGAGATTCTCTCTTTCCTTCCCTCTCCTTCTGCCCCTCCTCCTGCTTGCACACACACTCTCTCTCTCTAAAATAAATAAATAAATCTTTAAAGAAAGAGAGAGATTTCAAAAATTTGTGCGTACATGGCCATTTTATCCTATCTTTAGAACATTTAAAAATGTTTCAGTGTCTCCTTTTAAAAAAGTCTGGCATATTTGTTTTGTTTAGTTAATGTACAGACACCATGCAAGGTTCTGAAGCAGAATGTCATATACATTAAAAGCCATCTCTGGAATTTTGAAGTTAGAGAAAAATTCTGCAAAAAATCCCATCTAGCTGTCTAATTCTAGTAGTGTTAGGAAGCTCACCTACTTTTTTTTTTCTTTTTCAAAGATGATTAAATATTACACAGTCAGAATTTCATATTCTACCTGGCATATGGTAAGTGTTCAACAAATGTTGGCTTTTATTGTTACTACTCTTTAATTTGCTCAGCCACATGTGATCACCACACAACGATTTTACCCTATGCTTATGTAATACCTTTTTGCTCTCCTTCTCTCTGCCCTCCCTGGCTCTTTCATCCTTCACTTTTTTTCTTTTCTTCCTGCTGTGGTCAGCTCCACAATCATCCTCTAAATCTGCTACTATTTCTATTCTCATTGTTTCTATCAATAACTCCATCAGGCAAATAGTGCAAATTTGTATGTTTACTTTAAAAAAAGATTTTATTTATTTATTTGAGAGAAAGAAAGAGAGCACATGAGTGGTGGGAGTTGGGCTGAGGGAGAGGAAGAAGCAGGCTCCTGGTTGAGCAGGGAGCCTGATGTGGGGCTAGATCCTAGGACCCTGAGATCATGACCTGAGCTAAAAAGGCAGATGCTTAACTAACTGAGTGACCCAGGCACCACTGTATATTTATTTCCTAGTCTTATAAAGTACAAATGTGTATCTTCTTCTTCTTTATTTTTTTAAGATTTTATTTATTTATTTATTTATTTGACTGAGAGAGACAGCAAGAGCAGGAACACAAGCAGGCAAAGTGGGAGAGGGAGAAGCAGACTTCTTATTTTCTTATTGAGGTATATTATTAAATTTAAACATAAACTATTTAAATTACTATATCAACTTCCACTAGGAGGTCCTATATGTTAGTATAAATGCAGACCACCCAAATATTATTGCTTATGGGGCTATGCCTTTAGTCTTTCATGGACTGATGTGAAGTACCAGATTGCATTTATAATGCAGGAGAAGGCCTGCTTCTGCTTTCCATGGCACCATTTTGTATTCAAAGTAAGGCTGCTTGTTAGTTAGCTCATGGCATTTTCCTTTGGTCTAGTCTATAAGATGTGGGGCATTTGGGATGACATTTTGGCTCATGCTCATTTTATTTCTTTGGTCACTCCAGACATTTCTGGGAAGAAGGATTTTAACACTTCTTATAGCATTATGTTTTCTGGAAGTCAACCTATACTATCATGGACTCTTCAAAAATCAAGTCATATGTTGTTTCTAATGCTTGGAATCATCTCTCAAAGGCATTTGTTGATTACCATGTTAATGCCTAAAAAATGTTTTGAAGCTCTTTTCCATGAATGCATTACCTTAGCATTCAGAATTAAGATGTGTCTCTGATTCAAAAATCAAAGTATAATCATGGAAGCTACTTTTTCAGGAAATTAGATTTTCCTGGCTGAGATAGCAATAAGTCTGATTGTCAAGGAAAACTCTCCACATGAACAATATTCTAAAGGAAGAATAAAGAGGTTTTATCTGGGAACTTCAGAACACTGAAGGAAACAATTGTTTAAGGGGGGCCTGATTTTGGCAATGATTCTTTAATATATTGAAAAAGTGCGATAAAATTTTTATTTTTACTTCTTTGTAACCACAAGATGGCACGAGTTCCCTATTTTTAAAAGTTTGACAATGCTGTTTTTCATTTTTTATGGTTTTTTAAAAAGATTACAAGCTGTTTGGGGACATTTGTTTATAACTTTCCCTCAAATACGGGCTCGTAGACTATAAGGCTAGAGTTACGGCATTAAATGAGAATTTGTAGGTGGAATAAGATTTATAATATACATCACTTATAACAAAGCTTCAATGTGGAGAGAGTAACTCATGAATAAGGAGGGGTACTGCAGTAACTTTGTCCACAAATGTTAATTTATGGAGTAAGTTTCAAACTCAAAACCTCATACTGGCAATTTTATGAGCATTTTCTCATACAAAGTCACATAAATGAGTATAAACCAGCAACTAAAATGCAATAAATACCAGAAATCTATATACATGCTTTGAGATCTGGCTATGTATAGGTCTTGTCTTCGTTACCAGAATTATAATGCATTTGTGAGTTTGAATGGCCAAGACCAAGAATCAAAACAGATTGTATCTGATTGCTACCCCCTAGTTTTTTCTAGATTACCCTATAAATAGAATTTAGATTTCTCAAAATGACTACAGAATAGATTTTGGCTAAACATCCCATGGTCACACATTTTTTGTGATGTCGCCTTGAAATAACTTGAAGTTGAACTTGTGAGACTCTAAGCCCTGGCGAGTCTGGGATAGGTCCCAGGAATGATGAGATGACATTGATGATGCGTGTCTGTTATAATCGCTTTCCACATTAGTTTACAAGTGTTAGAACTGTTCCAAAGGACTTAAGGCTAAGTTTATTTTATAAAGGGTCAATCCATTATATTAACATGATGACTGTGCTTTTCTTGTGGAAAACTTGGAAACAGACTAATAATAAAATGTCCCCCTGCCCCCCACTATGAAAACTAGATTGCTTTAATTTGAGAGAATTGATCATAGTCTTACAATGACAGTTTCTACACTATTTTACACAGAATTCTCAGTGTATTTAACATTTACTTTGACAGCAAAGCTGTGGAAAGAAAGGTTCTGACTGAGTGGTTATGAACGAAAAACCAGGTAAGAAGCCTGACTTTAAGGAATAATTTCTACCCTGTTGATTGTCCTATGGGTCTTAAGGAAATGAGATAGACAATAATCCACTCTTAGTGGGCTAATGAGGCACAATGTCTGAAAAGTTAGCACGTATATTGGAACTTCCTTGATGATGAATGATGTCCAACATCTTTTCAAGTACCTGTTGGCCATCTGTATGTCTTCTTTGGAAAAATGTCTATTCAGAGCCTCTACTCATTGTAAAATCAGATTGTGTTTTGTTTTGTTTAGCTATTGAGTTATATGAGACCTTCATGTATTTTTTTTTAATTTTCTTTATTTATTTGACAGACAGAGATCACAAGTAGGCAGAGAGACAGGCACAGAGAGAGGAAGGGAAGCAGGCTCCAGGCCAAGCAGAGAGCCCAACGCAGGGCTCGATCCCAGGACCCTGGGATCATGACCTGAGCTGAAGGCAGAGGCCTCAACCCACTGAGCCACCCAGGTGCCCCTCTTCATGTATTTTTGATATCTGCTCTACTCTACTCTACTCTACTCTAAAAAGTCCTATTTCCATGTTCCCTTTTCCTTGACTAGCACCACCACTCATTTGGACAGGCTAGTTTATCTCTCATCCTATCAACCACTGAATTCTGAAATTTTTACCTTCAAAACATCTTTTGAATTCTTCTATCAGTTTCCACCAGAGTCTGAACATTTTTTTAAATGTGGAATACTGCATTATTAGCCTTAAAAATGGCTTTCTTGTATGCAATCTGACCTTCACTCTGGCAGAATAACCCTTTCAAATATGAATCTGTTGATACCATTGCTTAGACAAGACACTTCAGAAATTCCCCTTTACGTTGAGGATAAAGACTCTATTTCTAAACATAAGTCACCAGTGCCTGTATGATCTGGCCCCTCCCTCAGACTCTGGCTTTCTCCTGCACCACCTCCCTCACTCCTCTATGCTCCAACCTCTCTGGCCATGTTCTCTCTTGCCACAGAATCTTCTCACATGAAGCTCCTTCTGTCTGGATCACTCTTCTACCTCTCCACTACTTACCAAGTTGTCTCCTATCTTCCCGCAATATAAGCTCAAGCTTTAGCTCCTCAAGTCTGCCTTTGTGGACCTGCTTTGCAACTCTTTCTTTGCGCTTATCACTGATAATTTTACATTTGCTTCTATTATTATTCTTAGCCAATAATGCCTGTCTTCCCTACTGAGCTCAAGCTCTACAAGGTCATGACTTATGTCTGCCAATCATTAATTCCGTAATCCCAGGTAAGAGAATGTAATAGGAGCTCAATAAATAGTTGTTAGATGAAAGATTGCTTATATTGCTTTACAACTTACTTTTCTATCTAAAAGAAAGCGGTGTGTGATTACTGTTAGGTTTGGGCTGTCTTGAGCATTGTTGTGAAGTGGCCAGCAGAACCTTCAATGGCATACATGAAAGGGATGTAGCATGCTACTGTGTATTTTCTTTCAGAGGAGGTGGATAGAGTAGCCCAATTTCTCAGAAGAAATAGATGTTGCTTCCACCTTATTTCCTCTCTAGCCACGTAAAAAGCAAACTAAATGGAGCAAGTTAATTTAGCACAGTTTCAGATGAAGTCTCACACTATTCCTGGGATGGGATAGCATTATAGGATAGTCAAGGTGGTCTGAGATTGGCTGTGGACCGTTGCAATTGGTGTTCTTCCATACACGTTGGGAAGCATGTCGAAGTTTCCAGAAGTGTTACCCTAAATAAAAATCTTGTTTGCCTACCTAAAAGCTGTTCCCACCTTTTCTTGGGATGTAGAGCCTTTATTGCATTCCAGTGTGTAACCCTAACTCATGCACCTTGAGAAAGATACAGTATCCAGACCCCAGCAAGAAATTCTAATGGATCTAAGCCGGTCATTGTGACCCAGTTCCCTTGTCAGTTATTGAATCTGATGCAGACATGCCACTGCATATGAGAGGCCTTCGTGTTCTTGGAGAAAAGGCTTTTCTCTTGTTATCAGAGGCACATGGATAATCAGTCCCCCTCCTTCTGCTCAATGCTGTTGTGTCTGAATGGGGTGCTGAGAAGGCTGCAGCCACCTTGTGACATGGGAACTAGTCTACAGATGAGAGACACGCTAAGCATGGCAGAGAGGCAAGGTAGAAAGCTCTGAGCTGCAGGCTAGTTCTCCAGACTCCGGCCTCCAGACTGCCACCAACCCACCATCTGTCTAAAATGTTTTAATGTAATAATTGTATTCCCCTGCTTTCTTGTCAGTTTCCTGCTGTAATATCCATTTGGCCTCTGCCAACCATTTTTCTGTTCTCATCTTTAAATATGGCACCCCCGGGACGCCTGGGTGGCTCAGTTGGTTAAGAAGCTGCCTTCGGCTCAGGTCATGATCCCAGCGTCCTGGGATCAAGTCCCACATCGGGCTCCTTGCTTGGCAGGAAGCCTGCTTCTCCCTCTGCCTATGCTCGCTCACTCTCTCTCCCTCTCTCTCTCTGACAAATAAATAAATAAAATCTTAAAAAAAAAAAACTGCACTGTAAATATGGCACCCCCTCTGAACCTCTACTCCGCTTGTTTCTTGGCATTTAAAGTCCTGTCATACAAGATGGCTTGCAGTTTCTGAGTGCTAAAACCTGTTATTTCATGGCTCTGTCAGATTGTTTATGCTTTATGTTCCCTGTGGTTTAGAAGTCCTATTCTCTGTGATGCCTCTCTTGACTTCTGAGGTAGCAGAATGACCTAGACCTAGACCTGACCTAGACCTAGACCTGGTAGCAGACCTAGAACCTCCTTTTTCCCCTTTTTTTAAAGATCTTCTTTATTTGAGAGAGGGAATGCATGTGACCAGAGGAGGAGCAGAGTGGGGGAAGGAAAGAGAGGGGAAAGAATCTTCAGCAGACTCCTTGCTGAGCTCAAGCCTGATGTTGGGCTTGATCCCATGACTCTGAGATGATGACCTGACCTAAAACCAAAAGTCGGATGCTTAACCGACTGAGCCACCCAGGTGCTCCCAGACCTAGAACTTCTAACATAATATCAAAATGATTTCAAAAAATTAGTTATTTATTTATCTCTCCCCAGTAGACTAAGAACATTCTGATCATTGGTTATTTATCTTTACATTTTCACAACCTATACAAGTCCAAGTTTGTAAAAGGTACTCAGTAAACATTTAATAAATTAATGAGGTTTTTCCTCTAGTAGAGATAAAGGAGTGTGAACATCAAACCATTGGAACTCTAAGTCCACATGCGACCGACTGTTTTCCATATAGTGTTCTTACAGAGAGTTTCTTTATTAATCAATGGATGGAAGTGTAAGTTCCAGAGTTAGTTTCCTTGCCATTGATTAAGTAATTTATTTTTGAGTCTTAGTGTAACTCTTCTGATGGTCAACAAAAACTAGAAATTCTAGAATTTTTGAAAGGATTTTTTTGTAAGTGATCATTATATTATTGGGCAGTGTTATCTATATAGCAAGTCAGTACTGATGCCTTGTTTGTGTATTTAGGAGTTCCTGTTGCGGGACAGGGGATCAGATGTTGAGAGTTTGGACAAACTCATGAAAACCAAAAATATACCTGAAACTCACCAAGATGCATTTAAAACTGGTTTTGCGGAGGGTTTTCTGAAAGCTCAAGCCCTAATGCAAAAAAACAATGGTAAGTTGATTAGACACCATCCATATTTGGGAAGAATAAAAAGGAAGTCATAGTCCTACCTTGAAGTGGTTACACATACTTTTTCTAACACATATGCACCTTTTCATTGGTTATATTCCATTATATTTGTAAGTTAAGCTGTGTCAGAATGGAAATACCTGTTGACACTCTCCCTTTTCTCAAATGAGAACCTAAGTCAAGGACAGAAGCATGAGTGCCTTCATGAGGTTTTTGATAATAGGGTGCTGAAAGGAAATCATGGCAATTATACAAAAGAATGCCAGGTTCCAAAATTGCATTTGATGGAATATGATTACCGTCAATAACCTAATTCTTGCTTTTCATCAAGGTGTCATTTGTCATTGTTGTTATTCGATTTAAGTTTTTTTTTCTTTTCCTCCTCCAGATTCTCTGAGACGAACTCATCTGATTTTCTTCATTCTGCTGCTGTTTGGCATTTATGGACTCTTAAAAAATCCATTTTTTTCTGGTAAAGGCTCTTTTTATTTATCTGACTTTTATTTTTAATCTTTTAAATACTCGGCTTTTTTTCATAGTCTGCCTTAGACCGGAGAGAAGAAGCATTTCCTGTTTTGTTTTTGTTTTTTAAAGATTTTATTTAGTTGACAGAGAGAGAGAGATCACAAGTAGGCAGAGAGGCAGGCAGAGAGAGAGGGGAAAGCAGGCTCCCTGCCGAGCAGAAAGCCTGATGTGGGGCTCAATCCCAGGACCCCGAGACCATGACTTGAGCCGAAGGCAAAGGCTTAATCCACTGAGCCACCCAGGTGCCCCAGCATTTGCTATTCTGGTGTCTAGGCCTTTCTTTCCTAAATCAACACTTCACAGATGGGGTCAATTTGAGGTGGTTTTTTGCATTGAAGTAGAAAAGTTTTAATCTGTTATGGTTACATGCCATCTGCATTATCAGGGCTCATTATATTTACTTTGTTTTGTGGGTTACAAGAAAAGTTCCTTCAGACACTGTACGAATTTCAAGTTTTATTTTGAGAAAATAATTAATATTTTGTTAATGTTCCAAGGATTATGTTATAGCAAAAATGTTAGCTTAGCTTCTGTTAATGGTTGGTTTTCCAGATTTTTAGAAAGTTACACCTGTCCAATTATAAAATTTAAAAACAGGTAGGATAATATTATTTACAATAACAATACAAAGTGAAATAGTCCCCATTTCAAAGACACACTAATAAATTTATGGAAAATTTGTATATAATACATAAATATATAAAAATTTGGGGTTCCTGGGTGGCTCACTTGGCTAAGCAACTGCCTTTAGTTCACATCATGATCTCAGGGTCCTGGGATCGAGGCATCTGCACCTTCCCCCACTTGTGTGCTTTCTCTCTTCCCCTCTCAAATAAAGAAAATCTTTAAAAATATATGTATATATATATATGTATATATATATATATACACACATATATAAATTTAGCATGCAATTAAGAATTGCCTCAAGTCATTCTCATAGTTCTCAGTTTGCCAGTCTAAAATGAAGTAATAATGCCCCTCCTATGTAGTTCCTGTTGCTTTCTCAGCTATTCAGTTTTTACCTCGTGTTTTCTATGTTCTTTATGATTGGTTACCTTGAGAGAAAATACTGATAACAATGAAAAAATAACAGTTGGTCTGGATCAGGACTTCATCCCAGAACTTGCATGTAACCCCAGATATTTTAAGTTTTTTGTGTCATCAAACCATAGATGAGATTTTAACATCTAGGAATATTCTTTTCTTTTTTTTCTTAAGATTTTATTTATTTGACAGAGAATGAGTGCAAACATGGGGAGCAGCAGGCAGAGGGAGAAGCAGGCTCCCCGTTGAGCAGGGAGACGGATGTGGGGCTCAGTTTCAGGACCCTGAGATCATGACCTGAGTGGAAGGCAGGTGCTTAACTCATTGAGCCATCCAGGTGCCCCCAGAATATTCTTTTTATAGTTAAAGTCACCTTCTTTTGTCTCCTCATTTTCAAAACACAACCAGTGTAGGGACACCATATGATTGATATTGGAGGGGTGGGATTAGTTCTGGCTATTATTTTATGTTTCTTAATTTCTTATATTAAACAAAAATATATATCAAAATATGAAGTGCATTGCCTTATAATTTCTTATAAGGTTCAAGTGGTTTGGCTATAAATTTAATTTGCATAATTTATAAAGTCCCTCTGTGTAGATCCTTAAATAAACAATTTAGTGGGCTAAAACTGTTAGTGTCCAATGTAGAATTACTATACTACATTTACTCTTCCAACTTGTATATTCTTGGTATGTTAAGTGTTTTCAACAAAACTCTAGTTTTGCTTACTCATTTTATTTTTTGCATCTAAATTTCTGTCTTAAAGACACTATTTTTGTCTTCTTCTGAGGAGATTAGAAATTGCTCTATTTACTCACTTACATCTGTTCAGTAGGGAAGTTTAACCAAAGGGGAGAGATTTTAAGAAAGTTTTGTAATAGTTCCCTATAGCTGATCTGAAATATTTTACTGTCTCCAAGCTTTCACTGTCTTTCTTAATGATGTCATTACCGATATATATCATCTGAGGGCAAGTAATAACAGTTGCTAGAGGAGGAAGCAGCATGAAAAGTGAAATAATCTCTTTTAAGGTTTACCCTTTTTAAAAAAAAATGTTAGTGCCAGTTTTTATGCTAGGTTTAAGGCAGTGTATTTTGTGGTGTGCATCCCTGACCAGTTGCATCAGGATAATTTAGGGTGATGGTAAAAAATGCAAACTGTCCTGGGCCTTTTTCTAAAACTACAAACCAGAAGCTCTGGGCCATGGCCTGGGAACTTGCATTAATACCTTTCTCAAGTGATTTTTATGCAGAGTTGAGTCTGAGAATGATTGGTTTAAATTTCTCTTGTTAGATATTATAGGGGAAGAAGGAAATAATTTTTCATTTTAAAACATTTATTTATTTGACAGAGAGAGAGAGATCACAAGTAGTCAGAGAGGCAGGCAGAGAGGGAGGGGAAAGCAGGCTCCCTTTCTGAGCAGAGAGCCTGATGCGGGGCTCGATTCCAGGCCCCTGAGATCATGACCTGAGCCAAAGGCAGAGGCTTAACCCACTGAGCTACCCAGGTGCCCCAATTTTTTATTTTAATTGGAAGGTGTAAAGATGTTATTTTAGGGGCACCTGGGTGGCTCAGTCGCTAAGCGTCTGCCTTCAGCTCAGGTCATGATCCCAGAGTCCTGGGATCGAGCCCGCATCAGATGCCCTACTCGGGGGAAGCCTGTTCCTCCTCTCCCACTCCCCCTATTTGTATTCTCTCTCTCGCTGTGTCTCTCTCAGTCAAATAAATAAAATCTTTTTTTTAAATTTATTTATTTGACGGACAGAGATCACAAGTAGGCAGAGAGACAGACAGAGAGAGAGGGGGAAGCAGGCTCCCTGCCGAGCAGAGAACCCGATGTGGGGCTCGATCCCAGGACCCTAGGATCATGACCTGAGCCGAAAGCAGAGGCTTTAACCCACTGAGCCACCCAGGCGCCCCAATAAAATCTTTTAAAAAAATAAAGATGTCATTTTAATGTGAGTCATTTATTCCTTGAACATGGTCTAGGAATCTGGAAGATGTAGTTTCTATACTTCACTATGAATTAATATATGTAAATGTAAATATAATTTTCTGTACTTTCTTACATCTGAATAATAGGGTGGTTGAAATTTTATGAAACTATCAAATATATAGACAATAGTTTTTTTCTCTTTAGTCCGCTTCTGAACAACAACAGGGCTTGACTTTGCAGTAGATCCCATCCAGATGAAAAATGTCACCTTTGAACATGTTAAAGGAGTAAGTTAAAAAGTTTACCCTGCACTCTTCAAATATTATCTAATTATATAAGGCCAATATTTGATTTTAAAAGTATAAAATAGAAAATATATATATTGGTCTCTACCTCCAGTTCCAGGTGTTAAAACTCTTGTAATTCCCTAAATGACAAGAGTACTAAGTACATCTTTGCTTCTGCAGTTTGGTCTTTGATGCTGATGTCTGACACAGGGCTTCTAAATCCCTAGGAATTTCCTGGGTGATAGCACTGTCATTTGTATGAGGCCACTCTGGTGGGCTCTTGGGTGGGGCTGGACACTAGAGAAAACGAAGCCATGATTAGAACCTTGGAAGTTTTAGCTTCACTGCATTTTCTCCAGCCCTCTTTTAGGTATTGGGACAGAAGAAATAAATCTCTGCTGTCATTTCTAACAGAAACTAAACCATGATATTGCATATAAGGAAATAATAGAGTATGTTCAAATGTGATGAAGTATTATGGGAAAAATATGGAGCAGCATGAAGAAGATTGAGAGTTTTGAGAGAAAGATCACAATTTTAAATGGGGATATTCAGTGTCTGATTGAGAAGGTGACATTTGAGTGAAGATTTGAAGATGATGGAGTAAACCATGCATGTTGTTGTTGTTGTTTTAAGATTTTATTTTTAAGTAATCTCTACACCCAACATGGGGCTCAGACTTGCAACCCTGAGATCAAGAATCACATGCTCTACTGACTGAGCCAGCCAGGTGTGCCTAAACCATGTATGTATTTGAGCAAAGGACACTTCTAGCCAGAGGAAGAGAGAGAGCAAAGATCCTGAGAATTAATGTGCCTGACTTGTTTGCTGACCAGTCAAAGGCCACTTTAATATGGAGTAGAATGAGAGCTCTTACTCTTTCCACACTCTGTTCCCTATCTATGCATAAATATTTTTCACAGCCTCGAGTATTAGGGAATAATTAGTAATTAGGGAATAATTAGAATCAGGAGTCACTATGATAATTTTATACCAAGTAGTCCTTCCCTTCCCTTGGCAATTTTTAAAAAAGATTTTGTTTGTTTATTTGATGAGAGAGAGATCACAGTAGGTAGAGAGGCAGGCAGAGAGAGAGGGGGAAGTAGGCTCCCCGCTGAACAGAGAGCCTGATGCGGGGTTCGATCCCAGGACCCTGGGATCATGACCTGAGCCAAAAGCAGAGGCTTAACCCACTGAGCCACCCAGGCTCCCCTCCCTTGGCAATTTAAATAGCTGTGAACCCTGTCAGAATTGCGAAAAGAGAATAATTGAGGAAGAGGTTGGTGCGGTGAGTATTTGAAACTTATTAGAGCAGAGGGCCCTGCCCATTTTAAGATGCGCAGTCAGCCTGCTCTACATTGAACCTGTTCCGAGATTATGGTCAGCAAGGCATTCTTACTTTCTCCCTGCAGTGTATATACTTCACTACTCAATATACTACACTTCTTTTGGAATGAGTCCAATTCTGATTATGAAGCTAAAGAAGACATATTGATAATACTAGAAAGGGGTCATCACAAATTTGTAGATTATCACAAAGTTTTCTGAGCTAATCTAAACAAATATTATAATTACTGTTACAATTTTATATTGCCATCATCATTATAGAATCTAAATTTATATAGACCAATGTAATTTACAACATTTACCAAAATAGATGGGTCAGTAGGTGGTACCTGTGATCAGTTTTACATACTCTCAAAGAGCTAATATAGGAATTTCATTTCCTTGCCTAGAATTTCTGGTTCTGTAGGAATAATTTTACATATAGTTGCCATAAAAATACTAGTAAGGGCTTTTATAACTTCATTCATTGTCTTGATCCCTCAACTCTATTCTATATAGATTTTATATACATTAGTTGGGAATTTTCTTGACCCAGAGTCTGGGTAGAGGAAATGTAGCTTTAGTAGTAGATGAAATCTAATCTGTTTCCCTTTTTCCTACAATTTAAAGTTATTGATTACCTTGACCAAATGTCTTTTGGCCTTCCTACAGTATATGGATATCTTTGAATATTTAAAAAATGTATTTTAATAGATAAAGGGCTAGATCTATTTTTATATACATAATTTTTTTTTATTTTGGGGGGGATGCTATTTTTTTAAAGATTTTATTTATTTATTCAAGAGAGAGAGCATGTGAGAGAGCACAAGCAGAGGGAGAGGGAGGAGCAGGCTCCCCGCTGAGCAGAGAGCCTGATGTAGAACTTGATCCCAGGATCCTGAGATCATGACCTGAGCCAAAGGTAGCTGTTTTACTGACTGAGCCCCCCAGGTGCCCCCAGATCTCTTTATAAACGTAAATTTTGAAGTTTAGCATTCACACAAAACTGTACAAATCACAAAGCTGTACCTTAGTAAGTTTTCACACAGTGAACTCAGTATATTATTGGCACCCAGCTCAAGAAATGAAATATTACCAGAAACTTCCTAGTGTTCCCCTCTTCCCACCGCGAGCATACTGTTGTTCTGACTCATAACATACATTAATTGGCCTATGTTTGAATTTTACATAAACATAATACATGTAGTGTATATGGCTTCTTTCATTCAACGTGATGTTTATGAGATCCATCCACGTTTTTGCACGAAGTTTTTCTTCATTCATCCCCATTGCAGATTATTCTATGAATCACAATATTGTGTATTCTCCATTAGGTAGACACTGGGTTGTTTCTAGTTTTGGCCTAAAGAGTGCTCTTGTGAATATCTCTTATGTTTCTTGGTGAACATATGTATGAATTTCTCCTTAGGGGTGGACAGAACTTTACTTACAACTGTTAACTTCACAAACATTTTATTAAGTTTTAATAATTTAATCAGTAACTTTCGAAAACCATTCTAAGCCTAATAAAAAAAAACTCGTTTACTCTTTAACGATTGTATACTTCCTAGAGAAAGTCCTAGAAAATGATCTAGGAATCTAAGAGAGTCATGAGTTTAATTCTAGATTTTCATAATGCCCTTCAGCCCAGAGATGTTTCATGTTTGAGTACACTTCTTGTCAGGTAGTTTCTTTTTAACCCTGACCAATGTACTTGAGTTCTTTTTTTCCCCAGTGAGAACTATTTAACCACTGAGCCACCCAGGCGCCCCCCCCCCCCACTGAGAACTATTTAAAGTTGTCTAATACAGGGTTGCAAATTGGCTATAAACATATTATTAGGCCAGTGTAATTTAAAATAAATACATGAAAGTACACACATAAATGTGCTTTTAATTTAAATTGATAGCTAACATTTTTAATGATGTCTGTTGAATTCTTGACAAATCCACAAAAATTTCCTGTGCTTGGAGGTAAATTTCCAAAAGGTAAGGTACCTTCTCTTTACCATGACTTGACATTAAAAAAAAAAAAATACAGTAATCCATTGCTAATTTAATTTTTACTGATTTAAAAGCTTAAGGTTTAGTTCTTAATGGCTATTTTACAAATAAGTCTTCATTCTGAACATACCATTGTATAACCTTTTTTTGAGAGGAAGAGGATTTTGAATTTTATTACAATTTCAGATTTTAAAATGTGAGAATAGTGCAGAGAACTCTCTGTACTCTTAACCAAACTCAGTAGTTTTTTAGCACTTTGTCCCATTTGCTCATTTTCTTTACATAAATGTATTTTTTAACTGTTTAAGAGTAAATTGTGGATATCATGCTCCTTTAACCCCAAATACCTCGTTATGTATCTCCTAAAAAATAATATTCTATTACATAACTCCAGTATAGTTATTAAAGTCAGGAAATTTCACCCGGTTCCAGAACTAATTATGAAATTTAGTTATATTCAAATTTCTGCATTTCTCTTATTAATACCTTTTGTAGTGAGGTCCTCTCATCCCCCACCCCAAATCCAGGTTTAGGACTCAATCCAGGTTTACACATTTAGATTTTTCTTTAATCTTTTTTTAAAAATTATTTTAGAGAGAGAGAGGGGAGAGCAGGCAGTGGGGAAGGGCAGAGGGAGAGAGAGAATGAGAATCTTCAAGCAGATGGATCATGACCTGAACCAGAATCAAGAGTTGCTGCCTAACTGACTGAGCCACCCAGGCACCCTTAGATTTTTCTTCAATCTGAAAAAGTTCTTTAGCCTATTTATTTATTTATCTATTTATTTATGTATTTGAGAGCAAGAGAGAGTGAGCACACATGCAAGTGCAGGAGCCGGTCAGCGGGAAGGCAGAGGGAGAGAATCTGAAGCAGACTCTGTACTGAGTGTAGAGCCCCATGCAGGGATCAGTCTCACCACCCTATCATGAAGTGAGCCGAAGTCTAATGTTTAACTGACTGAGCCACCCAGGCTCCGCTCCTCACTCTGTTATTATGAGAGAGGGTGTGGATCTTTCATGACCTTAAAATTTGTGCAGTATACACACTAATTTGTGGAATAGTCCTGTTTGTCTTTGACGTTTTCTCTTTTAATGACTGTTGTGATTTATAATTAGAAATACATATTTAGGGGCACCTGGGTGGCTCAGTGGGTTAAAGCCTCTGCCTTCGGCTCAGGTCATGATCCCAGAGTCCTGGGATCGAGCCCCACATGGGCTCTCTGCTCAGCGGGGAGCCTGCTTCCCTTCCTCTCTCTCTGCCTACTTGTGATCTCTGTCTGTCAAATAAATAAATAAAATCTTTAAAAAAAAGAGAGAGAAATACATATTTAGTCTTAGTCCCATTTCTTGTAGTTTTATAGTGATGACAGGAATAGATTTGTCTTCTGTTAATGAGTCAACTTTTGGGGCACACCTAAGGTTAGCAGCTGGTTGCCAGGAGAATCAACCATGTGATAAGAGGGCTGGAACTTTCCACAAGTTAGTGTGTATTGTGCAGTCTTTTGGGACGAAGTCCTTAACTTACGGTATTTGATGCTATCTCCAGGTGGGTAGCATCAGAATTGATTTGAATGTTAGGGTGCCCAACTGGTGTTGGAGAATTGTTTGTTGGTGTGAGGGAAAACCATCTGCTAGAATTGGGTACAAGATTATAATGACTTTGTGGTGTCCTTGGACCAAATGATCATGCTATGCTGTAATCACTTACATTAAACTTTTATGGTTTCCAATATTTTGTGGTTAAAATTAGCAGTGTGAGGGCTGGGCAAAATGTATGAAGAGGAAAGAGAGAAACATGCTTTCAGTTGTCGAATGAGTAAGTCAGAGGAGTAAAAGGCATAGGAAATACAGTCAGTGATGCTGTAATAGTGTTGTATGGTGACAGAGGGTAGCTACACTTGCGAGCACAGCATAATGTTTAAACTTGTCAAATCACTATGTTGTACACCTGAAACTAATGTAACTGTGTGTCAACTATACTCAGACATTTTTAATTAAAATAATAAAATCAGCCCTGTGATGATCATCTTATTATCTCAAGGCTTTGCCTACATCCTTAATTATCTCTTTAGAATAAATTCTAGATTTACTCATTTATTTATTCATTATTCTGGGTTCTAATTCTAGAAATGGAATTGGTCAGTTAAATGGGGCACTCATATTTAAGGTTTGTTTCTATACTGCCCACTATCTCTACTGACAGTGCTCAGCAGTATATAAAAGTGTTGGTATGAATCTCTGCTAATTTAGGATTCATTTATTAAAATCAGTACTATAACATCAGAAAGTTTAAAGTTTAAAGTCATAGAATAGTTAAACACTTTTCTTTCTAATCACAAGAGATATTTTACAAAATTGTGGGAAAATTCTCAGTTACAAAAATACATTCTACCTTTTATTTTTTTTTAAGATTTTATTTATTTATTTGACAGACAGAGATCACAAGTAGGCAGAGAGGCAAGAAGAGAGAGAGAGGAGGAAGCAGGCTCCCTGCTGAGCAGAGAGCCTGATGCAGGGCTGGATCCCAGGACCCTGGGATCATGACCTGAGCCGAAGGCAGAGGCTTTAACCCACTGAGCCGCCCAGGCGCCCCCATTCTACCACTTAAACCAGTTAAGAATAACAATAACATGGCAATACAAGGGGTAGTCTTAAGGGTATTCTTCAACAACTTTCCTTTAAAAATAGTTTTTTATGTTAAAATATAGCATTAATAAAGGGTTTTTTTGCCTTTTTAAATGAAAAATGAAAAGTTGTGGAAACCAGAGAAATCTGTTATTCCAACTTATGAAAAGGTACTGCTGTTATGAAAGTTTTCTAACATAGAAAAAGTTACAAAGCTGGAGACATGAACTGCTTTACCTCTACATACTTTGTTATGTGTCACCTAAGACTAAGGACATTATCCTAAAGAGAATAATTTATTCTACCAAATAAAATGAAATACTGTTTCCTTAATATCTTGTATTCCGGAATTTTTTCAAATTTTCATCAGCTGTCCAAATCAAATTTTCATCAGAGTTTCTGAAATATGTTTTTTATGGAAGAACATGAAGTCAAGGGTTCATGTGTCACATTTGGTTGTTTAATCTTTTAATCTGTGCTTATGTGAATTTTATCTTACTTGTTTAATGACAGACAAGTTTATTATGTTCCATTCTCTCAAGATATGAATGGTAGAGGGAAATTAGTTTTAAAGAAGCTCCTGAAGTGAATCATTACTAGAGACATATGTTTTGCTTTGTTTCAAAATAATACTCATGTGCTTTCAACCTCAAAACTATGTATGCATTAATTAAAACTATTTGTTTCATAGGTTCACATCAGGTTTTATTTTTATTTTTTAAGTTGAATCAGTGAATTTGTTTCTCTTTTAGGAATACTTTTAGGAATACTTTTCTCTTTTAGGAATACTTTTAGTTTACTTTTAGAATACTTCTGGATCAGAATTTGATGAAATGTTTGTGGGTGTGGGAGCCAGCCGTATCAGAAATCTATTTAGTACATTTTAATGTATCTTTCATACAATACGAAATTTTGTTAATTTTAGGGGAAGAGGGATTCTTACCCTTTATTTCCTATTCAATTATGACTGATAGCTGACCTCACCATTGTGGGGTTTTGGTTTTAGGTAATTTAATGTGTGACCTAAAACAGAACTGTACTTTCCCAAATAGAGGAGCTGGAAGTGTTAGGTGAGGTTGGGGCCTTTTGAAAAGCTGGGTTTTCTGTTGTTGTTGTCCTTTTTATCTTATTCATTAATTCAGTAGTATGTAATTAAGAAATAGCCTCAAATCTGACTGTGGCTTGTACAGTCAGAAGAATGAATACTTGGTTGTTTTTATTATATATCATTTTGTATGGTACAGTTTTTTTCCTGGGGCTACCGTTCTTAAATCAATTTTAAAGAAAGAAAGAGATCTCATTTTATGTACTTTCTCCTTAATGAATGTCTTTTGTTGCCTTTGACAGTCTTACAGGTTTTTAATACTTACATGATTTTGTTAAAAAAACATTGATTTCGTTAAACTTATTTGTATCTTTTCTCTTTTCCTAGGGGAAGCAAAAGCAAATGCTCCCTGTGTTATATTTATTGATGAATTAGATTCTGTTGGTGGGAAGCGAATTGAGTCTCTAGTGCATCCATATTCAAGGCAGACTATAAATCAGCTTCTTGCTGAAATGGATGGGTAATTGAATCTTCGTCTGTCTTTGGGATATGGTAACATATTTGGGAACATTCGAGAAATAGCGGGGCATCTGGCTGAGTCAGTGGAGCATGCGGCTCTTCCTCTCGGAGTTGTGCATTTGAGCCCCACGTGGATATAGAGATTACTTAAAAATAAAATCTTAAAAAAAAAATAGAAAGAAAGAGGAAAAAATGTAGGCAACAGAGTAGTCCCTGTGCATGAAGTCAAGACAAGCTGCATTCTCTGCATTGTGTTCTTTCCATTACTAATGGGGTGACTGAGGTATCAACTCTTAATTGGTGATCTCTATACCTTTTTTCATTGATTGTATCATGACAGGAAAGTGATGATTCCCATTGAGAATACTAGTCTGTTTGGAGACGTAAAGAGTGTTTGCTGGTTCCTGCACAATTTGTGACTTGCTTTTAGCGTTGTGGTAAATTAAAAGTTTGCATCAGTTTTTATAATATAAAGAGCAAGAAGTGGGGTTGCTTTGGAAGAAGGAAGGACTTCTTAAAACCATGTATGACTTTTTGGAACCAAACAGGAAGTCTAGGAGCAAATAATTTGAATTGGTAAGCTTGAGAATAATTTTTCACAAATTAGGTTCCGTAGCCTTTTCTGTTAGGTCATGTCTTCCTAAGTAGAACAAATACCATGAAGGCATGTAATCATAGATGACTTTGTGATGTATTGTTAGCAGTTTTATTGAAGTGTACTGGCCTAGTAACATTTGTTCTTTTTAAAAAATAATAGGGATGTCTTATCACTTTGGGTATAAAAAGGATCAGTCCCTTTTCTTTACTGTTACTAAATTTAATGATAGTTTCGTGTAGAGCATTTCTATATGTGTATTGTTTTAATTTTCAGTGAAATGTTACTTTCCTTCTTTTTAACTAGCTTTAAACCCAGTGCAGGAGTTATCATAGGAGCCACGAGTTTCCCAGAGGCATTAGATAAGTACGTATTAAAAGACTGTTTTTACAAGTACTGATACATACTGAAATGTGGATGAACTTTAAAAGAGAAGGAAGCCCATCACCAAACATCACATATGATTCTGTTTATGTGAAATGTCCAGAATAAGCAAATCGGTGGCAACAGAGAGTAGATAAGTGTCTGGCAGAAGGAGGGAAGAATGGAGAGTGACTGTTGGTGGCTATGGGGTTTCTTTTTGGAGTGGGGGAATAAAAATATTCTTAAGTTAGATTGTTGGTAATTGCACAACTCTAGCTATATTAAAAACCACTGGATTATCTACTTTGAAATCTGTGATGTGTGAATTGAGTTTCAGTAAAGTTGTTAAAAGAACCTTCTGACAACTTTATCTCACAAAATTTTGGGGAGGGTGGAGAGCATGTTTAAAATAAAATTTATTACAGTTTTAAATTTTTTATTTTATCAAAGAAGCTATTCATCTTTTAATTTGATCTAATAGTTTTTTTTAAATCTTTGCCTAAGTCTGTGGTTTAACATTCTGTACTTAGAGCAGTTGTGATAGGAAGCTATCACAGTGTGGCTTTCATAATAGACTACTGTAGAATTATTGTTCCTAGAGTGATTAGCTTGCGTGTTTTTGTTTATGAGGGTTGCCTACTATCTATCTCTATCAACCTTTGTTCTGCCTTCTGGTTATCGAAACTGTTACTTGAGCCATGTTTTACAAGGAGTTCTCTGAATATTTATATTCAGAATTCCAGTGTAGGGTGGAATAGGTGATGGGGATTAAGGAGCGCACTTGTGATGAGCGGTGGGTGACGTGTGGAATTGTCGAATCACTGTACTATACACCTGAAACTAACATAGCACTGTATGTTGGCTGTCCTGGATTTGAAATAAGAAACAAAACTCCATCCAAGATAATAATCCTTCACAAATATTTAATGTTAATGGATATGAGAGGCATTAACTTGCAACATTTAATCACATTTACTCTTCCAAACATGAAAATATCTATCAAATAATACTAGAACTTTTATTTTTTTTTAATTTTTTATTTTTTTAATTGCTTTTCAGTGTACTAGAGTTCATTGTTTATGCACCACACCCAGTGCTCCATGCAATACGTGCCCTCCATAATACCCACCACCAGGCTGGCCCAACTTCCCACCCCCCACCCCTTCAAAACCCTCAGATTGTTTTTCAGTGTCCACAGTCTCTCATGGTTCATCTCCCCCTTCAATTTCCCTCAACTCCCTTCTCCTCTCTATCTCCCATGTCCTCCGTGTTATTTCTTATGCTCCACAAATAAGTGAAACCATATGATAATTGACTCTCTCTGCTTGACTTATTTCACTCAGCATAATCTCTTCCAGTCCCGTCCATGTTGATACAAAAGTTGGGTATTCATCCTTTCTGATGGAGGCATAATACTCCATAGTGTATACGGACCACATCTTCCTTATCCATTCGTCCGCTGAAGGGCATCTTGGTTCTTTCCACAGTTTGGCAAACGTGGCCATTTCTGCTATACACATTGGGGTACATATGGCCCTTCTTTTCACTCCATCTGTATCTTTGGGGTAAATACCCAGTAGTGCAATAGCAGGGTCATAGGGAAGCTCTATTTTAATTTCTTAAGGCATCTCCACACTGTTCTCCAAATTGGCTGCACCAACTTACATTCCCCTTTCTCCACACCCTCTCCAACACATGTTGTTTCCTGTCTTGTTAATTTTGGCCATTCTAACTGGTGTAAGGTGGTATCTCAATGTGTTTTTAATTTGAATCTCCCTGATGGCTAGTGATGAT
This sequence comes from Martes martes, assembly GCF_963455335.1. Lineage (NCBI taxonomy): Eukaryota > Metazoa > Chordata > Mammalia > Carnivora > Mustelidae > Martes > Martes martes. Next base: position 100,254,865 of record NC_137895.1, on the reverse strand, counting down.
GAACATTTTTTCATGTGTCTTAAAGCAAAAGTATTTTTGTTCTAACAAACATATTTTTCAGCATTAGGCACTTACAATTTCATAGTGTCAGTAGATAACATAATACTAATTTAAAAACCATGAGAGACTCTTAACTATAGGAAATAAACCAGGGGTTTCTGGAAAGGAGGTGGTTCGGGGATGGGGATTAAGGCAGGCACTTGACATGATGAGCACTGGGTGTTATACACAGCTGATGAATTATTGAACTCTACATCTGAAGCTAATGATATATTGGTATGTTGGTTAATTGAATTTAAATTAAGAAAACAAAATAGGTAGAAGTATTAAATATATGTATATATACTGAACTAAAGGAAGATCTATAATCTTAGTAAAAATTTAAAAGCAAAGTTCAAATTAATGGATATAGTATGATCCAATTCTTACAAAAGTAACATAATCTATATATATATTACATATCCTACTTTATGTATTATCTACAAATCTGTATAGCTATAGATGATATATGTTTGTACATATAGAAATCAAAGTTGTGGCTATCCAAGTGCGTGTTCGGAATCTTAACGTTTTTTATATGCCCCCTTATGGTTATACTTGTCACTGAAAACATGTAATACCTTTGTGATTTAAAAAAGTAATAAAGAAAATAAAAACAATTATAAGACAGAGAACAAAAAAGTGAAAAAACAAAAACAAACCTCCATCCAACTTCTGGTTGTCGTTATCTTTCCATCTTGTCTTCAGAGTGTCAGTCCTATTTAACTTGACTTTCTGTACTCGGATTATTAACTTATATTTTCTTCTCATATTCTCCCTTTAGTGACTTAATATGTCCTGGTCATTTTGACATGCAAGTTACAGTTCCAAGACCAGATGTAAAGGGTCGAGCAGAAATTTTGAAATGGTATCTCAATAAAATAAAGTTTGATTAGTGTAAGTCTAATTCTAGTAACAAACTTTATTATTATCTCTATGTAATGGTAATATTTTATTCCGCCCTATTTGTGGTCCTTACTTGATAAATGTCTCAGAAGACCAGTTTTTTCTATGTCCTTTTTTCTCTCCATTTGTATTTCCTTTTAAAAAAGTTTATTACTTGATAATTCCATATGTAGAACATTCTGTCATTTGAATCCCCATTCTAAAGGATGTTTTCTTGGGGTTCCTGGGTGGCCCAGTTGGTTGAGTGGTTGCCTTTGGCTCAGGTTGTGAGGGTCCTGGGATCAAGTCCCACCATCAGGCTTCCTGCTCAGCAAGAGAATCTGTTTCTCCTTCTCCCTCTGCTCCTGCTCATGTGCTCTTTCTCACTCACTCTCTCAAAAAAGTTTACAAATTTAGAAATAAGTTTAATTAATAGATTAAATAAATAATAAATTAAAATGATTAAATATAAATAAATTATTATAAATATAAATGAACTAAATAATTAAATATAAAATAAGTTAAACATAATTAAAAATAATAAATTAAATTTAGTAAATTTAGTTAATAAATCTAAATTTTTATTTATTTATTTATTTTTAAAATTTTTTCATAAACATATAATGTATGTTTATCCCCAGGGCTACAGGTCTGTGAATCACCAGGTTTACACATTTCACAGCACTCACCATAGCACATACCCTCCAAAATATCCATAACCCCATCACCCTCTCCTGCCCCCCCCGCCCCCCAGCAACCCTCAGCCTGTTTTGTGAGATTGAGTCTTTTATGGTTTGTCTCCCTCCTGATCCCATCTTCTTTCATTTATTCTTTTCCTATCCCCCAAACCCCCCACGTTGCTTCTCCATTTCCTCAAATCAGGGAGATCAAATGATAGTTGTCTTTCTCCAATTGACTTATTTCACTAAGCATAATACCCTCTAGTTCCATCCACGTTGTCGCAAATGGCAAGATTTCATTTCTTTTGATGGCTGCGTAGTATTCCACTATATATATATATATATATATATATATATATATATATATATCACATTTTCTTTATCCATTCATCTGTTGATGGACATCTAGGTTCTTTCCATCGTTTGGCTATTGTGGACATTGCTGCTATAAACATTTGGGTGCACGTGCCCCTTTGGAGCACCATGTTTGTATCTTTAGGGTATATACCCAGTAGTGCAATCGCTGGGTCATAGGGTAGCTCTATTTTCAGCTTTTAAAGGAACCTCCACACTGTTTTCCGGAGTGGTTGCACCAGCTTGCATTCCCACCAACAGTGTAGGAGGGTTCCCCTTTCTCTGTATCCTTGCCAGCATCTGTCATTTCCTGACTTGTTAATTTTAGCCATTCTGACAGGTGTGAGGTGGTATCTCATTGTGGTTTTGATTTGTATTTCCCTGATGCCGAGTGATGTGGAGCATTTTTTCATGTCTGTTGGCCATCTGGAGATCTTCTTTGCAGAAATATCTGTTCATGTCCTCTGCCCATTTCTTGATTGGATTATTTGTTCTTTGGGTGTTGAGTTTGCTGAGCCCTTTATAGATTTTGGATACTAGCCCTTTGTCTGGTATGTCGTTTGCAAATATTTTCTCCCATTCTGTCAGCTGTCTTTTGGTTTTGTTGACTGTTTCCTTTGCTGTGCAAAAGCTTTTGATCTTGATGAAATCCCAATAGTTCATTTTTGCCCTTGCTTCCCTTGCCTTTGGCAATGTTCCTAGGAAGAAGTTACTGCAGCTGAGGTCGAAGAGGTTGCTGCCTGTGTTCTCCTCACGGATTTTGATGGATTCCTTTCTCACATTGAGGTCCTTCATCCATTTTGAGTCTATTTTCGTGTGTGGTGTAAGGAAATGGTCCAGTTTCATTTTTCTGCATGCGGCTGTCCAATTTTCCCAGCACCGTTTGTTGAAGAGGCTGTCTTTTTTCCAGTGGACATTCTTTCCTGCTTTGTTGAAGATTAGTTGACCATAGAGTTGAGGGTCTATTTCTGGGCTCTCTGTTCTGTTCCATTGATCTATATGTCTGTTTTTGTGCCAGTACCATACTGTCTTGATGATGACAGCTTTGTAATAGAGCTTGAAGTCTGGAATTGTGATGCCACCGACTTCGGCTTTCTTTTTCAATATTCCTTTGGCTATTCGAGGTCTTTTCTGATTCCATATAAATTTTAGGATTATTTGTTCTATTTCTTTGAAAAAAATGGATGGGATTTTGATAGGGATTGAATTAAATGTGTAGATTGCTTTAGGTAACATAGACATTTTCACAATACTTGTTCTTCTAATCCATGAGCATGGAACATTTTTCCATTTCTTTGTGTCTTCCTCAATTTCTTTCATGAGTACTTTATAGTTTTCTGAGTATAGATTCTTTGCCTCTTTGGTTAGGTTTATTCCTAGGTATCTTATGGTTTTGGGTGCAATTATAAATGGGATTGACAAAATTTAAAAGTTTTTTAAAAATTCCTTTTTTAAAAAAGGAATGTTTTCTTGACAGTATTCAGATAATACTTGAAGATAAATATAAGTGGTTTTAGATGAATGTAAAATATGAAATAGTAGAAAAAGCACATAAAATATCATCACTTTGGACCCCAAAGAAGCAAACTTTACAACAAAACATATGAAAATATTATGGACCCACTTGAGTAATAAATGCAGCTATTAAACTAAGCTGTAGTATTTTCAAGGATAGGTGAATCAATTTATAAAAGCTGATACGGTGGGTCGCCTGGGTGGCTCAGTTGGTTAAGCGACTGCCTTCAGCTCAGGTCACAATCCCGGAGTCCCAGGATTGAGTCCCACATCAGGTTCCCATCTCCATGAGGAGTCTGCTTCTCCCTCTGACCTTCTCCCCTCTCATGCTCTCTCTCTCTCTCCCAAATAAAAACAAATAAAATCTTTTTTAAAAAAGCCTGATATCTTTCCTCTAATGGGGGAGTTTTATAAATGTACATATAATACTAAATACTTAAGTATAAAGTATTTCAAGAGGAAACTCAGAAAACAAAATGTTGTCTATGAGTATACATTCTCAATTGTGCTTAGGCTAGTAACAGTTTAGGTCATAATTTGAAGATTTATAAATCATGTCTGGCAACTCTGCATTTCTTTATTTTTCACAAAGTTATTTAAATTTACAAATTTTGTGATGTGTCCCAATGGGATTTTAATGATCTATTTAATGGCAATTTTGGTTTTCCTTTAGAAAAAGTAAGTTTATTTTGTAGTTACAGTGATATAAATATTTTAAGTTCTAGTTCAGGATAGCTGTTTTCTTTTTTCTTTTGGAATATGAGTCATTTGTGAAGAGTTGTTTTGGAATTTTAATATTGTGTTTAATCTACGTAGCTGTGGATCCAGAAATTATAGCTCGAGGTACTGTTGGCTTTTCTGGAGCAGAGTTGGAGAATCTTGTGAACCAGGCTGCATTAAAGGCAGCTATTGATGGAAAAGAAATGGTTATCATGAAGGAACTAGAGTTTTCCAAAGATAAAATTCTAACAGATAGGTTTTTTTTCTCTTTTTTGTTTTCCCTGTCTTACACTGTTCATTATGTTAGAGAATAAATTCTTTTTGAGAAAAATGTTATAAGAAAGGAAGGTATAGGAGCAAGAAAATATTTACTCAAAAGTAGCCACACAACTGGGCCTTTTACAGAACAAATATAGTTTATATGATTATACAGTTTGGGGGAAGGGGGTGCCCATGTGTTTACTCTTGTCTGGTATAGCTGATAAAAGAATAATTGTGCTGATAAAAGAAAAATTTTGCTAATTTTCAATATTTGATTTTAAATCTTGAATTGGCTTCAGAACAATTTCGTTGTGACATTTCTTGTTTAAATTTATGTTCTGGAAATAGAATTAAACTTTCCTCATTGATAGTAAGGAGTAAGAGGACAGCTCTTACAATTTTGGTTGTCAGTTGGCAACTTATTTTGGTTTAAAATAACTTATTAATGATATTAAGTCATGCCACTCTAAGAATTACTTAAAAACAAGTGGGTTTCATTCATCTAAATATACCTTCCTAACGGAATAATTTTATTCAATTAAATTTTTATCCCTAGGGCCTGAACGTAGAAACACGGAAATTGACAATAAAAACAAAACCATCACAGCATATCATGAATCCGGTCATGCTATTATTGCATATTACAGTAAGGATGCAATGCCTATCAACAAAGCTACAATCATGCCAAGAGGGTCAACACCTGGACATGTAAGTATCTTGTTTTTTTCCTTTTCCTTCAAATAACAATCTTCAAAAGCTCTTGTAGGAAACTGTTGAGGAAAATAAATAAAAAGAAAATTCAACTAAGTTCTAAGCTCGCTAATAACTTTCTTTAACGTTCTGAACCACTGTGAGATCAGATACACTCGTGAAACTTATCTGCTAATAAAGAATACTAATAGTTCAAATATTATATATTAACATGATGAAATTTAAGTCTGGAATGACAACAAAGTATCATTCTTAAATATGTCATTGCTCTTTTCCCTCCTCAAAGAAACTGGGTTAGTGGTTCCATAGTCTTTCTAAGATTTTTCTCACTGAGTACAAGTTTCATTTTCTTATCTTTCTTTTTTTTTTTTTTTAAGATTTTATCTATTTATTTGACAGACAGATCACAAGCAGGCAGACAGGTAGGCAGAGAGAGAGAGGTGGAAGCAGGCTCCCTGCTGAGCAGAGAGCCTGATGCGGGGCTCGATCCCAGGACCCTGGGATCATGACCTGAGCTGAAGGCAGAGGCTTTAACCCACTGAGCCACCCAAGTGCCCCTCATTTTCTTATCTTTCTAACGATAGACATTTTAAGACTTTCTTTTTTGGCACCTGGGTACAAGTCCATCCTATTGCAGCATTATCCTATTGCAGGATTATATAGCTATGACACATAAAATGAGCTTTTGCTTTATAAAGAATTTTTCTTCCTTTGCATAATACCAGTTTTGTCATTAGTCGCCCGAGACCATCTCTACTAAATGTCTTTGAGCTGTCAGCATCATGACATTAAGTGCTCTAGCAAGAGCCAGATGATAATTCTGATCATTAATGTAAATATTTCCAACTGTGTCTGGAGTTTTTCTTTGTTTCCAATTGTCTAGGTGTCCCTCTTGCCTGAGAATGACAGATGGAATGAAACTAGAGCTCAGCTGCTTGCGCAGATGGATGTTAGTATCGGAGGAAGAGTGGCTGAGGAGCTTATATTTGGAACTGACCATATCACAACAGGTTGGCTGTAAAGAATGGCTTTAGTTCAGATTGTGCTTGCTGATTTAAAAATATTTTTAAATATTGAGACTATGTATATTTTTAAATTTTAGGTGCTTCCAGTGATTTTGATAATGCAACCAAAATTGCAAAGTGGATGGTTACCGAATTTGGAATGAGTTGAAAAGGTAATAGCTGATTTTACCCCTCCCTCATGTATCAAATGATGATTTGCCAAGTGTCCCCTTATGAGACAGGGTTCTTTTTTTTAAGACTTTATTTTTTTATTGGAGAGAGCGAGCATGAGAGGGGGGATGGTCAGAGGGAAAAGCAGACTCCCAGCTGAGCAGGGAACCCCGTGCAGGACTTGATCCTAGGACTCCCAGACCGTGACCGGAGCTGAAGTCAGTCTCTTAACCCACTGAGCTACCCCAGGCACCGTAGGAGAGAGGGTTCTCCTTATAAATTGGTAACATTTACTTTCCCCCTGTCTCATTCCGTCTAGATTTGTCACAGCTCATTCTAAAGTAAACTTTTTTTTTTTTTTGAGCACTAAAATATAGTATTCACTTTCCATTCTGGCTGCTTGGACAATAATAGTATGTCATGAGTTAAGCAAATGATAAGATATTCTGTTTCTGTTCATATGACCTAAAACTTCTGTTTGCCGAGCTTGCTTACTTTACCCTTCCCACGTATTTCACTCTCCTATGTTATCACTGTGGCTTCACACAGCACTTCTAATACACTACATTGTGGATTTCTGGATTTGGAATAGTGGCAAAGGTTTTCGAAGAAGGTACTCAGAACCACACTTAGGATTTTAAAATTTCTCTCTTGTTCATACTTTTTAGTCTTACACTTTCAGAAGAATGATGAAATTTCTATACTGAATTTCTTCCTTGCCCTTGATGAGTATAGGATAGTACTTCCTCTGTTAACATTTATTAGTGGTTTGGGGTGTTTCTGTTCAATTTCTTTCTTTTCGTTTGTTTTAGCTTGGAGTTAAGACCTATAGTGATACTGGGAAACTGAGTCCAGAAACTCAATCTGCTATTGAACAAGAAATTAGAATCCTTCTAAGGGTAATAATTCCGGTTTTCTGTGCTTATTCATCTGTCTAGTCATTAATGTGCCTAAATAGTTAGGTGCTACCGGAAGATAATGGTTATCCCCTGTTTAGAACTGTCACGATATATAATCAAGAGAATGAGTGCACCGTTGAAGCCATGATTTCAGTATGTAGTTGGGAGCCTCTGGTCATAGATGGAATCCTTATTTTATTCTGGCCATAGGCTAGGAACAGTTAATATCAGTAATTATAAATATTCTACTTCAGCTGTAAAACCATAGTGTTGTTAGAATAGGGGGGATATTTGATTATTTGAGTCTTTATTAGTTTTTCATTCTGACATATATTTTATTCAATAAATATTAGTTGCTTTGTGCCTCGCTGTGTACATATGCTGAGAATGAAGCATAAAGGTCTTTGAAAACAAAAGTCTTTTGGATTGTAGGGTCCAGTACAGAATATGTGAGCATTGATTCAGTGAGATGAGTTAGTAGGTTCTGTGGAATCTCCTTAAGGCACAGCAGATGCTTGGATTAGGGCAATGAGAGGGGAAATTGAGAAAAATGAATGCATTCAAGAGATACTGATCTAGTGGAATCAAATGCTTTTCTGATGTTTGGGTGAGAGAGCAGCTAAATTAAGTAACAAAGCTGTGTTCTCCATTTCTGCCTGGTGCAGCCATCTAGTTGTGTGTGTCGTTGACTGAGAAAACACTGATGATGGCCTAAGGTGGGGATGTGTGTAGATTATGAGCTGAGTTTTATACATAATGAATTTGAAGTGTTTTCTTTTTTTAAGGTTTTATTTGTTTATTTGAGAGAGAGCGAGAGAGCGTGATCATAAAGTGAGGTGGGTGAGGGGCAGAGGGAGAAGCAGACTCCCGGTTGAGAAGGGAGCCTGATGTGGGGCTCAACCCTGGACTCTGGGATCATGACCTGAGCTAAAGGCAGACACTTAACAAACTGAGCCACCCAGGCACCCCTGAATTTGAGGTGTCTTAGTGAAGATTTCAAGTTGGGAGGGATACGTGGGTCTGGTGCTTAGTGCAGAGGCTAGATATGTGCATTCCATTTGGATGTATATGAAGGCAGGTTTTGGAATGGAAAAGACTGAGCTAAATGGCAGAAAGTCTAGTGAATGAGAACTGGAATTAGGGTTGTAGATGGCAAAATGAAGGACATTGAAGTCAGATGGTGTAAACTTCAAAGGAATCATGCTTTATAGAAGAGGGTGTTCCCCTCAGCAGTGAGGGGAACAAAGAGCTCACCTCTTTACCCTGAAATATCTGGGATAGGAGTGAATCAGTAGCTGTCACTTGAGGGATTCAGAGTCTCCCCAGGAGGGCCAGGTTTTGATTAACTCAAGGAGGTAAAAGCTTTAAAGTCATTAAGTTTATGAAAAGTTTATATGATGGAAAGGTTTAGAAGGTGTATCAGAAGAGGAATTCTTTCTCCCTTGCCTGAATCTTCATTCTCTTTTTTTTTTTTTTTTTACTATTTATGTTATTTTGAGTAAATTATCTCTTCTAGTATTAGAGCATTGGAAATACTCTTTCTTTGCTCTTAATACTTTTCTGAAATGTTAAGCTTGCGAGGGCGGTAGGTGCTCTTTTCACTAGATGGCACACTTACACTGTTATTAAGGAAAACAATGATTCGCTAGTATACATTTTAGGTTCAAAAGTACATGAAACTTAAAGATATAAAAACCTTATCATAGTCTTACATGTTACGGTGTAAGGGTTTCATTCCAATGGCATTTTTAAAGTTAATACTAATTCATCCTTGGTTATTAGTTTCAGTATTCCATGACATATTTATAATACTTTATATGTTATCTTTAATTTTATATTTCACTTGACCATAACAGTTTTGTTCAGAATGTCTAATGATGTTTATTTTTAATAATTGTGTTATTTTTATATGACGTATGCTTCTTGGTGTTGGTAAACTCATTTTACAGTGGTATAGTCACTGACTGACAGGTAAGTTGTTACCAAATAAGAATAGAAAAGTAGATCTTTTCTCACCCTTTAAAGTGAATAAGTTGGTGAAATCTCACAAGGCAAAAGGAGCAAACCTGCCTTTTCTTTTTAACATGTATATTGAATAGAGAAATAGATTTCTTTGTTCGCAGACCTTATTTAAAAAGCAGATAAGTATAGCATATACTTATATATCTTTAAGTATAGCTGCCTAAGTAGTCCTCACTTACCCATTCATGTGATACATTTGGAGGTTGAAAATAGAACGTTTGCAAGTATGAAACTAATCTTGGAGAACAAAGCTCGCCTTATCAATCAATCAATCAATCAAGTAGGCTCCATGCTGGGTGTTGAAAAGCTCCATGCCTTAAGAGACTCTTAATCTCACAAAACAAACTGAGGGTTGCTGGAGGGAGGAGAGGGGAGGGATGGGGTGGCTGGGTTATGGACATTGGGGGGGGTATGTGCTATGGTGAGAGCTGTGAAATGTGTAAGACTGATGATTCACAGACTTGTACCCCTGGGGCAAATAATCCATTCTATGTTAATTTTAAAAAAGAGCTTCATGCTTTTATCTTTTATAAATAGAAACGAATATAGTTCACATTTTTTAAGGCATATACATTTTTTTTAATTGATGATTTTTCTTCTACTAAGTTTTCTGCCTCTTTGATACCTCCTATTTTTCATTTCAGGACTCATATGAATGAGCAAAACATATCTTGAAGACTCATGCAAAAGAGTGTAAGAATCTAGCAGAAGTTTTACTAACCTATGAGACTTCGGATGCCAAAGAGATTCAAATTGTTCTTGAGGGAAAGAAATGGGAAGTGAGATAATAACTCTTAAAATGGACGCATTGCTGGTTTTGCTGCAGGAATATGTAAGTAGCATTTTGGTAGTTTCCTTTTGCAATGCTTTTCTCCCATTCTTGCCTTGGTATCACTCAAGAGTGTGAAACACTTTGTCTCTCTTTTGTCACATTTAATCTAATTCTGGTTATTCTCATGATGACACCTATGGCAAATTATCTGCCCATAGCAAATATGTTAAAGAAAATAAAGAACTGTTAGGATTGGAAACAGCTTATTTGAGAAATGTTAATAAGTTATTCAGTTGAAAATAAGTAGTGATTTTATGGTTGGTTCCTCTACTAAATGTGAATAAAAATTGTGCCTTTAGCTCTTGGGAAGTACTTTTACTTGGCAACGTAAAATTATCGAAGGATTATCTTTGTTTTTAGATAGTGCCGTTTATCTTTGATGAAGAAGTGCTGCCATTTGGCTCAAGTGAAGCGTATTTCTATATAGGTCAGTGGAAACTTCATTAAGATGCACTTAATTATTATGCTCCAGATTGTCCATATATAAAATAGTTCTGTTTTTGTCTATCTAAGAGAGAATTATAAATGTACAGGTTTAATCAGAATCTAAATGATTACAACCTTTTAGAAATGCAGCTTACATTTTCATGGTCTTTTTTTTTTTAAAACATCATCATTCTTACTAATGAAATTTATTTCAGAGCAGCAAATATTTTGTTAAATAAAAAGTGAGTCACTTCAAAATCTGAATAATTATATAATTATGGTTGGTATTAGAAGAAAGATTAACCCCAAATCTCAGTCCTTTCAAAGTGAACTTTGAATTACCCTCCTGGTTACGGAAAGTCATGTTTGTTTTTCATTCAGATTTTGTGAATATGAACATGTTGTTACAGGATTTACAGATGACTTTATTTAACTGAACAGAGAATTATTTTAGACCTCATTGTATTGGCTCTACAACCAAATTATATTCTTGAGGTGACTTTATTAAAATTACCTACAGTTTTCTAAAACTGTAGATGGTCTTCATTGAAGAAGTTGATAGAGGGAGTTTGCTATACAGTATCTTGCCTCTTTTTTGTAGCTTTAAATTTTGATCTAATTTCAAACTTACAGAAATGTTACTTGAATAATACAAGGAACTCCCGTATACCCTTGGTCCAGATTCATTGTCCCATTTTTTAATTGCCCACTTCCCTTTCCCCTTTCTCTCCTCCTTCATCCTTCCCTGTCCGTCTCTCCTTCCTTCCTTCTCCCTGTGAGTATACATGTCTTTGTGTGGATGCATGTTTTTATTTTTCCTAGATAGACTTCTGGGATTGAAATTGCTGGGTCATGTAGTAAGTTTCTGTTTATCTTTTTACGGACCTGATGACATGGATCATTCTCTGTATCTTCTACAGTATATTCTTAGAGTCTTTTTGATAAAGTCATTCTGGTGTGAATGAAATAATATCTCATGGATTAACATACATTTATCTACACTAGTGATATCCTCTCCCGTTTTATTGGCCATGTGTATATTTTCTTTGGAGAAATGTCCATTCAGAGCACCCTCACCGTCACTTTTGGGTTGTCTTTTTATGCAGTATAAGAGATCATATATTCTGAACACAAGGTCTTTATCAATCTTGCTTTTTTAAAATCCAATCGACAATCTCTGTTGAGTGGAGTGTTTAGTTAATTCAGATTTAGTTTTGATATACTTGTTTCTACACCTCCCATTTTGCTTTTTGTTTCCTGTTTTTCTCATATCTCAAGAGATTCTTCTGTTCCTCCTTTTTTGAGTTACATCTTAGTGATTGATCTAGGTATGACTGTGTGCATCTTATCAGTCTACTCTAATTCTGGTCAAATGTAGGAACTTTGTTTCAGTATAGCTCATTTTCTTCTCTGTGCTCCTAGTGTCCTATGTTATATCTGTGCATGTTACAGCAACTCAACAATATAGTGGCATAACTAGTGCTTTATATAATCTTATTTCCACGGTCTTTCTCTGGGAATGCCATTTATTTTTGCCTTTGTTTTTTTAAGAATCGTTTTGCTGGATATAGAATACATGGTTGCCTTTTTTTAAATCTTTAATCATTTAGATTATGTTATCCCATAGATTCCTAGCTCCCATTATTTTTTTGTAAGAAGTCAGCTGTTAATCATAATTTTGGTCTCCTTTTGTGATAGGTTGGTTTTTTTCTCTTGCAGATTTCAAGGTTTTCTTTTTGTTTGCTTATCCTTATCTTTTAGCAGTTTGACCCCATGACGACGTGTTTAGGTGTGGCGGTCCTTGTCTATTTCCCAGTTAGGATTTACTGGGCTTCGTGGATCTGCAGATTAGGTTTTCATCAAATTTAAGCAATTTTTGGCAATTACTTCTTCAAATATATTTATTAACCCTTTTCTGTCTTCCTTCTGGGGGTCTCCTTACATATGTGTTGGTACACTTATCGTTGATCTGATCTCAGGCTTTGTTCATTTCTTCATTTTTTTTTTTCTCCCTCTCTGCTTGAGATTGAATAATTTCTTTTACTTCTTTAAGTTCACTGATTCTTCTGTCACCTCAAATCAGTTGAATTTTCCATTTCGGGTACTGTATTTTTCAGCTGTAAGTTTCCATTCAATTCTTTAATTTACTTTGTATCTTTTTATTGAGACTCTTCATGTGTTGTGTCATTTTCATCATGGTTTTCAACACTATTTCCATTAGACTTTGACCATGTCCATATAGCTGCTTTTAAATCTTTGCTGAATCTACCATCTGGAAATACTCAGACAGTTTCTGCTTAATGCTTTTTGTAGTAAGGGTCACCTTTCTTGTCTCTTTGTTTTATAATCTTGTTGAATTTCAGGCAATGTAGCAATTAGGGGTTCTGATTTCCTCCCCAGGAGGTTGTCTTGTTTTGTTTAGTAACTTGCCTCCTGTAAATTTATGAAGTCTCTCTCTACCGCAGTGTGCAGCCATTGATGTCTCTGTTCATTTCTTAAATTTTTAAATCTTGCTTCCTACGTGTTGCCGCTGTGCCTGCATCCTTTAACATTTAGCCAAAGATTGGGTAGATGGTAGATGTTGTGTGCAGACCCCATTATTCATGCTTTCTCCTCTGCTGATGGATCTGTGTGGGCTTATAAGTCCATTCAACATTTGAGTCATTTTCAAGGCTGCCTGGTTTTTGCTTTGTAACAAGCTTTTTGCTTCTTTGTGTGTATGCGCATGCCTTGGCAACGATGGGTATGTGGGTGGCTTGAACCAGCTTCAGTTTCTACTGTGCATGTCTCTGGCAAATCTGGAGTTTATGTGGAGTGCTTATCACATCCAGATGGCTCTCTGACCTCTCAGAGTTTACAGTTAAATACCTTGCTACTCTTATCTTGTTTCCCCCAAATAGCATTGCAACCTTAGCCTAGAGAACTCTGTGTGCTTAGCATGGAGGCCACCTCTTTGACTTACTCTGCCTCAGGTCAAGCAAGTCCCTTCTCTAAGTGACAAGTTCTGGCATGGGAAGTGAGAGCACAGCACAGACTCACACAGCTCTAACCAAACTTCAGTGATTTTCATGAATAAACACTTCTTAGTTTGTTGTAGGTCTTCAGAGTCTTTAAAATAATTTTATCCAGATTTATAGCTGCTTTTTTAAAAGTGGGGATGATTTGTCAGCCTCCTCACCTCATCATACTGAAAGCGAATTTCCCTCTCTTACTTTGAATCATACTCCAACCAAAGCAGTTTAATGAGAATAGACCTAGAGAGGACTGGTAAGGTTCCAGAAGTATCCATTCAAGGCTCCCAGAATGCCACAGTTTGACATGTAACCTTTATCTATTAAGTTGATTACTTTTGGTAATGGATACATGTTTTATTTTTAGATATTCTTTGTGTTTATTTATATTCATTTTAAAGTAAATACTGAGTTACTTCAGTCCAGCTGGTTATGAGTATATTTCTTAATGTAAGTACATAGTATTTTAATAAAATATGTTGGAATGTAGACTTGATCTTTGGATTGAAAAAAATAACACCTAGTCATATACGTAAGAATTGGGAGTCGATATACTTGAACTAAGGACTTTATTTCAGTGCAAATTCTCTCCTGCCCCCATTTTGTCACAGGTGAATCCCCATTCTTTTAGGCAAGAATGTGGGTCCCCGCCCCATATAGACCATGGACTTTAGTTGTATATAAATGGTATGTTGACTTCAGTCTTGCATCATACGGTAATATAATGGGTTGGTAATCTGTTATGAATTTGAGAATGCATTTAATGGGAAAGAAAGCTAATTACAAAGCTGCCAAAGTGGGAGGGTGAGAAGGTACTATTTTTCATAAAACCTAGTTTGGAGAGCTTGATATGAATCTCTTGCAGTTCTGGAATTATAAATGTTTGGCTTATATTCAGGAAACCTGGAACCTGCAAGGACTGGTAAGGTGCTTTGCCTAATAAAGGGAGAAGTCTAATGTTAGTTGAGACTGTTCTGCACACGCAGCATTTGGTTTGACAAAAAGTGCTGGAGTGCTTATGAAGGACCAGATGTTTGTCAAGTGTGGGGAGTGGGCCCTTGTGGGGGAATCCATTTTAGATACTGTACAAAAGGGTTGCTTAGAGGTACAGGGAGGCCTCAGAAGAAGACAATCCAAAATGGATCTCTGAATTCCTTAAGAGTTAAGAAGAAAGAAAGCCCGACAGAATGGATTGCGTTCACTCAGGCAAAGGAGTTGCTGGGGCGAACAGCCATGGGTACAGAAGTGCCCGTGAGAGGAAGTCAGCATGAAAATAACTGCTGGGCACCTGGCTGGCTCTGTCAGTAGACCATGTGACTCTTCATCTTGGGATCATGAGTTTAAGCCCCATATTAGGTGTGTAGCCTACTTTAAAACAAAAACCTAAAATAATAAAATGATTGCCAAATGCAGCCTGTTCCAAAGCATCGTAGCCAGATAAGAACTCAGTCACCCCCTATAGTTTTAACTCTGGCAAGGTCAAGCCATACACAGCCAACTGAGAGGAGGAATGGAATTAGTCAGGAAAGAAGAAAAGGACCATGCCGGCCTTCTAACCCTTCTGCAGATGGTTAGCCTGTAGCCTGGCCTGGCTTATGAACTCTTGACGTTTGGTGTTTTTATAATTTTGTGGGGCTGACATTCTGTTTTAGTGCCTTACAAGTTCAAACAACTCGATGGACTTTCTATTAAAGTAAGCTTTTTCAATCTGGATTGGTAGAAAAATATCTGAATATTTAAGAGACTAGTGGGAGATGATTTTGCTGGGTGATTTTATCCCGTGAGTTAAAAAAATTGGTTACAGGGGCACCTGAGTCGCTCAGTGAGTTAAAGCCTCTGCCTTCGGCTCAGGTCATGATCTCAGAGTCCTGGGATCAAGCCCTGCATGGGGCTTTCTGCTTAACAGGGAGCCTGCTTCCTCCCTCTCTCTCTGCCTGCCTCTCTGCCTACTTGTGATCTCTGTCTGTCAAATAAATAAATAAAATCTTTAAAAAATATAGTGGTTACGTATATTAAGATTTTTGGGGTGCTTGGCTGGCTCAGTCAGGAGAGTGTGATTCCTGATCTTGGGGTTGTGAGTTCAGGCCCCAAACTGGATGTAGGGATTACTAAGAAAAAAAAACAAATAAACTTTAAAAAAAAAAAGATGTTTGAGCAATTTTTTTTGGTGCTATAATTCCACTGATGCGATTATTCAAAACCTGAAATAGTTTTGTCACAATTATGTATGGGATATATATATGAATATATGTCACCGTTAACTTTTTAAGCAAAGCTTTATTGTTTTGGTATATTTAATATGATCTTTTATTGTACTATATTACAGTTTCATATTCTTTCCCCTTAAAATTGCTATGAAGTTTTGTTCTGTTATCTTCCCATAATTTTTACCAGAATTAATACTGTTAATACTGAAAGAGCTAATCCAGGAATTTAGTAGAATCATCTATTTTTATTTTTATTTTTATTTTTTTAATATTTTATTTATTTGACACACAGAGAGAGAGAGAGATCACAAGCAGGCAGGCAGGGGGTGGGGGAAGCAGGCTTCCTGCTGAGCAGAGAGCCCGATGCGGGGCTCCATCCCAGGACCCTGAGATCATGACCTGAGCAGAAGGCAGAGGCTTAACCCACTGAGCCACCCAGGCGCCCCTATCTATTTTTATTATTGCTGAATTAATAAGGCAAGAGAAATCCTTTCTGATGATTGCTTTTAGTTGGTCACAGCTCTTATTTCCCCCTTCATTCTGTTGATAACACTTCTGTGATTTTGTTAAAAATTCAGGAATTATCTTGTGGCATACTTCTTTGCTTTTTAATATTGGTAAACTCTGATGTTATTTCTTTGGGTCTTTCAGCTTCTCTCCATTTTCTTGTCATCTAGATGCTGTTGATCTCTTAGTCTTTCTTCCCAGCCCTTCTGTTAAGGCTGTATGTCCCCCTGTTCTCTGTTTCTCCAGAGCACAACACCTGTACTTTAGCAATAACCTGTCCTCGAATTTATTCTGTGTCGACCTCCTGCCACCTGATGGTGAGTTCTAGGAGCAGTATTGAACATATTTGTATCTCTAGGGCTAACTGAGGTGCTGTATAGGTAGTCAGCTAATAACATTTTCTGTGAATGAAAAAATACTAGTCATTCAGTAGGTTCTAGAGCACTAGAATAGAAGGTTCAGATTCTCCATAGAAAGTTAAATAAAGCTGTAGAGACTATTATGTGACTGTCATTCCTGAAAATACCCTAGTGAGTAGAACAGCAACAGGAGATACCCTTTATGTGACTGAAATGTCTTCTTGTAGAGGAACATCTGATTTCTTTTTTAAAAGATAAAAAATGCAAGGTCGGATTGTGTGCCAGGTTTATAATGTATCTGATATGCAGAAGGACCTGTCAAAAAGAAGAAGACATCTAGCATATGAAATTCTTTAAGGTATTTTGGATTTCATATAAGATGTGCTTTATCTTGGGGTGCCTGGGTGGCTCAGTGGGTTAAAGCCTTTGCCTTCGGCTCAGGTCATGATCTCAGGGTCCTGGGATTGAGCCCCGCATCGGGCTCTCTGCTCAGCAGGGAGCCTGCTTCCCCCTCTCTCTCTGCCTGCCTCTCTGCCTACTTGTGATCTCTGCCTGTCAAATAAATAAATAAAATCTTTAAAAAAAAATAAAAGATGCGCTTTATCTTTTGGTCAACCAGTTGCTGCCATTAATGTTCTAAATTAAGTGTCTTAACATAAATTTATTATTAATGAAAGTCTCTTAAAATTCAACCTCAGGGGACAGAATTTCATGAATCTTTCATATATTTGTTTGTAGTGCTGGGAGATACCAGACATCATTTTAAAAACTAGAGCGGGTGGACTTAGAGAGCGGGCAGAGGAAGAACAGGTGAATGAAACTCGAATTTAAAGATTTCCTCTTTACAATGTGAAATTATACTTCATCCCTTGGGTGACCTCTACAGTGACCTGCCATTTCCTGAGATCATTATGTAGCAGAAAGGATTAACAATTATTATTTTAGACACTGAGCCTATTCCGTTTCATATAGACAAATATTTCCAAATTGCCCTTCATAGGGAATATACCAATGTTTATGCCTACAAAAACCAGTCTATTATTAGGTTCAGTTGGCTATGAGTAGTACATCATTAATTTTTGATGTAGTGTTCGGTGATTCATTAGTTGCATATAACACCCAGTGCTCATCACAACACGTGCCCTCCTTGATACCCATCACCCAGTTACCCCATCGCCCCTCCCCGCTCCTCTCTGAAACCCTGAGTTTGTTCCTGGAGCCCATAGTCTCTCACAGTTTGTCTCCCTCTCTGATTTCTCCCCCTTCAGTTTTCCCTTCCTTTCCCTTTGGCTCTCCATCTTATTCCTTATGTTCAACATATAAGTGAAACCATGTGATATTTGTCTTTCTCTGCTTCACTTATTTCACTTAGCATAATCCCCTCCAGTTCCATGCATGTGGATGCAAATCCTTTCTGATGGCTGAGTAATATTCCATTGTACCACATCTGCTTTATCCATTCATCTCTTGAAGGGCATCTTGGCTCCTTCCACAGTTCAGCTATTGTGGACATTGCTGTTATGAACATTAGAATGCATGTGCCCCTTCTTCTCACTACATCTGTATCTTAGGGGTAAATACCCAGTAGTGCAATTGCTGGGTCATTGGGTCGTTATTTTTAACATCTTGAGGAACCACCATATTTCAAAACCAGTCTTTAGAATGTTGATCTTTTTATGTCAGATTTTAAAAGACGTACTATAATGGAGCTGTAATTGGCATTTTCATTAATTAATACGGAGTGAAATTAAATATCTTCTCCTATATTAAAAAAAAATTCTCTGGTAGTTAATCACATCCTTGCCAAATTCTTTACTCACCATGCTTGCACAAGTAAAAGCCACAGGTTCCATTAATTATGTGTTAGGACCATGTAAAGTGGGTGACCTTGTTCTCATATTCCCTTAGGAAGAAAGTATTGAAGCTGAGTTTTGTTTACTGCACACATCTAATGGATTTTCAGTTGAATTGTACCATTAGTAATCAGATGCAGTCATTTTTGGGAGTTAAAAATAATGAAATAGATTATTTGATGTTACAAAGAAGTGAAAAATCTCCCATTTTCCAGATCCCTTGTTTCTCCTATATTATCCTGTGAACTTACCAAGTGATCAGATAAATCAGGATGTTTTTGTGAATAGATGGGCATCTCCTGAATAGGTCCTGAGTACAAACAGATGTGGTCAAAATTCCAAAAAAAAGTATGTGTGGGACACCTGGGAGGCTCAGTCAGTTAAGCGTTTGCCTTTGGCTCAGGTCACAATTCCCGGGTCCTGGGATTGAGTCCCGCATCGGACTCTCTGCCTGCTGCTCCCCCTGCTTGTGCTCTCGTGCTCTCTCTGGCAAATGAATAAATAAAATATTTTTTTAGCAAGTGTACATCACATGAACTCTCAAGGAAACAGATGTATAGTGAGCCTCTCTGTAGCTGCCATCTTACTGCGTTTAAGTGGATACATTTCACTTAATGAGCTTATCCTTCGTGTTTCATCCTTCCTGTGCTGCAGAAATGATTTTAGGCTCTCACCTCAAATTTCGCCACCCTTCACAGTCCTGAAAGTAGGCTAAAGACCAGCTGTTCTTAAACCTGAGATGTTATGTCTCTGTAACTCCTCGAAATTATGAACTAGGTGATGACAAAGACAGAGGTGTCAGAAGTAAGGAAATGAGACAAAATAGAAAGGTATTCAGAGAACTTGGTTGCTAAAGGATTTTCAAGAAGAACAAAAGAGAGACTCTTGTTTTTTATTATTTTGAAATAATCACAATTAGCTAAAAAACCATAATCAGTTGTAAAAAATATGAAATGACAGCGATGATAAGAAATTTGTGGTTCAAGTAATGTGAAGCCTGGTGTAAAATCTTCATGGATGTGGAAACACAGCCCTCACTAGTTAGAATGGCAAATTGCCAGTATTAGTTCCGCTATGACAAAGGTTCAATTTTTAAAAATTTTGATGAAAAATCATGTTTCATGCTACTATAGCAGAAAACAACAGATTTCAGAATTTACGCAGCTGATATCATATACTTTGATTACTATATAACCGTTTTTTTTTCCTGTTTGGGAAATTAGGCAGATGTGTTTCCCTGTACCCTCTCTCCACATAAGCTAATGCCTTTTGTATACCTTTTAAAATTTTTGTTAGATTTTAAGATGCTTAAGTTTAATGCTTCTTGGTGTTATAAAAGGTCTTCAGATCTCCTTATATAAAATGTAAAGAGTTTTTGGAGGAATAAATAGAAGGAAAAAGAATGTCTCTTGGTTAGGCTTCATAAAAATACACTATTTCCAAAAGTGAGATATTACTATGTGCCTATCCCAAGTCCCGGATTTAGTTTTATCCACCAGAGCTTTTGGTTTCTTAGAACGGATTATATTGTTAACATGTTTTATCAGTCACATGTGATACAAAAGCGGTATCTTGAATTTGTGCTTAATTTGGGGGAAGTATTTCTTTAAATGGATAACACTGATTTGTTTTTTGAAAAGATTTACATAAATTGTAACAATGGGGAAGATTTTTTTCACAAGGACTTTCAGACTGTTTCCTAGGTACCTAATAATATTTGCATGAAGTAATCCATATAACGGGTAAATATGATGATCTGTAAGGTGGTGAGTATATCAAGATTCCAGTGGACTAAATTATGACAGAACTAAAGGGCAAATGTCTTGAGGTAAGATGATGAAGTTGAACCTACTGTCCGGATCAGGTAAGAGAAGAAGGCTGGTACTCATGGTTAATTTGCGAACTGGTTATATCTTGTGATCATTTACAAAAAAATTTTAGTTCCTTTATTATAAACAAATAATGTTTATCATTCATGCTAATCCTTTTTTTCTATATTTTCACTTATATTAAGCGTATTCGGTCACAGATTTTATGCGGCCAAATGTATTGATACCTTCTTTTATAGCTTCTGTTGTTTGAAAAATCTGTCACTCATCAGTAATACCACTCATATATGTTTTTTTCTGAAATATTTAATGGTTTAATGGTTTCGTTAAAAGGAGTAAACACTTTTACTAATAGGGTTTATTTTGGTGTATGTGTTGAGCTGTGTAGGTAGGTTCTGCTCACTAATTTTTTTCTAGAGTATTTTTATTTTCCATCGATTATTCTTTTGTAGACAACATAGCATTTAATAATTACATTTTTGGCCGCCGCCGCCGCTGCCCTTTTCCCGGCCGGCGGCCGCCGCTGCTGGTGCCGCCGCCGCCACCTCCGAGTTGCAAGCGGAGCGGAGGCCGGGACGGAGCGCGAGCGCCGCCCGCCCCGCCACCCCGCGGGCAGCTCCAGGGCCCGGCAGGCTCGGCCGGCGCCCCCCCGCCCCGTACCCCCAGCCGCCCGCCCCCGCGGGCCCAGCCTGGCGTGACCGCCTACCGCCTCCTCTGCCCGCCGCTCCGCGCCCCCCGCCACGCCGCCGCCCTCTGCGCCCCGCGGCGCACCCCCCCCCCCCCACCATTCCGCCCGCCATGCCCGGCCCGGCTGCTGGCAGCAGGGCCCGGGTCTACCCCGAGGTGAACAGCCTGAGGAGCCGCAAGTACCGGGGCTATGAGGCTCAGGTCCCGAGCTGGGGTGATCAAGATGATTACCAACTGGTTGGAAAACTTGGTCGGGGAAAGTACAGTGAAGTATTTGAGGCCATCAACGTCACCAACAATGAGAGAGTGGTTGTAAAAATTCTCAAGCCAGTGAAGAAAAAGAAGATAAAACGAGAGGTTACGATTCTGGAGAACCTTCGTGGTGGAGCAAATATAATTAAGCCGATTGACACTGTGAAGGACCCTGTGTCAAAGACCCCAGGTTTGGTATTTGAATATATCAATACTACAGATCTTAAGCAACGTTAGCAGATCCTGACAGACTTTGATATCCGGTATGATAAGTATGAGCTACTTAAGGCCCTGGATTCCTGCCACAGCCAGGGAATCAGGCCCAGGGATGTGAAACCTCACAATGTCATGATGGATCACCAGCAGAAAAAGCTGCGACTGATAGGCGGGTCTGGCAGAGTTCCACCATCCTGCTCAGGAGTACAATGTCCATGCAGCCTCCAGATATTTCAAGGGCCCGGAGCTCCTTGTGGACTATCAGATGTATGATTACAGCTTGGACATGGGGAGTTTGGGCTGGATGTTAGCAAGCATGATCTTTCGAGAGGAGCCCTTCTTTCACGGACAGCACAGCTATGACCAGCTTGTTCGCATTGCCAAGGTTCTGGCTACAGATGAGCTGTATGGGTATCTGAAGAAATATCACATAGACCTAGATCTGCGCTTCAACGATATCCTGGGACAACATTCACGGAAACGCTGGGAAAACTTTATCCATAGTGAGAACAGACACCTCGTCAGCCCCGAGGATCTAGATCTTCTGGACAAACTTCTGCGATAGGACCATCAACAGAGACTGACTGCCAAAGAGGCCATGGAGCACCCGGACTTCTACCCCGTGGTGAAGGAGCGGTCCCAGCCTTCTGCAGACAACGCTGTGCTTTCCAGTGGCCTCACGGCAGCCCCCTCGCGGACTTGGAAGGCGATGGGTAATGCGGCATTGATGCTTGCCAATAAAACCGACCAACCAAACCCAAATCTTGAAGGAAAACTACAATGTGATAAAAAGAAATTCTAGTCATTCCTTCTAAACGCAAAGAAGAGTAAAGTCCTAACTGTCTGTCAAAAAGAAAGAAATGCCCCAGTACTAGTCTACAGGGAGCTGCCATTATGGCGGCAGGACGATGCCCAGAGTTCAGGATCTTTGGAATGCATGGGAGAGGAGAGACTCGGAGTTGTTGTCCATTTACCTTTATTTAACAGGAGCCCACTGTTGAATTAACCCGTTCAGTCAACAAGCTCTGAATATCTGACTTCCTGTCTATTCCACTGTGGTCTGGGTTTCCTTTGGCGTGAGATTCAGGCTCAAGATTTAGCAAAACGTCAGCAGTCTATACTGACACACCAGCCTCATTGATGAAAAGGAGATATTAAAACAGAGACAGTATTTTTTTTAGGCTCTTTTACAAATTCATGTTTTATGTATTTTTTGGTGACATGAGCTCTCTGGGAAATGGACCTCACCCCTGCAATTTTCTTCTAAGTGTATTCATTTGGGAGCAAACTGCAGGCACTCAAAAAAGGCCCCTTTGCCGTCAGCAGGCATCACTTGAAACCTTGTGACGCTGTGAACAGGTCCCTCTGTCTCATCAAAAGTTGGATGCGAAGTGCATAACTTGGAGCTCACTGTAACCTTTATTGATTTGCCTAACCATAAAATCTTGTTGCTATTTTTTCCGTGTAGCCTTTTTTTTCTTTTTGCAGCCTTGTAAGGAAAACCTCACCATTTCCCAGCACATACATCCCTATGTGTGCACCTGTTTTCATGCACCTCTCTGAAATAGAGACTTTCTGGTCATAACCATAATGAAAGCTGGAAAGTCGGTCTTCAGGCAGGTTGGGGAATGGGGAAACATCCTATTAGAATGTATTTAGGAAAAGACTTATTGAGTGAGAAAAATGTACTCTTCTCCCACTCCCCACCCTTTTTGCCTTTTTATCCCCATGAGAAGCAATTTCCTTTATAATCAGGGTAAGCTGCATTTGGAAGCTCCAAGAGGTCATATGTGAACATGATGGCAGAGGTGTCCTTCTCACGGGCAGGGACTGGGGTCGTGTGTGCAGGTCCAGCCCGTTCCCCAGTGACTGAGCAATCATCATCTGGGGGGGTCTGGGGGGTTAGTTGGAGCTCCTGGAGCCAGTGTCAAAGCTCAGGATCCATTGTGCCAGCCTTCGTGTTAGCAAAGGAAGCTAGATTCTGCCTTAAAAAGTAAACAGGCTGATTTCATTTTGGGGACTTGTCACCAGTCTGGTTTGCAAGCAGTCTCCTCCCTCAGCTGCAGAGCCATGCCACAGCTGTGGGGACTTCAAGCTAGGCTAGAGCTTGAGGTGTCAACCCACATCAGAGCGTAGGATTTCTTTGTTAACTATTTAATAATGCCACACATTTTTATAAGGTTAGATTGTTTGTTTGAAAACATCTGTTTACATCCCGTATTCCAATAAAATCGTGTTGGTATTGGTCGCAAAAAAAATTATATTTTTACATTTGTGAATTATATATTTTATACTTTATTATCTAATGCTGAAAGCTTCATTTGTTAATCTTTAAACATATTTATTTTTTTAAGATTTTTATTTGAGATAGAGCGAGAGTGAGTGAGAGAGAGAGTATTGCCGGGAGGGGGGGGCGGATAGTGGCGGGACAGAGGGAGAAGGAGAAACAGGCTCTCCACTGAGCAGGGACCCCAACATGGGGCTTAATTCCAAGACCCTGGGATCTTGACCTGAGCTGAAGGCAGACACTTAACCGACTGAGCCACCCAGGTGCCCCAATCTTTAAACACATTTAAAGCTATTTTATTGTTTTAACTAGAAACAAATTACTATGTGCAAAGCAACACACAATTTATCACTGAAAAATCAGAAAATATAAATAAGAAAATAAGTATGTAGTGGTATTAATCCCTGGAAGTCTCCCAACATTGGCTTCCCAACATGCAAGGATCTGAGGGGTGATGCTAAATTCTCACCTATCTCCTTCCCATTGGAGGGCTTTTGAGTCCCCACTTGAGTCCCAGGTTGGAGACTGAGCTACTTAATTTGCTTATGTTGAAAAAGTCTGGCAACAAAGAGGATACCTATAACAACTCTCTGGGCACCAACTCCTTATGAAATTTGGTGCCAACTCCTATGTTTGGCACACAGATTCTGGGACAAATAAAAAATATTTTAAAATTTAATGAAGTAGAGATGCCCATTCATTTTTCTGTTGAAAATAGGAAGTTCATCGAGTGATCGACTTTAGTCATGAGAAAGTGTACTACCAGCATGTACTTTCCCCTATAGGAAAGAATGACATGAGTGGGAACGGTTTGAACCTGCACAATGCTCTATACCCTCATGGTGGAGGGGGTCAGGCACACAGGCTTTGCCCTGAATTCTGTAGGGCAGACGTGTGGAAGTAAAATGGAGAACCAAACTGAAATATTAACTTGCATTTGTAATCTGAGCTTTAATGTTTGAAAGTTACGAAGAGGAGTTACAAATGTCCCACTCTGCCTAAGGAATCTCAGAGTCACAGATGGTGTCTTTTCTGGATAGGTGGGGGATATGGGAAGAGTGGGTGCAGAGATGGTTAAAAAAAAACTCCAACTTGAACTGCCATAATAAGCAGATATTACTCGGGGGGGGGGGGGAGTCAAAGCGATGAGTGGTATGTTGGGTATACCCTGGGACTGACTTGTTCTTAGCACTAAGAGCCCTGTGTCCCAAGAAGCCCCCAGTCCTAAGCACACTGGGGAACCTGCTTGAGATCTGGAGGTCAGAGGTCTGAAAATCTCACTTAAGTTAAAGTGTTGGCAAGGCTGCATTCCTTTCTGGAGATTCTAGAGAAGAATCCACGTTCTTGTCTTGTTTTTTTTTTTTTTTTTTTTTAAGATTATTTACTTATTTATTTGATAGAGATCACAAGCAGGCAGAGAAGCAGGCAGAGAGAGAGGAGGAAGCAGGCTCCCAGGGAGCCCAATTGCCGGGCTGGATCCGAGGACCCTGAAATCATGACGGGAGCTGAAGGCAGATGCTTAACCAACTGAGCCACCCAGGCGCCCCCTGTCAGCTATTTCTATTGCTTTTTTTCATTTCATTCACTATATTATTCAGCTCCAGAATTTTTGTTTAGTTCTTTCTTAACTATTTCTAGCTCTTTTAAAAAAAATATATTCTATCTTTGTTTGGGAGAGAAAACCAAAGAGATCAAGTGGGGGAGGGACAGAGAGAGGGAGAGAGAATGTCAAGCAGCCCCAGGGCTCGATCCCACGACCCTGAGGTCATGACCTGAGCTGAAACCAAGAGTCAGACACTTAACTGACTGAGCCACCCAGGTGCCCTTCCAACTCTTTATTAAATTTCTTATTTTGTTCATCTAGTATTTTTCTCATTTTATTGAACTGGCTTTTTATTTATTGAAGGTTTTATTTGTTTGTTTATTTATTTATTTTAGAGAGAGCATGTGTGTGAGCCAGGCGAGTAGCAGAGGGAGAGGGACATGAAGACTCTGCACTGAGCATAAGCCCGAAGCAGGACTGGATCTCACGACCTTGCGATCATGACCTGAAACAAAATCAAGGGTCAGGCGCTTAACGGACTGAGCCACCCAGGCACCCCTGAATTGGCTTTTTGTGTTTTCTTGTAGCTCACTGAGTTTCCTTAAAACTGCTATTTTGAACTCTTTTTTGGGTAAACTACTGATCCTCATGTGTTTGAGATCAATTACTGGAAGATTATTGTGATCATTTCATGGTATCATATTTCCTTGATTTTTTATATTCTTTGAAGTTTTACATTGCCGTCTTTGCATTTGAAGTAGTCTTTCATGACTACCTTTCCAGTATGTCCAAACCTGATTTTTTTTGTTTTTTGGGGGTTTTTTTTGCTCTGGTGGTGTGCTGGAACTTTACTGTAGGAAATCTGGTTTTCCAAAAAGGCTCTGTCTTCAATGGATGATTATCTAAGACAGTGTTTTCCAGGGGCTCCCAGATGTGCTTGAGAGGAAGGGGTAGAGCCAGTGTGTAGGCTATTGCTGGGTCCACAGCTGGGACTGTAGTGAGTGCGCCTATTATCTGATGCATGGGTAGGCAAGAGTTTTCCTAGGTCCCTTGGTTTATGGTGCTTGGTTCCACAGCTCCTACAAAGAGGTCCACAGCCGTTTTGTCACCACAAAGACATTGTATTGTAATTGTATATTTATCTGTCTTTGAAGCAAGGGATGTGTATTTGCTTATATATGGTTGGACTTCATAAATGTTCTGTGAACTAATAAATGAACTGAGATGGGTAGCACAATTTCACAAAAAATTGGTTTTCTTTATTCTTTACCAGTAAAATTATTAGAAAACATTGGCTTTTTAAAAAATTGTTTAATTTTTTTAAAAAATATTTTTTAAAATTTAATTTAATTTTTTCCCAGTGCTCCAAGATTCATTGTTTATGGACCACACCCGGTGCTCCATGCAATACATGCCCTCCTTAATACCCACCACCAAGCTCAACCAACACCCCCACCCCTCCAAAATCCTCAGTTTGTTTCTCAGAGTCCACCGCTCTCATGGTTTGTCTCCCCCTCTGATTTCCTCCAACTCACTTTTCCTCTCCATCTCCCAACGTCCTCCGTGTTATTCCTTATGCTTCACAAGTGAAACCATATGATAATTGACTCTCTCTGCTTGACTTATTTCACTCAGCATAATCTCCTCCAGTCCTGTCCATGTCGATACAAAAGTTGGGTATTCACCCTTTTTGATGGAGGCGTAATATACCATTGTATATATGGACCATATCTTCTTTATCCGTTTGTCTGTTGAAGGGCATCTTGGTTCTTTCCACAGTTTGGCGATTGTGGCCATTGCTGCTATGAACACTGGGGTACAGATGGCGCTTCTTTGCACTACATCTGTATCTTTGGGGTAAACACCCAGTAGTGCAATTGCAGTCATAGGGTAGCTCTATTTTTAATTTCTTAAGGAATATCCACACTGTTCTCCAAAGTGGCTGCACCAACTTGCATTCCCACCAATAGTGTTAAGAGGGTTCCCCTTTCTCCACAACCTCTCCAACACTTGTTTGCTGTCTTGTTGATTTTGGCCATTCTAACAGGTATATATACACCTGTTAGAATGGTATGTATGTACATATGTGTGTGTATGTGTGTGTGTGTGTGTGTCTGTGTGTGTGTGTATGGTATAAGGTGGTATATCAATGTGGTTTTGGTTTGAATCTCCCTGATGGCTAATGAAGATGAATATTTTTTCATGTGTCTGGTAGCCATTTGTATGTCTTCTTTGGAGAAGTGTCTGTTCATGTCTTCTGCCCATTTTTTGATGTGATTATCTGTTTTGTGTGTGTTAAGTTTGAGGAGTTCTTTATAGATCTTGGATATCAGCCCTTTGTCTATAGTGTCATTTGCGAATATTTTCTCCCATTCCGTGGGTTGTCTCTTTGTTTTGTTGACTGTTTCCTTTGCTGTGCAGAAGCTTTTGATCTTGATGAAGTCCCAAAAGTTCATTTTCACTTTGTTTCCTTTGCCTTTGGAGACCTGTCTTGAAAGAAGCTGCTGTGGCTGATGTCGAAGAGGTTACTGCCTATGTTCTCCTCTAGGATTTTGATGGATTCCTGCCTCACATTGAGGCCTTTTATCCATTTCGAGTTTATCTTTGTGTATGGTATAAGAGAATGGTTGAGTATTTATTTGAGATAGAGGGAGAGAGAGGAAGAGAGAGCATGAGAGGGGAGAAGGTCAGAGGGAGAAGCAGACTCCCCATGGAGCTGGGAGCTTGATATGGGACTTGATCCCAGGACTCCAGGACTCCAGGACTCCAGGACTCCAGGACTCCAGGATCATGACCTGAGCCAAAGGCAGTGGCTTAACCAACTGAGCCACCCAGGCACCCAAAAACATTGGCTTTTTAATGGATATTTTAACTGCTTTTTTTTTTAGATTTTTTTAAAATTTATTTATTTGACAAACAGAGATCACAAGTAGGCAGAGAGGGAGGCAGAGAGTGAGGGGAAAGCAAGTTCCCCACGGAGCAGAGAGCCCAATGCGGGGCTCGATCCCAGGACCCTGGGATCATGACCTGAGCTGAAGCCAGAGGCTTTAACCCACTGAGCCACCCAGGTGCCCCTAACTACTATTTTTAAAATAGTGATCCTGCTTTGGATACAAAGGAAGTAAGGAAAGGGGAAAAAGAAAAACAAACATAAAAAGAATCTGTGATTACACCAAGGTTTGAGAAAGCCCCTTTTCTGACTTCTCGTCCACTACAAATGAATGATGACAGCACTTCAAGTGGAATGGATCAGGATGAAGAAAGATAAAATCTATAAATTCTTTATTTCCCTCTGAAGGGATTTTAACAGTGATTACTTCTTATGGAAATAAAATGCTGTAGTATAGGTACGGGCTAAGACAAGAAATACTCAAGTATATCAGACACACTGCTTGAAAGGTTAAGATGAGGACAAGTGACTTTGACAAGGAGGAGTTTCAACAGTCACCATGGAAGCTGGACTGTAATGAATAAGTATAAAGAACTCCTTAGAGAATTTTTACAGGGAAAGGTAATAGAGAAATGGATGATAACTGAAAAAGAATGTGGAGTTCAAAGGAATTTTCTTTCTGTTTTAATTTTAAGATGGGAGCCTTCAGAGTACTTTTGTATGTTCCTGGAAATGACCCAATAGAGAGAGACATGGTAATTTAATTTTGTTCGCATTTCCAAATATTAGAAAGCTTATTGATTGTATTACATTCTTTTAAAGATGATATAGTAGTTGTCCTTAGTACTCCTACTCATGTGGTTTTGTGTCAAGAAGTTGTTTATTCAGAATTGGTTTCACGGTGGAGTATTCTCATATAATTGAATGTGCGCATACTATCATTCATTGATTTAAAAATATGTGTATAATAGTAAATATACAAACCTTAGGACATTCTAAATAGAACTAATCATTCCTTGATAATTTTAGATATTCAGTGCCTTTGACAGTATCATGAATAGCTATGGTTTTATTAGGGACTTTGAAGTATCTGGTTATATTAACTTAATATTTGTTTAGATTCTGGGAGAAGGGGAAAGATTTTATTTATAATTGAAAAATAAACTATTAATCTATCATCGATTATTACTTTTGGTTTATAAAGTTCTAAATTACAAAAGCCATGATTCCTATGCCAACAGTGTCATAGACACGTTTAGTGTGCTCAATAAGTGTATGTTCGTGAATAAACAGTTGAATGAATAAATGGATGCCCATTGATCGATTTCTTTAGAAGAAGCAAATCTTTAGTTGTTTGAAAGTAGGTTTCAATATTGCCTACATATGAAGTCTTTTTATTTAAAAAAATGGTTAAGATTCATGAATTATTATTTACAATTGTAGCTAAAAATGGAATACTAAGAGATTCATTTGCTATCAGATTGCTTAAAAACACTTAAATATTACTTTCACCACATACTGTAAAACACGTGTTTTGAAAGCACATTTCCTGGATTTGAATTCTGGGTCTACTCCTGACCACCTGTACTGGCTTTGGGAAGTTACTTTTTTCTGTGCCTCATTTTCTTCCTGTGTAAAATACCTAATATAATTACCTACGTTTATAAGATTATTGTGAGGCTTAAAATACCTTTAAAACTTGTAAAGTTTTCATAATAATGCGTAGTATTTACACAGTAGATCCTCAAATCACTAATATAATGATTATTAAAAAAGTGTTTCTTTCATATAAGAACTTAACTTACACTTTCCAAATAGTTTTTAGAGCCAGTAAAAGCTTGTTTTTATTGAAAATGACAACAAAAAAATGTGGTATATTTCTTCATATCAAATAATGCAAGTAACATTATGATTTCCCTTTGCTTTTTGTCAGTTTAATGCTTTGTTAACATTATTTAATGCTTTGTTAACATTATTAATAATATAGTTTAGATATGATTTAGATATTCTTTGTATTTTAAGTATTTAATATTTGCCTGAAAAGAATTGTTTTTTTTAGACCTGCAAAGAAAACATCTAATGAAGAGGAAGAGGTAAATATATATATATATACACATATATATGTATATATACTATATAAAAATTATATAAAAATTAATAAATGAAATAAAATTATATATATGCATATATGTGTGTGTATATATAAATTTAAAATTAACAAATGAAATAAAATTATATAAAATTATATATATGCATATATATACACACATATATATGCATATATATAATTTTATTTCATTTATTAATTTTTAAATTTTTATTTTATTATGTTATTTTGATAAATAATGTTTATCATAAACACTATTCCATGGTAAAAAATTACTTTAGGAAAGGTGTAGTGAAAAAAGAGAAAATCTGACTTTGTTGTACAGACATTTACTTTGAAAAAGTTGTTCAGAAACACTAGTTATTGATAAAGGTCATTTTGATAAAAATCAGTCCTTTTGAAAGTACCTTTTTTTTGCTCTTATAAAAAGGTATGGGTATTTATCATCTCTCTACACTTAGTATATTTTATAAATATTTAGTGGACATTTTGAAGTAGTATTATTTATTTGTAGGTCAAAAAGCAAATTGATTCTGTGGATGACCTTGATGACTTAACTCCATCATCTGAAAGAATTTCGGAGGATTTCCACATGCCTTGCTCTAATTATATGATTTGCATGTCACTAATTGAACAACTTGGCATGGATTATAAAGGTAAGACCATTGGGTAAATATGAAGCCTTTGTATGTACATTACTATAGTAATATGTGCACTTCTTGTCTAGTGCTGTACCATACAACACTGATGTGTTATAGAGCTACTCATCTCAGAAACACATTTTATATGAAAAGAGAGAAATGTTGAATACTCTTAGCCAAAAAGCTGTAATTTCCACTATACTTCCACTATACTTCATCCTGGGAATGGCACACCTGATGTGTGTTAACTCTCGTCTTCTGTGCCTTCACCCAAGGTCAGGTTACCACTGTTTTTGTCCTAGAAGACTGAAACGACCTCAGGACTGTTTTCCCTGTCATTCCACCTCCCAGAATCTTGGTCTACACTGCAACCATAGTTACCACATATTTTTAAAATTTATATTTCACCACGTTACCCCCTTGCTTAAAGCTTAGTTATTACTTGTCATCGCTCTGGGGTGAAAGACCACAGTTTCTCAGCTTCATCTTGGATTGTTTCATACCCTTCTTTCCATATCCCAGCCACTGTTTTAGGTATTTTTTCTTATAATAGACGTTTTTTCCCCTCAACAGCTTTAGTTAGGGCAACTGCACATGGATGAAGTGTGTAATTTGATAGTTTTGACATATGTATATGCATATGAAACCGTAACTGTAATTCAGGCTGTTAATAACCCTTAAGTCTCGTGTCTCTTTGTATTCCCTCATTACGAAACTGCCAAATGGTTTTCTAAAGTAGTTGCACCATTTTCAATTCCCACCAGCAATGTATGAGAGTTCTGATTTCTCCCTATATATTCATGAACACTTAGTATTGTCAGTTTTTTAAATCTTAGATGTTCCGATGGGTATGTAGTATATTTCCCTAATAACTTATAATGTTGAGCATATCTTCGTGGGCTTATTTGCCATCTGTATATCTTCTTTGAACTGTCCAAATCCTTTGTCATTTTAAAAATTGGGTTTTCTTATCTGTTGAGTTTTGAGCATTCTTTGTATATTCTAGATATAGTTCCTTTATGACCTGTATTTTTTTTGCAAAGATTTTCTCCCAGTCTGTGACTTTTCATTTTCTCAGCAGTATCTCTTGAAGAGCAGTTTTTCTTTCTGATGAAGTCCAGTTTATACATTTGTTCTTTTATGGATTTTTGCTTTTGGTGTTCCTATCTAAGAAACCTTTGCCTAGGTCAGAGGTTTTCTCTCATGCTTTCTTTTAGAAGTTTTGCAGTTGAATAACAAAGTTTTATGTTTTAAGTCTTACATTTAGATCTGTGATCCATGAGATCCAGTTTGTATTCTTTTTTTTTAAGATTATATTTATTTATTTATTTGACAGAGACGGAGAGCATGAGCAGGGGGAATGGCAGGCTGAGGGAGAGGGAGAAGCAGGCTCCCTGATGAGCAGAGAACTGGACACAGGGCTCGATCCCAGGACCCGAGATCATGACCTGAGCTGAAGGCAGCTGCTTAACTGACTGAGCCATGCAGGCGCCCCCATTTTGAATTCTTTTTTATTTATGATACAGGGTATGGATCCAGGTTCATTCTTGAACTTGGTAAGTTTGCTTATTAGTTTTAGTAGCTTTTTAAAAAATTCTGTCAGATTTTTCTACATAACCAAAGTTTATCAAACTTTTTTAAACTACTATTTTACTAATTTCTTAAGGTGGAGCCAAAGGTCATCAGTTTGAGACTTTTCTTCTTTTTTAGTATATACATTCAGTGCTATAAATGTTCATGTGAGTGCTGCTATTGCAGGATTCCAGAAATTCTTAGGTGTTATATGTTCATTTCCACTCGGTTCAGAATATTTTCTAATTTCTTTTTTCTTTACTTCTTTGACCCAGGGGTTATTTAAAGATTTTGTTTATTTGAGAGAGAGAGAGAGAGAACATAAGCTAGGGGGGACGCAGACTCCCCTCTAAGTAGGGAGCCCGATGCGGGACTCGATCCCGGGACCGAGATCATGAACCGAGCGGAAGGCAGACACTTAACCGACTGAGCCACCCAGGCGCCCTGACCCAGGGTTTATTTAGATGTGTGTTAATTGGGGCGCCTGGGTGGCTCAGTGGGTTAAAGCCTCTGCCTTCGGCTCAGGTCATGATCCCAGGGTCCTGGGATCGAGCCCCGCATCGGGCTCTCCGCTCCACGGGGAGCCTGCTTCCTCCTCTCTCTCTCTGCCTGCCTCTCTGCCTACTTGTGATCTCTCTCTCTCTCTCTCTGTCAAATAAAATAAAATCTTTAAAAAAAAAAAAAAAAAGATGTGTGTTAATTAGTTTGCAAATATTTGAGTATTCCCCAGAGATATTTTTATTCTTGATTTCTAATTTGATTTCTTTGTGGTCACAGAACACACTCTTATGACTTCAGTTCTTTTGACTTACTCCTTTTATTATAATTTATTTTATGACCCAGAATATAGTCTCTTTTGGTAAGTGTTCCATGGATGCTTGAGAAGAACAGTGGTGTTCAAGTCTACTATATCCTTGCTGATTTTCTGCCTATTGAAATCTCAGACTATAATTGTGAATTTGCTTGTTTCTCTGAAGTTCTGTCAATTTTTCCTTTATATATTTTGAACCTATTAATAGATGCATAAACATTATGCTTCTTTCAGTTGACCCTTTTATCATTATAAAATGAACTTATTTATTGCTGCTAGTGTTTTTTGCTTTGAAATCTGTTTTGTCTGGTATTAATGTAACTGCTCAGGCTCAGCCTTCTTTTGCCAAGTGTTGGTTTGGTCTGTCATATTTCTGGCCTTTTAACACATTACTTTGTTTTGTTTTGTTTTGTTTTTTCATTTAAAGTGCATTTTTTAATAGGTGGCAGATAGCTCGGTCTTCCTTTTTTATCCATTTTGGCACTCTGCCTTTTCATTGAGGCTTTTAGACCATTTTCATTTTATGTGATTATTTATGTAGTTGATTTGAATCTGCCATCATGTTGTTTGACTTCAGTCTGTCTCTTCTGCTCTTTGTTCCATTCCCTTCTTTTTCTGCTTTCTTTTAATCAAGTAATTTTTATGATTTAGTTTTATTTATGTGTGTATGTGTATGTATGTATTTTGCTTATTAGCTATAACTCTTTAGTTTTGCTACTGCGGTGATTAGAGCTTAAAGTATATGACTTAAGCATCATAGTCTTCCTTCTAGTAATGTTATAACACATAGTATGTCGTTTAAGACTATTATAATGATTTACTTCCTTTTCTTCACTCCTAGCCAGATCTTTCTGGATCTGTTGGTTTATACTTTTCATTAAGTTTAGGAAAGTTTTGGCCATTTTTTCTTTTCTTTTTTAAAAGATTTTATTCATTAATTTGAGAGAGAGAAGGAGAGAGAGAGAGAGTGTGTGTGTGTGAACCACAGGGGAGGGGCAGAAGGAGAGGGAGAAGCAGACTCCCCTCTAATCGGGAGTCCAACACGGGGCTTGATCCTAGGACCCTGAGATCATGAGATCATGACCGGAGCTGAAGACAGACGCCCACTCAGGTGCCCCCGTCATTTTTTCTTCGAATATTTTTTTCTAGTTCCTTTCCTCTGCCTCTTTGGGGAACTGTATATTAGCTACTTGAAGTTTTCTCACAGTTTTCTGATGTCAAATTTCAGTCTTTTATTTTGTGCTGTCTAATATGTGTTTATTCCAATCCGGTGTGTTTTTCATGTCTGACATAATTTACATCTCTGTAAGTGCTATTTGGTTTTTTTAAAAATAGCTTCTATGCCTCTACTTACATTTTTATGCTTTCTTAGGAGTTATAGCTAATTTAATTACAAACAGTTTGATCCTTTCCAGTCCTGCTCTTACAAATCGTTAGGTGAATCCAGAGTAGTGTTCAGCCTAGAGCTCATAATTCCCCACTGCTGAGGCACAACCTACTTGCTCTATTCATTGTGCTGAGGGTTATGAATTTTTCCAGCATGGCTAATGGGGATAGATACTGCCCCTGGTGCCATGTGAGCACCAGGCAGGGTTTCCTCTGCTCTTTCCAGATGGATCTTTCCCCTTGTCACAGGAGATTTCCTTATGTGCATGCATTGGTTATTACTCTTCCGATCTCTTTCTTCTTTCTTTCTTCTTTCTTCTGTTCTTCTGTTCTGGGTTCTTTCTTCTGCTTTCTCCTTGCCAGTGCTTTAACCCCTGATCTCATCTGTCTTCGTTTCACCAGACTCAGTTTCATCATCTCAACTCAGGTAGTCTGGTGGAGCCTATCTCAGTTTTTTCACCTGTGTCATGGCCTGGAAATTGTCTCAAGGCAATGAGTTCTGGTATGTGTTAGGCTAACTTCTTGTGTTTTCAGGGATCATTGACCTTCATTGCCTGAATTCCTTTTTCTTGAAAATGATTTTAAAGTGTATTTTACCTGTTTTTGTTTGGCTTTTTTCAGATAGGAAGATACATCAGTACCTGTTACTCCATCTTGGCCAGAAGCAGATTGTGATAGAACTTTGGCACATGCTATAGACTGTCTTTAATGCTCTCCTTCCTCCTTTGCTCACGTGCTTCCTGCTCCTCCTTCATTTCTCAGAATAGTTATCTCTTCCTCAGGGAAATCTTCCCTTCCCACTGTAGATCAAGTTATGTTATGTGATCATAGAACTCTTTTATTATAGGAACTATCTGAATTTATAATTATTTTCTCCTTCACTAGACTTTAAGCTAAATAAAAGCCAGAGATCTGCAGAGCTTAGTGTAATATCTTTTGTTTTTTTTCAATTTTATTTATTTGAGAGACAGAGTGCATAAGCTGGGGGAGGGGCAGAAGCAGGGGGAGAAGCAGACTCCCCACTGAGTAGGGAGCCCAATGTAGAGCTTAATCCCAGGACCCTGAGATCATGACCTGAGCTGAAGGCAGATGCTTAACCAACAGAGACACCCAGGCATCCCAGTAATATATTTTATATTGAAATCATTCAATATATATTTGTTTAATGTATGAATGAGTGAATGTGAAAGCATACAGTCCTTTATATGCAAAAAGTACTCATATATTTTATTTCTTTTTCTTTTTTAAAAGTTAATTTATTGGAAAGAGAGCATGACCGGGGGGTGGGAAAAAACAGAGGCAGAGGAAGAGAGGGGGGAAAGAATCTCAAGCAGACTCCATGCTGAATGGAGCCCGATGCAGTGCTCCATCTGACGACTCTGGGATTATGACCTGAGCCAAAACCAAGAGTCAGATGCTTAACCAGCTGAGCCACCCAGGTGCCCTATATATTTCATTTGTTTTTCTTTTTTCTCTGATGTAGATTCTGTCAGTTTATTGAAAATCCAGGATGTGGTTCTTTCATATGAAAGATTAATAGAACTTAAAAAATCACTGAGGACAACTTAAAAGAAAATATAAAAAATGGAAAATAAGGCTAAAGGACTACAAAAGGAGCTATCAGAAACAAAAGAAATGATATCGAAGTTGAGTTTGAAAAAGTAGAATGGGAGCAAGAACTCTGCAGTTTGAGGTATGATATCTTGTTTTTAAGGAAATACTTGAACTATTTACTTTTTTTTTTTTAATAGGCTCCACACTCAATATATGTGGGGTTTGAACTCACAGCCGTGAGATCAAGAGTCACATGCTCTACCAGTTGAGCCAGCCAGGCACCCCTTGAATTATTTACTTTTATACTACAGATGTGTAGAAGTTTTGAAATTGCTAACTTACCTTCTGGGATTTTATAGGGAAGAAAACTTCTTTAGTATTGTGAAGTATGAGATTCTTCAACATAATACGGCAAGTTCTTAACAGTGAATACTTCTAATAATTTAATGAATATTCCAAATCATAATTTTAATGACGATATAGAAATCCACCATGTGGAAACCTCATTATTTAACAAATTGAATTTTGGGCCCCCCCCCACTTTTCTATACTTTATTTAATGCTGTAAGGAATGTCTTTTATATAAATCTGTTTCTACATTTCTGGTTACTTGGAATAAATTCTTCAATGTAGTGTTGTTTTCTTAAAGTATAAAAATTTTTTACAAAGGTCTTTGATCCTATTTTTAGATTGGACGCATCAACAGTATAAAATGGCCATTTTTCTCAAGACAGAAAAATTTTTAAAAATTAGTTTTAAGCATACAGTGTGACTAAAAAGTAAAATGGAATATGATTACTGCTATGTTTTTTCAGCATCTCTCTTATATGTTGATAAAATTAATTCAAAACTATGCTGCAAACACATATTACTCTTTATTGTTTACTTAATATAGATCCTTACTTTTTTTTTGAAAACCCTTAAAAGGGTTTTCAAATGATTTATTAAATGGATAGTAGGGGAAACAAATAATACATTATATGTTAATTTAAAAAAAAAACACGTAAGGGGCACCTGGATGGCTCAGTTGGTTAAGTGTCTGCCTTTGGCTCAGGTCATGATCCCGGGGTGTGGGGATTGAGTCACCCATTGGGCTCCTTGCTCAGTGGGGAGCCTGCTTCTCCCTCTCCCTCCACCTGCTACTCCACCTTTTTGTGCTCTCTCTATCAAATAAATAAATAAAATCTTTCAAAAAATGAAATGATTAATAATCAACAAGGTAAATTGAGAGTATTGCAGAAGAAGAAACATAAAAATTATAGGGCAACAGATATTCGACTCCCTCGCCTAGTCCTGGATCACAGTAATCTGCGGGTGTACGTTGTGTAAATGCATTTGCAGATGCTGTCTTACACTGCCGTACCTGTGATGTTTCGTGAAGTAGCAATTTACTTGTAGTGAATTATAACTTCTTTATAAACAGCAACTTCTCGGGGCGCCTGGGTGGCTCAGTGGGTTAAAGCCTCTGCCTTCGGCTCAGGTCATGATCCCAGGGTCCTGGGATCAAGCCCCACATCGGGCTCTCTGCTCTGCGGAGAGCCTGCTTCCTCCTCTTTCTCTGCCTGCCTCTCTGCCTGCTTGTGATCTCTGTCTGTCAAATAAATAAATAAAATCTTTAAAAAAACAACAACAACGGCTTGCATGGATCTAATGTCAAACTTACAGAAATGTTACTTGAATAATACAAGGAACCCCTGTATACCCTTGGTCCAGATTCATTGTCCCATTTTTTTAATTGCCAACTACCCTTTCCCTTTTCTCTTCTCTTTCATCCTTCCCTGTCCCCCTCTCCTTCCTTCCTTCTCCCTGTGTGTATACATGTCTTTGTGTGGATGCATGTTTTTATTTTTCCTAGATAGACTTCTGAGGTAGAAATTGCTGGGTCATGTAGTAAGTTTCTGTTTACCTTTTTATGGACCTGATGAAATGCATCATTCTCTGTATCTTCTACAGCATATTCTTAGAGTCTTTTTGATAAAGTCATTCTGGTGTGAGTGAAATAATATCTCATAGATTAACATACATTTATCTACACTAGTGATATCCTCTCCTGTTTTATTGGCCATGTGTATATTTTCTTTGGAGAAACATCCATTCAGAGCACCCTTACTGTCCCTTTTGGGTTGTCTTATTATGTGGTGTAAGAGATCATATATTCTGAACACAAGTTCTTTATTAATCTTGCTTTTTTTAAAAATCCAATCGACAATCTCTGTTCAGTGGAGTGTTTAGTTCATTCAGATTTAGTTTTGATATACTTGTTTCTACACTTCCCATTTTGCTTTTTCTTTCCTGTTTTTCTCATATCTCAAGAGATCCTTCTGTTTCTCTTTTTTTGAGTTACAGCTTAGTGATTGATCTAGGTATGACTGTGT
This sequence comes from Martes martes, assembly GCF_963455335.1. NCBI lineage: Eukaryota > Metazoa > Chordata > Mammalia > Carnivora > Mustelidae > Martes > Martes martes. Next base: position 100,216,259 of record NC_137895.1, on the reverse strand, counting down.
GCATCTTATCAGTCTACTCTAATTCTGGTCAAATGTAGGAACTTTGTTTCAGTATAGCTCATTTTCTTCTCTGTGCTCCTAGTGTCATATGTTATATCTGTGCATGTTACAGCGACTCAACAATATAGCGACATAACTAGTGCTTTATATACTCTTATTTCCACAGTCTTTCTCTGGGAATGTGATTTATTTTTGCCTTTGTTTTTTTAAGAATCGTTTTGCTGGATATAGAATACATGGTTGCCTTTTTTTAAATCTTTAATCATTTAGATTATGTTATCCCATAGACTCCTAGCTCCCATTAATTTTTTTTTTAAGATTTTATTTATTTATTTGACACAGAGAGAGAGAGAGAGAGAGATTGATCGATCACAAGTAGGCAGAGACAGGCAGAGAATGGGGGGGAAAGCAGGCTCGCCGCTGAGCAGAGAGCCCGATGCGGGGCTCGATCCCAGGACCCTGAGATCACGACCCCAGCCGAAGGCAGAGGCTTAACCCACTGAGCCACCCAGGAGCCCCTCCCATTATTTTTTTTAAGAAGTCAGCTGTTAATCATAATATTGGTCTCCTTTTGTGATAGGTTGGTTTTTTTCCTCTTGGAGATTTCAAGGTTTTGTTTTTGTTTGCTTATTCTTGACTTTTAGCAGTTTGACCCCATGACGACGTGTTTAGGTGTGGATGTGCTTGTCTATTTCCTAGTTAGGATTTACTGGGCTTCATGGATCTGCAGATTAGGTTTTCATCAAATTTAAGCAATTTTTGGCAATTACTTCTTCAAATATGTTTATTAATCCTTTTCTGTCTTCCTTCTGGGGGTCTCCTTACATATGTGTTGGTACACTTATCGTTGATCTGGTCTCAGGCTTTGTTCATTTTCTTCATTTTTTTTTCCTCCCTCTCTGCTTGAGATTGAGTAATTTCTGTAGATTTTTCAAGTTCACCAATTCTTCTGTCATCTCAAATCAGTTGAATTTTCCATTTCAGGTACTGTATTTTTCAGCTGTAAGTTTCCATTCAAATCTTTAATTTACTTTGTATCTTTTTCTTTTTTAAACATTTTATTTATTTATTTATTTGACAGAGAGATCACAAGTAGGCAGAGTGGCAGGCAGAGAGAGAGGGGGAAGCAGGCTCCCTGCTGAGCAGAAGGCCTGATGTGGGCCTGGATCCCAGGACCCTGAGATCATGACCTGAGCTGAAGGCAGAGGCTTAACCCAGAGCCACCCAGGCACCCCTGTATCTTTTTATTGAGACTCTTCATGTGTTGTGTCATTTTCATCATGGTTTTCAACACTATTTCCATTAGTCTTTGACCATGTCCATGTAGCTGCTTTTAAATCTTTGCTGAATCTACCATCTGGAAATACTCAGACAGTTTCTGCTTAATGCTTTTTGTAGTAAGGGTCACCTTTCTTGTCTCTTTGTTTTATAATCTTGTTGAATTTCAGGCAATGTAGCAATTAGGGGTTCTGATTTCCTCCCTAGGGGGTTGTCTTGTTTTGTTTAGTAACTTGCCTCCAGTAAATTTATGAAGTCCGTCTCTCCTGCAGTGTGCAGCCATTGATGTCTCTGTTCATTTCTTAAATTTTTACATCTTGCTTCCTACATGTTGCTGCTCTGCCTGCATCCTTTAACATTTAGCCAAAGATTGGGCAGATGTTGTGTGCAGACCCCATTATTCATGCTTTCTCCTCTGCTGACGGATCTGTGTGGGCTTCTAAGTCCATGCAACATTTGGGTCATTTCCAAGGCTGCCTGGTTTTTGCTTTCTAACAAGCTTTCTGCTTCTTTGTGTGTATGCGCGTGGCTTAGCAACCATGGGTATGTGGGTGGCTCGAACCAGCTTCAGTTTCTACTGCCTGCCTCGGGTAAACCTGGAGTTTATGTGGAGTGCTTATCCCATCCAGATGGCTCTCTGACCTCTCAGAGCTTACAGTTAAATACCTTGCTACTCTTGTTTCCCCTAAACAGCATTGCAACCTCAGGCTAGAGAACTCTGTGTGCTTAGCATGGAGGCCACCTCTTTGACTTACTCTGCCTCAGGTCAGGCAAGTCCCTTCTCTAAGTGACAAGTTTCTGGCATGGGAAGTGAGAGCACAGCACAGACTCACACAGCTCTAACCAAACTTCAGTAATCTTCATGAATAAACCCTTCTTAGTTTGTTGTAGGTCTTCAGAGTCTTTAAAATAATATTATCCAGATTTATAGCCTCGGGGTGGCGAGCCGAGTGGGGGCCCCACCGCTCTGCCCCGTCAGAGCAGCGCGATGCCGCACTGAGATTTGAGAGGCTTGGGCCTTGCACATGCACTTTGGGCACCTTTAGTCGCTGGCCCTTTATGCGCAGGCGCAGCCACGCGGGTTTCAGAGGTGCGCAAGCGCATTTGTGCTTGGCGTCATGGTTACGGTTGTTAGGTGCTCCAAGATTCCAAACCGTTAAGCGGTCAGTTTGGCTTATCTCTAGCACTGGTGCTGGTGTGTAGAAGCTGTGAAAAGCCCAGCGGAAGGTGAAGTGTTGGTGAAGCCTCTAGGCTTTGCAATGAAGAAGTTTTTTGGTTTCGGGACTGGGAAGGGGCGTTCATCCGTGACCTTTCGCAGGGAAGTGATGAATGACTTGAGGGCCCCGGTTGTTAAGAAGGGAGAATTCAACGAGTCCCAGTGGGTGTATAACATCCGAATGAAAGATCTCAAAGAGATCCACAGAGCTGCCGTCATGAACAACATATTGAAAATGCAGCGGTTGCTACTGCTTGGGAAAGACGTGAATAAAAGAGACAAGAAAAAACGGTAATAGAGCTGTAAGGGCCTGCTTAGCCAGAGGGAGTCATTTTGTGTTTATGCAGTGAACTTAGATTGACCCTGCCCCTCCCAGAGGAACTTACTTGCAAAGCCCAGTTACAAGGGCGGGTCAGGCCAGGTGAAGACATCCAATCAGTGGGGTGTGCATATATCTACTAGGGTAAATTGAAATTCAATTGGCCACCCATGTGTAACCTAGCAGTTTTCTCTGTGTGTTGCAGACCTATTGCAATCTCACTGGCCACCTGTGAATAGCCCGGCTAAACTACCTCTATAAAAGTTAGTCTGTTATTTTTAAGGGACATCTTTTTATACGATAATGTTATAAAAAAAGATCTATTCCCATAATAGATCAACTTCTGGGCTACAAATTCTTTCGATAAAATCCAATATATAATTTATATCTGTGTCCGCTTTGTATGTATGTTATTTACTGACTGGCTGTCGAAAGAAATTTTGAATTGGGAAGATGGTTCTGTTTGTGATTAGGAAGACATATTTCTCAAAATGTGTACTCTTCTTGTATTTATCGACATTCCATAAAGCAAATAAAATTATCAGGGTTTAAAGAATTTTGGGTTACACCTCTCTTTTATCATTGTGATGACATTAAGAAAATTTTTGGAATCACTATAGTGTACACCTGAAAGTAATATAACACTGCATGTTAACTGGAATTAAAATAAAAACTTAAATTTTTATAAGCAGACAAATTTACCCTTCCAGATATCAAAATGTATCTTAAATTTCCACAATTTACACGGTTACTAATAGCTGAAAGGACAGATGAATGAATGGGGCAGAGTAGAAAATGCCAAACACCCAAATATGGTGACATTTCATATTAGTAGGAAAAGGTGAATCATTCATAAGTGGTGGATAAATAGCTGCTATTTATTTATTTATAATAGTATTAAATACTAATATTGATCATTGGTAATTCTTGATTTTCATATGATCTATAAATCTAAATATCTAATAAACTGAAGAAAATAATTTCATTTATTATTTAATATAATGTATATAAAATATATCATATATAAGTATATGATATGTTTATGTATAAGATATATAAAATATTTATTATTTAATATATAATTTATTATTTATTTATATATTTTATATATTTTATTTTTTATTTTTATTTATATTTATAAATATAATTTATATTTAAATAAATATAATTTATATTTATATAATTTAAATAAAATAAATATAATTTATATTTATATAATTTAAATAAAATAAATAAATTAAATAAATATAATAAATTAATTAAATTAAATAAATATAATTTAAATTTATATAAATTTATATATAAATATAATTTATATTTATAAATATAATAAATTTATTTATTTATATTTTATATTTTTATATTTTTATATATTTTATATATTTTATATTATTTTTTATTTTTTATTTTATTTTTTATTTTTATATATTTTATTATTTAATTATATAAAATACATAATCTATAAAAATAAAACTGGTCCCATTTATTTGAATCCTGAGCTTCCTTTGGCTTAAAGTTTCTTGAAAATCAGAGTGAAGAATTACTTAAAAAGAATGTTTCGTTATTTTAGTCCTCTTTTCCCATAATGCTTTCAAGAACTAAAGTGTATTTAAATGCCAACCATGTGACTAGAACTGCAGTAGAACTGTTGTATGTATATACCATTATTTCATTTAACATAAGGCACATTGATTGTGTGATGCCCCACCATTTTATATACCAATAAGAAATCTTAAAAAATTCTGCCAATTATAGTTGTAAGACATTTTGAATTATAAATTGCATCCCAATGTCAGAGATACTAAAAGGTGACAAAATGAGCCTCCTAGAATCATTGATATATAGTATTCCTGTGAATATTTAAAACATATCTGAGAAGTAGGCATAATTGTATCACTTTACCTAATGGGAGAGTTGTCTTTGTACAATAGTAGCAATAGTAATAGTTATAATAATAATATGTAACAAACTTTGCATAGATCCTCATTTAAGCATGGTGACGAGGTCTTGTGAGATAACTATTTTTATTTTATTTTTATTAGTTTTTAGTAATCTCTATAGCCAACATGGGGCTTGAATGCATGACCCTTGAGGTCAAGAGTTACATGACCTTCAAACTGAGCAGGGCAGGGGACACGAGATAACTATTTTCATCTCCATTTTGTTGAGGAGGAAATTGAGGGTAAGGCTGAGCAATAACTATTAAGTGACAGAGTTAAGTAGGATTTAAACCCAGGTTGAGCTGAATCCTGAGGTCATGCTCTACCTAGTCAGATAGCCCGCTCTTTTACTAGCATGGTGAATAATCACTAATACATATTGTACTTTCTTCAAAAGAAAACTAAATCTTTGTTTTTGAGTCAAAGGAATAAGATGCTATTTAACATTTACAATTACATGAATTAACTGCATGTTTTGAAGTAGTGCACTATAATTTCCTAAAACATTCTTTCACTTTCCTAGGACTCCTCTCCATCTGGCCTGTACCATTGGCCATGCCGACATGGTGACTCTTCTTGTACAGAGGAAATGCCAGCTTAATCTCTGTGATAAAGAATGTAGGACTCCTCTAATGAAGGTGTGTGGTAGCAGCTGTGTCTGCCTGAGATGGATTTGATTGAATTACGTAGAATGAAACTTTATTGCATTTAAATGTAACTAATTGGTGAAAACTGTGGCATGCTTGCTTTAAATCCCCAGAATTTACACTCTGTTTCTTGGAATACTACTGACAGGCTATACAATACCAGGAAGAGACATGTGTAACTATTCTCTTAGAACACGGTGCTAATCCACACCTTACGGATAACTTTGGCAATACTGCCCTCCACTATGCTGTTGCTGGTGACAACACATCAATAGTAGAGAAGCTGATTTTATACCATGCAAATATTGAAGCAAGAAACAAGGTACGTCAACTTTATTGATAAAGTATTTGAAATTTTAAAACATACATATAAATTTTTTTAGCGACAAAACATTTATTTACGTATTTATTTATATATGTAATAAATAATAAATACTGAATTCGATATATCAAGTCCTATCACCACAGAAACAACTCCAAAGCCAGGGCAGGGAGAACTAGAGATCGACGATGCGCACAGAAAGGGCAGAGTTCTGTTTCCCAGCCACTCTTCCACCCCAGAAGGAGAATCTTCCCATTAGTGCTTGGGAGTGGATGGTGGGCTCAGAGCCCACAAAGGATTGAAGGCCTGGAGGGGAGTGAGGTGATGATGGAGGCTGAGTGCTGTGCAGGGGCTTAGGAAATGGGTGCTGCTGGGAATGGGTGGGAGACCATGACCCAGTGGGGTAACTTGAGTGAGTGCAAGTGGGAGGAGAAAGCAGCAGGTTGCAGGCCCTGGCCACGCCAGGCCCCAAGGTTCTGAAGATGAGAGCAGGGGGATCGGGTCATGACATCCTACAGGGGCGTCTACTTGCGCTTATAGCCACTCTGCCAGCCATGTACCGCAATGGGGTCTCCCATTTCACAGAGTAGTTCCTGCTCAGCATTGTGTAGGTCTTCGGGGGGGTATAGCTGTGCATGGGGAGTAGTGGAGGACCGCGCTCACTATTCCACTTGTTATTTCTTTGACGTGCGTCACCTCCTACCACTGCCCTTAAGGAAGCACTGTTGGTTGACATAGATAGGGTCAATTTTTCATATGTAGAAGCTCGAGCATTCCCTGAATGAAAATATTTTGAAATAACTTAGTTGTCTAAGATTTCCCTTTATTTTTATTTTTTAATTTTTTTTTCTTGAGCGTACTTTTTGGAAATACATTTTTGTAGGAACTGTAAAGAAAGAAAGCAGGAAGAAAGCACATATACAGACTTGTAAGAAGAGAAGCATGTTCTTCACATAGCAAGAATTTTTATGCCTCGGCTTCTAACCCAAGGAGTACTTCTGAGTAATTTTACATGGAATATGCTTTATTCTGCTCTAAGACCATGATCTAGTTATAGAGATAGAGAAGTGATCTATGTCTCTATGATTCAGTTGATATTAACACTAATCTTTGATACATTTTCATTCTTAAATGCAGCAATTATCTACAATTGCTTATAGTTACTAAGTTTTAGTTGACCCAAGTGTTGGTTTTCTTTAAGTTTTGAAAGAGGCCGGCTTTGGCTAACAGTGCTGTAAACTGTCAAGTCAGTTATTCGAAGTTTTAAGATTTCACTTTAATGAACTTTAAAAAAAAAAAGATTTTATGTATTTGAGAGAGAGCGTGAGAGAGAACACACATGAGTAGGGAGGAAGGGCAGAGGGAGAGGGAAAAGTAGGGGAGCCTGATGCAGGGCTGGATCCCAGGACCCCGGGATCATGACCTAAGCCAAAGGCAGACGCTTAACTGGCCGATCCACCCAGATGCCCCAGAGCTGCTCTTTTAATTCAGAGTCCATCTCCTCAGTGACCCATTTGGAGCAAGAGTGCTTTATGTTGACATCTGGGATCCTGATACCATTGATAGAAGAGAATCAAGCATGTTGGTATAACCTGGAGAAAACCTTCACCTTTATTGGAAAGCTCTCGACACTGTATCCCTGAAACTCTAATTTCTCAAATGTTAATGTTTGCCATGAAAAGTATTGTCAAATGGGGATAAGCAAATTTAAACCGATTTCTTTTGTGCGAGAGATATAGTGCAGTTCTGTAATATTTCTCAAACATAGAGGATCATTGACTCTTTCTATTGAGGCACAATCCTCACCTTCCAGCAAAGTGTGTGTTCTTTGGGATATAATTTGAGAAACACTACTCCAGAGATAATCATTTAGGCTGTTAACTCAGTAAAAATACTTTAAACTTTTACAGCTATGTCTTAGAGTTTGGAGATATAGAGATAAAAAATAGTCCCTTCCCTCAGAAAGCTCTTGGTTTCGATGGGGTGCAATAAAATAATTGGAGTATACAATGCTAAATGCTGTGATAGAAGCTGAGATTCTTGGAACCAGCCAATGTTTGAAGTAAGATTTGGAGAATGACTACAGTTAATCTGTTGAAGAGGTGGAGGAGGGCTATTTAACTTAATTTGTTTTATTTTTTTCAAAAATATTTAAGTTGAGAGAGTGAGAGTGGGAGAGAGAGCGTGAGCAGAGGTGTGGGGCAGAGGGAGAAGGAGAAGCTGACTCCCCACGGAGCAGGGAGCCTGACATGGGGCTGCATCCCAGGGCACTGGGCTCATGACCTGAGCTGAAGGCAGAAGCTCAGACTGAGCCACCCAGACCCCCTGAGGAGGGCTGTTGTAAAGAGAAGGAGCAGCTGGTGAAAGCAGGGGGGTGAGGGAGGGTCGGGGGGTGGGGAGGATGGGGGGATGGGGAGGATGGGGGGGTTAGAGTACTTATATATGTGTTTAAGTTTAGAGGATCCTTTATAGGTTTTAAAATTCAGTATGGAAATATGTAACTTTGTAAATTATAAATTGTAAATGATAAATTGTTTTTACACTTTTACAGTTGGAACTCACACCTTTTTTACTTGCTGTAAATGAAAACAAACACCAAATGGTGGAATTGTTAATTGGAAAAAAAGCAGATGTACATGTGGTTGATAAGTCGAAAAGGTACAGTAGTTGTCTTTTTTTAAACCTTATATTGTTCTAGGATGGTAACAGTTAAGTCAGACTAACTTAATAAGAAGAGGATTAATTTATAATTATATAGTGAAAAATGTCGACATGTCATCAGTTAGGCAGAAAGCAGTTATTCTGATGGGGCAATATGAAGAACAGTATACGGCAGAATTTATATTCCTTCATATCATTAACTGATGTGATTTGCAATCTTTTTTTTTCTGCCATATGATTTTATGTTAGCTAAATGGGTTTCATATTAGTTTTATTATAAAGTGTGGACTCCTTTTATTTTATGACACAATACTGAACTTCTTACCCTTTTATAGTATTTTTTGGAAACTTCTACTTCATATATATTTTCCTTAAAAGATGCATATTAAACATAAATAGGAGTTGTTTTATCTTTTGAATGACTCCTTGCTTTAAATTGCCTTTTTTTTTTTTAAGAATACTGATGTTAGATGATCCCTAAGTGATTATTAATTAGTATTACCAGATAGTGTGGGCTTATCATCCTTTTTCGTGTTCAGTATATTTTTTGTTTTGTTTTGTTTTGTTTTCGTTGGTAAGGGTAGAAGGATGAAAGATAACTTTAATTGAATAGATTTTTCTTTTAGTGAGGACAAATCATAGGTTGGTGATAAAGAGAAAAGAGATGGACTTTAGATAGACACAAGACTAGGTTTAATTCCTTTCCTACTTGCTGGGTATGTGACTTTGGAAACATTACTTATCATCACCAGATACATTCTCTCATATGAAAAGGAGGATAATATATCCTTCAAGCGTTGTTGTGTGTAAATAATGTCTTACATATATAGTATTTAATTTAGTGCCTAACACATGCTTATCTTAGTATCATTAACTGCAACTATGACTCTTTTGTTACTGTTAGTGTGAATACTGTTATTTTAAGCCTGCAAATAGCTTTTTTGTTTTTTTTTATTTTTTTATTTTTAAAGATTTTATTATTTTTTGAGAGAGAGAGAGCATGAGCAGGGGAAGGGGTTAGAGCAGGGAGCCATATGTGGGGCTCAATTCCAGGACCCTAAGTTCATGACTGAGCTGAAGGCAGACGCTTAAATGACTGAGCCACCCAGGCACCCCTGCAAATTACTTTTTATACAGACCTGTCCTCTAGAAGGCATGGAGGTACACTGAATCAGCTTAAGGAAGAAATGGGGAATTCTTTTTTAAAAGAATTTAGCATAGTTTCTTGTTCATCAAGTGACTTTAAATTAGCAACTTCTACTCTCATACCCAGGGGGGACAAGAGGCTTCTTTTTTGTCCTTTAATTTTAGCCATGGAGGTAATTTACAAAGATAAACACTTGAACGTGTTAATGGTCAATTCTGGACCGACAGGCAAGATATTAATCTGGTAAAGTATATGAAATTTGCTGTTTAGATAACTCTGAGTTCCTAAGGGTGAAGTTATGTCTCTGTTATTTTAGAACAGCCCTCATGCTTGCTGCAACTTTGAAATCTCCAGATGTAGTCAGGCTTCTTCTTCAGCAAGGTGTTAATACCTCTTCTCAAGATGAATGTGGATGGACGGCAGAAGACTATGCTGATTTTAGTGGATTTGATGTGTAAGTGTGTACATTAAAATGTTAGTTATCACTAAACTGAAGTTTAAAATAGTTTAACTCTTAGTTCTTATGTAGTGGTTGAGAGTTCGTAGTTTGATTTGGGCAATGTTGGGATGGCAGTGAGTTAGCCCCCATCATTTGCCAGAAACCAAGACAAAGGCTAGACTAGTTAGCAATAACAACGGGTGCAGGATTCTTTATCTCAGGACTATTGAGACCTTTGTCTTTAGGGATCTTAACTGTATCTGTTTTATTCCAAGGATAACTCTTATGCATGGGGTACAAAGAACGTTACATTTGTGTGTGTGTTTTTTTTTTCCTTCCTGCCGCCATCCCTCCCTCCCTCTCTTCCTCTCTTCCTCTCTTCCTTTCTTTGTAGATTTTATTTATTTATTTCAGAGAGGGACAGGGTAGGGACAGAGGAAGAAGCAGATTCCCTGCTGAGCAGGGAGCCTGATGTGGGGCTCAACCCCAGTCCCCCAAGACTGTGACCTGAGCTGAATGCAGATGCTTAACCAAGTGCCAAGTGAGCCACCTAGGTGCCCCAACATCCAACATCTTTTTTTTTTTTTTTCCTAACTAGTTACTTGGGTCTTGAGATGTTCAGTTTAGTAGAAAACCCTATACTTTCCCTTGAGGGTTATCTCTTATACTTTCCCCCTTGAATTTTCCAGGAACCTAAGGAGTTCCCTAAGACCAAAGAGACCATCCTCTTTCGCAAGTCATTTGGAGGGAAAAAAGGACATTCTTGTCATTCCCTTGTTTCCTTTGATTCTGTTGCTGCAACATTGCTGTGTAGTACCTTGGTGACTCTGTTAAGCAACTGTCTTTGGCTCAGGTCATGATCCTGGAGTCCCAGGATCGAGTCCCCCAACTGGCTCCCTGCTCAGCAGGGAGTCTGCTTCTCCCTCTGACCCTCCCCGCTCTCATGTTTTCTCCCTCCCTCTCTCATTCTCTCACTCAAATAAATAAATAAATATCTTTAAAAAAAGAAAGAAAAATAAAGATTTTATTTTTTGATAGAGAGAGTGAGAGCATGAGCAGGGGAAGGGGTTAGAGCAGGGAGCCAGACATGGGGCTCAATTCCAGGACCCCAAGATCATGACTGAGCTGAAGGCAGATGCTTAAATGACTGAGCCACCCAGGCACCCCTGCAAATAACTTTTTGTGCAGACCTGTCCTCTAGAAGGCAATGTTATTTTTCTGCAGTTTGGTTATGGTTATGATTGACCTTTGCTCCCAGGATGCCCTTGCTGATCCGCATTCCTCAGTCTTCGTGGTGACCCACGATGAGACTTCAAAGTTACAACATTTTTTAGTTTACGACATATGCTTGTATGCTCAGCTGCTATTCCACGGCACCAGCACCCTGTTCTGGCCCCTGGGCCCCCTGGCTTTAGCCACACACACCCTTCCCTTCGCACTCAAAAGCCTTACATGAAGCCCATATGTTAGCGCAGACCTTCATAATGAAGTACCGCTTGAGGATTTTGCTTTTCTATCCTGCTAGCAGATGGCAGTTGGGACCCTTCTAAGCTGTTAGAGAGGTTCAAGTAATGCTACAGGAAGAGCCTGGACTTTCCTTTCTCCTTTGTTTCTAGGCCTATATCTCAAGCCTGCTTTAAATCCTGAGGAGCGCCTTTTCTTATGGGCTGATGAAAGGTCTCATACAGCCCTTCCCAGAGTGGTGGGCGTCCCCTTTCCCGAGAGGCCATGTTTTGGGTCTAATATTTCATGAAATCCTCTTAACAACCTTGTGAAATAAGGCAGTAAGATGCCTGTTTTATAGAGGAAGACTTGGAGCCAGAGAGAAGTGGCTCGTCCAAGAGCAAATAGCTCTGGTTACAGAGTTAGGACCACTGAGTTCAAGACACGTTCCGTTATGGCAAGCTAATACTACTAATTGCTAAGTTACTACTTCATGACTGGTTCACCTTCCTTTGAAGTATATGGGGTAATTTAAGGTTTGATATTAGCTCTGATATTATTCGAAATACTCTTATGAATTGATATATTTGGTAAATGTTTTTCATATCAGTATTAAAATAGTAACATTGTTTATCACCCCTTTTTATATGTAGCAATCGCCAAATAATTGCCCAACATAGAGAAGAAAGATTTAAAAATTTTTCGCAAAATAACAATCCAGGTAAGACTTTTCAGAGTGAAGTACTTTTGGTGGTCACATAGATGAAGGCAGAGTAAGGAAGTTTTGATTATGAAAGAGCAGTGGGGGGAAAAAAAAAACCCCAATGTGTAAATTGCATAAGCTCACTTTCTTGCTTTCTTCCTTTCTTTCTCTCTCTCTCTCTCTCTCTCGATTTTATTTATTTATTTGACAGAGAGAGAGAGAGAGAGCACAGGCAGAGGGACAGGGAGAAGCAGGTTTCCCACTGAGCAGGGAGCCCAATGTTGGACTCAGTCCCAGGGTCCAGGGATCTTGACCTGAGCTGAAGGCAGATGCTTACCCAACTGAGCCTCCCAGGGGCCTCTATTTTTTTTTTCTTTCTTAATTTCTTTCTTAATAGTCTAGTATTCAGAATTATTTAAGAATTTAAATACTGTCATGAACAATAGGAACAAATCCATGAGAGAGACCGGACTCCAGGAAACAAACTGAGGGTTATGGAAGGATGGAGTGGGGGAATGGGGGAACCGGGTGATGAGTATTAAGGAGGGCACATGTCGTGATGAGCACTGGGTGTTATATGCAGCTAATTAATCATTGAACACTACATCAGAAACTTACGATGTAGTATGTGCTGGCTAACTGAACATAATTTAAAAAAAAAAGGTACCTCAGTGTGAACAACAATGAAAAAGGAAGTTAATTCTAGGTAATTTAACATATGAGACATTATTGTCTGAAAAGAAATTCATTATTTTAGTCATGACCCCTAAAATCCCTTATATCTTTGTGTAAATAAGAGAGAGATTTTTAAGTTAGTATGTTTTATGTTTCCTTTATAAGCATATTAAAACAACTTGAACTTGTTATGAAAATGGATCTTTTAGTTTTTACAAGTGGATTACATTTAGTAAGTATTATTACATACTGATTTATCTCATTAAAAAAGGAGCTATCCTCAAAACTGGGAACTCTATAATACCTTCCTGGTACCATAAACAAATGGCAAGCAATAAGAACTGGAAAACTTAGCTAGTATGCAGCAATACCAGTGAGACTGTTTTTTTTCTTTAAAGGTGACTGTCCGTGGTACAGAAATCAGAAAAGAAATGCTTTGAGAATCATAGGTGGTTTTATATATTGTTGTATCAATAAGATATCATTAACAACTTCATTTCTCATTAGTTAAAGAGAATGAGATATGTTGACTTTATTAGAACAATGTTTTCTTCTGTTCGGTGCATAATTGTCATGATACTGTAATTTTGTTAGAACACGACACTCTGTTGCCATTAGTAAAAAGATTATCATAATAAAAATTCAAATGGGGCAACTCTGAGGCTCAACAGATTATAACAAAAGCAGAAAAATGGTTCACAATAACAAAAATGCTACCACTGCTCCCTAGATGTGGCACCTAGTGCATTGTACAATCTGACATGTATGAAGGAACCTTTAACTTAGTAGACTTTTATCAAAGAAAATCTATAAGTTGGTTTGGTTTTGCAATTTATTCATTTTCATTTGTTCACTTAGCAAATAACTATCAAGTGTCCTTTAGCCACTAAGTGTTACTCTGATATAGAATACAAACATTCAAAAACCACAATCCCTTCCCTCCGGGAGTTTGTTATTATCATTGTCATTCTTATTATTTACTCTGTTTTTACTACTCTATTTTTATTATTTACTCTACTTTATTCCGTGCTTACTATGTGCCAGAGTCCCCTAGTGCTTATAATTACCATTGTTATGTTTTTATTGGTACTTAATATGTAAGTCGATAGTGACAAGTTAGAGTTTTAGAAGAGTGGGTAGAATTTAAGGTAAGTATGCAGACCGAGTATTAAGTTTGCCAGGTAAAGAGGCAGAAGAACCATGTTTGGCAGGAGAAATGTCCATCAAGATTACATGTTTTGCACAGGGAACAGCAGTGCAGATGCTCAGATGTACGAGTGAACTTTGGAGCACTTACGAGCAGTTCAATTTTGCTGGTACAAAAAGTGTGCTATGGGAATGGTTGGAATGAGTGAATACTTAGCTAAGGCAAGCTAATGAAAGTTTTTCAGTACCATGGAAAGGTGTAGCTCTTAGGTTGTAGACCTTGGCAAATTTATCAGGTTGAATGCTTTTAGCTGCGAATAACAGGTGACTTATAATAGTGACTAAAATGGGGCCACCTGGGTGGCTTAGTCAGTTATGCATTGACTCTTAGTTTTAGCTCAGGTCACAGTCTCATGGGTCATGAGATCAAGCCCCACATCCCACTGGGCTCCGTGCTCAGCATGGAGTCTGCTTGACGATTCTCCTCCTCTGCCATTCCCCCCGTTCGTGTACTCTCTCTTGCATGCGTGCACTCTCTCAAATCAATAAATCTAAAAAAAGCAAACCAAACAAAACAGTGACTAAAACAGGAGGAACCAGAATTGTTTTGATGGTTCAGTGATGTCACCAGGATTCCAGTTGTCTCTTTTTAGCTTTGAGGTTGGCGGTATTTTATATTTCCTTTCCTGATTGGCTAATTAGCAACAGTTCGAGGCATATTCTCACATGACAATATTCAATGACTGGAAGGACTGTTTTTCTTTATATGTTCCTTTTATTTTTTTAAAAGATTTTATTTATTTATTTGACAGAGAGAGACAGACAGAGAGGGAATACAAGCAGGGGGAAGCGGCAGAGGGAGAAGCAGGCCTCTTGCTGAGCATGGAGCCTGATGTGGGGCTGGATCCCAGGACCCTCGAATCATGACCCAAGCTGAAGGCTGAGGCTTAACAACCGAGCCACCCAGGCACCCCTATATGTTTCTTTAAATAGGAAGAAAACTCAGAAGCTTGCAGTAAATTTACTGTAACATCTTATAAGCTAGGTTATATCACGTGCTTGTTCCTAAACCAGCCGCTGGTAAATCAGGTACTGTGATTAGCTTAGAATAATCATTTCTCCTTTTGAAGCTGGGGTAAGGCCACCTTCTTCGTCTTTGGGACAATAAATATCCAAATAAAGTTGTGGTTCTCCAGCAAGAATGAAGACTCTGGCATGGTTATTGGGGAGGGAGCCAGCAGTACTTGATGCAGGGATTCACTGGAGAATGTGAAGCAGAAGGGTAGCAAGATTAGATTTGAATTAGGGCCTTCTGGTTGTGGCACAAAATAGGGATCACCAAGCTTTTTCTCTAAAGGGCCAGATAGTGAATATTTTAGGCCCTGTGGTTTCTCAACTGCAACTACCATTATAGTGTGAAAGCAGCCGTAGCAATACGTAGGTGAATAGCAAGAACCAACCATCTGGTCCTGTAAATAAAGTTTCATGGGAGCACAGTCACATGTGACTGGTCCGACTTGGCCTGTGGCCATAGTTTGGTCACCCCTCATGTGGAGGATAGATTGGGAAAAAAAACATGTAAAGAGACTGGAAGATAAAGGACGCTTCTATTTCCTTAGTCTAGTATCAGTCCATTATGAAATGTTCACTCCTCTATACTGAAAACCTCAGGAGGCCCAATTAATCAATTTACAATGTTGTTCTTTTTCTAGGCCTTATGTCTTTCTCATTTTTTTAATTTAAGACTTTTTAAAAGATTTTATTTATTTGCGAGAGAGCACAAGTGGGGCAGAAGGGCAGAGGGAGAGGGAGAAGGAGACTCCCCATTGAGCAGGGAGCCTGATACGGGGCTTAATCCCAGGACTCTGAGACCATGACTTGAGGTGAAGGCAGACGCTTAACTGACTGAGTCATCCAAGTGCCCCCTTTCTCATTTGTTTTGCTTAAAAATTTTTTATTCATTTAAGAAATAACAATATTAGTTGGTGGCTTTTTTTTCCTTCTGGAAGTCATCAGTTAAGAGCTCATGCTTGCGTAGGGCAGTGGCAGGGGAAATATAAAGCAGAGATAGAAAAGAGATATAGTTAATACAGTTTCATGATTATTAAATGTAGAAAGGGGAGAGAGGGGGATGCCTGGGTGGCTCAGCCATTTAGTGGCTGCCTTCAGCTCACGTCATGATCCCAGGGTCCTGGGATAAAGCCCCGCACTGGGCTCCCTGCTCCATGGGAAGCCTGCTTCTCCCTCTCCCACTCCTTCTGCTTGTGTTCCCTCTCTCACTGTGTCTCTCCCTGTCAAATAAATAAAATCTTAAAAAAAGGGTGTGCCTGGGTGGCTCAGTGGGTTAAGTATCTGCCTTCAGCTCAGGTCATAATCCCAGGATCCTGGGATCGAGCCCCGCATTGGGCTCTCTGCTCAGCAGGGAGCCTGCTTCCCCCTCTCTCTCTGCCTGACTCTCTGCCTACTTGTGATCTCTCCCTCTTTCTGTCAAATAAATAAATAAAATCTTTTAAAAAAATCTTAAAAAAAAAAAAAGGTGGGGGGGGGGGAGAGAGGAAATCTTAGAAGAGTTATACGTTTCCGGGTTGTGCACTAACATTTAAATGGGCCATGAAGAATGAGTAGGACTTTATCGGAGTGCAGTGGGAATAGGGAAGACCAGGTATTTTCTGTATATGTTGAATTTGATGGAATATCCATGTAGTATATTTTCAGTAACTGGGTAATTGAATACTAGGAGTTTCTAGCTGGAGATAAGAGCATCAAGTTTGGAGGTGCTGATTTGAAATAATCTGATTAGAATTATTAGGCAAAGTCATAGCTTGGACAATGATTGAGCTTGTCCATTATGGAAAAGATATAGAAAGGGACGAAGGCCATTGAGCAAAGCCTGGGAATACCAATATATAAGGGTGGATGGAGGTGTAAGACTTAGTAGAGAAGACTGAGGAGTGGCTGGGGACACATAGGAGAGGAATTAGAGGAAATGTTGTTGAAAAATTTTAAAAAAAATTTCAAGGAGTTATTAACTGTATCAAATAAAATCACTAAAAAAAGTTGGATTTAACTTTTAAAAGCTCTCTGGTGGTAACCTTTTCAAAAGAACCATTTTTGAGTTGTAAGGTCTGTTATTTATGTGATTGGTACATTCTTTGTCCAAATATGGAAAAATAACACATCAAGTAAGGTCCTCCCTAACTTTCTTGTAACTGCAGTATCTACCTGGACAGGGTCAAGGGGAAATAGTCAAGCCTGGTGAGTAGACTGGCCAACATTTTTCCATAATTGTCAAAACCTAGGGGTCAAGTGTGAGGAAAAGTGTTGTCTTTCTTACCTGTTTCGTGTAGAGATACTTGAGCTTTTCTTCAAGTCCCTGGTACACTCTCCTGGATGAATACTAGGACAAAAATCTGGAAGCAATAGGCAGGAAGCCACTGTCAGGCCCTATCTCTGATATGGAATCATGATGCAGCTGTATTTTGACAGTTTTAAATTTTGATCAGAAATACTTTCTACAGACCAGCAGTTTGGGAGAAACTGACCTCTTTTAAGTATTTTATTGCAGAAAACTAGTATAATATCAAGGAGAAAATATAAGGTGATATGCTGAATATACTAGTTCTCACTTGCTCGGGATTCTGTGTCAGTAAAAAAAAGTCAGTACTGGACTATTTTTGTTGGTGCTGTCCCTCTCGATCCTCTTTCATTTGCCTTCTGATATCTCCACTTTCACCGCTCCTTCTGAATTTCATCTCTAAAGAAAGCGCTAAGGGAAACTGTCTTGGAATCTATCACTATTGGAGCACATTTCTACCATATGTATATTTCCTTCTAAGGTAACAGGCCACCCCATCTCAAATGTATTTCATATTTTGTTGTTTCTTATGCTTAACTTCTTTGTACCTGTACCACAGTGACAGAGTTAGTGATGAGGCTTGGCCAAGATTGAAAGCATTTTCTGGATTGTCGGAAATTTTTACCTGATAACAGTTTCAATGTGACATGCTTTTATATTTTTTCAGAAATTGGTAAACTGTGGCTTAACAAGAATATGTGGCCAATTAGATTGACAGGTTTTTAACCATCTGTGTATATGAGATAACTCACTTTGTTTTCCCCCAAATGAGTCCTGTTGATCTTTAGTGATCAAATCCACTATTTTCAGGGTGGAGTGGATAACTCATCCTACATTTTGAATGTAGTATTTCTGAGTTTTTGACCAGTTTGTCAACAACTGCCTTTAATAGGTGAACTATGTTTCTAATTCTATAAGAAATTAAGAAAAAGAGTGGAAACAAAAAACCTCTATAATCAATAGTTGTTATTATACTGTGTATGTTAGTTACATATTTTTCTATAATTATCCCAGATACCTTATTGATTCATAACTACAATAAAAGTGAATTAAGCCCTATTTAGTTGGAGAAAATTTATGTGACCTTTTAGTTTTTTTATTGGAACTTTTATACTGTAGAACACATTGATAATCATCAGAATTCTCTTTTTTTCCTAATTAAAATACAATTGTTGCTTGTTTCACATTATTTTCTGACATTATTTCATCTATTCCTTTTATGCCTTTATTCAAATGGATCTAGAAATAACAGGAATCTCCCAGGCAAATACTAAGAAAAGCAGATTCAAGGAAGGGTGTTCTGTGAAATAACCTTCTAACTGTAATTGTGTGTTAAAACATCAATCTTAATCATAAAAATTGCATATGATGCACTTGTATTAGAGGCTCCCAAAATAACACCCAGATTTGGTTATTCACTGGAAGAACTCACACGTCTCAGCATATTTGTACTCATGCGTGCGGTTTATTTTGGTGAAATGATACAAAGCAAAATCAGCAGAGAAAAGGTGCATGGAGTGAAGTCTAGAGGAAGCCAAGTGCAGGCTTCTAAGAATCCTCTGCCTATGGGTGTGCTTAATTCCTCCAGCATCAAATCATGACAACTCATGTGACATGTTGTCTGCCAATACAAGAATCTTATAGATACTCAGTGCCTGAAGTTTTCTTTAAGTGATAATCATGTAGGCATCTTCTCCCTAGCATATATCAAAATTCCAGGTTCCCAGAAGGAAATCAAGTAATAAGTACTTGATAAATCATCTGGTTTGTACCAATACTTAGCAGTCTCAATGGATACCTTTTTTATTCCCTTCACATAAATAGGCCTTATTTTTTTACAGCATTTTCAGGTTCATTGCAAAATATAGCAAAAAGTACAGAGAGTTTCCATTTACCGCACGTTCCTCTACATGCATAGCCTTCCTTGTTGTCAACATCCTGAACCACAGAGGTACATTGTTATATTTATATTAACTCATCTTTATCATCCACGGTCCATAATTTACCTCAGGGTTCATTCTTGGTGTTGTACATTCTATGGGTTTTAACAAATGTGTGATGACATGTATCTATCATGTGGTATCACATAGAGTAGTTTCACTGCCTTAAAAGTACTCTGTGCTGTGCCTGTTCATCCCTCCCTTTGCCACAACCCTTAACTCCTAACTTAAAAAGTTTTACTTTCACCAGAATGTCATATAGTTGCAATCATACAGTGGATATCTTCTTGAATATTTAAAAAATTAAAATTCCGAGGTAATTGAATATACTGATTCAAGATAATCTTTGTCCTTTGTTATGTTCATCAGTGTAGGATCTGATGACATATGCCTCACAGACTGAAAAAGTGTGATTTCTACAGACGTTTGTCACATAGTGGGGAGGGTTGAGAACAATGACATCATATCCTACTACCTAGCACTAATCATTGGTACCATTGTGGTCTAAGAGGTGGATCCAGATAGACTCTCCAGCAATGAAAGTAGGTCGTCTCAAGAGGTTATACTTTATAGAACCAGAATCACTAAAAACTTTCATCCTTACCTTGCAATTGGAAATAAGGCCAGAGAGAGTCTGTTTGCTGTTTTGCCATGCTGCAAAGTACAGTGGCTGTAGACCAAACTTTTTGATGAGGTGTTTCACCCCAAACTTAACAGCCCCTGCTGGAGATCTGGAGAAGTTCTGTTGTGTTACAGCAAAATAAATACAGTCTTTTTAAACTGCGCCTCGTAGTGAAAGTCCTGAAGAATCCAGACATTGTCAGTCTATGATGATGATTCTGCTAATGACACCATTTTCTGTCAGTCTCAAGGGTTTGGTTAAAATTGTGGTCATTATAAACATCCACTTGTAGGTATCAAATTCTGACGGATACCATTCTTTTCTTGCATTTGGTAAATGTAGAGGAGAAAGTAAGATTTCTTAGTGAGTTAACTGCCTGCCAATAGTATAATTAATATTCACTCCAGCGTGGTTGCCAGGTATGGTCCTGAAGAATACTTTTTAACACATCATCACAGCACAAATATCCTGTATTTTTCCGTTGTTGATTTAAAATATATTTTGCTTTTTTCTTTAGTGGCGAATAAGACTTCTGAAGAAGACTCTTTAAGCAGGTAGGATTTTTATGGATTTTTTTTTTTACAAATTCTGTGTTAACAAGGGAATGCAGAGAAAAGCATTTGTTGAGAGTTCTACTGTGCGCTAGGCACTATATTATGTGCTTGACATTTATTACTTATATAGTCATTACAATAGCATCACAAAGTAGCTGTGCTGTTACAGCCTATTTTTTATTAATTAGTCAGCTGTGATTCAGGAACGTTGATTAATTGACCTGTGATTCCATAGTTAAAGAGTAGCAGACCCAGAAACTGCCACTGCTGCTAACAAGAGCTTGAACGCTGCGGATTTTCAGTCTTGGAGGGGGCCGTGGTGCCCCCTGTGAGGCATGAGAAACTAGTCAGTTACTCATGGTTTGAGAATTCTGACAGCGATGATGACTTTGTTTCGGCAACCACACCTTTGAATAAGAAGCCCAGAACAACACCGAAGGAGTTAATGCTAGAAACAAGGAAACCTAAACCGAAGAATCTCCAGAAAGAAGATACCCCACTACGAGAGAAAGCCCCGGAAAAAGGGTGGCTTTGGGTGACGAACTCTACCAGCGAGACTTAGAAGTGGCGCTAGCTTTATCAGTGAAGGAACTTCCAGCGGTCACCATTGACGTGGGAGAGGCTCAAGATAAAAGCACCAAAACAATGTGGCAGCAGCGAAATTGGGACCATGACAAAGGCTCCCCATCTCTCCGATGGCAGCGTAGCCAGCGATGATTTAGATTTGGGTTAGCTTACCGAGGAAGATGATGTGTACGGTGCTCACGGGAAAGGAAAAGCAGCATCAAAAGCTGTGGTACAACAGAGGAAGATTCTTTCGGAGGGCAGTGATGGCGATAGTGCTGACGACTCTGAACCCATGATTTGACTGTCAGCCTGTGTGACTCCCACATTCATTCTTTTGTCCCTCAGCAGCACTGGGGTTAAGATACAGATCCTAGTCAGATCAACTCAGAAAGTCAAATTTAGTTATGTGTTTACTGATTTAGAGTTTTCTTAAGAAACCAGGTTAGTCCAAGCATTTGTCCTAATATATTTGACAACTAGTGATAACTAGGGGTAATTAGTGCAGTGGCAACTAGTCTCTTGTTTTTACTGCCAAAGATTTTAGGATGGCTCTCATTACCTATAGTACATAGCTTTTACATAAGCAAGACCTAATCAGGCAAGTTCTTAGATATAGGGATGTCTGCTCTCCTTGAGATGAATGATTTTTCCGGAAGTGATGGATATGTAATCTAGGTGTAGGCCATGATATGTTAATTAATTTTATCATCTATTTAGAGGATATTTCTAAATGATTCTCTATTTACTGACTTCCCAGTCTAGTTTTCCCTTTAGGCTAGTTCCCTTGACCAGTTCCTTGAAGCTATTTCTTTTTTTGTAGATTTTTTTCCTTTTCTCCATTGACTTTTCTATAATCTTTTCTTTTTTTTTCTTTCTTCTCTGCTTTTCTTGGTGTTTCTTTAATTCCATTAATTTTTTCCCTTTCTGCCAGCTAAATATTCTCTGTTTTTCTATAGACAAAATCAAAAGCACATAGAATTTCAGGATTTTAGGACATCTTAGAGATGAATTGATCAAAATACCCTCTGGTACTACAACCTGTGTTTAACATCCTCACCAAGTGATTATTTAAATGGAGAATTTGAAACACAAAACAGATTAAAGTGACTTATTTGGATATGATAAGTGACAGAAATGAGATTTACATTCAGGTTTTTTCCTTTTTTTTTTTCATCTTAATAGGTGAATGTTTTAATAATAGAAAGGTGGGGAGTGGGTCTAGTGAACACAGTGAAGGTGCGTAAGGAAGGAATTGGCAGGAGAGGCCAAGTTTCAAGAATAACAACACTGGGTTGGATAGGAATGAGAGTTTTAGAAAAGATGTCAGAATATTTAGGCTTATGATAAGTTAGATAAAGGTGGATTACAGAAATGAAGAACACACACACACAGAAAGGAATGAAGGACACAGAATATTGGGAGTTGTTTAGAGAAGCGTATTAAAATAGAGGGTTCAAGAGAATCATGAGCAGTTTTTTTGTTGGTTGGTTTAATTGAATGAACTAGCATATTTCAGGTTTTCTGTTGAGAGGTATTAAAATCACTTGAGCCACGGGGAAGGCTTTTTACAGCATATAGGAATGTGATATCATCTACTTCCACCCCAATCTTGGCTTAGATCCTCTCGATTAATAGGGGAACGGAGATTCTGAACTACACGGATGTACGGCCCAAGGTAGCGGTCTCCTCACTCCACCTCTTTTTCTAATTCTCTGATGTCCTTCCCATGTACCTGTAGGGTTTGGTGGGCTAGGACTGGCTGTCAAATCAGTAACAGAGCTTCATTTGGGTAGTTGGTAACATGTCTACATTGAGATGATTACATGGATGACTGAAAGTCTGTTTAGCTTGTCCTCCAGGAGCAGGAAATGGCTCCTACTCTTGGTCATTTGATGCTGTGCTTGTTTTGGGAATCTGCTTTCATAAGCTAAAGATTTAAAAGGTTGGAGGGTACCACTGAGCCCTGCAAAAGAGGGATCTAAGCTCACAGAAAGAAAATATTAGGCGGTGTATAGGGAAATAGAGGCACAGCTACCAGGACTCTATTTTTATAGCAGTCTCTCTTCTTGGGTATCTCAGTGCTTAGGAAGGTTTTTAAGGTCTTGCTGGTTCATGTAGATCTAAATAAGGCAGGACCTGTGTGGGGAAAAAGTTGGACCTTATAGTTTTTAACCTCTCTGGGAACAATACTCTCACTAATAACATAAATTCGTTCTTTAACATTTGTATATTTGTTTGTTTATTTTGTTAAATTGAAGCATAGTTGACACATAATGTTATGTTGTGTTTCACGTGATTTAAGAACTCTAAATGTTACACCATGCCTACCACAAGCGTAGCTACTATCTCTTACTGCATGATGCTATTACAATACCATTGACTGTATTCCCTATGCTGTACTTGTATCCCTGTGACTTACTATAACTGGAATCCTGAACCTCCCATTCCCCTTTATCCATTTTGTCCATCCCCCCACCCCCTTCCCTTCTGGCGATACAGAATTCTCTCTGTTTCTG
Source organism: Martes martes (assembly GCF_963455335.1). Classification (NCBI taxonomy): domain Eukaryota; kingdom Metazoa; phylum Chordata; class Mammalia; order Carnivora; family Mustelidae; genus Martes; species Martes martes. The sequence goes on along the minus strand of NC_137895.1, from coordinate 100,192,769 downwards.
GCTCTGTTTCTGTTTATTTTTGCTTTTACTGCTCTTGCCTCAGGAGCAGTAAAAGCAAAAACAAACTGTTGGGACTACATCAAAATCAAAAGCTTTTGCACAGTGAAGGAATCAATCCACACAACGAAAAGGCAACCTATGGAATAGGAGCAGATATTTGCAAATGACATAGCCAATAAAGGGTTAGTATACAAATAAAAAGAATTGATAGATCTCAGCACCCAAAACATAACCCAATTTAAAAATTATCAGAAGACATGAACATACATTTTTCCAAAGAAAATATAAGGATGACCAACAGGCACATAAGAAGATACTCAGCATCACTCATCATCAGGCAAATGGAAATCAAAACTACAATGAGGTACCACTGCACACCTGTCAGAACGGCTAAAATAAAAAACACAAGTAACAATGTTGGCAAGTATATGGAGAAAAAGGAATCCTCTTGGATTATTGGTGGGAATGCAAACTAATGCAGCCACTGTGGAAACAGTATGGAGTTTCCTCCAAAAGTTAAAAATTGAACTATCCTACAATCCAGTAATCACACTATTGGGTATTTACTCCCCAAAATATGAAAACACCAATTCGAAGGGATACATGTACCCCTATGGTTACTACAGCATTAGTTAACAATAGTCAGCCCAAGTGTCCATTGATAGATGAATGGATAAAGAAGAAGTGGCATATATGTATATACAATGGAATATTCAGCCATAGAAAAGAATCAAAATTTGCCATTTGCAGTGAAATGGAGGGAACTAGAGAGTATTGTGCTAAGCAGAGTTGTCAGAGAAAGACAGATACCATATGATTTCACTCATATGTAGAATTTAAGAAACAATAGAAATGAGCAAAGAAAAGAAATAAACAACAAAAAACGAGAGACAGGCAACCAAGAAACCGACTCTTAACTATAGAGAACAAGTTGATGGTTACCAGAGGGGAGACGGGTGGGGGAACGGGTGAAATAGGAGCTAAGGGTTAAGGAATGCACTTGTGATGAGCACTGGGTGATGGAATTACCAAATCATTATATCGTATACATGAAACTAATATAGCACTGTGTGTTAATGATACTGGAATTAAAATAAAACTTAATAACAAAAACAGAGGCCAAAGTTCAATTACATCAAGAAACTTCATTCAATAAATAGATAGCTGACCTTTCACTCCATTTTTCTTTTTCGTGAACTTATTTTTGTTGTGTATTTTTGTTCTAAAGTATTTCCGATAAACCTCGTGATGATAATGCTTCGTGGCCTACATCAGATGATGAAGACTTAAGTTTGAATACGAAGGTAATGTACTCTCCTGTGAAATTAATTTTCCTGCTCTGAATTTTGTTTAGTGTATTATTTACTCTTAAAATTTAGCGGTGGCCTGCCTATCATCATTTTATGTTTGAAGTGGAAAGTTGGTCAGAACAAACCATTTTATAGAAATATGACAAGTTGAATTTTTTTTTTAACTCTCTTAAATAACGAAGGTGGAAAAAATGGGCTGGAAATGTATAATGACAGGAAAATTATATTGGGAAAAGCTTTCCCATGATGGAGGGAATATGACATTTGGTCAAGGATAAGGATTCTTACTGTGAGTTTTAAATTATCTTATCATGACTTTTCTTTCTTTTCTTTTCCTTTTTCTTTCTCTCTCTCTTTTCTTCTAACATGACTTTTATAATACTCATGCCTAAATGAATCTTTAGTGGACCCAGTTATTTATTGAAGATTGTTTTTTCTTGGACATTTTTTATTTTGGTAGCATGTAGTTTTATGAAAGAAGATTTTTTTTTTTGCTATTTCTATCCCTTGTTCTACATTTAGACCAAAATAAGATTGGAAATTGTGGAAATTTAGAAATTTAAATTATCTCTCAAAATTTATATTGCAAAGGCATTCTACTGTGTTTTCAAAATAATTCCATAAAGAGTATAGTTAAAACTCTTTATCTAAGTGAAGAATACATGTTTTGCCTAAAATAATAATTAACACTAGAAGGACAGGTTTTCATGCCCATATGGTAAAATGTCTAATTTCAGGAATCTTTTTTTTTTTTAAGATTTTTTATTTATTCATTTTTCAGAGAGAGTGAGCACAGGCAGACAGAGAGGCAGGCAGAGGCAGAGGGAGAAGCAGGCTCCCGGCTGAGCAAGGAGCCCGATGTGGGACTCGATCCCAAGACCCTGGGATCATGACCCGAGCCAAAGGCAGCCGCTCAACCAACTGAGCCACCCAGGCGTCCCTAATTTCAGAAATCTTTTATAGTTTTTAAAAAAGATCTACTCATAATCTTTGTATCAACTTCTAAGATTTAAACTTTCAGTCACTTTATATTTATTTAAATATTCATTTTAAAGCTCCTGCATCATTATAAGCTATTGGATGTTAGGAAACACAATTGTGCATCTCCTGGAACACCTAGAATAAAACCTTGCCTGAAGAAGCAATTTTAATATTTTTTGAATGTGAATTAATGAACAGACAGATGGAATTCTGTATAATGGAATGTTATAAGCAATGTAATGTGCATAATATGCCATAATATAAAAAATTAAAAAATACATAATTTAAAAATTTATATTCTCTTCTCATGTTTAGGATTTATAAGTGCAAATGAATTATGTTGAGGAAATAAATAAGAAAGAAGGTTACAGTATATTTTTTACTATCCTCTAATTGTGAGCTTAGAATTTTAGAGAGACTGTCTTTTTTCCCCTGCTTTGTTGAAGATTATTTGACCATAGAGTTGAGGGTCCATATATAGACTCTATTCTGTTCCACCGGTCTATGTGTCTGTTTTTGTGCCAGTATCATGTGTTCGTCATCATTAGCTATCAGAGAGATTCAAATCAAAAACACATTGAGATACCACCTTACACAAGTTAGAATGGCCAAAATCAACAAGACAGTAAACAACAAGTGTTGGAGAGGAGAGGAGAAAGGGGAACCCTCTTACACTGTTGGTGGGAATGCAAGTTGGTGCAGCCACTTTGGAAAACAGTGCTACCCTATGACCCTGCAATTACACTACTGGGTATTTACCCCAAAGATACAGGTATAGTGAAAAGAAGGGCCATCTGTACCCCAACGTTCATAGTAGCAATGGCCACAGTTGACAAACTGTGGAAAGAACAAAGATGCCCTTCAACAGATAAATGGATAAAGAAGATATGGTTCATATATACAATGGAGTATTATGCCTCCATCAGGAAGGATGAATACCCAACTTTTATATCAACATGGACAGGACTGGAGGAGATTATGCTGAGTGAAATAAATCAAGCAGAGAGAGTCAATTATCATATGGTTTCACTTAATTGTGGAGCACAAGGAATAACACGGAGGACATTGGGAGATGGAGAGGAGAAGTGGGTTGGGGGAAATAAAAGGGGGAGACAAACCAGGAGAGCGGTGGGTTTTGGAGGGGAGGCAGGTGGGGGGTTTGGTTGAGCCTGGTGGTGGGTATTAAGGAGGGCACCTTTTCCATGGAGCACTGGGTGTGGTGCATAAACAATGAATTTTGGAACACATGCACACAAAATTAAATTTTAAAAAATTTTTGATAAAAATTCCTCAACTTTTTTTCTTTAACCCCATCTGTGTCCCATTAGATATATCCTTTCGATGTATACATTTCTCCTTAGAATTCTTATTACCAATTCTTTCTTCATGTGAAAGCTGATGTATTAGAAACATTTTGTTTTAAAAATTTTTCTCTCTAGAGATAATTATGGCTTTCAGGTAGTGATAGATGGCCACTAATTGAACAATTTACTTTATAGCAAAAAAATTAAATTCCTTACTACAGTATTTATAAATAAATAATTGTAGAGTGAGAAAAGTCAGTAGTATTAGGGATATACTATGAACAAAAGCCTCTGTTTTATATATATTTATAATATGTATATAATATATATTTACAATATGTAATTAAAAAATTTTAAGAGACTTCTGTTTATCGTATATCCATAATCACACTTACATATACTGAAAAACATGTTTTTTCTACATACCATTTTTTTACTCACATCTTTCCTTTTTTTCCTTGTCTTAAGCTCGTGCTTGATTGATTGGTCATGTCTTATATTTTTCCTTTTTTCTTCTTTTCCCCCCAAAGCTTTTTTTTTTTTTTCTAATGACTTATCCCTACCCTAATTTTTCCTTGCAGAAAACTTTAGTGTCTATTGTTTCAGTCCATCTCTTTCTCTCTCCACTGTCAACATATTTGGTTATGGCTTTCTGTTTTTTGTGTCTGGTTTTCATTCATGAATCATGCCCCACAAGGTATATGATGATTTTTTTTTATCTTTTCTGGAAGGAACTGAATTTAAACAATCATTTGTCTTTAAGATTTTTTAAAAAAAGATTTATTTGATAGAGAGTGCACACGCAGGGGAGCAGCAGGCAGAGGGAGAAGCAGGCTCCATGCTGAGCAAGGAGCCCAATGTGGGACTCTATCCCAGAATCCTGAGTCAAAGGCAGACACTGAACCGTCTGAGGCACCCAGATGTCCCTGTCTTTAGCATTTTGGCAAACAAAAGCAACTTACATTGTTTGCAATTCCAATTTACCTAACTAAGATACTACTAAAAACTAAATTTTAGGGACGCCTGGGTGGCTCAGTTGGTTAAGCGGCTGCCTTCGGCTCAGGTCATGATCCCGGCGTCCTGGGATCGAGTCCCACATCGGGCTCCTTGCTCCGCAGGGAGCCTGCTTCTCCCTCTGCCACTCTGTCTGCCTGTGCTCACTCTCTCTCTCTCTCTGACAAATAAATAAGTAAAATCTTTAAAAAACAAAACAAAAAAACCTAAATTTTAATATTTTCTCCTGTAAGAGATATTCATGCAAATATAAATGATGCAAATGCATCTTAAAATATAATAAATAGTTAACATTTCTTAATGTTAGTTTTTTTCAATAATACTTTTAATTGCCTAGGAATAAATTTTTATTTTAGGTTACTTTGGTAAAGAAAGTATTTAAAAATTTTTCAAATTTCAATTCCATTTATTTTACATATACTGTATTATTGGTTTCAGAGGTAGAATTCAGTGATTCATCAGTTGTGTACAACACCCACTGCTCGTTAATTCAAGTACCCTCCTTAATGCCCATCACTCAGTTATTCCACTCCTCCGTAATCCCCCCACTCCCAGCCCACCTCCCCTCCAGCAACCCTCAGGTTCTTTTCTATATTTAAGAGTCTCGTAGGGTCTGCCTCCTTCTCTGTTTTCATCTTTTTTTTTTCCCTCCCTTCCTGTATGTTCATCTGTTTTGTTTCTTAAATTCCACATATGAGTGAAATCATGGTATTTGTCTTTCTCTGACTGACTTAATTTCGCTTAGCATTATATCTTCTAGTTCCATTCATGTCAGTGCAAATGGAAAGATTTCATTCATTCTGATGGCTGTGTAATATTTCATTGTGTGTATGTGTGTGTGTGTGTGTATGGTGGGGGTCTTCTTTATGCATTCAACTGTCAATGGACATTTAGGTTCTTTCCATAGTTTGGCTATTGTGGACATTGCTGGTATAGACATTGGGGTGCAGGTACCCCCTTCAGGATGCTACATTTGTATCCTTTGGATAAATACCTAGTAGTGCAATTGCTGGGTTGTAGGATAGCTTTATTATTAACTTTTTGAGGAAGAATTTGTGTAATAATCAGGAGTAAGGAAAATAACATTTTGGGACTAGCTATTAAATCTCTCATAATCCTCACCCCATGAGAAAATGTAGGCTAGTAAATGGAAGAACTGAGATTTGAATCTACACTTGAATGATTCCAAAACCCATGTTCTTTGTGTAATGGTGCTCATTTGATAATGGTGAATATTATAATTATTTTACCAAATGTGTTATTTGTGATCCTTAAAACTATTAATTTTTTTTCTAGAATACCTCAAAACCAAACTTAAGAAAACTAATGAATGTTTCTCAGCGTTTCAAGAACTGTAAGCTGTTTGAAGACTTGTGTTATTCACTGATTTTTGTCCATTCTTGTGTTAGTCCATAATTCGAAATTACAGATATTTTTTTCATGTACTCTTTATTTTGTTTTTTACTAAGTGGAAGCAAAACTTGGCCTTGTATCACCGGGAGATAAAACTTTATTTGAGGATGATAATTCTGATAACAAGTGTGAGCATACAGTTGGCGTTCCTTCCAAACCATCAGTCGACGTCTGTGACTCTTCTCCTCCTGCTTTGCCATCACCTGATTCTGTTCTAAAACCTCCTTTCTCATTGTTAGGCCTTGGTCTTACAAAGGTAAGTTGTTTCATTTTAAACTTTTTCCCTATGTTTTTTTCATATTTCATCCTCTTGATCCTTATAATGAAAAGAATCTTAGGAAGAAATGGAAGTCCTCAAGATCGTAAGAGAAAACAGTGTCATAATGGTAGAGAGGTCATTGGATTGAGATTTGTAAAGGTTGGTGTGAGTAAACAGTTCTCAGGTATGCCATTATGGGAGGAAAGAAGTAGAAAGCAACTGGGAAGAACCGCTGTAGATGGATGTGAAGATGAGGGAGGAGGTGAAGGGAAGGAATTCATTTAAGAAGGGCGAGATGAATGTAAAGCTTGCAGAGTTGAGAGAGATTATTATAAAAACACAATACAGCAGTGGGGCTACGGGAGAGCAGATTCTCTACATTATAAAATATGGTAGAAATTATTTTAAGTGCAAATTAAGAAAACGAAGTCAGGTAATTAAAAAATGCTCAGACTCCTCTGAATGACTTACAACTTATTTTTTTTTAAAGACTTTATTTATTTATTTGACACAGAGAGAGAGGTCACAAGTAGGCAGAGAGGCAGGCAGAGAGAGAGAGAGGGAAGCAGGCTCCCCGCCGAGCAGAGAGCCCGATGTGGGGCTCAATCCCAGGACCCTGGAATCACAACCTGAGCCGAAGGCAGAGGATTAACCCACTGAGCCACACAGGCGCCCCGAATTACAGCTTATTTTTATGAAGAAGAGGAAGAAAATTTTATCCTTACTTTTAAGTTGATAAAGTGTGATATTGTATATTTAATTTAGCAAAATCTGTGTTTATAGATAATGCAAAGTGAAATCTGTTTTAGGCCTTAATCAGATTTATTATGAATTTTGGATTTTGGCCATTATCTTTCTTGTTTTTTTTTTTTAAGATTTTATTTTTTTTCCCTGTGTGTGTGAGAGAGAGAGAGAGTATAAGAGCAGGGGGAGGGGCAGAGGAGAAGCAGACTCCCTACTGGAGCAGGGAGCCCGAAGCAGGACTGGATCCCAGGACCCTGGGGTCGTGACCTCAGTTGAAGGCAGATGCTTAACCCACTGAGCCAACCAGGTGCTCTTTCTTGTGATTTCTAATTTGTTTACTGTGTGGTATAATCTTGGTAAGTTTTAGATCATTTTGAGAATAAAGAGAGGAGATAAGTAAACACTTTATGTAGTCTTTTCATTACTTAAAACTGAAATTTCTGACTATGTAAGTGAGGTTCTTAATCTTTATCCATTAAATGAAAAAAATGTTAAGCTGCAACACTCTTAAAGAAAAAATAAAAATTTTGTTTCTTTTTTTTTAAAAGATTTTATTCATTTATTTGACAGACAGAGATCACAAGTAGGCAGAGAGGCAGGTAGAGGGAGTGGGGGGAGGCAGGCTCCCTGCTGAGCACAGAGCCTGATGTGGGGCTCGATCCCAGGACCCTGGGATCATGACCTGAGCTGAAGGCATAGGCTTTAACCCACCAAGCCACCCAGGTGCCCCTAACATCTTGTTTCTTGATTCTGATTAATTGTATCTGCATATCATAGATACATACACACACATCAAATGAATGAACTCACAATTTATAGTTTTTTCCTAATATGAACTATTTGTCATTATAGAATCATAAGAAAGGAAATGTTGCTAACAGAGTATACAGAATTATTTCTGAAAGATGACTTTTACTTTTTCAAATATCTCCAATAGTGGATACATTTTATATTATCAGGAAACTTTAGTATTCATAGTTATTATTTTGGGGGGGTTCTTTTTAGATTTAAAAATTTTTAAGTAATCTCTCCACCCAACATGGGGCTTGAACTCACAACCCTGAGATCAAGAATCACACATTCTTCCCACTGAGCCAGCCAGGAGCTCCCATAGTTGTTAAATTTAACATGTGAATTCTTTCATATCTGAAACTCAGAAATACTGGTGATTTGATTTTTTTTTTTGATCCCTTTCTTCTTTCCTCATGTGAATATTGGGTCCTGCTTGATAATGACACATGTATTTGGAGACTTTAAAGCCTTCAACTTGGATGATCATGATTATTTTTTAACACTAGATTCTTTCTCTGGTCCTTAACTACTGGTGAAATATGCTGTTCACAGTGGAATAAGAAAACCATGTGAATTTTAAAAGAGTTTTATATTTTTCTCATACATCGTAGTAGTACTTAAAAATGCCTCAGAATTCTAAAATCCCATATTTCTCTTATATAATTTAAATCTTTTAAGATTAATTTTTAAAAATGAATATTCTTACAAAAATCTTGAATTGGTGTTTTGCAATTAAATCTTTATTAATCTTAAAAATGGTATTCATTACAGAAATGAATCTTGCTTATATATATATATTTTCTAAAGTTTTATTTATTTCAGAGCAAGGGAGAGAGAGCTGTGGGGGGAAGGGACAGAGGGAGAGGAAGAGAGAGGGAAAGAAGCAGACTCCCTTCTGAGCAGGAACCTGATGTGGGACTCATTCTCACAAACCTGAGATCATCACCTGAGCCGAAATCAAGGGTCAGATGCTTAACCAGCCGAGCCACCCAGGTGCCCATTAACTTGCCTACATTAATAAAAATATAGTTTCTATCCTTGAAACTAATGTTGAAGTATGTAATTGAAATATTGAATCCCATGGTATTTTCCCCCCTGCTTTTATTTTTATTCTGAAAATTTCAAGAGTTCTGTCTAGGTTTACATTATTTAATTATATCAGATTAGTGTATTTTAGATCTATATTTAGTATAGATATTTATCTTTTTTTTTTAAAGATTTTTATGTTTTTATTTGACAGAGAGAGAGATCACAAGGAGGCAGAGAGGCAGGCAGAGAGAGAGGGGCAAAGCAGGCTCCCCGCTGAGCAGAGAGCCCAATGTGGAGCTTGATCCCAGGACACTGAGATCATGACCTGAGCTGAAGGCAGAGGCTCAACCCACTGAGCCACCCAGGCACCCAATATTTATCTTTTTAACATCATGAGTAATGTCATTTTTCCTACTCCAAATGTTTTTGTCTAGAACTTTCTTCGTAAGTCTTCTGGGTGCTTCGGGATGTCTGGGTGGCTCAGTCAGTTAAGCATCTGTCTTTGGTTCAGGTCATGATCCTAGGGTGCTGGGATTGAGTCCTGCATTGGGCTTCTTGTTCAGTGGGGAGCCTGCTTTTCCCTCTGCCTGCCCCTCCCTCTACTGTACTCTCTGTCTCTGACAAATAAATAAATAAAATCTTAAAAAAAAAAGTCTCCTGGGTGCTTCAAATTTGGTATGTCCCAGATTGAAGACATTGTTTCTGACCCTTTCTTCTTCCCTGACTTTTTGTAACCTGCTCTGTCATTTGTTTTTCCCGTCCTAGTAGATAGTACCACTGAAACACTGAAGTAGGAAAAATCCTGGACTCCAAACTTCCCTGAAATTACTACATCCAGGGGCACTTGGGTGGTTTGCTCAGTTAAGCATCCGACTTTTAGTGTTGCTCAGGTCATGATCTCAGGGTCCTGGTATGAAGCCCCCGGTCGGGCTCCATACTGAGTAGGGAGTCTACTTGAGGATTCTCTCTCTTCCTCTCCCTCTGCCCCTCCACCTGCATGCACACACCCTCTCCTTCTAAATATAAATACATTAAATCTTTAGAAAAAAATCATCACATCTCTACCTCTGAAACCAATAATACATTATATGTTAATTAATTGAATTTAAATTAGCAAAAGGGTCACCTGGGTGGCTCAGTTGGTTAAGCGTCTGCCTTCAGCTCAGGTCATGATCCCAGGGTTCTGGGCTTGAGTCCCTCATTGGGCTCCTTGCTCAGCGAGGAGTCTGCTTCTCTCTCTGCCTGCCGCTCTTCTTGCTTGTGCTCTTTCTCTCTGACAAATAAATATAAAACCTTTAAAAAATATCAAAAAGAAAAAAATCACCACATTCAGTCGCTCTCTGCATTCATTATTTTGTACCTGCTTCCCATTTTTTATATCTTACTGTAATTCCCTCCCTCACCTATAATTTTGAAATCCTCTTCTGGCTTGGGTTCCTTTTTTTTTTTTTTTAAAGATTTTATTTATTTATTTGACAGACAGAGATCACAAGTAGGCAGAGAGGCAGGCAGAGAGAGAGGAAGAAGCAGGCTCCCTGCTGGGCAGAAAGCCTGATGCGGGGCGCGATCCCCCGCATCAGGGATCATGACCTGATGATCCCTGATCACCTGAGCCGAAGGCAGAGGCTTTAACCCACTGAGCCACCCAGGTGCCCCTTGGGTTCCTTTACATTCACCTCTACATTGCTGTCAGAGCGACCTTTCTAGAATATACGTGTGGTGATGTAACTCCTCTGCTTCTTTAGGGGATACCCATTACCTGAAGGAGAAAGTTCGTAGTCCAGCATGACACTTGCCTTTTTTGTTTCAGTCCTGATTTTCCAATTCTATCTCTCTATCCCACTCTCAAAAATTGTGTTCCAGTTTTGCCACCTTCTGTAGCTATCGTCACTTACTGTGTTATTCCATACGTCATCCTTTTGCTCATTCTACCTTTTCTAGAATGCCCTTCACACCGTCTTTGTGTAGTCTCTCTTTCAAGATACAGCCCTACCTTTGCAGCGTTTCCTGAACTTCCCATATACAACTGTTTTCCCCTTTGTGCCTTCACTGTGCTTTATTCACTTCACTTGTAGAACTAGTAAATGATACTCTTCTGTTCTTGATTTTGTCCATCTCTACCCTTACTAGCATATATTTCCAGCTTCTCCCAGGATAATGCCTATGACTTGACAGATGTATTTGTCTTTCTGAGTGAGTGAGTGAGCGTGTGAATTAATGGGATGTTTTCTGAAGTCGGGTTTTTGTTTTGTGTTGTTTTTATAGGAAGGAGAGGAGCAGCCAGCAATTGGAACACAGGACGATGGTATTACTGAAAGTGTTCCACAAGAGCAAACAGTTAATGACTGTTTGACTTCTGCTGACAGGGCAGGTAAAAATGATAGACATGGTAAGTTAATGAACATCTACGCATTTTTTTCTAGGCTTAAATACTAGTATAAAAAATATCAAAGTATGTAGATCCAGTTATGTTACCCCTTTCTTTAAGATATTTTTCTTTTTCTTTTTGCTGTCTTTCTTTTTAAGTATCCTGACTGCTACCAGCTTTTTCTTCCTGAAAATACTTCAACCCTCTGAAAATCTTTACTGCTTTTACTTTTATTTTATTGAAGTATTCATGAAGGGGGATAGGCTTGTGTACACATTTAAAATTCATAATACATGTTCTCATTAATGTATCTGTGACTATATTTTATAGTTACGCTGTCAGCATTAGGATTCGCAGAACAAAGTGAAGAGTCACCTTGGGATTCTGAGGTACTGTTTTATTATTTATTGTTATTTTAAAATAAAAGCATGGAGTGATGTTAAAACGTAAAAGGGATGCTTAGACTTTACTCTCTCATCTCTGCATTTGCCCATAAAAACTATTTCCTTATACTTTTTACCTGTAATTGATAAAATATTTATGTGCTAAATATAATAATCCAGCATAATACAGTTCTATTAATTTACAAACTTAACCTAAGGAAAGCTGTGTAGTATTATTGCAGAAAACAGAGGCTTAGAAGTGATAAGGAATTAGCTTGTGTTTTGAAATTAAATTATCTAAACAACCAAAGAATTACTCCAGGCCAGCTTATGGCAAGATACATGATTCTGTGGTGTATACGGATGTGCAAAACTCCTAATGAGATCTAGAAAGAGTTTGGATTTTTAGTTTTTTACAACTTGGAACTTGAAAAGATAATGCCTGGGACTTGAAAATGTATGTATGTATGTATGTATCCATCTATGTATATGCATATGTATATGTATATGTATATTTTTTAAATATTTAGTTTATGTATTTGAGAGAGAGAGTGAGTGAGTGGGAGGGAGAGGGAGAATCTGAAGCAGACTCCAGTCTGAGCACAGAGCTCAACTGAGCCATGGGGGGGCCCTGAAACTATTATATTTGGATTGTTAAGTAGATTTACAAGGAGCATTGGGATTATAATAAAAATTACAATAATATATTGGTATTAGTGGTATTATTGGTTTAGTGGTGTTTTTTTTATTTATTTTTTAAAAGATTTTATTTGAGAGAGAGAGAGAGTGAGAGAAAGGGAGCATGAGCGGGGGGAGGGGCAGAGGGCAAGGGAGAAGCGGGCTCCCCGCTGTCATGTGGGGCTAGATCCCAGAAATGCCCAGGCATCCCTGGTTTAGTGGTGTTTTCAATAGGTAGAAACTATTTCGGATAGTTAAAATAGTATGCCTTGAGTATCTTTGTGGCAGCCATACTTGTAGAAGCATAAGTATAAGGTAATGATGACCTTTTCTAAGGTGACAGACTGTGGAAGGAGGTAAAAAGGGCCTGATCTGGGGCGCCTGGGTGGCTCAGTGGGTTGAGGCCTCTGCTTTCGGCTCAGGTCATGATCCCGATGTCCTGGGATCAAGCCCCGCATCGGGCTCTCTGCTCTGCAGGGAGCCTGCTTCCCCACCCCACCCCCCGCCTGCTTGTGATCTCTGTCTGTCAAATAAATAAAGAAAATCTTAAAAAAAAAAGGGGGGGGGCCTGATCTCTTAGCACAGGTAGGTGCTACACAGCACTGCAAGCACCGTGTTTGAAGTCAAAAGATATGGTGGCATCCAGGTTCTGTCACTTGGTAGCTGTGGGATCCCAGAAAAACTTGTTTAACCTGTTTGAGCGTCACAGACCTCATTCATAAAAATGGTTCTAATATCTACCTCTCAGGTATGTGTAATGAACAAATGTGCAAACACTTTGTAAACTGTTAAGGGCACTATAGAAATACCAGACAAAAATGATCACAGCAGTATTTAGTGATTTACTAAATATCGAGGACACTTTTTTGAAATGTGAAGATTTTTGAAGGGCAATAAAGTAAATGGCAGTAGTGTCAAGAAAAGAAGGGGAAAGTTAGAATGGGCAGGTGGGTTTCTATTTGGGCTATGTTAAATATCAGTGACATTGTGTAGGTATACAGTTGACCCTTGAACAAGATGGGTTTGAATTGTTTGTCCACTTACACTCAGATTTTTTTTGATACAGTACAGTACTGTTAATGTATTTTCTCTTCCTTATGATTTTCTTAATAAACTTTTCTTTAGTTTTTATTGTAGGAATACAGTATATAATATATAGGACATACAAAATGTGTTAATTGACTTTACGTTATTGGTAAGGTCAGCATGAGGTTATAATTTACTCTGACCTTCCGTGCTCAGTTTACAGAGTCAATGGTCAAATGAGGATTAAGAAGTAGATTAGATCTAGAGATCTAATGATCTCTACTCTAGAGATCCAAGGTCTTCTATTTAAATATTTTGGTTTTTAATATACACTTTTGCTATTTTTAAGTCTAATTACTTTTGAAGTAGGAAGTTCAATAGGAGATTAGTAAAGTTTTGGGGGAATCCAAAGTTATATGTGGATTTTGGACTGCATGGCTATCAATGCCCTTAACCCTTGCATTGTGCAAGGGTCGATACTAGTATAGTGACTTGGTACTTGAGACCTTCTCAGTGAGCTTGTTGTTATTATTTTTTAGAGAAAAAGAGAGAGAGAGCATGTGAGAGGGGTGGGGAGGGGCAGAAGAAGAGGGACAGAAAGATTCCCAAGTAGGCTTCATGCTCAGCATGGAGCCCAACATGGGCTTAATCTCCCAACCCTGAGATCATGAACTGAACTGAAATCAACAGTCAGTTGCTTAACTGACTGAGCCATATAGGCACCCCTCAGTGAGATTATTTTAAGTTTTTTGACCTTAAATACATTTGTTATTGAATACCAGCTATGTACCAGGCTGTACAAGTTGAGGGGTTAGGCTGTAGTGGTAGAGCAGAAAAATAAGGAAACAACAACCCACTGTAAGTCACTGTTAGTGGTTCATATAAAGAAAATGGAAACGTTAGGTTAGGGAATATTGGGGGAGTTTGTAGTTAGGATGGGGATGAGAATGTGAGTGGCATTTTGTTGGTCAGAAATGATCTCCCTGAGTGTGGCAAGAGCTGCCAAGTGAAGGATGAGAAGGACCAGTTGTGTGAAGGTCTTGGAGACCTTCTAGACATTCTAGACAGAGAGAACTGTGGATCACACCTGTTCATTTCACTCTAATGTCTTGGAATGACGAGGAAGCAGGAAGATCCACCCCATTGTCATAACCGTTGGTATTACTGTTATTTGTAGAAAAGAAAATGGGTATACTAAAATAAATTAAATACTAAAAAATACTAAATACTAAATACTAAAAATACTAAGTACTAAAATACTAAATACTAAATACTAAAAATACTAAATACTAAATACTTAAATAAATGAATTACCTTTTAGGTAATTAATAAACGAATGTTATTATTTCCTTATGAAAGCTTATTATACTTTTTGGAGAGTTTCATACCTATATCTAAATTTTTTTTGCTATTATTTAAACATAATTTCAAGAAGAGTTTTTCTTCCTGCTTTGCCATTGCATCTAATCATTATCCTGTCGATAAAGTTTCCAAGCCTTTGTTTATCCAAATGAAGCACCGGTTACCACACTTTATTCTTTATACTCAATATTATCTACTCCAAGGTTTCTTATGTCAAGTGTCCTATTTTAACATGGAAAAAGGTTCTGCTGTTAGGAACAGTTTAAATTTGTAGCAAATATACTTATTAAAGGATTTATTTAATAACCTGAGGGTTTTGAAGGGGTAGGGGGGTGGGAGGTTGGGGGAACCAGGTGGTGGGTATTAAGGAGGGCACGGATTGCATGGAGCACTGGGTGTGGTGAAAAAAAAATGAATACTGTTATGCTGAAAAGAAATAAAAAATTAAAAATAAATAAATAAATAAATAAGAATTTATTTAAATACATATTCTTAATATCCTTTTATTTTGGTGGGGAATGCAAAGGAGAGTTAGGTGTTTTGTTAGTTCCTGTTGAAATGTACTTATAAGTCAGCGTTCTGTCCAAGAAAATATTTATTCTGGCATTTGATGTTCAGTTCACAGTCAGTGGCCAAATGAAGGTTAAACGTTACACTTAATTTAGAAAGCATATATGAGGTTTTTAAATGTCTCGGTTTTCAGTACATGCTTTTCTTATTTGTGAGTCTGATTACTATTAAAGTGGAAATTCAGATATTTTCTTAGAAAAGGATTAGGAAATCTTTATGCAACTCATTTTTGTTGTTCATTTTAACAGAGCGATTCTGAGAGTTTTCCAAAGACATACATTGGTCATTTATCTGGAAATGCAGATCAGAAAGGGACAAGTACATTAAATGAACAAGTAGAAGGTAAGAATTGTATTTTATTAAAAAGTCATTTGATAAAATATTGATGTAAAATGGGAACACGGATATATTTAAAATTCCAAAGATAATCACCTATTGAATAGAGATAAAGAGGAGAAAGATTGAAAAGGAGATAAGTTGAAGTCTTATCAGGTGTCAGTGTCAGTAACAGATGAAATTGAGGGTGCCACAAAGGAGCTAAATTAGTGGTTCCATTTCAAGATACTCTAAGACCCAAAAAAGTCAGGAAATAAGTGGATAGAATAAAAAGAGTGACTGATGAGAAAGTCAAAGAATACAGGGAGTAAATGAAGGACAATAAGCAGCTCTTAGAGTGGAAGATGGTAAAGTAAAACAATTCTTTATTTTTTTATTTTCTCTTTAAAATATTTTATTTTTTATTAACATATAATGTGTTCTTATCTGCAGGGGTACAGGTCTGTGAATCTCCAGGTTTACACACTGCACAGCACTCACTGTAGCACATACCCTCCCCAATGTCCATAACCCCACCAAAATAATTCTTTTAAATGAGGAGGAGACTATTTGAAATGCAGGAATAATATCAGGTGAGCTTCCGGTACCAAAACCTGTCAGAGTAGGATACCAAAATTTTCCCGCTCTTACTGCTTTCCTCATGGTTGGGAAGACATTCAGGACTGCCGTGGTTGATGATGCAGAGCTATGTTCTAGTCAGCGATAAGTGTGTGTGTCTTAATGGCATAAAAATGGCGGTACTTCATAAATAGTATCATTGAGTGCAAAGTAAGAGTATTGGAAGGAAGAAGGGAGGAGGTTCAGTTCGGGGGAAATCAAGGAGGCTTTAGCCGTGATAAAAAGTTCATTAGAGGGGCGCCTGGGTGGCTCAGTGAGTTAAAGACTCTGCTTTCAACTCAGGTCATGATCCCAGGGTCCTGGGATCGGGCCCGCATCGGGTTCTCTGCTCAGCGGGGAGCCTGCTTCCCTTCCTCTCTCTCTCTGTCTGCCTCTCTGCCTGCTTGTGATCTCTGTCTGTCAAATAAATAAATAAAATTAAAAAAAAAAGTTCTTTAGAAAGCTTATGAATTTTAAGACATTTCCAGTTTCGAAGAATTGATAGTGATGAACATAAGGCTTGCTTCTAGAAGGTGAAGTTAAGGTAAAGGAATGTGGTAGCAGACACAGTATGGACTAGAATTTCTCCAACTTTAGTAAATCATTGGAAACATTGCTAAAAATGCAGATTGTGAGCAGCAGGTCTGGGATTGTGCATTCTGACCTCTCAGGTGATGCCAATGTCTGTGGTCCCTGTGTCATGTGCTCTGTAGCAAGGGATTTCTGTAGAGAAATCTGGAAGGGCCAGTGGATAGTTCAGGACACTATGGGATCAAGGAAAAACATTATTTCATTTTTATTTGTGAGCATGTTTTTAGCTAGAGGGGAGCAAGGAGATGCAGAAAAAGAGGTTATAGATGTGAGATACTAGTGCTAAATAAAGAGGAAAGAAGTGGTGAAGATAAACCCTAGTACAAGGGGTGTAAAAGCAGAACAATCAAGCCCATAGATCCAGAAATAACTCTGTTTTAAGGATTTCTTTCTTTCTTTATTTTAGGGAGAGAGAATGGGAGAGACAGTGAGTGATTAGGGGGACGGGCAAAGGGAGAGGGAGAGAGATACCTCAAACAGGCTCACTTCTGAGCCTAGAGCCCGATGCGGGGCTCGATCCCAGGACCGTGCCATCATGACTTGAGCTGAAATCAATAGCTGGATAGCCAATCCGCTGCTCCAGCCAGGTGCCCCCAGAAATTACTTTTGAAGAAGAGGGATAGTGACGGGAACAAGGGACAAAAGAAAGGCACGTTAGCTGGGAAATTTTGGAGTTGAGGAGGAAACTCCAGAGAATTCACTTGAGATGGCCTGAGGGTATTTGCACTAGAACAGATTAAATCACAGCTGCTCCACAGAGAATACTGAAAGCAGATGGAGTGCTAGACATGGGGTAAATCATAGCCACGTATTCATCCTCCTCAGGTCTACTGGACATCAAAGATATATGTCAGATCGGTATGCATTATTTAAATGAGATACGGAAGCTATAGCTTTTTTTTTTTTTAACGTAGGTAATTTATTGATATTATTGCTGATTGAAAAACCCTTTAAAAACTGAGATTGTCTACCAAATCAAACTACTTTTGGAAACAAAAGAAATTATGGGGTTGGTTCCCTACATGCTAAAATTGTTAGTATCAGTAAGTATGACACTGATTCTGAAATACAAAAGATTTTCAGTGCCTAAGTATTCTGAGGCAATTAAATAGAATTTTTCCATTTTGATAGTCATATTTCCATGTTGAAAGCTTATTGTACATTATTTCTTAGATGTGTTTTATATACCTTCTTGCATGAGTGAATGAAGAAACTTTAAGATGGGGACACCTGGGTGGCTCAGTGGGTTAAAGCCTCTGCCTTCAGCTCGGGTCATGGTCTCGGGGTCCTGGGATTGAGCCCCGCATGGGGCTCTCTGCTCAGCAGGGAGTCTCCCTCTCTGCCTGCCTCTTGCCTACTTGTGCTCTCTCTCTCTCTCTGTCAAATAAATAAATAAAATTAAAAAAAAAAAAGAAACTTTAAGATGGCTAAACTAGAGGATACAAGAAATGTAGGCATACCGGTAGCCCACATGGGTATGGACAAAATGAATACTTTTATCAACCATTATCCTACAAGTGTATCTCCAAGCCAATCAATTCATAATGTTTCTCTGATGAAAACTCAATTATGCATTCAGTTGAGCTATCATTACAAATGTGGACTGCCTAAATTACAGGGTAAACGGAAGAACGTGGTTAATACTTGTAGTATAATGGTAAAAAGGATTCTGCTGTACTGCATTAAGGATGTGATGTAGCATTCTACCATTGGCTTTCATGTTTCTCCACTCAGGGTCATGATTTATTCCTCTCATTAAAAGTTGCTTCTCTTCCCATCAGTCAGCATGTTCACCTTGGTATACGTGCAGTCTTCTATATTAGTTATGCTCCTTTGAAACATCATCTGACTTTTGAAATCCTAACTGCATGTTTTGTTAGCGTATATTTTGTTATTTTGTTCAATACTTATAATGGGTTCATATTTCTGTCTTGTCACTGTCCTAAACCACCTTCCTATCTCTAGAAACAGAAGATGAAAACCTAATGTAATCACAGCCAGGCATGAGGATTCATCTTAGTCCTAACGGCATGAAAATTTAGTTGGTTTTCATATGTACATATAATTAACTATATGTCTCTTTTGCATTTTAGACTCTCTGGGAAAATATTCCTTCTTGAAGGTAAAAGTTATATTTTTATTTTGAATTTTTAACTACAGATTGTATGAAATGTACATTACGTACTAATCATATTGTTTCAATACCTCTTCAGCCTACTGTCGAGGAGAAAGATTCTGTTCCAAAGAAAGGAGCAGAATTGGAGGAAAAACAAACATCCAAATCAGGTAAATTTTACAATAGAAATATAACGATGGAAAGAAGTACATTTAAATATTTAAAATGCTCACAGTCTTCTTCTTCTGAATTATTATTATTTTTTTGGACCAAGTTTAAGTGAAGGATTGGACATAAATAAGATAGATGTTATTGCTGATAACCATGTTAGAACAAAAGCTATTTACAAGCCTAAGAAAAAGAGCTTCAAAACATGTAAGCTTTAGCTCAATTCTTTTAAAAGGAAGAACAGACTGTTTGAAATGCCGGAATAATATCAAGTGAGTTTCCAGTATCAAAATCTATCAGAGTAGTGTACCAAAATTTTCCCCCTCTTCCTGCTTTCCTCATGGTTGGGAAGACATTAAAGACTGACATGGCAGATTATTCAGAGCGATGTTCTAGTCAGCAATAAGTGTGTGTGTCTTAATTGCAAATAAAATGGTGGTACTTCATAAATAGTATCATTGAGTGCAAAGTTAAATAATTGGAAGGAAAAAGAGAGCAGGGTCAGTTTGGGGGAATCAAGGACGCTTTAGCCGCGATTCAAAGTCCATTAGAAAGTTTGTGACTTTAAAGACTTTTCCAGTTTTGAAGAATTGATAGTGACGGACGTGAAGCTTGCTTCTAGAAGGTGAAGTTAAGGTGAAGGAATGTGGCAGCAGACTCAGTATGGACCAGAATTTCTCCAATTTTACTGAATCATCGGAGACCTTGTTAAAAATGCACATTGTGGGGGCGCCTCGTGATCCCAGGGTCCTGGGATCGAGCCCCACATCAGGCTATCTGCTCTGCGGGGAGCCTGCTTCCCCCCCCCTCTCTCTGCCTTCCTCTCTGCCTACTTGTGATCTCTCTGTCAAAGAAAGAAAGAAAGAAAGAAAGAAATCTTTAAAAAAAAGAAATGCACATTGTGAGGGGCGCGTGGGTGGCTCAGTGGGTTAAGCCTCTGCCTTGGGCTCGGGCCATGACCTCAGGATCCTGGGATTGAGCCCCGCATCCGGCTCTCTGCTCCGCAGGGAGCCTGCTTCCCCCTCTCTCTCTGCCTGGCGCTCTGCCTACTTGTGATCTCTCTCTGTCAGAGAGATAAATACAATCTTTCAAAAATAATGAACATTGTGAGCAGCAGGTCTGGGATCCTGCATTCTGACCTGTCAGGTGATGCAAATGTCAATGGTCCGTTGGTCATGTGCTCCATTGCAAGGGTGGAGACTTCCACGTAGAGACACCTGGAAAGGCCACTGGATACTTCAAGACACCACAGGATCAAGGAAAACGATATTTTCTTTTTGTTTGTAAGCATGTTTTCGGCTAGACGGGAGAAAGGAGATGCAGAAAGAGAGGTTATAGATGTAAGATACTAGTGCTAACTAAAAAGGAAAGAAGTGGTGGAGATAATCCCTAATAAAAAGAGTGTAAACGCAAAACAATCAAGACTATAGATCCACAAATAGGTCTTTTTTTAGGATTTTTTTTTCTTTATTTGTTTCAGGGAGCAAGATTGAGAGAGACAGAGAATGATCAGGGGGAGAGGCAAAGGCAGAGGGAGAGGTTCCTCAAACAGGCTCACTTCTGCGCCTGGAGCCTCCATGCAGGGTTCAGTCTGAAGACTCTGTCCTCGTGACCTGAGTCGAAATCAAGAGCCAGGTGCTCAATCCGCCGTTCCGTCCGGGTGCTCCCAGAAATTACTTTTTGAAGGGGCATAGCGAAGGGAACAAGGGAAAAGGGAAAGGCACGTTAGCTGAGAAGTCTTGGAGTTGAGAAGGAAACTCCGGAGAATTCACTTTAGATGGCTCGAGGGTATTTGCACTAGAACCACATATTCATCCTCCTCAGGTCTTTTGGACATCAAAGATACAGGTTACGTCGGTCTTCATTACTCAAGTGAGATACGGAAGCTATGGCTTTCTTTTTTTTTAAGATAGGTAATTTTTTGATACGAGAGCTGTTTCCAAAAACCCTTGAAAGACTGACATGATCTACCAATTCAAACTACGTTTAGAATCAAAAGAAATTATTGGGTTGGTTCCCTGAATGCTAAAATTGTTTTTATCAATAAGTATGACAGTGACCAAAGATTTTCAGTACCTAGGATTTCTGTGGCCATTCAATAGATTTTGTTCCATATACATAGTCATATTTCCATATTTGAAGCTATTGTACATTATTTCCTAGATGTGTTTTATACACCTTCTTGTATAAGTGAATGAAGAAACTTTAAGGTGGCTAAACTAGTGGATACAGGAAATGTAGGCATACCGGTAGCCCACAAGGATATGGACAAAAATGAGTACTTTCAGTAACTGTGATCCCACAAGTGTATATCCAAGCTGATCAGTTCATACGGTTTTGTTTGATGAAAACTCAGTTATGCATTCAGTTGGCCTATCATCAGCACTGTGTACTCCTACAGGACAGGACAAATTGAAGAAGGTCATACATACTTAGAGTCCAATGGTATAAATGATTCTGCTGTGCTGCCTTAAGGATGTGGTGTAGCATTCTACCATGGGCTTTCACGTATGTCCACTCAGGGTCACGATTTGTTCCTCTCGTTAGAAATTGCTCTTCTGGCCAACCCACCTTCCTGTCTGCAGAAACAACCCCCAAACCCACTTGTAATCTGAGCCAGGCATGAGGATTCAGCTTAGTACTAAGTGCATGAGTGTTTGTGGGCTTCTCTATGTACATGGAGCTAACTAGATGACCCTTTTGCTTTTTAGATTCTCCAGGAAAATACTCTCACCGGAAGGTAAAACTTACATTTTTATTTTGAGGCTTTAACTACAGATTGCATGTCTTAATCATATTGTTTCAATACCCATTCAGCCTGCTGTGGAGGGGAAAGGTTTTATTTCGAATCAACCCAGAGACATGGAGGAAATTCAAGCATCCCAATCAGGTAAATTTTACAATATAAACTGAACGGTGTAAAGAAGTCCACTAAAATATTTGAAATGCTCACAGTCTTCTTATTCTGAAGTCTTTTTATTTATTTATTTAGTTAGTTAGTTAGTTAGTTACTTAATTTTGGGGGCAATCTTCAGTGAAGGTTCTGACATAAATAAGGTAGATGTTATTGCTGAACAATATTTGAACAGAAGATATTTACAAGCCTAAGAACAAGAGCTTCTGAAACATGTAAGCTTTAGCTCAATTCTTTAAAAAGGAAGAGCAGACTGTTTGAAATGCCGGAAGGGTATCAGGGGCGCTTCCGGTACCAAAACCTGTAGGAGTCGGATACCAAAATTTCCCCCCTGTTACTGCTTTCCTCGCTGCTGGGAAGACATTAAGGACTGACGTGGTTGATGATGCAAAGCTATGTTCTAGTCAGCTATAAGAATGTGTGGCTGGATGGCATGTAAAATGGTGGTACTTCATAAATAGTATCATTGAGTGCCAAGTAAGAGTATTGGAAGGAGAAGAGAGCAGGGTCAGTTTGGGGGGGATTGAGGAAGCCTTAGCCGTGATAAAAAGTCTATTAGAAAGTTTGTGACTTTTAAGACTTTTCCAGTTTTGAAGAATTGATAGTGACGAACGTGAAGCTTGCTTCTAGAAGGTGAAGTTAAGGTGAAGGAATGTGGCAGCAGACTCAGTATGGACCAGAATTTCTCCAATTTTACTGAATCATCGGAGACCTTGTTAAAAATGCACATTGTGGGGGCGCCTGGGTGGCTCAGTGGGTTGAAGCCTCTGCCTTCGGCTCAGGTCGTGATCCCAGGGTCCTGGGATCGAGCCCCACATCAGGCTCTCTGCTCTGCGGGGAGCCTGCTTCCCCCCCCCCCACCTTCCTCTCTGCCTACTTGTGATCTCTCTGTCAAAGAAAGAAAGAAAGAAAGAAATCTTTAAAAAAAAGAAATGCACATTGTGAGGGGCGCGTGGGTGGCTCAGTGGGTTAAGCCTCTGCCTTGGGCTCGGGCCATGACCTCAGGATCCTGGGATTGAGCCCCGCATCCGGCTCTCTGCTCCGCAGGGAGCCTGCTTCCCCCTCTCTCTCTGCCTGTCGCTCTGCCTACTTGTGATCTCTCTCTGTCAAAGAGATAAATACAATCTTTCAAAAATAATGAACATTGTGAGCAGCAGGTCTGGGATCCTGCATTCTGAGCTGTCAGGTGATGCAAATGTCAATGGTCCGTTGGTCATGTGCTCCATTGCAAGGGTGGAGACTTCCACGTAGAGACACCTGGAAAGGCCACTGGATACTTCAAGACACCACAGGATCAAGGAAAACATTATTTTCTTTTTGTTTGTAAGCATGTTTTCGGCTAGACGGGAGAAAGGAGATGCAGAAAGAGAGGTTATAGATGTAAGATACTAGTGCTAACTAAAAAGGAAAGAAGTGGTGGAGATAATCCCTAATAAAAAGAGTGTAAACGCAAAACAATCAAGACTATAGATCCACAAATAGGTCTTTTTTTAGGAATTTTTTTTTCTTTATTTGTTTCAGGGAGCAAGATTGAGAGAGACAGAGAATGATCAGGGGGAGAGGCAAAGGCAGAGGGAGAGGTTCCTCAAACAGGCTCACTTCTGCGCCTGGAGCCTCCATGCAGGGTTCAGTCTGAAGACTCTGTCCTCGTGACCTGAGTCGAAATCAAGAGCCAGGTGCTCAATCCGCCGTTCCGTCCGGGTGCTCCCAGAAATTACTTTTTGAAGGGGCATAGCGAAGGGAACAAGGGAAAAGGGAAAGGCACGTTAGCTGAGAAGTCTTGGAGTTGAGAAGGAAACTCCAGAGAATTCACTTTAGATGGCTCGAGGGTATTTGCACTAGAACCACATATTCATCCTCCTCAGGTCTTTTGGACATCAAAGATACAGGTTACGTCGGTCTTCATTACTCAAGTGAGATACGGAAGCTATGGCTTTCTTTTTTTTTAAGATAGGTAATTTTTTGATACGAGAGCTGTTTCCAAAAACCCTTGAAAGACTGACATGATCTACCAATTCAAACTACGTTTAGAATCAAAAGAAATTATTGGGTTGGTTCCCTGAATGCTAAAATTGTTTTTATCAATAAGTATGACAGTGACCAAAGATTTTCAGTACCTAGGATTTCTGTGGCCATTCAATAGATTTTGTTCCATATACATAGTCATATTTCCATATTTAAAGCTATTGTACATTATTTCCTAGATGTGTTTTATACACCTTCTTGTATAAGTGAATGAAGAAACTTTAAGGTGGCTAAACTAGTGGATACAGGAAATGTAGGCATACCGGTAGCCCACAAGGATATGGACAAAAATGAGTACTTTCAGTAACTGTGATCCCACAAGTGTATATCCAAGCTGATCAGTTCATACGGTTTTGTTTGATGAAAACTCAGTTATGCATTCAGTTGGCCTATCATCAGCACTGTGTACTCCTACAGGACAGGACAAATTGAAGAAGGTCATACATACTTAGAGTCCAATGGTATAAATGATTCTGCTGTGCTGCCTTAAGGATGTGGTGTAGCATTCTACCATGGGCTTTCACGTATGTCCACTCAGGGTCACGATTTGTTCCTCTCGTTAGAAATTGCTCTTCTGGCCAACCCACCTTCCTGTCTGCAGAAACAACCCCCAAACCCACTTGTAATCTGAGCCAGGCATGAGGATTCAGCTTAGTACTAAGTGCATGAGTGTTTGTGGGCTTCTCTATGTACATGGAGCTAACTAGATGACCCTTTTGCTTTTTAGATTCTCCAGGAAAATACTCTCACTGGAAGGTAAAACTTACATTTTTATTTTGAGGCTTTAACTACAGATTGCATGTCTTAATCATATTGTTTCAATACCCATTCAGCCTGCTGTGGAGGGGAAAGGTTTTATTTCGAATCAACCCAGAGACATGGAGGAAATTCAAGCATCCCAATCAGGTAAATTTTACAATATAAACTGAACGGTGTAAAGAAGTCCACTAAAATATTTGAAATGCTCACAGTCTTCTTATTCTGAAGTCTTTTTATTTATTTAGTTAGTTAGTTAGTTAGTTACTTAATTTTGGGGGCAATCTTCAGTGAAGGTTCTGACATAAATAAGGTAGATGTTATTGCTGAACAATATTTGAACAGAAGATATTTACAAGCCTAAGAACAAGAGCTTCTGAAACATGTAAGCTTTAGCTCAATTCTTTAAAAAGGAAGAGCAGACTGTTTGAAATGCCGGAAGGGTATCAGGGGCGCTTCCGGTACCAAAACCTGTAGGAGTCGGATACCAAAATTTCCCCCCTGTTACTGCTTTCCTCGCTGCTGGGAAGACATTAAGGACTGACGTGGTTGATGATGCAAAGCTATGTTCTAGTCAGCTATAAGAATGTGTGGCTGGATGGCATGTAAAATGGTGGTACTTCATAAATAGTATCATTGAGTGCCAAGTAAGAGTATTGGAAGGAGAAGAGAGCAGGGTCAGTTTGGGGGGGATTGAGGAAGCCTTAGCCGTGATAAAAAGTCTATTAGAAAGTTTGTGACTTTTAAGACTTTTCCAGTTTTGAAGAATTGATAGTGACGAACGTGAAGCTTGCTTCTAGAAGGTGAAGTTAAGGTGAAGGAATGTGGCAGCAGACTCAGTATGGACCAGAATTTCTCCAATTTTACTGAATCATCGGAGACCTTGTTAAAAATGCACATTGTGGGGGCGCCTGGGTGGCTCAGTGGGTTGAAGCCTCTGCCTTCGGCTCAGGTCGTGATCCCAGGGTCCTGGGATCGAGCCCCACATCAGGCTCTCTGCTCTGCGGGGAGCCTGCTTCCCCCCCCCCCACCTTCCTCTCTGCCTACTTGTGATCTCTCTGTCAAAGAAAGAAAGAAAGAAAGAAATCTTTAAAAAAAAGAAATGCACATTGTGAGGGGCGCGTGGGTGGCTCAGTGGGTTAAGCCTCTGCCTTGGGCTCGGGCCATGACCTCAGGATCCTGGGATTGAGCCCCGCATCCGGCTCTCTGCTCCGCAGGGAGCCTGCTTCCCCCTCTCTCTCTGCCTGTCGCTCTGCCTACTTGTGATCTCTCTCTGTCAAAGAGATAAATACAATCTTTCAAAAATAATGAACATTGTGAGCAGCAGGTCTGGGATCCTGCATTCTGACCTGTCAGGTGATGCAAATGTCAATGGTCCGTTGGTCATGTGCTCCATTGCAAGGGTGGAGACTTCCACGTAGAGACACCTGGAAAGGCCACTGGATACTTCAAGACACCACAGGATCAAGGAAAACATTATTTTCTTTTTGTTTGTAAGCATGTTTTCGGCTAGACGGGAGAAAGGAGATGCAGAAAGAGAGGTTATAGATGTAAGATACTAGTGCTAACTAAAAAGGAAAGAAGTGGTGGAGATAATCCCTAATAAAAAGAGTGTAAACGCAAAACAATCAAGACTATAGATCCACAAATAGGTCTTTTTTTAGGAATTTTTTTTTCTTTATTTGTTTCAGGGAGCAAGATTGAGAGAGACAGAGAATGATCAGGGGGAGAGGCAAAGGCAGAGGGAGAGGTTCCTCAAACAGGCTCACTTCTGCGCCTGGAGCCTCCATGCAGGGTTCAGTCTGAAGACTCTGTCCTCGTGACCTGAGTCGAAATCAAGAGCCAGGTGCTCAATCCGCCGTTCCGTCCGGGTGCTCCCAGAAATTACTTTTTGAAGGGGCATAGCGAAGGGAACAAGGGAAAAGGGAAAGGCACGTTAGCTGAGAAGTCTTGGAGTTGAGAAGGAAACTCCAGAGAATTCACTTTAGATGGCTCGAGGGTATTTGCACTAGAACCACATATTCATCCTCCTCAGGTCTTTTGGACATCAAAGATACAGGTTACGTCGGTCTTCATTACTCAAGTGAGATACGGAAGCTATGGCTTTCTTTTTTTTTAAGATAGGTAATTTTTTGATACGAGAGCTGTTTCCAAAAACCCTTGAAAGACTGACATGATCTACCAATTCAAACTACGTTTAGAATCAAAAGAAATTATTGGGTTGGTTCCCTGAATGCTAAAATTGTTTTTATCAATAAGTATGACAGTGACCAAAGATTTTCAGTACCTAGGATTTCTGTGGCCATTCAATAGATTTTATTCCATATACATAGTCATATTTCCATATTTAAAGCTATTGTACATTATTTCCTAGATGTGTTTTATACACCTTCTTGTATAAGTGAATGAAGAAACTTTAAGGTGGCTAAACTAGTGGATACAGGAAATGTAGGCATACCGGTAGCCCACAAGGATATGGACAAAAATGAGTACTTTCAGTAACTGTGATCCCACAAGTGTATATCCAAGCTGATCAGTTCATACGGTTTTGTTTGATGAAAACTCAGTTATGCATTCAGTTGGCCTATCATCAGCACTGTGTACTCCTACAGGACAGGACAAATTGAAGAAGGTCATACATACTTAGAGTCCAATGGTATAAATGATTCTGCTGTGCTGCCTTAAGGATGTGGTGTAGCATTCTACCATGGGCTTTCACGTATGTCCACTCAGGGTCACGATTTGTTCCTCTCGTTAGAAATTGCTCTTCTGGCCAACCCACCTTCCTGTCTGCAGAAACAACCCCCAAACCCACTTGTAATCTGAGCCAGGCATGAGGATTCAGCTTAGTACTAAGTGCATGAGTGTTTGTGGGCTTCTCTATGTACATGGAGCTAACTAGATGACCCTTTTGCTTTTTAGATTCTCCAGGAAAATACTCTCACTGGAAGGTAAAACTTACATTTTTATTTTGAGGCTTTAACTACAGATTGCATGTCTTAATCATATTGTTTCAATACCCATTCAGCCTGCTGTGGAGGGGAAAGGTTTTATTTCGAATCAACCCAGAGACATGGAGGAAATTCAAGCATCCCAATCAGGTAAATTTTACAATATAAACTGAACGGTGTAAAGAAGTCCACTAAAATATTTGAAATGCTCACAGTCTTCTTATTCTGAAGTCTTTTTATTTATTTATTTAGTTAGTTAGTTAGTTAGTTACTTAATTTTGGGGGCAATCTTCAGTGAAGGTTCTGACATAAATAAGGTAGATGTTATTGCTGAACAATATTTGAACAGAAGATATTTACAAGCCTAAGAACAAGAGCTTCTGAAACATGTAAGCTTTAGCTCAATTCTTTAAAAAGGAAGAGCAGACTGTTTGAAATGCCGGAAGGGTATCAGGGGCGCTTCCGGTACCAAAACCTGTAGGAGTCGGATACCAAAATTTCCCCCCTGTTACTGCTTTCCTCGCTGCTGGGAAGACATTAAGGACTGACGTGGTTGATGATGCAAAGCTATGTTCTAGTCAGCTATAAGAATGTGTGGCTGGATGGCATGTAAAATGGTGGTACTTCATAAATAGTATCATTGAGTGCCAAGTAAGAGTATTGGAAGGAGAAGAGAGCAGGGTCAGTTTGGGGGGGATTGAGGAAGCCTTAGCCGTGATAAAAAGTCTATTAGAAAGTTTGTGACTTTTAAGACTTTTCCAGTTTTGAAGAATTGATAGTGACGAACGTGAAGCTTGCTTCTAGAAGGTGAAGTTAAGGTGAAGGAATGTGGCAGCAGACTCAGTATGGACCAGAATTTCTCCAATTTTACTGAATCATCGGAGACCTTGTTAAAAATGCACATTGTGGGGGCGCCTGGGTGGCTCAGTGGGTTGAAGCCTCTGCCTTCGGCTCAGGTCGTGATCCCAGGGTCCTGGGATCGAGCCCCACATCAGGCTCTCTGCTCTGCGGGGAGCCTGCTTCCCCCCCCCCCCTGCCTTCCTCTCTGCCTACTTGTGATCCCTCTGTCAAAGAAAGAAAGAAAGAAAGAAATCTTTAAAAAAAAGAAATGCACATTGTGAGGGGCGCGTGGGTGGCTCAGTGGGTTAAGCCTCTGCCTTGGGCTCGGGCCATGACCTCAGGATCCTGGGATTGAGCCCCGCATCCGGCTCTCTGCTCCGCAGGGAGCCTGCTTCCCCCTCTCTCTCTGCCTGTCGCTCTGCCTACTTGTGATCTCTCTCTGTCAGAGAGATAAATACAATCTTTCAAAAATAATGAACATTGTGAGCAGCAGGTCTGGGATCCTGCATTCTGACCTGTCAGGTGATGCAAATGTCAATGGTCCGTTGGTCATGTGCTCCATTGCAAGGGTGGAGACTTCCACGTAGAGACACCTGGAAAGGCCACTGGATACTTCAAGACACCACAGGATCAAGGAAAACGTTATTTTCTTTTTGTTTGTAAGCATGTTTTCGGCTAGACGGGAGAAAGGAGATGCAGAAAGAGAGGTTATAGATGTAAGATACTAGTGCTAACTAAAAAGGAAAGAAGTGGTGGAGATAATCCCTAATAAAAAGAGTGTAAACGCAAAACAATCAAGACTATAGATCCACAAATAGGTCTTTTTTTAGGATTTTTTTTTCTTTATTTGTTTCAGGGAGCAAGATTGAGAGAGACAGAGAATGATCAGGGGGAGGGGCAAAGGCAGAGGGAGAGGTTCCTCAAACAGGCTCACTTCTGCGCCTGGAGCCTCCATGCAGGGTTCAGTCTGAAGACTCTGTCCTCGTGACCTGAGTCGAAATCAAGAGCCAGGTGCTCAATCCGCCGTTCCGTCCGGGTGCTCCCAGAAATTACTTTTTGAAGGGGCATAGCGAAGGGAACAAGGGAAAAGGGAAAGGCACGTTAGCTGAGAAGTCTTGGAGTTGAGAAGGAAACTCCGGAGAATTCACTTTAGATGGCTCGAGGGTATTTGCACTAGAACCACATATTCATCCTCCTCAGGTCTTTTGGACATCAAAGATACAGGTTACGTCGGTCTTCATTACTCAAGTGAGATACGGAAGCTATGGCTTTCTTTTTTTTTAAGATAGGTAATTTTTTGATACGAGAGCTGTTTCCAAAAACCCTTGAAAGACTGACATGATCTACCAATTCAAACTACGTTTAGAATCAAAAGAAATTATTGGGTTGGTTCCCTGAATGCTAAAATTGTTTTTATCAATAAGTATGACAGTGACCAAAGATTTTCAGTACCTAGGATTTCTGTGGCCATTCAATAGATTTTGTTCCATATACATAGTCATATTTCCATATTTGAAGCTATTGTACATTATTTCCTAGATGTGTTTTATACACCTTCTTGTATAAGTGAATGAAGAAACTTTAAGGTGGCTAAACTAGTGGATACAGGAAATGTAGGCATACCGGTAGCCCACAAGGATATGGACAAAAATGAGTACTTTCAGTAACTGTGATCCCACAAGTGTATATCCAAGCTGATCAGTTCATACGGTTTTGTTTGATGAAAACTCAGTTATGCATTCAGTTGGCCTATCATCAGCACTGTGTACTCCTACAGGACAGGACAAATTGAAGAAGGTCATACATACTTAGAGTCCAATGGTATAAATGATTCTGCTGTGCTGCCTTAAGGATGTGGTGTAGCATTCTACCATGGGCTTTCACGTATGTCCACTCAGGGTCACGATTTGTTCCTCTCGTTAGAAATTGCTCTTCTGGCCAACCCACCTTCCTGTCTGCAGAAACAACCCCCAAACCCACTTGTAATCTGAGCCAGGCATGAGGATTCAGCTTAGTACTAAGTGCATGAGTGTTTGTGGGCTTCTCTATGTACATGGAGCTAACTAGATGACCCTTTTGCTTTTTAGATTCTCCAGGAAAATACTCTCACCGGAAGGTAAAACTTACATTTTTATTTTGAGGCTTTAACTACAGATTGCATGTCTTAATCATATTGTTTCAATACCCATTCAGCCTGCTGTGGAGGGGAAAGGTTTTATTTCGAATCAACCCAGAGACATGGAGGAAATTCAAGCATCCCAATCAGGTAAATTTTACAATATAAACTGAACGGTGTAAAGAAGTCCACTAAAATATTTGAAATGCTCACAGTCTTCTTATTCTGAAGTCTTTTTATTTATTTATTTAGTTAGTTAGTTAGTTAGTTACTTAATTTTGGGGGCAATCTTCAGTGAAGGTTCTGACATAAATAAGGTAGATGTTATTGCTGAACAATATTTGAACAGAAGATATTTACAAGCCTAAGAACAAGAGCTTCTGAAACATGTAAGCTTTAGCTCAATTCTTTAAAAAGGAAGAGCAGACTGTTTGAAATGCCGGAAGGGTATCAGGGGCGCTTCCGGTACCAAAACCTGTAGGAGTCGGATACCAAAATTTCCCCCCTGTTACTGCTTTCCTCGCTGCTGGGAAGACATTAAGGACTGACGTGGTTGATGATGCAAAGCTATGTTCTAGTCAGCTATAAGAATGTGTGGCTGGATGGCATGTAAAATGGTGGTACTTCATAAATAGTATCATTGAGTGCCAAGTAAGAGTATTGGAAGGAGAAGAGAGCAGGGTCAGTTTGGGGGGGATTGAGGAAGCCTTAGCCGTGATAAAAAGTCTATTAGAAAGTTTGTGACTTTTAAGACTTTTCCAGTTTTGAAGAATTGATAGTGACGAACGTGAAGCTTGCTTCTAGAAGGTGAAGTTAAGGTGAAGGAATGTGGCAGCAGACTCAGTATGGACCAGAATTTCTCCAATTTTACTGAATCATCGGAGACCTTGTTAAAAATGCACATTGTGGGGGCGCCTGGGTGGCTCAGTGGGTTGAAGCCTCTGCCTTCGGCTCAGGTCGTGATCCCAGGGTCCTGGGATCGAGCCCCACATCAGGCTCTCTGCTCTGCAGGGAGCCTGCTTCCCCCCTCCCCCTGCCTTCCTCTCTGCCTACTTGTGATCTCTCTGTCAAAGAAAGAAAGAAAGAAAGAAAGAAAGAAAGAAAGAAAGAAAGAAAGAAATCTTTAAAAAAAAGAAATGCACATTGTGAGGGGCGCGTGGGTGGCTCAGTGGGTTAAGCCTCTGCCTTGGGCTCGGGCCATGACCTCAGGATCCTGGGATTGAGCCCCGCATCCGGCTCTCTGCTCCGCAGGGAGCCTGCTTCCCCCTCTCTCTCTGCCTGCCGCTCTGCCTACTTGTGATCTCTCTCTGTCAGAGAGATAAATACAATCTTTCAAAAATAATGAACATTGTGAGCAGCAGGTCTGGGATCCTGCATTCTGACCTGTCAGGTGATGCAAATGTCAATGGTCCATTGGTCATGTGCTCCATTGCAAGGGTGGAGACTTCCACGTAGAGACACCTGGAAAGGCCACTGGATACTTCAAGACACCACAGGATCAAGGAAAACGTTATTTTCTTTTTGTTTGTAAGCATGTTTTCGGCTAGA
Source organism: Martes martes (assembly GCF_963455335.1). Taxonomy (NCBI): domain Eukaryota; kingdom Metazoa; phylum Chordata; class Mammalia; order Carnivora; family Mustelidae; genus Martes; species Martes martes. The sequence goes on along the minus strand of NC_137895.1, from coordinate 100,160,578 downwards.
CGGGAGAAAGGAGATGCAGAAAGAGAGGTTATAGATGTAAGATACTAGTGCTAACTAAAAAGGAAAGAAGTGGTGGAGATAATCCCTAATAAAAAGAGTGTAAACGCAAAACAATCAAGACTATAGATCCACAAATAGGTCTTTTTTTAGGATTTTTTTTTCTTTATTTGTGTCAGGGAGCAAGATTGAGAGAGACAGAGAATGATCAGGGGGAGGGGCAAAGGCAGAGGGAGAGGTTCCTCAAACAGGCTCACTTCTGCGCCTGGAGCCTCCATGCAGGGTTCAGTCTGAAGACTCTGTCCTCGTGACCTGTGTCGAAATCAAGAACCAGGTGCTCAATCCGCCGTTCCGTCCGGGTGCTCCCAGAAATTACTTTTTGAAGGGGCATAGCGAAGGGAACAAGGGAAAAGGGAAAGGCACGTTAGCTAAGAAGTTTTGGAGTTGAGAAGGAAACTCCAGAGAATTCACTTTAGATGGCTCGAGGGTATTTGCACTAGAACCACATATTCATCCTCCTCAGGTCTTTTGGACATCAAAGATACAGGTTACGTCGGTCTTCATTACTCAAGTGAGATACGGAAGCTATGGCTTTCTTTTTTTTTAAGATAGGTAATTTTTTGATACGAGAGCTGTTTCCAAAAACCCTGGAAAGACTGACATGATCTACCAAATCAAACTACTTTTGGAAACTATAGAATTACAGGATTGGTTCCCTAAATGTTAAAATTTTTATTATCAGTAAGTGTGACACTAATTCTGAAATACATATTTTTTTATTTTAATAAATAGATTTTTTAAAAAAATTTTAATAAACATATAATATATTTTTATCCCCAGGAGGTACTGGTCTGTGAATCGCTAGGTTTACACATTTCACAGCAGTCATCATAGCACATACCCTCCCCAATGTCCATATCCCCCCTAGAATCTTTTTTAAAAAAGAATTAGGAGAAAGTAATTTCTTTTAGGCTGTTTTTAGCATTCACTTGAGAGTGGGTGGCAGTATTATATTTAGAAGTTTGTGCCCAGCTGGGGATACTAGGTAGAGGTCTAAAGATTACTTATTGAAAACAAAGTTTCTTAACTTTATTTTTATAGCTTTAAATTCACAAGTATTGGTCCAATTATATTCAATGTAACTAGAAAAAGCAGCTTCCCAAACCAAATATTAAAATATTTCCTATATTCTCTATGACTTTATTTTAGAGTTGGCTTTCCCAGCATTAATGGGAATCATTGAGAATTTACTATATAGTATCATCTTCTCAACTATGTATGCATAGTCTATGTTCTTGTGTTATTATTTTTATTTTATTTTTTTAGAGAGCAAGAAAGTGGGGAGGGAGGGAGGTAAGGCAGAAGGAGAGGGAAGGAGAGAACCCCAAGCAGCAGGCTTCACGCTTAGCACGGGGTCTGATGTGGGGCTGGATCTCACGACCCTGAGATCATGACCTGAGATGAAATCAACAGCCAGACACTTACTTCACTGAGCCACCCAGATGCCCCTTATTATTATTATTATTATTATTATTATTATGCCCCTTATTATTATTATTATTATCATGACCTGAGATGAAATCAACAGCCAGACGCTTACTTCACTGAGCCACCCATGTGCCCCTTATTATTATTATTATTATTATTATTATTTGAAGATTTTATTTATTTGAGAGAGATTGAGAGAAAAAGTGGGAGGAGGGGCAGAGGGAGAAGCAGACTCCCCACTGACCTGGGAGCCCGATGGAGGACTCCATCCCAGGATCCAGTCATGACCTGAGCTGAAAGCAGCCGCTTAACTGACTGAGCCACCCAGGCGCCCCCCTTCATTAATTTTGATGAATAGGTGGAATATTGGTTTTAAGGAGTACTACACCATTTAAAAATAACATTCTCCTGATATACTCAGTCTACTGATTAACCATATCTAATGTGTGCTCTACTTAATGTACCAGTTAACTAAGGGCCTTTCATCAGTCATATGATCAGGTCGGTACTAATAAATTGTACGGTATTTTTTTCACCCCTGTAGTTTTATGTTCTTTCTTTACTTGTAGAATTAACACTATAGTTTCAAAAGATTTTCAATTATCTCCTAGAGTAGTGAACGCAGACAATAAATTCAAAGTTACTTACCTATACATGTGACTTGTTCCTGTTACTTCCTCATGAGCTTGGTAGATCCAAGAAGCAGGACTTTTAAAACAAAGCACCCACAGGCTTCTGTAACATAGGAAGATATGGAACAGAAAAATTATAAAATAAATACATTCAACTTAAAACAGTTCATGTAGAATAATTCCCACTTGATGCCTTTTATAAAGTAACGAGCAAAATTGGTTGCTAGGGACCCAAGATTGTGTGTTTACTCATTTAATATAGATTTATTCTGTACTGGCCCTGATAATTTTATATCCTCAATATTTCTAGAACCATTCTGTCGGTTCAGGTGTGCTTCATCTTTATTTTGCATCAGTGCCTTCTCATTCATCTCCCATCTTTTATTACAATGCCCCTCAGATTCATCCCTCTCCACAGCATTTAGAGTGATGTGTCTCAAATGCAAATATGACTGTGAACCATTGTTGAAAATATGTTTGTGTCCAGGTATCTTAAAATTACATATAAGGCTTTCATAATTTTGAGTTCTGCTAAGCTCTCTAACCCTTTCTACTGTCTGCCCTTTTCTCTGGCATCTGAACTGCTTTTGATGTCTTCCTCTTTGATTCCTGTATTTTAGACAGATATTTACCCTGTTGTGTGTTTCTCTCCCTTGTCTTACTGCGGGCTTGTATACTCCCCCCATTTTCTGCCCTCTAACCCCTTTGACTCTGGCTGACCTCAGTGTTGCTGTCTCAGTTCAGGCATTATCTCTACAAAAACCATTCCTGACACCTTTTATCTACATGCTGCTTTAAACCTGGGTGCTTAGCACTTACTGGGAACTCAGTAAATAATTACTGAGTAGAATAAAGACTGTTTACACAGAGATGATTTAAGAGATTGTCCCATACAGGGGCCCCTGGGGGGCTCAGTCGGTTGAGTGTCCAACTCTTGATTTTGGCTCAGGTCAAGCCCCAAGTGGGGTTCAGTGCTGGGCGTGGAGCCTGGTCAAAATTCTCTCTCCCTCTTCTCCTTCCCCCCATCTCTCTCTTAAAAAAAGAGAAAGAGAGAGATTGTCCCATACAGTCTAGTAACAAAAGGAATATGTATACATAAAGAAGTAACTTACAGTTCAGGTGGTGAAGATGCACTAGAAAAATCTGTATGGTACTAACGTAGCCCCAAAGAAAGAGATCTATTTATCTAGGGAAGGGTAGCCTTAATCAAGGATGACTTTGTGTAGCAGTCTGTGTCCTAGAAGATGTGAAGAAATTTGTCAAGAAGTAGAGGAAAACATTTTAGGAATGTTTACATTCATCAGGGAAATACACCCATAGGAAGGTTGTACACTGATAAAGGCATAAAAAATACTAGTAATTTTGGAAACCATGAATAATGTAGTTGAAGCTTAGGGTGATGTTTAAGAGGTACTGTAACAAGGTAAAGAATAGTCTGTTGTGATTTTATATCTTTCTGCTGCATTTTAAAAATTTGTTTCTGATTGTTTTGTTCATTGGTGTTAGATGGGTGAATTTGTGAATGATTCTTTGAGATGTTTGTATGCCTTTAACCTAGTGACATTTAGTATTTCCCAAATGGTTTGTTGCAGTTTTTGATAATGAAAAGTATTTCTTAAAGTAAATATCCAGTTAAAGATTAAGTTTAATTTAAACTCTTAATTGATAAGATGTTGTTTTCTATTTTTATGAAGGTTATAGCTTTTATCTAACCAGTCTAATTTGTCCATTTTAATAAAATATATAGATTTTTCAGCAGAACTAGACTTAGAAATGACAACAGAAAAAGAGGAAGAAAGTCTTAATGAAAGTGAAAATAAACACCTGCAGGTATATACAAATTTAAATTTAAATTTCCAATTTTATATTGTTTTCCCTGCTTTAAGAATGTAACATAGCTCAAATGAAATTATCTTCTGAACAAAATGTATTGAAGTTGATCGATTATAATTTAGTATTTAGTTTTTGTAAAATTTTACAAGTTACCATATTTAAAATATTGTTAGAATTTATAGTAGCTTGTAGTTAAACTTCATCCTTGGAATTGGACCAAAAAAATCCTGAATATTGTTTGCTTCTTCCATTTTTGTAAGTTTTTACATGCTAAAAAGGTGACATCAAATACTGAACCATATGTTTAAGCAGTTGAAATTAAGAGCAGTATAACAATTATGACTACTGACTTAGATTCATGTAGAAGGAGTGGTTCTTAGTGGTTCTTAATGTGGAGTTCTCAGTGGTTCAAAATGTGCAGTTCTGTATTGTCAGTCACTAATGCCAAGATTAAAGATTTATTTTGCCTTGTGATCTCTGTGTAGTTGACTTCAGAGAGTAGGATCATAAAATGAACACAATTGCCTATTGTAGAATCAAACCTTCCAGGATGGGACCTTTGTATTTGGGTAATAAACAGGAACGTTTTCAGTTATTTCATTTCCATATAGGGAATCTGTAAATATTATTAACATTTTTCTTATCCACTCTCAGTGGACGTTACAATAGCTGGATACAGGCAGATAATTTATAGTGATGTATAACACTATCATAGTATATAATTTGAATTAAAATTTAGGAATTTATTTTTCTTTCTGATTGATGTTTATTGATTTTGGCTCCTAATAATAAGTTTGCCTATTCTCTAGTTATTAATCTTTAAAAAAATTCTCAAATGCACTATTGGGGTCACTGTTTAAGGTATGGTAAGATAAAATGGTTTTAGGTTTATAACATTGAAAATCATCTAATTCATTTTTTGGTAGATGTGACATGTAATGAATTGTTTAGTTTAAAAAAACTGACAAAGTTAAGTTTATGGATTTGTGTTTTTCTTCTGTCTCAGGCTAGGGCAAGTTATTTTCGCTTCTTAGTTACAATCCAGTGACTTGGGAGCAGCTTAACATAGATTAAGACATTTAACAGTTAAATTTTAATTATTTTCTAATTTTTTCTTTGTCCATACTTGATTACTTAAGGATAAAGTTATTTTACAAACATGTATGCCAACAGAAAGGACATCTGAAAATGAAACACAGCAATTTAACTTTCATATCTGTCAAAAATGGCTCAAGAACCAGGAATGAATAAGGAATGTGATAGAGAGGATGATAGATTTTTATATTCAGAACATCCCTCTGTTCAAAAGTGTGAGGACATGTGGACCAAACAAGACAAATTAGAGTGGAAAAATAAGTTAAAACTCATCACCAGAGAGTTAAAGCAGAAGTTTGGTGAAATTTGTGGAAAAAAAAAATTACTGCTTATCCTAAGGAAGATTCACTACATGGTCACTTTAAAGAAGGAGCAAACTTAATGGAAATACCTTCTAATTTGACAAATGATAGACTTGATTGTGAGAAAAAAAGATGCATTTGCATCTTTGAACAGAAAGAGTCTAGACTTGAAAATGTCGTTCTTTCTCATTCATCCTCAGATCATAGTTGCCAGTCATCTTCTGATCTTTCCTTAAGTGAAAATAAATCAGCCTCTGAAAATGATAACAAATCAGACTTTGAGCATATTTTTAACAAAAATGAGAGTTTTGATAGTGACATAGAAAATAAAAAAGTAAGGAACCCAGGGGTTACGTTTGAAGGGAAAGAAGACCAGGAGTTTGACATGCAAATGGCAAAAGTATAAACCAAACTAGTTATTTTAAAGATTTTATTTACTTGTCAGAGAGAGAGTGAGAGAGAGAGAGAGAGAGAGAGAGACAGTGTGTGCACACAAGCAGGGGGAAGTCCTGGCAGAAGAAGCAGGCCTGAACTCTGTCCCAGGACTCTGGGATCATGACCTGAGCCCAAGGCAGATACTTAGCCAACAAGGTATCCACGTGTCCCAATTCCTCTCTTTTTATTGACACAGAAATGAAGCAGAATTTATAAAAATTGCAGTTACTTGTAATGATAAGCACAAAATATTTTTATCAATTAAAATTAGGACAAACTAAGAGTCAAATGATATAATTAATGAAAAAAGTTCTGGGATGCCTGGGTGGCTCAGTTGGTTAAGAGCCTGCCTTTGGCTTGGGTCATGATCCCAGGGTCCTGGGATGGGGTCCTGCATTGGGCTCCCTGCTCAGGAGGGAGCCTGCTTCTCCCATTGCTGGCACCTCCTCCTGCTTGTGCGCTCTCTCTCTCTGATGAATAAATAAATAAAATCTTTAAAACATGTATAATTAATGAAAAAAGTTCATTTTAATGAATAAATTAGTAACGATTATCCTTCTTATCAAACTTCCATTAAAGATTGAAGAAACGGAGAAGCACCAAAATGATGAAATGGCAGTATTAGAAAGCGTATATGCTTCTGCTGCTGCTGGACTAATGCATCAAAGAGGGAGTGGAAAAACTGATAACAACCTATGTCCTATTATGGAAAATGAAGAATCTGATGGGTAAGCCTATAGCAATGCTTAAATAGTAGGTAATTATTATTTTCCTATAAAACAAATTCTAGTTGGAGCTAACATTCATGATTAACAAATTTTATGTTTTTTAGTAAGGCTATTTCATCTTGGGTGCTAATCAGAAAAATTTAAATAATGAGATACCATTTTTTGCAATCATAGTGATAAATATTTTATTAAAAAATTAACAACCAAAGTTAGCAAATGTGAAGAAAAGGGCATTCTTATACACTGCTGTTAAATAAAATTGGTAAAGCCCTTCCGAAGGGTGATTTAGCAGTGTGTTTCAAAAATTTTAAATATTCTGACCTTTTATCCCAAGAACTTCATTGCTAGGACTAGATCCTATAGGAAAACATGACTTGTGTAAACACACACACACACACACACACACACACACATTCTAAGGACATTTATTATACATTTATATATATATATAAAATATGACATATGTTAAGGATATTTATTATAGCATTATTTTCATATAAAAAGTTGGAGATAGTCTAAGTATCTGTCAATAGGGAAGTAAACTTTCACCCCTGTAAAACAATGTAGTACGCGACTGTTTGAAAAAATGAGTTTAGGTCTACAAGGTACTGATTGTTTAACAAAGTATATTTAAAGTTTTTGGTTTGATGTCATGTTTTATGCAAATTTTAGAATACTTTTATTTACTTATTTATTTTTCTACCCCAGCATTTCTTTTTCTTTTTTTTTTTTTTAATTACGCTATGGTAGTCACCATACAGTACATCATTAGTTTTTGATGTAGTGTTCTGTGATTCGTTGTTTGTGTATAACACCCAGTGCTCCATGCAATACATGCCCTACTTAATACCCATCATTGGGCTCACTCAACTCCCCCACCCCATTCCCCTTTAAAACCCTCAGTTTGATTCCCAGAGTCCATAGTCTCTCATGGTTCATCTCCCCCTCTTATTTTCCCCCCTTCATTTTTCCCTTCCTTCTAATTCCTCCATGCTATTCCTTATGTTCCACAAATAAGTGAAACCATGTCATAATTGTCTTTCTCTGCTTGATTTATTTCACTCAGCATAATCTCCTTCAGTTCCATCACGTTGATGCAGATGTTGGTATTCATCCTTTTTGATGGCTGAGGAATATTCCATTGTATATATGGACCGTATCTTCTTTATCCATTCATCTGTTGAAGGTTACCTCTGCTCCTTCCACAGTTTGGCTATTGTAGACATTGCTGCTATGAACATTGGGATGCATATGGCCCTTCTTTTCACTACATCTGTATCTTTGGGGTAAATACCCAGTAATGCAATTGCTGGGTGTTAGGGTAGCTCTGTTTTAACTTTTTATATATATATAAAATATATATTATATATATATATTTAGATTTTATATATATATAATATATAATATATATATATTTAGATTTTTATTTATTTATTTGACAGAGAGAGATCACAAGTAGGCAGAGAGGCAGGCAGAGAGAGAGAGGAGGGAGCCCGATGCAGGACTCGATCCCAGGACCCTGAGATCATGACCTGAGCCGAAGGCAGAGGACCAACCCACTGAGCCACCCAGGCGCCCTGTTTTTAACTTTTTGAGGAACCTCCACACTATTTTCCAAAGCGACTGCACCAACTTGCATTCCCAACAGTGTAACAGGTTTCCCCTTTCTCACATTCTCTCCAACACTTGTTGTTTCCTGTCCTGTTAATTTTGGCCATTCTAACTGGTATAAGTTGGTATCTCAATGTAGTTTTGATTTGAATTTCCCTGATGGCTAATGATGATGAACATTTTTTCACGTGTCCGTTAGCCATTTGTATGTCTTCTTTGGAGAAGTGTCTGTTCATGTCTTCTGCTCATTTTTTAATATAATTTTTTATTTTTTATTAACATATAATGTATTATTAGCCCCAGGGGTACAGGTCTGTGAATCGCCAGGTTTACACACTTCATAGTATTCATTATAGCATATACCTTCCCCAATGTCCATAACCCAACCACTCTCTCCCTACCCCTCTCCCCCCAGCAACCATCACTTTGTTTTGTGAGATTAAGAGTCTCTTATGGTTTGTCTCCCTCCCGATCCCATCTTGTTTCATTTATTTCTTTCCTACCCCCCAAGTCCCCCATGTTGCCTCTCAACTTCCTCATATCAGGGAGATCATATGATCGTTGTCTTTCTCTGATTGACTTATTTCACTCAGCATAATACCCTCTAGTTCTATCCATGTCATCACAAATGGCAAGATTTCATTTCTTTTGATGGCTGCATACTATTCCATTATATATATATATATATATATATATATATATATATACACACACACACATATATGTATATGTGTGTATATATATATGTGTGTGTGTGTGTGTATATATATATATATATATACACCCCGCATCATTTTTATCCATTCATCTGTTGATGGACATCGAGGTTCTTTCCATTGTTTGGCTATTGTGGACATTGCTGCTATAAACATTCAGGTGCCCATGCCCCTTCGGATCACTACATATGTATCTTTAGGGTAAATACCCCGTAGTGCGATCGCTGGGTCATAAGGTAGCTCTCTTTTCCACTTTTTTGAGGAATCTCCATGCTGCTTTCCAGAGTGGTTGCACCAGCTTGCATTCCCACCAACAGTGTAGGAGGGTTCCCCTCTCTTCGCATCCTTGCCAGGATTTGTCATTTCCTGACTTGTTAATTTTAGCCATTCTGACTGGTGTGAGGTGGTATCTCATTGTGGTTTTGATCTGTATTTCCCTGATGCTGAGTGATGTGGAGCACTTTTTCATGTGTCTGTTGTTCTGCACATTTTTTGACTTGATTATTTGTTTTTTGGGTGTGAAGTTTGGGAAGTACTTTATAGATCTTGGATACCAGCCTCTTGGATATAAAGTACTTTATAGATCTTGGATACCAGCCTTTTATCTGTAGTGTCAGTTGCGAATATCTTCTCCCATTCTGTGGGTTGTCTCTTTGTTTTGTTGACTGTTTCCTTTGCTGTGCAGAAGCTTTTTATCTTGAGGAAATCCCAAAAGTTCATTTTCACTTTTGTTTCCCTTGCCTTTGGAGACATGTTTTGAAAGAAGTTGCTGTGGCTGATGTCGAAGAGGTTACTACCTATGTGCTGCTCTAGGATTTTGATGGATTCCTGTCTCACATTGAGGTCTTTCATCCATTTAGAATTTATCTTTGTGTATGGTGTAGGAGAATGGTCGAGTTTTGTGAAAAATGGAATACTTTTAAAATCTGCTGTGTTGCAAAAGGAAGTTACCTACTATACTGGCACTCTTATTACCAACAAAATTGCTAGTCATTAGGTTTTGGTTTTGGTTCCTAATGCATGAGTGCTCAAATGTTGGACCCTCAAATTGATCTGAGTATTACCAAGAGATTTCATATAGCAACTTGTCCCATGTTCTATACAAACATTTGATTTGATCCCTGTGCTATAAACCAAGATGTTGCTAATGCGTTGAATCTTCTTCTTAAGGTACCATGCACGCATGCTATTATCCTTCCTTTTTTAAAAAAATTAATTTATTTTATTTTTAATTTATTATTATTTTTTAAATAAACATATAATGTATTTTTATCCCCAGGAGTACATGTCTGTGAATTGCCAGGTTTACACACTTCACCGCACTCACCATAGCACATACCCTCCCCAATGTCCATAACCCCACCCCCCTCTCCCTCCCCCCACCCCAGCATATTATCCTTCCTTTTTAAAGAGAATCTATTTCTACATGCGCCTCACCAAAATTTTCAATAGTGACTTCATATTATAGAATTTATGAGAATTCAGTTTACAAAATAGGAATATTTTCTACATTCTAAACCCCTTGTACTTTCCTTACAGAATTTTAATATGACTAATGATTTTGGATAGTAGAAGATATCCTAGAGTTAGATGATTTTTATCAAGCATGAAATACTGCTGTTGGAACTTAGAGTTTTTCTGTGGTCTTTCTAAGCATGAGAAAAATGATAATCAGTTTATATAATATTATATATCTAGAAAATTTTTAAGGAGTCTTTTGCTTGTATAATTTCCTGAATTATTTAATGCTTTGGTTTGGCTTTTTAAAAAGATTTTATTTGTTTATATTAGAGAGAGAGTGGGGGGTGAGGTGCAGTGGTGGGGAGAGGGACAAGCGGGCTTGGCACTGAGAGCAGAGCCCTGTGCAGGGCTTGATCCCACAACCCTGAGATCATGGCCTGAGCCAAAACCAAGAGTCGAAGACTTAACCGGCTAAGCCACTCAGGCGTCCCCTTGGTCAGGCACATAAAAAAAAAATTAGTGCTACATGTATGCAATTTAAAAAATTTCAAAATATTACAAAAATACTACATCATCATTGTGTAAGGATTGAACTAAACAAGAAAATTGAGTCATCTGTGATCATTCCACTTTGCTATGAAATCTTTAAAAGAACCACGTACACTCAGTGATCCTTACTTCCCTCCCATTCGCTCTTGAATTCTCACTAGTAATTTTCACTCCCATTACTCCAAAATTGATTTTTCAAAGGTTACCACTGATTTTCATTTTAATAAATCTAGACATAATTTCTTAGATCTCTTTTTTTTTAACCTATCAGCAATATTTGACCCATTGGAAAACTCTCTTCTCCAAAATTCTGTCTTCATGTAGATTTCAGAATATCACTCACTCACCTGGTTTCCCCCTGCCTTTCTAGTCTGTACATCTCAGCCTGATTTGCTGCTTTCTCCTCATTCTCCTGATTCTCCTTCCAGGAATCAGTCCTTGATTTTCTTTCTCTTGACTTCTACTATCTTTTTTTTTTTTTTAAATTTACTTATTTGTTAGAGAGAGAGCGAGCGAGCACAGGCAGACAGAGTGGCAGGCAGAGGCAGAGGGAGAAGCAGGCTCCCCACGGAGCAAGGAGCCCGATGTGGGACTCATCCCAGGACGCTGGGATCATGACCCGAGCCGAAGGCAGCTGCCCAACCAACTGAGCCACCCAGGCGTCCCATTGACTTTTACTATCTTGTATATTCTAATGACCCTCAAGTTTGTATCTCCAGCCCACATCTCTCTGTGGAATTCCAGACTTACACATAAAACCACCTATTTGATATTTTGGGGGATAGTTATTGGGTATTGCAAACTTAACATGCCCAAAATTGAACTACTGATATTCTTTCTTATACCTGCCTTTCTTGTCTTTCCTAATTAAGTTAATGACAATTCTTCTAGTTGCTCTGCCAAAAAACTTGGTATCATCTTTGACTCCTGTCTTTTTCTTTTTCATACATGCCCCATCTAATCTGTCAGCCAATCTTGTCAGGTCTTCCTTCAAAATATAATCAGAAGCCAAACACATCCTCCATGACCAAGCCACTGTCATCTGTTGTCTGTATCGGTGTAATAATTAACTAATTGGTCTTCTTGTTTGTTTGTTCTTTTGCCTTTTCTTTTTCCATTAATTCTAAACACAGTGGATCTTTTAAAACATAAGTCAGATTATGTCTTCCTCTGCTCAAACCCCAGTTGCCTCCCATTTCGCTCAGAGTATGTGCCGAAGTTCTTTCTAACACCTACAAGGCCTTGTGTGATCTATTCATCTCAGGTCTCTCCCTATTGCTTACTACCTCTCCTTGATTTGAACTCCTATTTTCTGTCCTTTTCACTCTGCTGAGGTACACTGAATGTTTCACTTTTTTTTTTTTTTCTCACTATAAACACTTTGAGCTTACCTCTCTACTTCCTGTTGACTCTGTCTGGAGTGCTTTTCCCATCAATAATACTCTTATGGCTTGCTTGCTCCTTGCTTCTTCCTTTTTTTTTTTTTTTAATTTAATTTTTGCTTAAAAATTAAGGCATTTCGGGGTGCCTGGGTGGCTCAGTGGGTTGAGTCTCTGCCTTCAGCTCAGGTCATGATGCGGGGGTCCTGGGATCAAGCCCTGCATCGGGCTCTCTGCTCAGTGGGGGGCCTGCTCCGCCGCCCCCCACCCCCGCCCCGCCGCCTGCCTCTCTGCCTACTTGTGATCTCTCTCTCTGTCAAATAAATAAATAAAATCTTAAAAAAAATTAAGGCCTTTCTTGGTTATCCCGATTTCTTGGTTATCCTATATTTTGGGAAATATCCTGATTTCTTGGTTATCCTATAGCACATCAAAATTTGATTTCTCTGCTTTAGTTTTTCTCCTCTACTACTGGCTATTTTGCCTGTGTAGTTTATTGTTTTTTGTGTTTACTTCACTCATGAATAGGATTTTTATCTGTTCATTGCCATGTTCTCAGTGCCTAGAAAATGTTCTAGCATATATAGTTCTATTCAATAAATGTTTATTGAGTGAATGGGGTTTAACCTGCATGTATTGTTTTTAACATAATACTGATTCTCACTTAAACAAAAGGAAAGTTTGACATGGGTCCCTTCTGACAATTTAACCTGTCAGTTGTATGCATTTTTTTTTAATTTTGGGGGGGCCCAATATTGTGGTTACTTGCTACTTATTCTTTTACTGGTATTTATGTTAGCTTTAATTATAGTAAAATGGATCAAAGGAATCACAAACTTCATTTATATTTTATTAGGGAAAATGAAATATGATTGTAAATTATTATAAGATTTTAACAATTCTTGCAAAAGGATTATGAGCCCTCAATATGTAAACTAAGAAGATGAAGCTGGAATTTATTGCCTACTAGTAAGAGAGAACTATGCTGGTCAGTCTTTTCTGACAGAGCAGTCTGCTATTCTTATATAGGGTTTTGGGAAGAGTAGAGTTTAAGGTTTGGGGGACTTTCAGAGAATTAAGTGGTTTGTCATAATCTGAAACACCATGGTAATTTGGGTGAGACTGTTGGTTGGTTGGTTGGCACTCGAGGCATGTGTATTGGAGTGATTTTGTTCCATATTGGCTTTCTTTTAGAAAGGAGGAGCTGGCATTGCCTGATTGGTGAGTGAGGCCAGTAGGCATTGATCAATTACACGCATTTAAAACTGCATATGGTGGCTTCTTGTTACTATGGCTTCCTATTCCTATTTGGGTTCCCCCCACCCTAAGTTTGAGGCGACTTTAACTAGATTTTTTCTATTTAAAAGTTGCTTCTATCAACTGTGTTCAAAATGAAAGCTATTTCATATTCTGTAATTATAAATTTATTTTTGAAATTTAGGTCGAGAGAGATTGTTCAATAATTGCTTTCAGGAAGATCCTTCTTTTTTGGATGTTAAATTTTAACTAGAATAGTTATCTGTTTAACAGTTTTAAAACAGTAATTGCTAGCTTTGTTTTTGTTTTCAGTGCTCTGAGGGGCTCATGTTCAATTCCTAAATTAATCATCTCTTGTGGGAAATTTAGTCTTTTTGTGAGTTTAGGTAGCTATATGCTAATAATATTCTCTTGGATGCATTTAGTCCATGAAAAAGTAATTATAATTTTGTATTAGTAAATCTAGCTTTTTATGTTAGGATTAAATAGTAAGGTAAAAGTATACAAAAGTTACCAAATCATTTTCTTTAAGAAAATTAAGAAGAAATTATTTGTGTGAGAGAGAGTATGAGCAGGAGGGAGGGGCAAAGGGAGAGGGCGAAGCTCAGCGGGGAGCCTGATTTGGGGTTCGATCCCAGGACCTGGAGATCATGACCTGAGCTGAAGGCAGACCTTATCCGACTGAGCCATCCAGGCACCCTCAAATAATTTTATTTTCAAACAAAATTAATCAGATTATTGCTATTTTTGACATGTGAGTATTGTTGAATTTTGTCCAGATTTTTTGAGGTATAATTGACAGATAACTGTGTAGGTGTAAGGTATACCTGTATTACTTTAATACTCTTTTATATTGTCAAATGATAATAGTGTTAATAACTCTATCACCTCGCATAATTATCATTTCTTTTTTAGCAACTCTTTTAGTAACTTTCAAATATGTAACAGTATTATTAACTGTAATCACCATTCTGTACATTAGACCCTCAGATCTTACTAATCTTGTAATGGGTAGTTTGTACCCTTTAGCCAATATCTATCCATTTCCCTCAGCCTCCTACCCCTGGCAACCACAAGTCTATAAATGTGTTTTTTTCAAGATTCCATGTGTAAGATTATAGAGTATTTGTCTTTTTGGATGACTTCCTTCACTTAGCTTAATTCCCTCAAGGTTCATTCATGCTGTCGCAGATGGCAGGGTTTCCCTCTTTTTGTTTTGTGGCTAAAAATATTCCATGGTAAATATATACCACATTTTTTAAATTAAATTTATTATTTATTTTCAGCGTAACAGTATTCATTGTTTTTTCACCACACCCAGTGCTCCATGCAATCTGTGCCCTCCCTAATACCCACCACCTGGTTCCCCCAACCTCACACCCCCCCGCCCCTTCAAAACCCTCAGGTTGTTTCTCAGAGTCCATAGTCTCTCATGGTTCACCTCCCCTTCCAATTTCCCTCAACTCCCTTCTCCTATATATATATACACCACATTTTTAAATCCGTGGATCCCCTGATGGGCATGTAGGTTGTTTCCATGTCTTGGCTGTTGTAAATAATGCTGCAGTAAACATAGAGGCGCAGGTACCTCTTTGAGATACTGATTCATTTCCGTCAGAATGTTCCCAGAAATAGGATTACTGGATACTCTGATAGTTCTATTTTTAGTTTCTTGAGGAACCTCCACACTGTTTTGCATAGTGGCTGTACCAGTTTACAGTCCTGTGACAGTGTGTAAGGATTCCCTTTTCTGTACATCTTTGCCAGTGGTATCTCTTCCCTTTTTGTTGTAAGCCATTTTATTAGGTGTGAGGTGATAGATATATCATTATGGTTTTGATATGCATTTCCCTGATGAATAGTGATGTCGAGCCCATTTTTTGGTCCTGTTGGCCATTTGAATATCTTCTGAGGAGAGCTGTCTATTAAGATGCCTTGCCCAGTTTTTAATTGAATTATTTGTTTTTTTGCTGTTGAATTTTATGAATTTCTTATATACTTTACATATTAACCTTTTTTCAGATAGTATGGTTTGCACATATTTTCATCCATTCTGTAGGTTGCTTTTTCATTATGTTACTTGTTTCTGCTTTGTTTTTTAGATAAATTCAACTTAGTTAACATATATTGTATTACTAGTTTCAGGGGTAGACTTTAGTGATTCATCACCTGCATGTAACACCCAGTGCTCATCACAAGTGCCCTCCCTAATGCCCACCGCACAGTTAGACCATCTTCCCGTCACCTCCCCTCCAGCAACCCTGTTTGTTTCCTCTAGTTAAGAGTCCCTTATGGTTTGCTTCCATCTCTGTTTTTATCTTATTTTTTCCTTTCCTTCCCCTATATATTCAACGTAAATGGAACTAGAGTGTTGCTCGTTTCTTTTGCCGTGCAG
Source organism: Martes martes (assembly GCF_963455335.1). NCBI lineage: Eukaryota > Metazoa > Chordata > Mammalia > Carnivora > Mustelidae > Martes > Martes martes. The sequence continues at coordinate 100,144,700 of NC_137895.1, read as the reverse complement.
AAACATTGCTTGTTCCACCGATTCTGCTTTTGTTGCTTGTACTTTTGATGTCACATCCAAAATCATTGCCAACATCAATGTCAGGGAGCTTTCCCCCTGTTTTCTTGTAGGAGTTTTATGGTTTAAGGTTATATATTTAAGTCTTTAATCCAGTTTGGGTTAATTTTTGTGAGTGGTGTAAGTTAGGGGTCCGGTTTCATTCTCTGCATGTGAATATCCAGTTTTCTCAGGATCATTTATTGAAGAGATTATCTTTTCTTCCTTGAGTGTGCTCAGCTCCCTTATCAAATTTTAGTTGACTATATCCATGGGTTTATTGTCCGGTTCTTGATTCTGTTTCTTTGGGTTTTGTGTTTTTTTTTTTTATGAATGGTCATCCTATTTTGATTATTGTACCTTTGTAACAGTTCGAAAACAGGAAGTGTGATGCTTCCAGCTTTGTTCTTTCCTGGACTGATTTGCTTATTTGGGGTGTTTTTTGTTCTATATAAATTTAAGTATTCTTTTTCCTATTTCTCTGAAAAATGTCACTGGAATTTTGACAGGGATTGCATTGAATCTACAGATGGCTTTGAGTCACGTGGATATTTAATGTTGATTTTTCTAATCCATGAATAATGAGATATCTTCCTATTTGTGTGTCTGATGTTTCTTTTATCAAAGTCTCATAGATTTTAGTGTACATATCTTTCACCTCCTTGGTTAAGTTTATTCCTAAGTATTTTGTTCTTTTTGATGCTTTTGTGAATGGTATTTTTAAATTTCTTTTTCAGATTTTTTTGGTTAATGTATAGAAATGTAACGGATTTGTATATGTGGATATTGTATCCTTCATCTTTGCTAGTTCTAACAGCTTTTTGGTGGTGTCTTCAGGATTTTCTATATGTAAGATCATATCCTCTGCAGACAAAGACAGTTTGATTTCTTCTTTTCTGATCTGGATGCCTTTCATTTCTTTATCTAGTCTGATGTTTAATACGAGTGGTAAGGTGGGCGCCTTTGTCTTATTCTTGAACTTAGAGGAAAAACTTTCAGTGTTTTGCCACTGAGTATGATGTTAGCTGTGGGTTTTTCATATGTGGTCTTAGTTATGTTCAGGTATGATACTTTGGTACCCACTTTATTGACAGTGTTTATCATGAAAAGATGTTGAATTTTGTCAAATGCTTTTTCTGCACATATTGAGATGATCATGTAATTTTTTTCCATTCTGTTAATGTGTATCAAACTTACTGATTTGATTTGATTGATTTCTATAGGATAATTTTGCTCAATAAAGTATTCTTGGTTGGCAGTTCTTTTCTCTCAGCATTTTTTTTTAAGCTTTTATTTATTTGACACAGAGAGAGGGATCACAAGTAGGCAGAATGGCAGGCTGAAGAGAGGGGGAAGCAGGCTCCCTACTGAGCAGACAGCCTGATGTGGGGCTCAATCCCAGGACCCTGAGATCATGACCTGAGCTGAAGGCAGAGGCTCAGCCCATTGAGCCACTCAGGTGCCCTTCCAACTCTTTATTAAACTTCTCATCTTGTTCATCTAGTATTTTTCTCATTTTATTGAACTGTTTTTTTGTTTTGTTTTGTTTTTTAAGATTTTGTTTGTTTATTTATTTATTTTAGAGAGAGCATGTGTGTGAGCTGGGCAAGTAGCAGAGGGGGAGCGACATGCAGACTCCACACTGAGCATAAGGCTGATGCTGGGCTGGATCTCATGACCTTGCGATCATGAAACAAAATCAAAGGTCAGGTGCTTAACAGACTGAGCCACCCAGGCACCCCTGAATTGGCTTTTTGTGTTTTCTTGTAGCTCACTGAGTTTACTTAAAACTGCTATTTTGAATTCTTTTTTGGATAAACTACTGATCTTCATGTGTTTGAAATCAATTACTGGAAGATTATTGTGATCATTTTGTGGTATCATATTTCCTTGACTTTTTATATTCTTTGAAGTTTTACATTGCTGTCTTTGCATTTGAAGTAGCCTTTAATGACTACCTTTCCAGTGTATCCAAACCCGATTTTGTTTTGTTTTGTTTTGGTTTTGCTCTGGTGGTGTGCTGGAACTTTACTGTAGGAAATCTAGTTTTTCTAAAAAAGCTCTTTTTTCAATGGGTGATTATCTAAGTGTTTTCCAGGGGCTCCCAGATGTGGTTGAGAGGAAGGGGCTGGAGCCAGTCTATGGGCTATTGCTGGGTCCATAGCTGGGACTGTAGTGAGTGTGCCTGTTATCTGATGCATGGGTAGGCAAGAGTTTTCCTACATCCCTTGGTTTATGGTGCTTGGTTCCACAGCTCCTACAAAGAGGTCCACAGCTGCTTTGTCACCACAAAGACATTGTATTGTAGTTGTATATTGATCAGTCTTTGAAGCAAGGGATGTGTATTTGCTTATATATGGTTGGACTTCATAACTGTTCTGTGAACTAATAAATGAATTGAAATGGGTAGCCGACTTTTACAAAAAATTGGTTTTTTTTTTAATTCTTTACCAGTGAAATTATTAGAAAACATTGGCTTTTTAAATCTTTAAAAATTTTTTTAAAAGATTTTTTTAAATTAAATTTAATTTTTTCCCAGTGCTCCAATATTCATTGTTTATGGACCACACCCAGTGCTCCATGCAATATGTGCCCTCCTTAATACCCACCACCAGGCTCAACCAACCCCCCACCCCTCCAAAACCCTCAGTTTGTTTCTCAGAGTCCACCACTCTCATGGTTTGTCTCCCCCTCCGATTTCCTCCAACTCACTTTTCCTCTCCATCTCCCAATGTGCTCCATGTTATTACTTGCTCCACAAGTAAGTGAAACCATATGATAATTGACTCTCTCTGCTTGACTTATTTCACTCAGCATAATCTCCTCCAGTCCCGTCCATGTTGATACAAAAGTTGGGTATTCACCCTTTCTGATGGAGGCATAATATTCCATTGTATATATGGACCATATCTTCTTTATCCATTCGTCTGTTGAAGGGCATCTTGGCTCTTTCCACAGTTTGGGGATTGTGGCCATTGCTGCTATGAACATTGGGGTACAGATGGCCCTTCTTTTCACTGCATCTGTATCTTTGGGGTAAATACCCAGTAGTGCAATTGCAGGGTCAGAGGGAAGCTCTATTTTTAATTTCTTGAGGAATCTCCACACTGTTCTCCAAAGTGGCTGCACCAACTTGCATTCCCACCAACAGTGTAAGAGAGTTCCCCTTTCTCCACAACTTCTCCAACACTTGTTGTTTACTGTCTTGTTGATTTTGGCCATTCTAACTGGTATAAGGTGGTATCTCAATGTGGTTTTGGTTTGAATCTCCCTGATGGCCACTGAAGATGAACATTTTTTCATGTGTCCATTAGCCATTTGTATGTCTTCTTTGGAGAAGTGTCTGTTCATGTCTCTGCCCATTTTTTGATGTGATTTTCTGTTTTGTGTGTGTTAAGTTTGAGGAGTTCTTTGTAGATCTTGGATATCAGCCTTTTGTCTGTAGTGTCATTTGCGAATATCTTCTCCCATTGCATGGGTTGTCTCTTTGTTTTGTTGACTGTTTCCTTTGCTGTGCAGAAGCTTTTTATCTTGAGGAAGTCCCAAAAAGTTCATTTTCACTTTTGATTCCTTTGCCTTTGGAGACATGTCTTGAAAGAAGTTGCTGTGGCCGATGTCGAAGAGGTTACTGCCTATGTTCTCCTCTAGGATTTTGATAGATTCCTGCCTCACATTGAGGTCTTTTATCCATTTCGAGTTTATCTTTGTGTATGGTATAAGAGAATGGTCGAGTATTTATTTGAGAGAGAGGGATAGAGAGTAAGAAAGGGCATGAGAAGGGAGAAGACCACTGAGCCAAAGGAAGTGGCTTAACCAACTGAGCCACCCAGGCTCCCGAAAACATTAGCTTTTTAATGGATGTTTTAAATGGATTTTTTTAAAATAGTGCTCCTGCTTTGGATATAAAAGAAGTAAGGAAAGGGGATAAAGAAAAACAAACATCAAAAGAATCTGTGATTACATCAAGGTTTGAGAAAGCCCCTTCTCTAACTTCTCATCCTCTACAAATGAATGATGACAACACTTCAAGTGGAATGGATCAGGATGAAGGAAGGTAAAATCTACAAATTCTTTATTTCCTTCTGAAGGAATTTTAACAGTGATTACTTTTTATGGAAATAAAATGCTGTAGTGTAGGTACAAGTGAAGACAAGAAATACTCAAGTATATCAGACACACTGCTTGAAAGGTTAAGATGAGGACAAGTGACTTTGACAAGGAGCAGTTTCAACAGTCACCATGGAAGCTGGACTGTAATGAATAAGTGTAAAGAACTCCTTAAAGAATTTTTACAGGGAAAGGTAATAGAGAAATGGATGATATGAAAAAGAATGTGGAGTTCAAAAGAATTTTCTTTATTTTTTAATTTTAAGATGGGAGCTTTTAGAATACCTTTGTATGCTCCCGGAAATGATCCAATGGAGATAGGCATGGCTATTTTATTTAATTTTTTTCACATTTCCAAATGTTAGAAAGCTTATTGATTGTATTACATTCTTTTAAAGATGATATAGTAATTGTCCTTAGTACTCCTATTCATGTAGTTTTGTGTCAAGAAATTGTTTATTCAGAATTGGTTCCACAGTGGAGTATTCTCATATAATTGAATATGCAGATACTATCATTCATTCATTTAAAACTATACATATAATAGTAAATATACAAACCTTAGGCCATTCTGAATAGAACTAATCATTCCTTGATAATTTTTTTAGATTTTATTTATTTATTTGACAAACAGAGATCACAAGTAGGCGGAGAGGCAGGCAGAGAGAGAGACGAAGGGAAGCAGGCTCCCTGCTGAGCAGAGAGCCCGTTGTGGGGCTTGATCCCGGACCCTGGGGTCATGACCTGAGCTGAAGGCAGAGGCTTTAACCCACTGGGCCACCCAGGCATCCCCATTCCTTGATAATTTTAGATATTCAGTGCCTTTGACAGTATCATGAATAGCTATGTTTTATTAGGGACTTTGAATTATCTGGTTATATTTACTTAATATTTGTTTAGATTCTGGGGGAAGGGGAAAGGTTTTATTTATAATTGAAAAATAAACTATCAATCTATCATAGATTATTACTTTTGGTTTATAAAGTTCTAAATTACAAAGCTGAAGATTCCTGTACCAACAGTGTCATTGACACCTACATAGTATACTCAATAAGTGTCTGTTTGTGAATAAACAGTTGAATGAATAAATGAATGCCCATTGATCAACTTATTTAGAAGAAGCAAATCTTGAGTTGTTTGAAAGTAGATTTTCAATATTGCCTACATATGAAGTTTTTTATTTAAAAAATGGTTAAGATTCATGAATTATTATTTACAATTATAGCTAAAAATGGAATACGCATAGATTCATTTGCTATCAGATTACTTAAAAACACTTAAATATTACTTTCACCATATACTGTAAGACACGTGTTTTGAAGGCACATTTCCTGGATTTGAATTCTGGGTCTACTTCTGACCACCTGTACCAGCTTTGGGAAGTTACTTTTTTCTGTGCCTCATTTTCTTCCTGTGTAAAATACCCAATATAATTACCTACGTTTATAAGATTGTTGTGAGGCTTAAAATACCCTTAAAACATGTGAAGTTTTCATAATAATGCATAGTATTTACACAGTAGATCCTCAAAACACTAATATCATGATTATCAAAAAAGGGTTTCTTTCATATAAGAACTTAACTTGCACTTTCCAAATAGTTTTTAGAACCAGTAAAAGCTTGTTTTTATTGAAAATGATGACAAAAAATGTGGTATGTTTCTTCATGTCAAATAATGCAAGTAACGTTATGATTTTCCTTTGCTTTTTGTCAGTTTGATCTAAATTTAATGCTTTGTTAACATTATTCATAATATAGTTTAGATATGATTTAGATATTCTTTGTATGTTAAGTATTTAATGTTTGCCTGAAAAATTGATTTTTTTTTTTAGATCTGCAAAGAAAACATCTAGTGACAAGGAAAAGGTAAATATATACATATAATTTTTTTCATTTATTTTTAAATTTTTATTTTATTACGTTATTTTGATAAATAATGTTTATCAGAAATATTATTCCATGATAAAAAATTACTTTAGGAAAGGCATAGTGAAAAAAGAGAAAATCTGCCTTTGTTGTACAGACATTTACTTTGAAAAAGTTGTTCAGAAACACTAGTTATTGATAAAGGTCATTTTGATAAAAATCAGTCCTTTTGAAAGTACCTTTTTTTTACTCTTGTAAAAAGATACGGGTATTTATCATCTCTCTACACTTAGTATATTTTATCAACATTTAGGGGACATTTTGAAGTAGTATTATTTATTTGTAGGTCAAAAAGCAAATTGATTCTATGGATGACTTTGATGACTTAACTCCGTCATCTGAAACAATTTCGGAGGGTTTCCGCATGCCTTGCTCTAATTATATGATTTGCATGTCGCTAATTGAACAACATGGCATGGATTGTAAAGGTAAGACCCTTGTGTAAATATGAAGCCTTTGTATGTACATTACTATAGTAATATGTGCACTTCTTGTCTAGTGCTGTACCATACAACACTGATGTGTTATAGAGCTACTCATCTCAGAAATACGTTTTATATGAAAATAGAGAAATGTTGAATACTCTTAGCCAAAGAGCTGTAATTTCCACTATGTTTTTCGTCATGGGAATGGCACACCTGATGTGTGTTAACTCTCCTCTTCTGTGCCTTCACCCAAGGTCAGGTCAGGTTACCACTACATTTGTCCTAGAATACTGAAACGACCCAGGACTGTTTTCCCTGGCATTCCACTTCCCAGAATCTTGGTCTACACTGCAACCATAGTTACCATATATTTTTAAAAATTTATATTTCATCACGTGACCCCCTTGCTTAAAGCTTAGTTATTACGTCTCATCGTTCTGGGGTGAAAAACCACAGTTCTCAGCTTCATCTTGGATTGTTTCATATTCTTCTGTCCGTGTCTCAGCCACTGTTTTAGATATTTTTTCTTATAATAGAGGTTTTTTCCCCTCAACAGCTTAAGTTAGGGCAACTGCACATTATGAAGTGTATAATTTGATAGTTTTGACATATTTATATGCATATGAAACCTTAACTGTAATTCAGGCAGGTAATAACCCTTAAGTCTCGTGTCTCTTTGTATTCCCTCATTATGAAACTGCCGAATGGTTTTCTAAAGTAGTTGCACCATTTCCAATTCCCACTAGCAATGTGTAAGAGTTCTGATTTCTCCCTATATATTCATGAACACTTAGTATTGTCAGTTTTTTAAGTCTTAGATGTTCCGATGGGTCTGTAGTATATGTATCATTATGGTTTTAATATACATTTCCCTAATAACTTATAATGTTGAGCATATCTTCGTGGGCTTATTTGCCATCTGTATATCTTCTTTGAACTGTCCAAATCCTTTGTCATTTTAAAAATTAGGTTTTCTTGGGGCACCTGGGTGGCTCAGTGGGTTAAAGCCTCTGCCTTCGGCTCAGGTCATGATACCAGGGTCCTGGGATCGAGCCCCGATATCGGGCTCTCTGCTCAGCGGGGAACCTGCTTCCTCCTCTCTCTCTGCCTGCCTCTCTGCCTACTTGTGATCTGTCTGTCAAACAAATAAATAAAACCTTTAAAAAAATTAGGTTTTCTTACCTGTTGAGTTTTGAGAATTCTTTGTATATTCTAGATATAGTTCCTTTATCGCCTGTATTTTTTTTTTGCAAAGATTTTCTCCCAGTCTGTGACTTTTCATTCTCTCAGCAGTATCTTTTGAAGAGCAGTTTTTCTTTTTGATGAAGTCCAGTTTATACCTTTGTTCTTTTATAGATTTTTGCTTTTGGTGTTCCTATCTGAGAAATCTTTGCCTAGCACAAGGTCAGAGGTTTTCTCTCACGCTTTCTTTTAGAAGTTTTGCAGTTGAATAACAAAGTTTTATAGTTTTAGGTCTTACATTTAGATCTGTGATCCATGAGATCCAGTTTGTGTTCTTTTTTTTTTTTTTAAGAGTTTATTTGTTTATTTATTTATTTGACAGAGAGGGAGAGCATGAGCAGGGGGAATGGCAGGCTGAGGGAGAGGGAGAAGCAGGCTCCCTGCTGAGCAGAGAGCTGGACACAGGACTCAGTCCCAGGACCCGAGATCATGACCTGAGCCAAAGGCAGCCACTTAACTGACTGAGCCATGCAGGCACTCCCATTTTGAGTTCTTTTTTATTTATGATACAGGGTATGGATCCAGGTTCATTCTTGAACTTGGTAAGTTTACTTATTAGTTTTAGTAGCTTTTTAAAAAATTCTGTCAGATTTTTCTACATAACCAAAGTTTATCAAACTTTTTTTAACTACTATTTTACTAATTTCTTCAGGTGGAGCCAAAGGTCATCAGTTTGAGACTTTTCTTCTTTTTTAGTATATACATTCAGTGCTATAAATGTTCATGTGAGTGCTGCTACTGCAGGATTCCAGAAATTCTTAGGTGTTATATGTTCATTCCCATTCAGTTCAGAATATTTTCTAATTTCTTTTTTCCTTACTTCTTTGACCCAGGGGTTATTTAAAGATTTTATTTATTTGAGAGAGAGAGATAGAGAGTGAGAGAGAGAGAGCGAGAGCGAGCGAGTCTTAGAGCAGACTCCCCTCTAAGCAGGGAGCCCAGTGTGGGGCTTGATCCCAGGACCCTGAGATCATGACCTGAGCCGAAGGCAGACACTTAACCAACTGAGCCACCCAGGCGCTCTGACCCAGGGTTTATTTAGATGTGCGTTAATTAGTTTGCAAATATTTGAGTATTCTCCAGAGATATTTTTATTCTTGATTTCTAATTTGATTTCTTTGTGGTCACAAAACACATTCTTATGACTTCAGTTCTTTTGACTTACTCCTTTTATTATAATTTATTTTATGACCCAGAATATAGTCTCTTTTGGTAAGTGTTCCACGGATGCTTGAAAAGAACGGTAGTGTTCAAGTCTACGATGTCCTTGCTGATTTTCTGCCTACTGAAATCTCAGACTATAATTGTGAATTTGCTTGTTTCTCTGAAGTTCTGTCAATTTTTACTTTATGTATTTTGAACCTATTAATAGATGCATAAACATTTAGGTTTATTATGCTTCCTTTAGTTGACCCTTTTATCATTATTAAATGAACTTATTTATTGCTGCTAATGTTTTTGCTTTGAAATCTATTTTGTCTGGTATTAATGTAACCGCTCAGGCTCAGCCTTCTTTTGCCAAGTGTTAGTGTGGTCTATCATATTTCTGGCCTCTTAACACATTTGTAGTTTTTACATTTAAAGTGCATTTTTTTTTATAGGTGGCAGATAGCTGGGTCTTCCTTTTTTATCCATTTTGACAGTCTGCCTTTTCATTGAGACTTTTAGACCATTTTCATTTAATGTGATTATTGATGTAGTTGATTTGAATCTGTCATCATGTTGTTTGACTTCAATTTGTCCTTTCCGATCTTCATTCCATTCTCTTCTTTTTCTGATTTCTTTTGGATTAAGCAAGTAATTTTTATGATTTAGTTTTATTTATGTGTTTATGTGTATGTATGTATTTCGCTTACTAGCTGTAACTCTTTAGTTTTGCTATTTTGGTGATTAGGGCCTAAAGTATATGATGTAAGCATCATAGTCCTCCATCTAGTAATGTTATAACACATCATATGTTGTTTAAGAAAATTATAAAGGTTTACTTTCTTTTCTTCACTCCTAGCCAGATCCTTCTGGATCTGTGGGTTTATAGTTTTCATTAAGTTTAGAAAGGTTTTGGCCATTTTTTCTTTTCTTTTTTTAAAGATTTTATTCATTTATTTGAGAGAGAGAAGGAGAGAGAGAGAGAGTGCAAGCACAAGCCAGGGGGGAGGGGCAGAAGGAGAGGGAGAAGCAGATTCCCCTCTAATTGGGGAGTCCAACACTGGGCTTGATCCTAGGACCCTGAAATCATGAGATCATGAGATCATGACCTGAGCTGAAGGCAGACGCCCACTGACGAATCCACTCAGGTGCCCCCCTCATTTTTTCTTCGAATATTTTTTTCTAGTTCCTTTCCTCTGCCTCTTTGGGAAATTGTATATTAGCTTCTCACAGTTTTCAGATGTCAAATTTCAGTCTTTTATTTTGAGCTGTCTCATATGTGTTTATTGGAAAATCCAGTGTGTTTTTCATGTGTGATATAATTTACATCTCTGTAAGTGCTATTTAGTTTTTAAAAAATAGCTTCTATGCCTCCACTTACCTTTTTATGCTTTCTTTGGAGTTCTAGCTAAGTTAGTGACAAACAGTTTGATCCTTTCCCGTCCTGCTCTTATGAATTGTTAGGTGAATCCAGAGTAGTGTTCAGCCTAGAGCTCATAATTCCCCACTGCTGAGGCACGACCTACTTACGCTATTCATTGTGCTGTGGGTTATGAGTTTTTCCAGCATGGCTAATGGGGATAGATACTGCCCCTGGTGCCGTGTGAGCACCAGGCAGGGTTTCCTCTGCTCTTTCCAGATGGATCTTTCCCCTGGTCACAGGAGATTTCCTTACGTGCATGCATTGGTTATTACTCTTCTGTTCTCCGGGGTCGTTCGTTCTTCTGCTTTCTCCTCGCCAGTGCTTTGACCGCTGATCTCATCTGTCTTGGTTTCACCGGACTCAGTTTCATCACCTCAACTCAGGGAGTCTGGTGGAGTCTATGTCAGTTTTTTCACCTGTGTCATGGCCTGGAAATTGTGCCAAGGCAGTGAGCTCCAGTATGTGTTAGGCTAACTTCTTGTGTTTTCAGGGATCATTGTCCTTCATTGCCTGAATTCCTTTTTCTTGAAAGTGATTTTAAAGTGTATTTTACCTGTTTTTGTTTGGCTTTTTTCAGGTAGGAAGATAAATCAGTACCTGTTACTCCATCTTGGCCAGAAGCAGATTGCAATAGAACTTTGGCACATGCTGTAGACTGTCTTTAATGCTCTCCTTCCTCCTTTGCTCACGTGTTTCCTGCTCCTCCTTCATTTCTCAGAATAGTTATCTCTTTCTCAGGGAAATCTTCCCTTCCTACCGTAGATCAAGTTATGTTATGTGATCATAGAACTCTTTTATTATAGGAACTATCTGAATTTCTAATTGTTTTCTCCTTCCCTAGACTTTAAGCTACATACAAGCCAGAGATCTGCAGAGCTTAGTGTAATATCTTTTGCTTTTTAAAAAATTTTATTTATTTGAGAGACAGAGTGCATAAGCGGGGGGAGGGGCAGGGGCAGGGAGAGAAGCAGACTCCCCACTGAGTAGGGAGCCCAGTGGAGAGTTTGATCCCAGGACCCTGAGATCATGACCTGAGCTGAAGGCAGATGCTTAACCAACTGAGACACCCAGGCATCCCAGTAATATATTTCATATTGAAATCCTTCAATATATATTTGTTTAATGTATGAATGAATGAATGTGAAAGCATACAGTCCTTTATATGCAAAAGTACTCATATATTTTATTCTTTTTCTTTTTTAATATTTAATTAATTTATTTGAGAGTGAGCATGACTAGGGGTGTGGGAAAGAACAGAGGGGTAGGGAGGAAGGGTGGAAAGAATCTCAAGCAGACTCCATGCTGAGTGGAGCCCGATGCAGGGCTCAATCCAACGACTCTGGGATTATGTCTGACCTGAGCTGAAACCAAGAGTTAGATGCTTAACCAGCTGAGCCACCCAGGTGCCCTATATATTTTATTTGATTTTGTTTTTTCTCTGATGTAGATCCTGTCAGTTTATTGAAAATCCAGGAGGCGGTTCTTTCATATGAAAGATTAATAGAACTTCAAAAATATCACTGTGGACAACTTAAAAGAGAAAATAAAAAAATGGAAAATAAGGCTAATGAACTACAAAAGGAGCTATTAGAAACAAAAGAAATGATATCGAAGTTAGAGCTTCAAAAAGTGGAATGGAAGCAAGAACTCTACCGTTTGAGGTATGATATCTTGGTTTTAAGGAAATACTTGAACTATTTACTTTTTTTTTTTTTTTTAAGATAGGCTCCACGCCCAATATATGTGGGGCTTGAACTCACAGCCATGAGATCAAGAGTCACATGCTCTATCAGTTGAGCCAGCCAGGCACCCCTTGAATTATTTACTTTTATACTACAGATGTGTAGAAGTTTTAAAATTGCTAACTTACCTTCTGGGATTTTATAGGGAAGAAAACTTCTTTAGTATTGTGAAGTATGAGATTCTTCAAAATAATACAGCAAGTTCTTAACAGCTTTTAATAATTTAATGAATATTCCAAATATAATTTTAATGATCATATAGAAATCCACCATGTGGAAACCTCATTATTTAACAAATTGAATTTTGGGTTTTTTTACCCCCATTTTTCTATACTTTAATTAATGCTGTAAGCAATGTTTTTTTATATAAATCTGTTTATACATTTCTGGTTACTTGGAATAAATTCTTCAATGTACTATTGTTTACTTAAAGTATAAAAATTTTTAAAAAAGTTCTTTGATCCTATTTTTAAATTGGACCCATCAACGGGGTATAAAATGGCCATTTTTCTCGAGACAGAAAACATTTTTAAAATTAGTTTTTTTAAAACTAATTTTAGTGTGACTAAAAAGTAAAATGGAAAATGACTACTGCTATGTTTTTTCAGCATCTCTCTTATATGTTGATAAAATTAATTCAAAAGCCTATGCTGCAAGCACATATTACTCTTTATTGTTTACTTAATATAGATCCTGTGTTGTTATAAAAGGGGTTTTTAAATGATTTATTAAATGGATAGTAGGGGAAACAAATAATACATTATATGTTAATTAAAAAAAAAAACTGATAAGGGGTACCTGGATGGCACAGTTGGTTATGTGTCTGCCTTTGGCTCAGGTCATGATCCCAGGGTGCTGGGATTGAGTCCCCCATTGGGTTTCTTGCTCAGCGGGGAGCCTGCTTTTCCTTCTCCCTCTGCCTGCTACTCCACCTTTTTGTGCTCTCTCTATCAAATAAATAAATAAAATCTTTAAAAACATGAAATGAATAATAATCAATAAGGTAAATTGAGAGTATTGCAGAAGAAGAAACATAAAAATTATAGGGCAACAAATATTCGACTCCCTAGCCTGGTCCTGGATCACAGTAATCTGCAGGTGTATGTTGTGTAAATGCATCTGCAGATACTGTCTTACACGGCTGTACCTGTGATGTTTCATGAAGTAGCAATTTACTTGTAGTGAATTATAACTTTTTTATAAACAGCAACTTCTCTTTTTTAAATAGTAACTAAATTATCTCTTCTAATGGAGGAGTAATTATGACTATGTGGAAAAAACAATAATTTTCCATTCTTTCTTGAATAATTTCAAAGTTCCTTTCCCTACAATGTCTCCCACAGTTATTACTGACTAAAACTTAGTACTAAGCAGCACAATGCTTTTTCATTGCTTCTTTTCAACTATATATATCTTTTGGAAGAGATTGAAGTGAGAAATTAAAAACATGAGCCCTAGAAAGGAAAAAAAATTGAGAATGTAGAAATTTCATTTGGATAAAAAAAACAGCATATGTGGAAGCAGATCATAACATGAGCTTTTTATTGCTTACAAAACAAATTTTAAAATAAGCACATTTATTTGCAGATTTACTTTAAAACAAGAAAACAAGAACAGAGCAATTGCTGAAATGTTACATGAAAAGATTCGGGAGCAACTAACAAGAAAAGAAGAGCAGTATAAGAAAGAAGTTGAAATGAAACAAGAACTTGAACTTAATCTTAGAGCACTAGATATGGAATTGAGGACTGTAAGAAATAATTTCAATCAGGTAAGTCTTTGATAAAAATTTCATATTTCCATCACTATTATTTATAATACCCTTTGATTTAATGTATATTACTTAGGTATAAAGTAGATAAAAATTTAGTTTTATACTAATAGGAACTATGATATTTATAGCTAAGATCATTAATTTATTGGAATTCTTGGCTTCTCATATAAACGCTATGTCTATTTTCTGAATGAAGGGATGGAGGGTAAATTGAGATAAATATGCATGTTGGCTTTTTTTTTTTTTAAGATTTTATTTATTTTTAGAGAGAGAGCATGAGTAGGGGAATGTGTAGAGGGGGAGGGAAAGGGAGGGATAAGAATCTCAAGCAACTCTGAGTGCAGAGCCTGACTCAGGGTTGATCTTAAAACCTTGAGATCATGACCTGAGCTGAAACCAAGACTAGGACACTTAACCAACTGAGCTACCCAGGCACCCCAGTTTTGGATTTTTTATATTAAAGTACAGGCTAAATCACCTTGAGACTATGATGGAATTAGTTAAATGCTTTGTAAAGAAATTTTATTTCACATACTGTATCTACCTGTATTTTTACTCTATGACAAATATAGCTGTCATTTAAATTAAAATTTGAGTTATTCGTGTAGGATAAAAATCCTTGTATTTAAAAAGGCTACTTCTTTTGAACTTTTTTTTTTAAGTTCTCTTAAGCTTTTGACTTTTTTTTTTAATGGTGTCATCCAAAATTCTAATGAAAATATGTCTTTAGGTTGTGGAAGAACGGTATGATACTGAGAAACAACTTTGTCGAAAACAGGATGCCAGAATATTACAAGACGGAATTCTAAACAATCACCTTTGCAAACAAAAAGAGATAGAAATGGATAACAAAATGAGTTCTGGGGTATTTTCTTTAGTTATTTTGAAGTACACGTGTGTATGTATTTGTATGTATATATATTTTATTTTCTGAAATTATTGTTTTTTCTCCGTGTGTGTGTGTACATATACATATATATATATTTCTCCATGTGTATATATATGTATACATATATATGTATATATGTGTGTGTTTGTATATATATATATTTTCTCCATGTATATATGTATATATATTTTAAAAGCCAACACTCCAAGCATAGAGGATTTTTAAAGCATGCATATTTTGAAATTGAGATTCAATTAAGTGGGTTAACTTGACAGTTAGCTCCAGATTTCCCAAATGAACTGAATAAAAAGTACAGTATCTCAGTACTTCTTATACATACATACATAAGTATAAGTATATACTTATAAGTATAAATATATGTGTATATATACATACATATATACTTTTATACATTTATACATTTATGCAAGCTATACATGGTAGCTTTTTATACATTTTAGGTTGGCATAATTTTATTCTTATTTATATAAATTTGAATTTTTAGTCTGAAATCATGTATTCTTATGACCTTTTAATCTTTTGAAGGCCCTTACTTTTCATTAAATCATAATTTGGGACAACTGTAATGAGCTTTAGCAAAACTATATTTGATTTAATCTTCCCACTGCTATTTATAATTTTTTAAGCAATTTTACAAATAATTTGCTCATTTCAAAGCTCAATTACTATCATTTGGCCATAAGTTTGTCCAACACAAAGAGAATTGTATCTCTGTAATTTATTAATTGGGCATTGCATCTCCATTTTCAGATTAATGAGGGGTGGCAGGATTCTTGTGTAGCAGGAATGGAGGTCAGGGAGAGAGGTGAAAGCCAGTCATCTAGGGTCTTGAAGGCCATTAGAATGACTTCACTTATGTTCTGAGATAGTTATCTGTTAAAAGGATTTGAGCAGAGGATTGAACCTGTGAGGAACTCCGACATTAATTGAAGCCTCTAATAAAAAAGAGGGAAAACATTTCATACTGTAGAATTTACCAAAGTTAGTTCCACCTATATACCCATTTCTTTTTGAGACTTCAGTAGATTGGGAAGCTTTGGGAAAATTCATCCACAAGGAATGGATAGTGGGGCTGAATTAATTATCTAAGTACCATAATACTGACTAGGCAGGATAACATCTTTTTGTGTCTTTAACCAAATTCATTAAACAGCCATAATGTGTACATGTTAGGAAAAGGAGATGAATTGACGTTTGTAGTGAAATTTTCCAAGTACATAGGTTAAAGTTATATATTGTTAATGTAATTTAATAGTAAGATGATTTATAAAACCAGTAACAGAAATGTCTTATTAGGTAGTTGTGAGACAACTTCAAGAAGAACTGGCCGATACCCTAAAAAAACTATCTATGTCAGAGTCTTCACTGGACGTGACATCACGTTGTCGTATGAATTTAGAAGATGAGGTACAGGACTTAAAGAAAAAACTGGCTCAGAGTAGGAATCAGGTATATATGAAATGTAACATGTCAAGTTAATCTGTAGTTGGTTAAATAATATGAAGTGTTTTAGGATGCTTATTTCCATGGACCACTTTCTTCTGTATTTTCATTACAATTAATTTAGTACAATTTTAGTATCTTCACAATGTATTTATTTCTTAAACTTTGACTTTCATTCTGTTATTTGTGTTATACATTTTTTTCTTATAGTAGTTACCCTTGAAAGTTGAAACTTACACATCATTCCTCACAGAAATTGGGACTTTTTCCCTACGAAATAATTTTTTTTAAAGACTTATTTATTTATTTGTGGTCCAGTGGGGGGGTTGGAAAGGCAGAGGGAGACGGAGAGAATTTCAAGCAGACCCCTGCCCAGCAAGAGCCCCATGCCGGCTTGATTCCATGACCTGAGCTAAAATCCTGAGTTGGCTGCTTAACCAACTGAGCCACCCAGGTGCGCTAAACAATGTTTTTTAGTGATATCTCTGTTACCATGATGAGCTAAACCATGTAAAAGCAGAAGATAATGTTTAATAGAATGTTTCAGAAAATTATCTTATTTTTCATCTTTACTTTTTTGAATGGATACAGAATCTGTACTGATTTCAGGGTAACTTGTACAGAAAAGTGATTTCACAAACCAGTTGAACTTAGGCATTTCCTTCATTTTCTTTTCCTTTTCAATATATAATAAATGCACAGAAATATTTAAATCATGTATGCTATATACACCCAAAAGAGAGAATTAAGAAAATTATCTATGTCTTGCCATTGGATTTTTTTAAAGCTTTATTGAGATAGAATACACATTCCATACATTTCACCCATTTAATATGTGTAGTTCAATGTTTCTGAGTATATTGATAGAGTTGTGCAACCATTATTGCCATCAACTAGAACATTTTAATAACCCTGAAAAGAAACCCGTAATCCTTGCCCCCAGGCGCAACCACCAGTCTACTTCCTGCCTCTATAGAGTTGCCCATTCTGAATATTTCATATATAGGGAATCACACAATGTGTGGTCCTTTGTGACTAGCTTCCTTCGCTTAATGTTTTTGGGGTTCATCTGTGTCATAGCATATATCAGTGCTCCATTCCTTATTATCAAACAGTACTCCATTGTGGGCTAAAACCCTTGTTCATTCATCATTTGATGCACCTTTGGGTTGTTTCCACTTTTTGGCCATTGATAATGCTGCTGTGAACGTTCATTTAGTTATTGTCTGGACATCTCATGTTATTTCCCTGCTATCACATTTTATCCTCTCAGTTAATTGGGTTGATTTCACCATCTCTCAGTCTTTTTTTTTTAAATTAACATATAATGTATTATTTCTTTCAGGGGTACAGGTCTGTGATTCATCAGTCTTACACAACTCACAGCACTCAGCATAGCATATACCCTCCCCAATGTTCATCACCCAGCCACCGCATCCCTTACACCTCCCTCCCCTCCAGCAACCCTGTTTGTTTCCTGAGATTAAGAGTTTGTCTCCCTCCCTGGTCCCATCTTGTTTCATTTTTTCCTTCCCTACTCCCCAAACCCCCCACATTGCCTCTCAACTTGCTCATATCAGAGAGTTCATATCATAATTGTCTTTCTCTGATTGACTTATTTCGCTCAGCATAATACCCTCCCTTTAGTTCCATCCACATCATTGCAAATGGCAAGATTTCATTTGTTTTGATGACTGCATAGTATTCCATAGTGTATATATACCACATATTCTTTATCCATTCATCTGTTGATGGACATCTAGGTTCTTTCCATCATTTGGCTATTGTAGACATTGCTGTTATAAACCTTTGGATGCATGTGCCCCTTTGGATACCTACATTGGTATCTTTAGGGTAAATACTCAGTAGTGTGGTTGCTGGTCATAGGGTAGCTCTATTTTCAATTTCTTGAGGAACCTCCATGCTGTTTTCCAGAGTGGCTGCACCAGCTGACATTCCCACCATTCCCACCATTCCCACCAGTGTAGGGGGGTTCCCCTTTCTTCGCATCCTTGCCAACACCTGGTGTTTCCTGACTTGTTAATTTTAGCCATTCTGACTAGTAGGAGATGGTATCTCAGTGTAGTTTTGATTTGTATGTCCTTGATGCCAAGTGATGTTGAGCACTTTTTCATCTGTCTGTTGGCCATTTGGGTGTCTTCTTTGCAGGAATGTCTGTTCATGTCCTCTGCCCGTTTCCTGATTGGATTATTTGTTCTTTGGGTGTTGAGTATGATAAGTTCTTTATAGGTTTTGGATACTAGCCCTTTATCTGATATGCCATTTGCAAATATCTTCTCCCATTCTGTCAGTTGTCTTTTGGTTGTGTTGACTGTTTCCTTTGCTGTGCAAAGAGCTTTTGCTCTTCATGAAGTCCCAATAGCTCATTTTTGCCCTTGCTCCCCTTGCTTTGGGGGATGTTTCTAGGAAGAAGTTGTTGTGGCTGAGGTCAAAGAGGTTGCCGTCTGTGTTCTCCTCAAGGATTTTGATGGATTCCTTTCTCACATTGAGGTCTTTCATCCATTTGGAGTCTATTTTTGTGTGTGGTATAAGAAGACGGTCCAGTTGCATTCTTCTGCTTGGGGTTGTTCAATTTTCCCGACACTATTTGTTGAAGAGACTGTCTTTTTTCCATTGGACATTCTTTCTTGCTTTGTCGAAGATTAGTTGACCATAGACTTGAGGGTCCATTTCTGGGCTCTCTATTCTGTTTCATTGATCTATGTGTCTGTTTTTGTGCCAGTACTACACTGTCTTGATGATGACAGCTTTGTCATAGAGCTTGAAGTCTGGAATTGTGATGCCTTCGGCATCAAGCCCTGCATTAGGCTCCCTGCTCAGCAGAGGGCCTACTTCTCCCTCTTCCTGTGCAGCTCCCCCTGCTTGTGTTCTCTCTGTCTGTCAAATAAACAAATAAAATGTTTAAAAAAACCCACAAAAACTTAATTATGTTGAGCATCTCATCTTTTTATGTGTGTTATTATCCATTTCTATATCTTCCTTAAAGACTGAATCAATTATTTTGCCCACTTCTTTATTGGATTGTCTTTTCATTATTATAAGAGTTATTTGCATATCCTAAATACAGATCCCTTATCAGATATAAGATTTTCAAATCTTTTCTCTTATTCAGTAGCTTGACTTTTCACTTTATTGATGGTGACGTTTGAAGCAAAGACGTTTTTAATTTTGATGAAATATACTTAATCTTTTTTTGTCTTTTGGTGTCATATCTAAGAAACTGTTGCCAAATCCAGTCACAAATGATACACCTATGTTTTTTTCTATGTTTTTTTTTATAGTTTTAGCTCTTAAGTTTTGAGTTAGTTCTGTATATATGCTATGAGGTAGAGGTTTAATTTTATTACTTTGCATGCGGACATCCATTTGTCCTAGTACCATTTGTTAAAAAGACTATTCTTATTCCATTTAATTGTTTTATACCCTCGTTGTACGTCAGTTCACCATAATGTAGCAATTTCTTTTTAGATTGTCAGTTCTAACACATTGATCTATATGTCTATCCTTATGTCACTGTCCAATCAAATTTTATGAGACATCTTCCCTAGTCGTCTTGCAAATTACCACTCACTTATGTAATAATAAAAAGTCACTGTAGGAGAACTTAACTTTACCCCTGTAGACATTTTTTGCTTCTTAAAAAGGAGACTTTTACCAACTTATGCCTTGCTGACTCCATGATCCAATGAGAAGTTAGGCTCAAAAAGCTAGAGTCCCGTTTCTTTTCTCCATTCATATCTTTAGTCTCTCACTCAGTGCCTCGCATATCCATTTTCATCAAATCTTGGTTGTGGGATCTGTTATCTACTATTTACTTCCTTACGTTTTATGAACTTGTTATAAAGTGTAGACTCATCCATAAATTTCACCATCTAGGAAGGAAAAGATGAACTCTGGGCCTTCAGCTTTCCTGTTTTGAAATCTTGCTAATCCAGAATTGCAACTCACAATTAGATACTCTTTTGACCTGGTTCTTGTGTATAACACTGGTATTGATCCTGTTCTTGGCACAGATCCTACATTCTCAGAAAACACAGGTGTCTTTACCTGTCTTCTTTTAGTTTAAATAGAAAGATATGTACTTTAATAGCTCAATACGTAATTAATGGAATAAATATTTATTACATTATTTCCAGAATACAGCTATAAATTATCAGGTTTTATTTAAAGGCGTTATCAGAGACAAATAGTAGATAATCAGTTTAAATTCCAAAAAAAAATTCAAAGCCTGTTTGTATGATATAGGAAAGCTTTGTGGCACAACATAAAGACGAGATGGTCTTACTTACCTCCCCACATAAACAAGCTTCGAGTAAGATAAAGGAGAAGTTATATTCAATTTAAATAATGCCAAAGGATAGTACATTTCGTTTTCTACTGAAAAGATTAAAAATGATTCCATAATGTTCTCTTTATTTCCTCACTGATGAAAGCAGAATAAAGATTGAGTATTAGATTGGTTAAAAGATACTCAAAGATGCCTATTTCTTTTAGAATTTCAGTTGATGGAGATCAGGTAAAAGGTCAAATTTTGGTTATTGAACTATTTCTAGTTTTTCAGCTATTATACTTCAAATCATATTGTCTCTCTGCTTGCGAGTTTTTCTTTTCCCCTAGCTTGTGGGGAAATTCTGGAAAGGTGTTCCTGCCAGTTGTAATAATTTGTAGTTGAAGGGAATCTTAGAAAAATATCTTAAGAGAAAGGAAGAAGGTGGCAGAGTAAGAGGAGCCTAGTTTCAACTAATCCCTGAAGACTAACAGAACAAAGTCCACTATTAGAGAGAAGAGGCCACATCAAAGAAGGTAGGAAGTACAGAGATGTGGTTTAGGAGAGAAACAGATCCTGGCGGCTGCAGAGGAGGGGAGTCATGGTCATGGAGAAGGGCAGGAGCGAGACACGGGTCTGCACAAAGAGAACGTTTCCCTGTAGCCACTGACTACACAGGAAAGTGAGAGGAGTATAATGTCATGAGTTCTTACAACTAGGGGGACTTAAAACCTGCAATTCTAAAAGTCACTGGGTTTGGCTGGGATAGAGCCTGTAGGGCACTGTGCTGCTCTTGGAGAGAAGGCAGGCAAACCACCTGGGAACATACAGCATGGAAACAGTGATCTGAACAGTGTCTGGGGCATACAGTAGGGAAATTACTCAGTCTTCTCAGAGCATTTCCCTGAGAGGCAGTGTTCACAGAGACCCCTCTCTAGGAACAAAGGAACCAGCTTGTACCATTTCCCTCCAGTGCCCCTCAGCACAAGCACAGAGCCATCTGTGGGACACAGTGCAATTCTGACACTGGCTGCCTAATCTGCTTACACCGAGCACCATCCCCTTGCACTCCAGTGGAACTGCCCTGCTCAATCATTCTTGCCTCAGTTCCACCACAGCAGGCCTTTCCCCCAGAAAATCAGCACAAGCCCCTGCCCACACCACATCTGACCAGATTCGGGAGGGCCTCAGTTCCAGTGGAGGTGGTGACAGGTCTCATTTCACAAGCACACCAGAGCACACCTAGTTAAAAGTTGCTACCTTCAGGCCAGGTACTAAACACTGCCCACAGCAGTGAGGGAGAGCCTCTGCAGATGTCTGGCCTGAAGGACAGAGCAGCCAGAACACAACAGCAGAGTGCATGCAGCACACACTAGAGATTCTCCCCTAAGCACGAGACCCTGGGCACTACATGACGTCTTTTTTCATAAGTCCATTACTTTCGGGAGCAGATGATGTAACTGGCTTTTTTAACACAGAGAAGCTGGTAGAGACTTAGATAAAATGAGAAAACAGAGGAATTTATCTCAAACAAAAGAACAGGATAAGGCCATGGGTCCAGAGATTGAAGTGAGACAGATGTAAATATCATGCCTGATGGAGGATTTAAAGCAGTGATCATAGGGATACTCACTGGACTTGAGAAAAGAACGGACAACATCAGTGAGACCCTTACAACAGAGATAAAAGAGCTAAAAAAGAATCAGAGATGAAGAGTGGAATAAATGAGATAAGAAACACACCTAATGCAATGAACAGCAGGCTGGAAAAAACAGAGGAACAAATTAACAACTTAGAAGTCAAAGTAATGGAAAGCAATGAAGCCAAAGAAGGGAGAGAAAGAAGAATTGGGCAAAATGAGACCAGACCTAGGGAACTCAGTGACTCCATCAAATGTAATAACATTCATGTTATAGGAGTCCCAGTAGAAGAAGAGAGAAAAAAAGGTGTAAGAAAAGTTGTTTCTAGAAATAATAGCAGAAAACTTCCCTAATCTAGGGAAGGCAAAAGACATCAAGATCCAGGAGACACAGAAAACTATCAAAATCAACAATAGTAGGCCAACACCAAGACCTATTGTAATTGAATTTGCAAAATATACTGATCAAGAAAACATCTTAAAAACAGGAAAGCAAGTCAGTAACTTCCAGGGGAAACCCCTTAAGGCTAGCAGGAACTTTTTCAGCAGAAACTTTGCAAGCCAGAAGGGAGTGGCATTATCTATTCAACGTGGTGAATGGGAAAAATCTGCAGCCAAGAATACTCTATCCAGCAAGCCTGTTACTCAGAATAGGAGAGATAGAGTTTCCCAGATAAAAACTAAAGGAGCTTGTGACTACTAAACTAGTCCCACAAGAAATAGTAAAGGGGACTCTTTGCATGGAAAGAAGAGATCAAAAGTGACAGTATAAAGGCAGGAAACACAAAAGTAGCAAAAAGAACATTTATATAAAAAATAAGGAACTCAGAAAAAAAGGATATAAAATATAATACCTTACCTAAAGCATGGGGAGAAGAAGAGAAAAGAATGGGCTCAAACTTAAATGACCAGCAGCTTAATATAGACTGCTATATGCAGAAGAGGTTATATACAAATTATATATCAAAAACCACTAATAGTGGTGCCTGGGTGGCTTAGTTGTTTAAGCATCTGACTTGATCTCAGCTCAGGTCATCATCTCAGGGTTGTGAGATTGAGCCCTGCACTGCACTCTATTCCAGCCATGGAGTCTGCTTAAGATTCCTTTCCCTCTCCCCACTCCACTCATGCCATCTCTAAAAAGAAAACAAAACCACTGATAAACACTCAAAGAGGAGAAAGAAATCCAAATATATCACTAAAGAAAACCAGTAAAACATCGAAGACACAAAAAATGGTCAGAGAAAATCTCTAGAAACAACCACAAAGCAAGTAGTAAAATGATAAATACATATCTATCAATAATTACTTTGGATATAAATGGGGTAAGTGCTCTAATCAAAAGACATAGGATGTCAGAGTGGATTAAAAAAAAGAAGAAGAAGAAAAAACAAGACCCATGTATAAGCCGCTTGCAAGAGTTTTCTTTTTGTCATAAGGACACCTGCAGATTGGAAGTCAGGGGATGGAAAAAACATGCATCTTGCAAGTGGATATCAAAAGAAAGCCAGAATAGTAATACTTATGTTGGACAAAATAGAGTCTGAAAGAACGACTATAGTAAGAGACAAGAGCACTATATCATAATAAAGAGGACAGTCTGACAGGAAGAAGAACTATCTATTGTAAATATTTATGCACCCAACATGGGATCACCCAAGTACATAAAACAATTAATGACTAAAATAAAAGAACTAATTGATAATAATACAATAATACTAGGGCCCTTTAATTTTATTATATATGTTTTAAATGAAATTCATTGCTTTTATTCCTAATTGCAAAAGTATCCATGAAGACAATGTACAATTTGGATATTTTAGGAAGGAATAGAAATAATCAATAGTTTATTCTTCTAATCCAAGAGCATGGAATGGTCTTCCATCTTCTTGTGTCTTCTTCAGTTTCTTTAATGAGTGTTCTGTAGTTCCTCGAGTACAGATCCTTTACCTCTTTGGTTAGGTTTATTCCCAGGTATCTTATTGTTCTTGGTGCTATAGTAAATGGAATCGATTCTCTAATTTCCCTTTCTGTATTTTCATTGCTAATGTATAAGAAAGCCACTGATTTCTGTACATTGACTTTGTATCCTGCCATGTTACTGAATTGCTGTATGAGTTCTAGTAGTTTGGGGGTGGAGTCTTTTGGGTTTTCCATATAAAGAATCATGTCATCTGTGAAGAGAGGGAGATTGACTTTTTCCTTGCCAATTCGGATACCTTTTATTTCTCTTTGTTGTCTGATTGCTGTTGCTAGGACTTCTAATACTATGTTGAACAAGAGTGGTGAGAGTGGGCATCCTTGTCGTGTTCCTGATCTCAACGGGAAGGCTGCAAGCTTTTTCCCATTGAGGATGATATCTGCTGTGGGTCTTTCATAGATAGATTTTATGAAGAAGAATAAAAATTGTTAAAATGTCTATACTGCCTAGAGCAGTCTATACTTTTAATGCCATTCCGATCAAAATTCCACCGGTAGTTTTCAAAGAGCTGGAGCAAATAATCCTAAAATTTGTATGGAATCAGAAGAGACCCCGAATCGCTAAGGAAATGTTGAAAAACAAAAATAAAACTGGCGGCATCACGTTACCTGATTTCAAGCTTTACTACAAAGCTGTGATCACCAAGACAGCATGGTACTGGCATAAAAACAGACATATAGACCAGTGGAACAGAGTAGAGAGCCCAGATATGGACCCTCAAGTCAATGGTCAAATAATCTTTGACAAAACAGGAAAAAATATCCAGTGGAGAAAAGATAGTCTCTTCAATAAATGGTGCTGGGAAAACTGGACAGCTATATGTAGAAGAATGAAACTCGGCCATTCTCTTACACCGTACACCAAGATAAACTCGAAATGGATAAAAGACCTCAATGTAAGACAGGAACCCATCAGAATCCTAGAGGAGAACATAGGCAGTAACCTCTTTGATATCAGCCACAGCAACTTCTTTCAAGATATGTCTCCAAAGGTGAAGGAAACAAAAGCAAAAATGAACTTTGGGGACTTCATCAAGATCAAAAGCTTCTGCACAGCAAAGGAAACAGTCAACAAAACAAAGAGGCAACCCGCGGAATGGGAGAAGATATTTGCAAATGACAGTACAGACAAAAGGTTGATATCCAGGATCTATAAAGAACTCCTCAAACTCAACACACACAAAACAGACAATCATATCAAAAAATGGGCAGAAGACATGAACAGACACTTCTCTAATGAAGACATACAAATGGCTATCAGACACATGAAAAAATGTTCATCATCACTAGCCATCAGGGAGATCCAAATTAAAACCACATTGAGATACCACCTTACACCAGTTAGAATGGCCAAAATTAGCAAGACAGGAAACAACATGTGTTGGAGAGGATGTGGAGAAAGGGGAACCCTGTTACACTGTTGGTGGGAATGCAAATTGGTGCAGCCACTTTGGAGAATAGTGTGGAGATTCCTCAAGAAATTAAAAATAGAGCTTCCCTCTGACCCTGCAATTGCACTACTGGGTATTTACCCCAAAGATACAGATGTAGTGAAAAGAAGGGCCATCTGTACCCCAATGTTTATAGCAGCAATGGCCACGGTCGCCAAACTGTGGAAAGAACCAAGATGCCCTTCAACGGATGAATGGATAATGAAGATGTGGTCCATATACACTATGGAGTATTATGCCTCCATTAGAAACGATGAATACCCAACTTTTGTAGCAACATGGACGGGACTGGAAGAGATTATGCTGAGTGAAATAAGTCAAGCAGAGGGAGTCAAGTATCATATGGTTTCACTTATTTGTGGAGCATAACAAATAACATGGAGGAAAAGGGGAGATGGAGAGGAGAAGGGAGTTGAGGGAAATTGGAAGGGGAGGTGAACTATGAGAGACTATGGACTCTGAAAAACAACCTGAGGGTTTTGAAGGGGCGGGGGGGTGGGAGGTTGGGGGAACCAGGTGGTGGATATTAAGGAGGGCACGGATTGCATGGAGCACTGGGTGTGGTGAAAAAACAATGAATACAGTTACGCTGAAAAGAAATAAAAAATTAAAAAAAAATTAAATGTGTAAAAAAAAGAAATAAAAAAGGAAGCAAGAAAAAAAATCAATAGCTAGGCACTTTAACACACCACTTACATCAGTGGACAGATCAGAAAGTCAACAAGGAAACAGTGGCTTTATATGATGCACTGGACTAGGTGGACTAAGGAGAGATATTCAAAATATTCCCTCCTTAAACGACAGAATACACATTCTGGAACATTCTGTAGAATAGATCACATATTAGGCCACAAAACAAGTCTTTCTTTTTAAATTTAATTTTATTTTTTTTCAGTGTTCCCAAATTCATTGTTTATGCACCACACCCAGTGCTCCATGTAATACGTGCCCTCCATAATAACCACAAAACCGGTCTTAATAAATACAAGAAGATTGAAGTCATACCATGCACCTTTTCTGATCATAATACTATTAAATTAGAAGTCAGCCAAGGAAACAATGTGAAAGACCACAAATACATGTTGGTTAAGTAACATTCTACTAAACAATGAATGGAGCAACAAGGAAATAAAAGAATAAATTTAAAAAAAAAAATACATGGAAGCAAATGAAAATGAAAACACAATTGCCCAAACTTTTGAGATATAGTAAATATGGTTCTAAGAGGGAAGTATATAGCAATACAGGCCTACCTCAAGAAATAAGAAAAATCTACAACAACCTAACCTTCACCTAAAGAAGCTAGAAAAAGAACAACAAATGAAGCCTAAAGTCAGCAGAAGGAAGGAGATAATAAAAATTAGAGCAGTAGTAGTAGTAGGTGGCTCAGTTGGTTAAGCAGCAGACTCTTGATTTCAGCTCAGGTCATGATCTCAGAGTCCTGGGATTGAGCCCTGCTTCTGGCTCTGTGCTCAGCGGGGAGTCTACTTGAGGGTTCTCTCACTCCCTCTCCATTTGATCCTCTCCCCACTTTCTCTCTCTCTCAAATAAATTTTTTTAAAAATTAGAGCAGAAGTAAACACTATAGAAACTTTAAAAAGACAAAAATAGGAGAGATCAATGAAACCAGGAGCTGGTTTTTTAAAAAAAATTAATAAAACCAATAAGGCTTTAGCCAGAGTTATCAGAAAGAAGAGAAGAAGGACCCAAATAATATCACAGATGAGAGAGGAGAAATAACAACCAACACCACAGAAATGCAGACAATTATGAAAGAATATTATGAACAACTATATGCCAACAATTTGGACAATGTAGAAGAAATGGATAAATTCCTAGAAACATATAAATTACCAGCACTGAAACAAGAATAGAAAATTTGAACAGACTGAAAACCAGCGAAGAAATTGAATCATTAATCAAAAAACTATGAACAAACACAAGTCCAGGACCAGAGGCAAATTCTACCGAGCATTTAAAGGAAGAGTTAGTACCCATTCTCAAACTATTCCAAAAAACAGAAAAGGAAGGAAAAACTCCAAATTCATTCTATGAGGCCAGTATTACACTGATACCAAAATGAGACAAAGACACCACAAAAAGAACTCTAAGCCAGTATCTTTGGTGAGCATGGATGCAAAAATCCTCAACAAAATACTCGCAAACTGAATCCAACAGTACATTAAAAAAAATCATCACCATGATCAAATGGGATTTATTCCTAGGTTATGGGGGTGTTTTAATATCAGCAAATCAATCATTGTGATACACCAAATTAATAAAAGGAGAAGAATCATCTGATCATTTCAAAAGATGTAGAAAAAGCATTTGAGGGGCACCTGGGTGGCTCAGTGGGTTAAATCCTCTGCCTTTGGCTCAGGTCATGATTCCGGTGTCCTGGGATCTAGCCCCGCATCGGGCTCCGTGCTCGGAGGGGAGCCTGCTTCCCCCTCTCTCTCTCTGCCTGCCTCTCTGCCTACTTGTGATCTCTGTCCGTCAAATAAATAAATAAAATGTTTTAAAAAAAGCATTTGACAAAGTGCAACATCCATTCATGATAAAAAAGTACAACATCCATTCATGATAAAAACCCTCAACAAAGTAGGTTTAGAAGGAACATACTTCAACATAATAAAGGTCAGATATAAAAAATGCACAGGTAATGACATTCTAAATGGGGGAAAACAGAAAGAAAAACTTCTCAGATCTTGCTTCTAGTTATGGGCTTCTTCTCATTAGCACTGTTTGTCATTATTAAATTAATCTTAGGGGCACCTGGGTGGCTCAGATGGTTTGTCTGCCTTTAGCTCAGGTCATGATCTCCAGGTGCTGGGATTGAGTCCCATGTTAGGCTCCAGCTCAGCAGGGAGTCTGCTTCTCCCTCTCCCTCTGCCTCTCCCCCTGCTTGTGCTCTGTCTCTCCATATCTCTCCCAAATGAATAAATTTTTAAAAATTTAAAACAATTAATCTTAACATTTACTACTTCCCACTTTAATGGAGACCAATTTCTACTATATAAATTATGTATTTTATTAACTCTTTTTGTCATCCATTTTTCTGTCTGTTTGTTTTTTCTTAACAAACTCCCCAAAGTTTAGTGGCTTAAATAAATAACATTTATTTCGTTCACAAATCTACTGTTAGGAAAAGTGTGGCCAGGACAGCTTGTTCTCTTCCCCTAGCTTCAGGTGGGGCAGCTGAAAGGCTTGGGGCTGGAACTGTTTGAAGATTTGTTCACTCACATCTGGTGGTGTTGATGCTGGCTATTGCCTAGGGCTATAGTTGGGGCAGGCAGCCAAAACACTTACACTGGCACACTAGCCTCTTTGTGGCCTGAACTTTCTTACAAGATGGGGGGCTCAATTCCAAGAAAGCTGCCTGAGCTGCAGAGCAAGGCAGAAGCTCTGTTGTCTTTTGTAATCTAGCTTTGGAATACACAGAGCATCACATTCACCATATTCTGTTAGGAGAAAGTCACAAAGGTAGGTCCATGGTCTTTTTTTTAATGGAATGAATATTTAAAAACCTATGGACACATTTAAAAAGCAGCATGAAAATAAATAAAAAATTAAAAAAAAAAAAGCAGCATGATTTACCCACCGGCCACAATTTTTTGTATTCCTCCCACATGAAAAATACACTCACCTTCCCCACATACCTCCCACAAATCTCAGTTCTCCTGGCATTGGGTTTAGGCTTGAGTCCAAGATCTTACCATCTTAATCAGGTACAGCAGGGATAAGGTACCTGAAGTATAGTCCCTTGAGTGCAAGTCCTCTCCATCTGAGCACTTGGGAATTAAGGAAGACAGTTCTCTACCACTCCAAATGGAACACTCTGGTAACCTGCTCAGGACTCTCCCATTGAAAAAGATGGGAGGCACACCAGTCCACAGCAGTTTTGAAACACACCCTGAAGCATGCTGTCAGTTCTTCAGTTAGGACTTAGTCCTAACCATGGCAATGCTTCTCCATGGCTGTTTGCTTTACTCTTTGAGCTCTTGGTTCTGTCCTTTTCATATGGAATGACCTGTGTTTGTAGCTGCTTTTTCAGCTTGCTTCCTCCTGGTGGGACTTCTAAGACTCAAAGGCCTATTTTTAGTTTGTACTATCTTGGTCTCTTTTAGTCCAAGCTCGCAAACAGTGTTTTTGCTACTGTAATTATCTTAGTTTTTTGAATTTTCCGTGAATATGATCGGATTTCATGCCATTAGAAAAGCCATTCTCCCGGGTCTTTTTGAGATAAGCTTTTCACCTCAGGTTTCCTGTGCAGCTCTCATTTGACAATGCGTTTCAAATTCTCCTACTCTTAAGATCCTTAAAAAAATTTGAGGCACACCTTAAATCCTTCTCAAGTCTTAATAAAGGGTTTATAGTTTTGGCTTCATCCGTAGGCCATGTCTTCCTGGATTTGCTTTCAACCCAGAAGGCATTTCTTTCTTTTAGCGTTATTTGACAATACAGCATGTGGAGAGGCTGTAAATGAGGAACAGATAGATGAACCCAGTAGGTCCTGGTTCCTTCATATTGAATAGTCTTTCTTTAGCTTATCTCTCCTATCAGTTTTACTTTCAAGTGGTTTGTGGCACGAGTTCCTTTTCCCTCTAGTGTCATTTTCTTCCCTTGTCTAGAAGCCTTTGCTGTAAGCCTCTTCAGGGGCCATCAGGTTTCCACTAACAGTCTCTTGGAAGCCCTTTTGGTTTTCATTCTTACTCTTCTCCACTTCGCACTCTTACTCTTCTTTCAGGTTCCACCCACCTCCTGGTTCAAAGAAGGTTTAGTTTTAGTTTTTTGGTTTTTTTTTTTTTAATGGCAGCACCCCATTTTAATATCAGTATCTGTGCCAGTTATTTATTGCTGTATAATAAACCATCTCAAAACCTAGTGGCTCAAAACAGCATTTATCTTGTTCACAAATCTTTGGACAAGGCTGAGGAAGGCCAACTCATTTCTTCTTCATTTGGCCTCACCTGGGGTGACTGGAAGCTGGGAACTAGAATCATCTAAAACCTTGTTCCTGCACATGTTTGGCTGTTGAGGCTGGCTTTTGGCTAGGTTGTTAGCTAGGGCAGTCTCAGCTGGAATATTTGCATGAAGACTCACTAGGTAGCCTGGGCTTTCCCACAACAGCTGGATTCTAAGGGTGAGGTTTCCTAGAAGAAGAAAGTCAAATGGAAGCTATATCACATTTTCTAACCTAGCCTTAAAAATCACACAGCAGTTCTGCCATATTCTGTTCACTAGGAACCAGTTACTAAGGCTAGCGCATATTAAGGGGAGGGATTGTCATGGGAGAAGTGTCAATTTATAAAACCACCACATCCACTCACCTTGTCTTTCCAATCATATCTAAAGGAAAGGAGTTCTTCCCAACTGGAAGAAAGTTTTTTGGTTGAAACTGAAACTCCAGCAAGTTTTTTGGCTGTTTTCATTGCTTAGTATATTCTCTTATTTTGTGGGAAGTAACAAAGGACTATAACACTGTCAAGTTAAGGAATTTTTTTTTTGGTCGAAAAATATATGGATCATCTCACTAAATTTTTTTTCCCCACTAATTTTTTTTACTGAGAGATGTGCTTTCTTAACCTTGTGAATCATTTCTCCTCAGAATGCAATTCAAATTAGCATAAAACATTTGTAATTCAGAAAAAGGCTGATGGCATTAGAATCAGTATTTATAGATTCATTAATTAGAGTCTTATTTTCAGAGTCTTATTTTGGTAAGCATTTATTGGCTCAGACCTACATAAGTCTATATGGTATTCCTAAAACTTCTTTAAAAATTATGGAGTACGAGGGCACCTGGGTGGCTCAGTTAAGTGCCTTTGGCTTGGGTCGTGATCCTGGGATGCTGGCATTGAGCCCCATGCTGGGCTTCCTGATCAGTGGGGTGTCTGTTTCTCCCTCTCCCTGCTCTTGTGCTCTCGCTCTCTTGCTCTCTCCCCCTCTCAAATAAATAAATAAAATCCTTAAAAAAATTGTGGAGTGTTAAGGTGAGGGAAGGGTTCAGACACTTTCTACTAAGACGTGACTTACAGTTATTTTATGGAGGAAAAATCTGAAACAATCATAGAAAAATAAAAATATAAGAATCAAATACAAATGTGTGGCAAAGAGGATGACAGCAGAGATTGATTTTAGCAACTCCTAGTGGTTTTAATTTTGTTCTTGATTTTCTGAGTTATTTGAGGTTCCACATTCCAAGACTGTACAATATAGATAACATTTTGTTGAAAATGAACTTATTTTAAAATTTGAGCACCTGGCTGGAGCAGTCAGTAACATATGTGACTCTTGATCTTGGGGTTGTGAGTTCAAGCCCCATGTTTGGTGCAGAGATTTAAAATCTTTAAAAAAAAATTTGGCGCCTTAGTTTTGCATTAGACTCGTTTCACTCTACATCTAAACTGTATTATTTTATTAATGCAGGTTGATGATCTTACAGCAAAACTGGAAACTATGTCTTCAAAAAACCAGGTTCTTACTCAGAAATTATCATCTATGAAAGAAATACAGATGAAATGTGAAAACCTAGAGAAGAGTAAAAAGAAGTTGGAACAACAAGTAGTAAACCTCAGAAGTTGTGTAGAAGTCAACGTGGTAGAATACAGTAAAATAGAACGATATAAACAGGAGCTTGAAGAAAGGACAAGATTGACCCTAGCAGAAAAATTAAAAGAAGTCAATCTATTTTTAGAGGTTAATTTATTTGTCTATAAAATGCTTTAATTCATTTCACTGCAAATTACATTTTGGTTATAGGCAGTGTAGAGTTTTCCTCTACTTCCTTTAGAGCAATTTGGTAAATTAATGGAAGCATTTGTTCCTTCCCTTTAAAAATTTCAGTTTTCATCATTATTCACACTAAATTGATCTTTCAGAATGATTCACAGTAGAAAGTTATTTTATTTTTTAAGACCAGTTAGTATAAAATAAGGCTATTGAGAGGAAAAGAAAAAATTGTGCTTTAAAAATTTTTACCATGGAGTACATGGGTGGCTCATTCGGTTGCTTGTTTGGGCTCCATTCTGGGCATGTCTGCATAAAAGAAATGGTACCATACTTGGATTATTCTTTTTTTTATATTAAGTATCTAATTTATTTATTTGGAAAGCACGAGTGGGGGATGGACAGGTAGAGAGAAAATTCCAGGCATACTTCATGCTGAGTACGACACAGGGCTTTATCCCAGGACCCTGATATCACTATCTGAGCAGAAACCAAGAGTCAGGCACTCAGATGACTGAGTCAGCCGGGCACCCCATGTACATCAATTATTCTTAAGTTGTATTGTTCACTTTTTAAAAATTTAAATGATTTTATTATTCTTTGAATTATCAGATTGCATGAGTTCTCATGTAAGAATGAACATTATTCACATTTAATTCAGCTTCACATTAATGATAAATATTTTACATTTCAGCTTTTTTTTTTCACTTTAAAAATTGCTCTCTGAATCATTGACACAAAACTAAAAGAAAGAAATCTACTGTAATAACCCAGATTGTAACAATTTTAAAACTATGCTTTTAATTTGCTTTAGTCACAAGTAGCATTTCACGAAAGCAGAGCACAGTTAAGAGAACATAATAATGCTTCAGTAAGAAGTCAAATGGAACTCAGAATTAAAGAGCTGGAATCTGAATTATCCCAAATGAAAACTTGTCAAGATGTTACTAAAACAGAATCGGACATATACGAGCACCTCTACCTAGAAGAAGTAAAACATCGAATGTCATTGACAAATGAACTGAACAAGTAAGTTACAACAATCATGGAAAGTAGAGTTAGCTTATGAATTTGCCTCTAAACCATAATTTTTTTGGAGCCACATTCATGAGAACAGTAGTAAGTGAAAGCCAACTAGATACTATAATTTTGAAAAATGATGTTTGTAAATGAACTTACTGTTGAAATGTTAGTCCAAGACAGTTTGCATTTCTCTCATTTTTGGTTTTAAATGATTTTATTTTTTTCCTTTGAGTATTTTCAGTTAATCTGATCTTCTAGTCTTTAAACTAATTGTTTGAAGGTTTATAATTTAGACAGCATATTATTATAAAGCTGTCAGAATTACCCTAAATAGAAATGAGTTTATTAATATTTATTTATTAATGTTAGTTTATTTTTGGAAGAGTGCATCTTTAACCCAAAAGGTCCAGACGGAAAGGGCAGATTCCACCTCCAGTACCCTGGTATCTGTGTTATAACCTAATTGCCTCTGGAGCTGTTTCAGTTCTTTCTGATCACAACTCTGCCATCTACTTCTCCCCTAGCAGTTGTTCGTCTAAATTATTCCTCAGTGCCAAATGCCCAATTTCTCTGAGGTAATGTGTGAAGTGTGCAAGAGTGGTGAAAGCCAATGCTTGAAAAATGTCTTTGAGGGATGTTTTTTTATTTTTGTTTTCCTTTAGAGATTTTACATATTTATTTGACAGAGAGAGCAAGTGAGCACAAGCAGAGGGGAGCAGCAGGCAGAGGGTGAGGGAGAAGCAGGCTTCCCGCTGAGCAGGGAGCCCAGTGTGGGGCTCAATTCCAGGACTCTGGGGTCCTGACCTGAGCTGAAGGCAGATGGTTAACTGACTGAGCCACCCAGACCCCCCAGGATGGTTTATTTTTGCAGCTCTAAACTGATTTACTAAATATAAGTATGTGTCATGGCATCCCCAAGAATCTTTGAAGTACAACCATTCCAGAAGGCAGCAGGTATTACCTGTTAAGCCATGGACATCACTGATAGCCATTTCTCTCCCTCCTTAATTTGAATTACTTGTTAGTTAGGAACCCTAGAAATATATGTACTTCTTGAGAACAGTTTTAAACCTATAATTATACATAGTAGGTCTGCTCTGTCACATTTACCATGTTAAAACACTATTTAATGGCACATTCTGTTTACTATTATGGAAACTTAAAGAAATGCAAGTAACTTAGGACTGATTGGGGAGAGATGAAATACTAAGCACTGTGTTTTGTAATCTGAACAGGACTAGTGAGAGGCTGGCAGAGACCAGTACCAAACTTCTGGTGGAGAAGCAGCAGAAGCAACCTTTGCTTGACATTATTAATATGAGGCCAGCCCTAGATCTGCCTTATGGTAGGAATGTTAATCATAACAGTTCACTATTCAATAGAAATGTTGCTCTAAGAGAAGACGTGGTGATTCATACCTCAAACTCACGGCGTTCAAGTAATGACATCGGGCCTTTCTTGACCAAGGTTAGTTATATTAACTTTCCTTTTTTTCCTTGGGTTTCAGATTTCTGATATAATTTTGTTTTTAATTTGGTAAAATTCTGAGTTGTTTAGCTAACCAATACATACTAAGTAAAAGTCATAATTATTTGTGCTAATAAAGAAATGAGACAGGGGCACCTGGGTGGCTCAGTGGGTTAAAGCCTCTGCCTTCAGCTCAGGTCATGATCCCAGAGTCCTGGGATCGAGCCCCAGGCTCTCTGCCCAGCAGGGAGCCTGCTTCCTCCTCTCTCTCTGCCTGCCTCTCTGCTTACTTGTGATCTCCCTCTCTCTCAAATAAATAAATAAAATCTTAAAAAAAGAAAAAGAAAAAGAAATGAGACAGAAATTTTGACTTTTTTTCTTAGTTCCTGGAGCTCTGACTTTCAAGAGATACCTATTAGTACCTTTATTTGATAAATATAACAAAACTGACATATTTTATTATTTTTTCAAGATTTTATTTATTTTAGAGAGAGAGTGTACAAGAGGGGGAAAGAGTGTGAGACTCTGAAGCAGACTTCCTGCTGAGTGTGGAACCCTACATGGGGCCCAGTCTCACACCCCTAAGATCAGAACCTGAGCCAAAAACAAGAGTCAGACACTTGACTGAGTTACCCAGGTACCCCAAAATGGACACATTTTAAATTTCTTGAAAACCAACATCTAAATTCAATTTTAGAAAGTAAATATTATTGCTCACTAATGAAATCTATACTTAGATGTTTTGACTAATTTCCTGGTTGGCAATGGTTCATAACAATTTTAAAGATCGATATTACCCATTTTTCCCACCCCTATGTATAAATGAACAACAAGAATCCAAACACTTAATCACATATGGATATTTATTATTTAAAAGAATCCATGATAAGTCCTTTTTATGATTTAAATAAACTTGTAATGCTAAAGAGATTAATTTTTCTTTTTAAGTTGTAATTGTCGTCATTTTCTCACCTGAGAGTACATCCTTAATTGTTATTTTACTTGGAGCATTTTTTTAAAACTTATAACACTTCTATTTCAATTTTTACAAAGTGTCTTGCTGAGCAATTGTAGAGCATTTTCTAAATCGCTAAATCAAGCAAATACAGGATTCTTTTTTTTTAGAGAGAGAGAGAGAGAGGGTGAGAGAGAGTGTGTGCAAGCTGGCGGTGGGGGGTGAGGTGCAGAGGGTAAGCAGGCTCCATACTCAGTACAGAGCCTGATGCAGGGCTCAGTCTCAACAATTCTGAGATCATGACCTGAACCAAAGTCAAGATCAGATCCTTAACTGACTGAGCCACCCAGGTGCCCCACAATTGGAATTTTTCAAATGAAGTTCACGTATATCTACCGTGCCATCACTTGAATGATTGATGACTAAGATGGTCTTTAAGTAGCAGCTGGTTTCCATTGTGTATCATTGTTATTAAAATATCCATTTCAATCAATGTACATCAGTTTATGGTTTTGAAAGTATATTCATGGTCTTACTAAGGTAGACAAAGGTAGCATAGGCTCATGGTAAATGAGGCCTCAATCTTGTTCTTTTATTTGGTTTCCTTATTGTCTTGCTCTCTTCCCTTCTAATTTGAGGACTTTCTTTAGTGTTATGCTTGGTTGCCTTTCTTTTTCTTTTTTGTATATTATAGATTTTTGTGATCACAATGAAGTTCATATATAACATCCCATGCATATAGAAGTCTATTTTAAGTTGATGGTTACTTAAGCTTAAACACATTTTAAAAACACTACATTTTTCCACCCACCTTGTTTTATGTATTTGATGTCTTAGTTTACATCTTTTTATTTTGTGTATCCCTGAACTAATTACTGTAGATATAATTGTTGTTACTACTTTTGTCTTTTAACATTCATACTGGCTTTATAAAAGTGCTTGATCTATTACTTTTATTGTATGTTTGCTTTTACCAATAAAACTCTTTCTTTCATAATTTTCTTATTTCTAGTTATGGCCTTTTCTTTCTTTCTTCTTTCTTTCTTTCTATCTATTTTGGAGAGCAAGCGAGAGAGAACACAGATGGGAGGGGAGGGCCACAGAGAGAGGGAGAAGCAGACTCCCTGAGCATGGGGCCTGGTGTGGGGCTTGATCCTAGGAGGTCCCTTAATTAACCCGTCCTCATTTAAAAAATTCATTTATCTTTTTGTTTTTTGTCTTGGATGATTTCTGCTACCCTGTCTTGTAGATCACTGATCTGTTCGTCTGCAGCTTTTAATCTGCTGTTGATTCCCTCTCGTGTATTTCTCATTTTAGTTATTGTATTTTTCAGCTCTGATTCATTCTTCTTTATATTTTCTCTTTGTTGAAGTTCTCACTGAATCCATGCATTCTTCTCCCAAGTTTGCTGAGCGTTTTTATGACCATTACTTTGAACTCTTTATCAGATAGATCACTTATCTCTGTTTCATTTAGTTATTGTTCTGAAGTGTCGTATTGTTCTTTCATTTGGAACATATTCCTCTATCTCCTCATTTTGTCTGACTTTCTGAGTTTATTTCTGCAATTGTTCTTTTCAACTTTTTCCCTCTTTAAAGTATGTTGCTTTGAACAATGAATGTTAGGTATCAAGTCAAGGAAGAAGAAACCCTTTCTAAGTATTGTCTGATCATTTTTCTTGTTGGAACTGTGGTGGAGTAGGTGGCAGATGACATTGCTCTTCTTTTTCTGAGTTGAGGACACAGGAGTCAGGCAGTTGGAGATAAGCCTAGTGACTTTAATACATACTAACAAATTGGAGGGTGTGGCTTAGGTATGTAGCCACAGCAAACTTCCTAATGCTTTATTTCAAATTAGGCACTTCCACACACAGTTGTAAATGGAAGGAAGAGGTGTTTGATGCCCAACCCACAAAGATGAAAGCAGACCTCAATTCATGTTACTATGGCAGGCATAGCTTTTCAAAGAAGAGATCTGGAAGCACATAGGCACTGCTGAGTGCCTTCTCCCAAATTCACCCACTAGGTAAATCTCCTTTCCTGTCACGAAGAAGGTAGAGAAATGTTCTCACATGGAAATGAAGATTTACCTGTAATTTCTGAGTGAATTTAATTTATAATTAAAGTTAATTGTGTCTTTTGTACATATGAACTAATGGAGAGACTAGATGGCAAAGAGAAATCTGTTCAGTGTTTTAAATTTTACTATCAATAACTCACAACATAGGTAACTCATTTGTTGATTGATTTTGATAAACCAAGTTTTGTTTGAAGGAAATGAATAATTCTTTCAAGGAAGAATTTCCTCAGGTTCAGGTTCTTTGGTTCAACTAACGATTTTCTCCTTCAAGTTCCCTGTCCCTTCAAGTTAAAAAAAATTGTGCTTATAAATTGAGTATATTGACTGTTACTAATAGGAGTTAAGATAACTTCTCTTCCTTTATTTTTGTTCATGACTATAAAAATTTATAGTTTAGTTAGAAAGCTGTTTTCTGCCTAATGCCTTAACTTTATTGAGCCACATGACAAAGTTTTATGTATTCATTTTCTCTGAGTTCTAGTTAAAAATGCATGTATTTCTCCTGAATATGAGGAAGTAACTGGCATAAAACTCTAGGCTCAGTAAGACCTAAAACACATTCCTGGCCTGCAACTAGGTGGTTTTTTGACCTCAGGCAAACTACAATCTCTCAGAGGCCTTTTTGTCTCTTATGTAAAATTAGGGACTTTGACTAAGTTAGTGACTTTTATACCTCTGGGGAAATTTTTTTTTCCAAAGAATAGAAATTAACTTTTTTTTTTTTAAATTAAACTGTATTATATAAGACAGAGACAAGTAGAGCTGTTTAGCTAAAAGAGAGATGAGACTACACCTGTAGACTTCCTTGTCCCTCAATCCTGCTGTGTCCCAGTGGAACCTTAGATTTCTATGAGCCATAGTTTGAAAACTAACAGTTATGAGAAAATCCTTCTAGTTAATAATTCTTTGAATTAAAATTTGCTGATACATTGCACATTGCTTTTCTGTGTATAATTTTCTTACCCTCCTAATTTTTTGATAAATGGAGAAGTATAAATAAAATTGCAAATGCGTTCTCCTTATTAGTGGACGTCAAGCTATTTCTACCATCTAAACACAGTTCTCGCCTGGAAATAAAGGTCACAGAAGTAAATATTTAGGAGAAGTTTGGGGAAAAGATAGTAACATTACATTGGTAATTCCTTAAGTCATGTCATATAAAAAAGTGTTTTATATTTTACATAGTATTTATTAATGGTATTATAAAATTGCTTCAACAAAAGTTTCACCCATCAAGTGGTATTGAGTCATTAGTTTTACAAGGCTGCCTAGTAATGTTGTCAGATTATTAGTTTTATAAGGCCTGAATATAATGTTATTGTCAAAAGGTGTTATGATCCCTCAAAAAATTAAAAATAGAAATGCAGTACCATGTACCATTCAGTAATTACACTACTGGGTATTTATCCAAAGAAAATGAAAACACTAATTTGAAAAGTTATATGCACCCCTATGTTTTTTGAAACATTGTTTACAATAACCAAAGTATGGAAGCAACCTCAGTGTCCATCAATAGATGAATAGAAAAAGAAGATGTGTGATACATATACAATGAAATATTTATTCAGCTATAAAAAAGAATGGGATCTTGCCATTTGTGACAACATTGATAGACCTAGTATTATGCTAAGTGAAATAACGCAGAGAAAGGCATATACCATATGATTTCACTTCTGCATGGAATCTAAAAAACTAAACTACTAATAGCCTACTGGTAACTGGAAGGCTTACTGATAACATAAATAGTTCATTAACACAGGTTTTGTACATTACATGTATTACATACTATATTCTCACAATAAAGCTAGAGAAAAAAATGTTAATGAGAAAAACATAAGAGAAAATACACTAAAGTACGGTATCAAAAAAAGTCCATGTGTAAGTAGAGTAGACCTGCATCATTCAAACCCACGTTGGTCAAGGGTCAGCTGTATATTACAAATATTCCCATCTAGAATTTTCTTACTTAGACCTTTCTCATGAAAGGTATCCTCTCACTGAATGCCCAAAATGGGGTCTAATGTAGGGTACTGAGGGTTGCCTGGGTGGCTTAGTTGGTTAAGTGACTGCCTTCAGCTTAGCTCATGATTCCTGGGTCCTGGGATAGAGCCCCACTTCAGGCTGTCTGCTAAGTGGGGAGTCTGCTACTTCCTCCGTCTCTGCCTCTTCCCCCACCCATGCTCTCTATTTCTCATTCTGTCTCAAATAAATAAGTCAATAAAATTGGTGGTATAAACATTGGGGTTCAGGTGCCCCTTTGGATCAATATATTTATATCTTTGGGGTAAATCCATAGTAGTGCAATTGCCGGGTCATTGGGTAGCTCTATTTTCAGCTCTTTGAGGAACCACCCTACTGTTTTCCAGAGTGGCTGCACCAGCTTACATTCCCACCAACAGTGTAAGAGGGTTCTGCTTTCTCTGCATGCCTGACATCTGTTGTTTCCTGACTGGTTCATTTTAGCCATTCTGACAGGTGTGAGGTGATATCTCATTGTGCTTTTGTATTTATTTCCCTGATGCCAAGTGATGTTGAGCATTTTTTTCACGTCTGTTGCCCATTTGTGTGTCTTTTTTGGAGAAATGTCTGTTCATTTCTTCTACCCATTTCTTGACTGGATTGTTTGTTCTTTGGGCGTTGAGTTTGATAAGTTCTTTATAGATTTTGGATACTAGCCCCTTATCTGATATGTCAATTGCAAATACCATTTTCCATTCTGTAGGTCATCTTTTAGTGTTGTCAGTTGCTTTCGTTGCTATGCAAAGCCTCTTTATCTTGATGAAGTCTTTATTTCCCTTGCCTTTGGAGACGTGTCTAGCAAGAAGTCGTTTTGGCCAAAGTCAGAGAGAATACAACCCGTGTTCTGTTCTAGGATTTTGATGGGTTCCTGTCTCACATGTAGGTCTTATATCCATTTTGAATCTTATTTTTGTGTGTGGTGTAAGAAGATGGTCCAGTTTAATTCTTCTTGCTTGTGGCTGTCCAGTTTTCCCAACACCATTTATTGGAATGACTATCTTTTGTTCCATTGGACATTCTTTCCTGCTTTGTCCCAGATTAGTTGACCATAGCGTTGAGGGTCCATTTCTGGGCTCTCTATTCTGTTCCATGGATCTCTGTGTGTGTTTTTGTGCCAATACCATACTGTCTTGATGATGAGAGCTTTGTCATAGAGCTTGAAGTCCGGAATTGTGATGCCACCAGCTTTGGTTTTCTTTTTCAACATTCCTTTGGCTATTTGAGGTCTTTCCTGGTTCCATACAAATCTTAGGATTATTTGTACCAGCTCTGAAAAAATGTTGATGGTATTTTGATAGGGATTGTGTTGAATGTATAGATTGCTCTGGGAAGCATAGACATTTTAATAGTATTTGTTCTTCCAATCCATGAGCATGGAAGGTTTTTCCATTTCTTTGGGTCTTCCTCAGTTTCTCTCATTAGTGTTCTATAGTTTTCAGAGTGCTGATCCCTTGCCTCTTTGGTTGGGTTTATTCCTAGGTATCTTAATGGTTTTTGATGCAATTGTAAATGGGTTTGACTCCTTAATTTCTCTTTCTTCTATCTCATTGTTGGTGTATAGAAATGCAACTGATTTCTGTGCATTGGTTTTATATCCTGCCACTTTGCTGAATTCCTGTAGGACTTCTAACAATTTTAGGGTGGAGTCTTTTGGGTTTTCCACGTAGAGTATCACATCATCTGCAAAGAGTGAGAGTTTGACTTCTTGCTAATTTAGATGCCTTTATATCTTTTTGTTGTCTGATTGCTGAGGCTAGGGCTTCTAGTACTATGTTGAACAACAGTGGTGAGAGTAGCTATCCCTGCCGTGTTCCTGACCCAGGGGGTAAAGCTTTCAGTTTTTCCCCATTGAAAATGATACTCACTGTGGGCTTTTATGATATTGAGGTATGTTCCCTCTATCCCTCCACCATGAAGAGTGTTAATCAAGAAGGGATGTTGTACTTTGTCAGATGGTTTTTCTGCATCTATTGAGAGTATCATATGGTTCTTGTCCTTTCTTTTATTAATGTATTGTGTCACACTGATTGATTTGCAGATGTTAAACCTCCCTTGCAGACCAGGAATAAATCCCACGTGGTCATGGTGAATAATCCTTTTAATGTACTGTTGGATCCTGTTGGCTAGTGTCTTGGTGAGAATTTTTGCATCTGTAGTCATCAGCAGTATTGGTCTGTAATTCTCCTTTTTGTGGAGTCTTTGTCTGGTTTTGGGATCAAGGTAATGCTGGCC
Source organism: Martes martes (assembly GCF_963455335.1). Lineage (NCBI taxonomy): Eukaryota > Metazoa > Chordata > Mammalia > Carnivora > Mustelidae > Martes > Martes martes. Next base: position 100,102,664 of record NC_137895.1, on the reverse strand, counting down.
TCATAGAAAGAGTTTGGAAGTTTTCCGTCCATTTTTATTTTTGGAGACAGCTTCAGAAGAATAGATGTTAATTCCTTTTTTCAATGTTTGGTCAAACTCTCCAGGGAAGCCATCTGGCCCTGGAGTTTTCTTTGTTGGGAGATTTTTGATGACTGCTTCAGTTTCCTTGCTGGTTATGGGTCTGTTCAAGTTTTTCTGTTACCATTTCTTCCAGGTTGCCTAATTTGTTGGCAAATAGCTGTTCATTATACATTCTTAAAATTGTTTGTGTTTCCTTGGTGTTGGTTGTGATCTCTCTTCTTTCATTCATGATTTTATTAATTTGGGTCCTTTCTCTTTTCTTTTTGCAAAGTCTGGCCAGGGGTTTATCGATCCTATTCCTTCTTTCAAAGAGCCAGCTCCTAGTTTTGTTGCTGTGTTCTACTGTACTTTCGGTTTCTATTTCATTGATTTCTGCTCTGGTCATTATTAATTCTCTTCTCCTGCTGGATTTAGGCTTTCTTTGCTGTTGTTTCTCCAGGTCCTTTAGGGGGAAGGTTAGGTGGTGTGTTTAGGACCTTTCTTGTTTCTTGAGAAAGGCTTGTATTGCTCTATACTTCCCTCTTCGGGACTGCCTTGGCTGCATCCCAAAGATTTTGAAGGGTTGTGTTTTCATTTTCCTTTGTTTCCATGAATTCTTTTACTTGCTTGTTAATTTCCTGGTTGGCCCATTCATTCTTTAGTCGGATGCTCTTTAGCCTCCGTGTATTTGAGTTCTTCCCAAATTTCCTCTTGTGATCGAGTTCAAGTTTGAAGGGACTGTGGTCTGGAAATACGGAGGGAATGATCCCAAACTTTTGGTACCGGTTGAGACCTGATTTGTGACCCAGCATGTGATCTCTTCTGGAGAAAGTTCCATGTGCCCTGGAGAAGAATATGTATTCTGCGGCTTTGGGATAGAGTGCTCTGAATACATCTGTGAAGTCCATCTGGTCCAGTGTGTCATTCAAAGCCCTTGTGTCCTTGTTGATCTTCTGCTTAGATGACCTGTCCATTGCAGTGAGTGAAGTGTAAAAGTCCCCTACTATTTATTGTATCATGCTCGATGTGTTTCATTAATTTTGTTATTAGTTGGCTTATGTAATTGGCTGCTCCCATGTTAGAGGCATAAACCTTGACAATTGTTAGATCTTCTTTTTGGAGAGACCCTTTAATTATGACAGTGTCTTTCCAAATCTCTTACGACGGCCTTTGGCTCAAAATCTAATTTGTCTGATAGAAGGATTGCCACCCTGGTTTTCTTTTGATGTCCATTAGCATGGTAAATGGTTTTTCCACCCCCTCACTTTCAATCTGGAGGTGTCCTTGGGTCTAAAACGAGTCTCTTGCAGATAGCATATTGATGGCTCTTGCTTTTTTATCCAATGATACCCTATGTCTTTTGCTTGGGGAATGTGGCCCATTGACTTTCAGGGTAACTATCGAAAGATATGAATCGAGTGCCATTGTATTACCTGTAATGTCATTGTTTCTGTATATTGTCTCGGTTCCTTTCTAGCCTATCTCACTTTGGGGCTCTCTCTTTGCTTAAAGGATCCCCTTTAGTATTTCTTGCAGGGCTGGTTTGGTGGTCACAAATTTTTTAGTTTCTGTTTGTCCTGGAAATTCTTTATCTCCCCTTCTATTTTGAATGACAGCCTTGCTGAATAAAGTATTCTTGGCTGCATATTGTTCTGGTTTAGCACCCTGACTGTACCATGCCAGTCCTTTCTGGCATGTCCTGAGCTGCTTTCTGGATTTTGCTCTTTGTCTCTGAAATTTGCAAGCTTCACTACTATATGTCGAGGTGTTGGCCTATTCTTATTGATGTTGAAGGGGGTTCTCTCTGCCTCTTGGATTTGAATGCCTTTTTCCTTCCCCGGATTACAGAGGTTCTCTGCTATAATTTCTCAGATATACCTTCTGCCACACCTCCTTTCCTCCTCTTCTGGGATTCCAGTTATTCTAATATTGTTTTGCTTTATGGTATCACTTATGTCTTGAATTCTCCCCTCGTGATCCAATAATTGTTTATCTCTCTTTTTTCTCAACTTCTTTATTCTCCATCATTTTGTCTTCTATGTCACTACCTCTCCTTTCTGTGTCATTTATCCTAGCAGTTAGAGCCTCCAATTTCTAAAATTTGAAATAGTTAATATTTATTAGTTAATTACAGCTCAGTAAGTCTCTAAAAGATAAGTAGTGTTTTATTTCACCATTACCCATTATGTACGTGATGAATTTTCTAAAATTTCTATTCAATTAGCTGATACATGATATATCAGTTTCAGATATAGTGTTCAGTTAACCATCAGTTGTATATAATACCCAGTGCTCTACACATCACGTGCCCTCCTTCATGCCCATCACCCAATTACCCCACCCCATCCCACCTCCTCTTCAGCAAACATCTGTTTTTTTCCTATAGTTAAGAGTCTCTCATGATTTGTCTCCCTCTTTGATTTCTTCTATTTAATGTTCCCTCCCTTCCCTTATGATTCTATGTACTGTTTCTTACATTCCCCATATGTATGAAACAATATGATAATTGTCTTTCTGTGACTGACTTATTTATCTCAGTATAGTGCCCTCCGTTTCCATCCATATCAGTGTAAATGGTAAGAGTTCATCCTTTTTGATGGCTTCATAATATTCTATTGTATTTATATATACACCACATCTTCTTTATCCATTCATCTGTTGATGGACATTTGGGCTGTTTCCACAGTTTGGCTATTGTGGAGATTGCTTCTATAAACATTGGTGTCCAGGTGCCCCTTCAGATCAGTATGTTTGCATCTTTGGGGTAAATACCTTGCAGTAGAATTCCTAGGTCATATTTTTAACTTCTTGAGGAACCTCCAAACTGTTTCCGGAGGTAGAGCCTCCATTTTTTTTTATTGCATCTCCTTAATAACCTTTTGATTTCAACTTGGTAATATTTTTGTTCTTTTATTTCTGCGGAAAGGGATTCTCCAGTGTCTTTTGTGCTTTGTTCAAGCCCAGCTAGTATTTTTATAGTTGTTATTCCAAACTCTAATTCTGCCATCTTACTTATATCCATACTGATTAGGTCCCTGCCAGTCAGTAGTACCTCCTGTTCTCTTATTTCAGGTGAGTTTTTCCATCTAGTCATTCTGTCTAGAGAAGAATAGAAAGTGAGAGAACAAAATACTAAAATAACAAAAACAACCCCAGAGAAATATAATCTTAAACCAATGAGAAGAGACCAGAAACCAAAATAAATAAATAAATAAAAGAAAAATTTTAAAAGAGAGAGAATATAATCGGACAGGTGTTGAGAACAGAGCAATACACTAGATTCTGGGTATATTTTGGTCTGTTTGCTGGAGGGAACTACATCCCAAAATTGTAAAGAAAGAAAAAAATAACGTTAAACACTGTGAAAGGATAGAATGTAACTATAAAAATTGAAATTAAAAAAGTTTAAAAAACCTGAGATGATAAAATGAGAAATTGGTTGAAATGGAAAAAGAAAAAGAAAATTAAACTTGAAAGATTAAGGAGCCATGAGTCCTATATAGTATTTTCCCCCAGCACTAGAGTTTTTCAGTTCTCTGTGATTGGTTAAACTTGATTCTAGGGGGAAGTTGTTGCTGATTTTCTGGAGGAGGGGCCTGTTGAGCTTGAGCTGATTCTCAGAGGTATTTGCCCTGGTGGTATTGAACTGCCCTTGCGAGGGGGCCAGGCTAAGTAAGGGCTTCCAGATTCCTCTTTGTGGCTTTTGCAGTGCTTGAGAGGATTAGAATGAAAATGTGAGCCTCCCAGTGTCCAGCCCAGAGCTGAAAGCGGGCACCCTCCACTCTTCAGTGTGCCCTCACAGCAAAGCTGTCAATCACTCTTGTCTCCCTGGTTTCTGTGTGCACTCTGTATACGCCCAGCCTTTGAAAATTTTTATTTCAGCCATGCAACCCCCTTTGGAGTTTCCAAACTTTGCAGTCTCCTGTGGCATCCATTCATGCTGCTCCTCCAGGGGAAGGGAGGAGGTTTTGCCCTGGATTTTCTGTGTGTTGGGCCCCTGCTCTAAGAGCCGTTACCCAATGGGATGGGGTTTGTGGTTAATGGCAACACTGAGCTGAAAGCCCCCTCCTCTGCTCTTTGATTGCAGCTGGCTTCCCTGCTGAAACACCTGGGAACTCTCCCATACTCAGGCACCCCATTCTTTCTGTGACCTCGGGGATCCTGAGGTCTGGCAGTTCTACCTAGGATTCCGACCTACTTCTCCACCTGAGTGCTTTTCAAGCAGGGATGTCCCTCACCAGATTGGACTTATAAAAGTTCCAGTTTGCACGCCACTGCTATATCACTTTCTGATAAGCGGTTTATGCCCCCCACCCCACCAAGAGTTTATCTTCCCATATATCATCTTGGATTCATTTCTCCACGCCACACCGCCTACCTTGCAGAACGTGGTCACTTTTCTATTTGTAGAATTATAACAGTTCTTTTCTTAGATCTCAGGTTGAGTTCACAGGTGTTCAGAATGATTTGAAACCTCTCGCTGAATTCCAGGGACTGGACAAAACTATGGTCCCCTATGGCTCTGCCATATTCCTCTTCTTCCAGAAATTTTGTATATTTAATAGACCAATATTAATTGTACTTTTTATCAGATTTATCTAAATAGCATTACATGTATTTCTTCTGTTACCTAAGATTAACATAAGTAGGGATTTATTTTATTTATGTGATTATCTTTCTATTTAAGCAATCCCTAACTTACTTTTATTCTCTAATAGTGGTTTTATATTAAATTTTTTAAATTAATTTCTTTTCAGTGTAACAGAATTCATTGTTTATGCACCACACCCAGTGCTCCATGCAATTTGTGCCCTCCATAATACCCACCACCTGGGTCCCCCAACCTCCCACCCCCCGCCCCTTCAAAACCATCGGATTGTTTTTCAGAGTCTGTAGTCTCTCATGGTTCATCTCCACTTCCAATTTCCCTCAACTCCCTTCTTCTCTTGAGAGTCAATTATCATATGGTTTCACTTATTTGTGGAGCACAACAACATGGAGGACATAATAGTGTTATTTTAAGTTCACACTTCATAAGCTATATATAATTCCTACAATAATGTCTCTTGTTTAACTTGAACATTATAAATAATATTTTACTTATTTCAGATGCAGCAGGAGTTGGAAAAAAATATAGCTAGAGGAGTAGAGGAAGGTATGTTGCCAAATTTCTGAATTAAGATGGTCATTGATTTCTGAAATAGACTATGAATGGTAAATGGCATTGCTTTCCATCGTTTGGATAATAGGTACTATGTAAAAATTTTTAATATATATCTAATAAAAATGTAAAACATAAACATAATGAGAAATATACTTATTCCTCATTTAGTCATTGTGTTTCAGACTTTAAAAAAAAATCTCCAAATGCCTATTTATCTGTTATTTCAAGCTGTAATCTTCCTTCACTTCTGCCATCCCTCTGGAACTGTGAACCTGAATATGTGGGCTTTCTCAAATCCTTGTTTCTGCTAATGATATGCCCCCCCCCAAAAAAAAACAGTCTTGTCTTAGGTAATACTTAGTTAAGCAATTATAGTTCAAATAGCTGTCACTTGACAGGTGACATTTAAATCTTCAGTCATTGATTTTCTCATTAATTACCTTTTGCCCTTGGGTAAAATTCCAAGCTCCGTACATGGAATAAAAACTCCCAAATCAGTTTGGTTCTAGCCAGATTTTTCAAACTTTCTCTATCACTAACATTTACCCTACTCTGCTGCTTTGCTCTCGCACCTCTTCAGCGTCGACTACTTGCAATTCCACAAGTGTTCTTCCTCACTCTCTGTGTATGTTCTTTGTATATGCGTCTTCCCTCTACCTGGCACACTTCTTCCCTGTCCTTCAGGTATCAACTTACATATACCCTCCACCAAAAAGCAGACAATATTGACAGAAAACTAGGATTTTCCTTCTGTGTGTTCTTATGTTCAACTCTGAAAGTTGCCTGTTTGATTTTTCAGTCTGTCGTATATGATTGTTCACGGGTGGGCTCTGTTATCATCTTGTAATGAGAAAAACAGAAGCTCTGATATTTATCCACAATAGCAATTACCTCAGTGGGCAACCACGAGCAAAATACATTTAAAAGTAATCTTGTATTTTATATTGTAGTTGTATTAGATATTTTTCATTCTTCATAACACTCATAAGGCTTCAACTTTGTTTTTTTACTAACATTTAGTTAAGAATGAAGTATTGTAGATAAAGACTAATTTTTTTCCTTTTCAGCTTATGCTGAATTTGAATCACACTCATCTGTTGGGGCCACCTCTTTAGAATCTACTTTTGAAAGACATACAAGTTATGATGATGTACTGGAATCATACAGAGATTACTCACAGTTTCTGAAGAAAAAGTATAGCATCTGAAAGATAAATAGTAAAAAATTATTTACTGGATGTTTATACAACATTTTAATTGTTTCCTATTAAATGGATGATATGTAAAAATCTTCATTAAAGGAACATATTTTTGGATCATGTGTGTAATGAAAGTTTATATAATATTTTAAGCTATGTTTCTTGGCAGCTAATTAACTTTTAAGCAGATTTTTTATGTGGAAATCAGCATTATGGGTTTTACATGCTCCAGGCTGCCCAAATACCAGCTTTCTAAACAGCACCCAACCAACCCAAGTTTTCATGAATACTTCAGTCATGTTAATTGATAACTTTTTGGTATTTCCCAATTTTTATTACTACATATGAACCTAGAGATTTAGACAGACATTATTTTGATATATTGCTGCTAAGTTTATTGTCAATGTTTGCATGTATTCTAATTTTTATAGTGCCATAAAACCTATGTATGATTTTAGTTTTAAATACTGATTCTGGGGCACCTGGGTGGCTCAGTGGGTTGGGCCTCTGCCTTCAGCTCAGATCATGGTTTCATGATGCTGGGATCGAGCCCCACATCAGGCACTCTGCTCAGAGGGGAGCCTGCTTCCATCTCTCTCTCCATCTACCTCTCTGCCTACTTGTGATCTCTCTCTCTCTCTCTGTCAAATAAATAAATAAAATCTTTTCAAAAAATAAAATAAATGGATAAATAAATAAATACATTCATAGCTCTTCCCCCATGGTGAAATAAGATTTGCCTAAGGCTTTTCACCTTTTCTGTTTATTTTTTATTTACTTTTTGAGAACAGTCTTAACATTAGAAGAAGAAAAAAGAACTTTTACCCCAGAACCATTTGCAAGACAATTGTTAAATTAAGCCTGATTCCCATAGCGTTTATATCCTACAAGTCAGTACATTCCACATAACTACGGTACAACCTTGACAATCAGACAATTAATTCTAATACAGTTGACTTTTGAATAATGCAGGGGTTAAGGGCACTGACCCTTTGCAGTCAAAAATATGTGAATAACTTTTGACTCCCCAAGAGTACTGTTGACCAGAAAACTTACTTGTACAAAAACAGTTAATTAACCTGTGTACTATATTTTTATGATAAAGTAAGCTAGAGAAAAGAAAATGTTATTAAAATCATAAGGAAGAGGGGGCACCTGGGTGGCTCAGTGGGTTAAAGCCTCTGCCTTTGACTCAGGTGATGATTCCAGGGTCCTGGGATCGAGCCCCACATTGGGCTCTCTGCTCAGCAAGGAGCCTGCTTCCTCCTCTCTCTCTCTGCCTGCCTCTCTGCCTACTTGTGATCTCTCTCTCGCTCTCTGTCAAATAAATAAATAAATAAATAAATAAAAATCTTTTAAAAAATCATAAGGGGGGTGCCTGGGTGGCTCAGTGGGTTAAACCTCTGCCTTCAGCTTAGGTCATGATCTCAGGGTCCTGGGATCGAGCCCCACATCGGGCTCTCTGCTCAGTGGGGAGCCTGCTTCTCCCTCTCTCTCTGCCTGCCTCTCTGCCTACTTGTGATCTATCAAATAAATAAATAAAATCTTTAAAAAAATCATAAGGAAGAGAAAATACACTTATAGTACTGTCATGTATTTATTGAAAAAATCTTCATATAACTGCACCCATTCAAACCATGTCAACTATACATTCTTTTTTTTTTTTTTTAAGATTTCATTTATTTACTTGACACAGAGAGACAGTGAGAGCACAAGTGGGCAGAGTGGCAGGCAGAGAGAGATGGAGAAGCAAGCTCCTTGCTGAAAACAGACACTGATACAGAACACCATCCCAGGACCCTGGGATCATGACATGAGCCCAAGGCAGTTGCTTAACCGACTGAGCCACCTAAGCACACTATACGTTCTATCATTTAATCATTTAGTCCTCATGCTCTTTTTAAGTTTTGTCACTTGTCTGTAATATCCTTTACAGCAAGAAAGTTCCTGTTCAGAGCCATGTATTTAATTCAGATGTTGTGTCTCTTAGTCTCTTTCAGTTTTGAACAGTTCCTTAGTCAGTCTTTCCCGGATTTTCATGACTTTTAATCTTTTGAATAGTTAATTCCAGTAATGTAGAATGTCTTTCAGTGCAGGTTTTTCTTATGTTTCCTTATGATAAAATTCAGATCAGGGATGCCTGGGTGGTTCAGGTCAATATCCCGGGGTTCTGGGATTGAGTCTCGCATTGGGCTCCTAATAAAGGAGCCTAATAAAGGGAGAAGTCTAATGTTAGTTGAGACTGTTCTGCACACGCAGCATTTGGTTTGACAAAAAGTGCTGGAGTGCTTATGAAGGACCAGATGTTTGTCAAGTGTGGGGAGTGGGCCCTTGTGGGGGAATCCATTTTAGATACTGTACAAAAGGGTTGCTTAGAGGTACAGGGAGGCCTCAGAAGAAGACAATCCAAAATGGATCTCTGAATTCCTTAAGAGTTAAGAAGAAAGAAAGCCCGACAGAATGGATTGCGTTCACTCAGGCAAAGGAGTTGCTGGGGCGAACAGCCATGGGTACAGAAGTGCCCGTGAGAGGAAGTCAGCATGAAAATAACTGCTGGGCACCTGGCTGGCTCTGTCAGTAGACCATGTGACTCTTCATCTTGGGATCATGAGTTTAAGCCCCATATTAGGTGTGTAGCCTACTTTAAAACAAAAACCTAAAATAATAAAATGATTGCCAAATGCAGCCTGTTCCAAAGCATCGTAGCCAGATAAGAACTCAGTCACCCCCTATAGTTTTAACTCTGGCAAGGTCAAGCCATACACAGCCAACTGAGAGGAGGAATGGAATTAGTCAGGAAAGAAGAAAAGGACCATGCCGGCCTTCTAACCCTTCTGCAGATGGTTAGCCTGTAGCCTGGCCTGGCTTATGAACTCTTGACGTTTGGTGTTTTTATAATTTTGTGGGGCTGACATTCTGTTTTAGTGCCTTACAAGTTCAAACAACTCGATGGACTTTCTATTAAAGTAAGCTTTTTCAATCTGGATTGGTAGAAAAATATCTGAATATTTAAGAGACTAGTGGGAGATGATTTTGCTGGGTGATTTTATCCCGTGAGTTAAAAAAATTGGTTACAGGGGCACCTGAGTCGCTCAGTGAGTTAAAGCCTCTGCCTTCGGCTCAGGTCATGATCTCAGAGTCCTGGGATCAAGCCCTGCATGGGGCTTTCTGCTTAACAGGGAGACTGCTTCCTCCCTCTCTCTCTGCCTGCCTCTCTGCCTACTTGTGATCTCTGTCTGTCAAATAAATAAATAAAATCTTTAAAAAATATAGTGGTTACGTATATTAAGATTTTTGGGGTGCTTGGCTGGCTCAGTCAGGAGAGTGTGATTCCTGATCTTGGGGTTGTGAGTTCAGGCCCCAAACTGGATGTAGGGATTACTAAGAAAAAAAAACAAATAAACTTTAAAAAAAAAAAGATGTTTGAGCAATTTTTTTTGGTGCTATAATTCCACTGATGCGATTATTCAAAACCTGAAATAGTTTTGTCACAATTATGTATGGGATATATATATGAATATATGTCACCGTTAACTTTTTAAGCAAAGCTTTATTGTTTTGGTATATTTAATATGATCTTTTATTGTACTATATTACAGCTTCATATTCTTTCCCCTTAAAATTGCTATGAAGTTTTGTTCTGTTATCTTCCCATAATTTTTACCAGAATTAATACTGTTAATACTGAAAGAGCTAATCCAGGAATTTAGTAGAATCATCTATTTTTATTTTTATTTTTATTTTTTTAATATTTTATTTATTTGACACACAGAGAGAGAGAGAGATCACAAGCAGGCAGGCAGGGGGTGGGGGAAGCAGGCTTCCTGCTGAGCAGAGAGCCCGATGCGGGGCTCCATCCCAGGACCCTGAGATCATGACCTGAGCAGAAGGCAGAGGCTTAACCCACTGAGCCACCCAGGCGCCCCTATCTATTTTTATTATTGCTGAATTAATAAGGCAAGAGAAATCCTTTCTGATGATTGCTTTTAGTTGGTCACAGCTCTTATTTCCCCCTTCATTCTGTTGATAACACTTCTGTGATTTTGTTAAAAATTCAGGAATTATCTTGTGGCATACTTCTTTGCTTTTTAATATTGGTAAACTCTGATGTTATTTCTTTGGGTCTTTCAGCTTCTCTCCATTTTCTTGTCATCTAGATGCTGTTGATCTCTTAGTCTTTCTTCCCAGCCCTTCTGTTAAGGCTGTATGTCCCCCTGTTCTCTGTTTCTCCAGAGCACAACACCTGTACTTTAGCAATAACCTGTCCTCGAATTTATTCTGTGTCGACCTCCTGCCACCTGATGGTGAGTTCTAGGAGCAGTATTGAACATATTTGTATCTCTAGGGCTAACTGAGGTGCTGTATAGGTAGTCAGCTAATAACATTTTCTGTGAATGAAAAAATACTAGTCATTCAGTAGGTTCTAGAGCACTAGAATAGAAGGTTCAGATTCTCCATAGAAAGTTAAATAAAGCTGTAGAGACTATTATGTGACTTTCATTCCTGAAAATACCCTAGTGAGTAGAACAGCAACAGGAGATACCCTTTATGTGACTGAAATGTCTTCTTGTAGAGGAACATCTGATTTCTTTTTTAGAAGATAAAAAATGCAAGGTCGGATTGTGTGCCAGGTTTATAATGTATCTGATATGCAGAAGGACCTGTCAAAAAGAAGAAGACATCTAGCATATGAAATTCTTTAAGGTATTTTGGATTTCATATAAGATGTGCTTTATCTTGGGGTGCCTGGGTGGCTCAGTGGGTTAAAGCCTTTGCCTTCGGCTCAGGTCATGATCTCAGGGTCCTGGGATAGAGCCCCGCATCGGGCTCTCTGCTCAGCAGGGAGCCTGCTTCCCCCTCTCTCTCTGCCTGCCTCTCTGCCTACTTGTGATCTCTGCCTGTCAAATAAATAAATAAAATCTTTAAAAAAAAATAAAAGATGCGCTTTATCTTTTGGTCAACCAGTTGCTGCCATTAATGTTCTAAATTAAGTGTCTTAACATAAATTTATTATTAATGAAAGTCTCTTAAAATTCAACCTCAGGGGACAGAATTTCATGAATCTTTCATATATTTGTCTGTAGTGCTGGGAGATACCAGACATCATTTTAAAAACTAGAGAGGGTGGACTTAGAGAGCGGGCAGAGGAAGAACAGGTGAATGAAACTCGAATTTAAAGATTTCCTCTTTACAATGTGAAATTATACTTCATCCCTTGGGTGACCTCTACAGTGACCTGCCATTTCCTGAGATCATTATGTAGCAGAAAGGATTAACAATTATTATTTTAGACACTGAGCCTATTCCGTTTCATATAGACAAATATTTCCAAATTGCCCTTCATAGGGAATATACCAATGTTTATGCCTACAAAAACCAGTCTATTATTAGGTTCAGTTGGCTATGAGTAGTACATCATTAATTTTTGATGTAGTGTTCGGTGATTCATTAGTTGCATATAACACCCAGTGCTCATCACAACACGTGCCCTCCTTGATACCCATCACCCAGTTACCCCATCGCCCCTCCCCGCTCCTCTCTGAAACCCTGAGTTTGTTCCTGGAGCCCATAGCCTCTCACAGTTTGTCTCCCTCTCTGATTTCTCCCCCTTCAGTTTTCCCTTCCTTTCCCTTTGGCTCTCCATCTTATTCCTTATGTTCAACATATAAGTGAAACCATGTGATATTTGTCTTTCTCTGCTTCACTTATTTCACTTAGCATAATCCCCTCCAGTTCCATGCATGTGGATGCAAATCCTTTCTGATGGCTGAGTAATATTCCATTGTACCACATCTGCTTTATCCATTCATCTCTTGAAGGGCATCTTGGCTCCTTCCACAGTTCAGCTATTGTGGACATTGCTGTTATGAACATTAGAATGCATGTGCCCCTTCTTCTCACTACATCTGTATCTTAGGGGTAAATACCCAGTAGTGCAATTGCTGGGTCATTGGGTCGTTATTTTTAACATCTTGAGGAACCCCCATATTTCAAAACCAGTCTTTAGAATGTTGATCTTTTTATGTCAGATTTTAAAAGACGTACTATAATGGAGCTGTAATTGGCATTTTCATTAATTAATACGGAGTGAAATTAAATATCTTCTCCTATATTAAAAAAAAAATTCTCTGGTAGTTAATCACATCCTTGCCAAATTCTTTACTCACCATGCTTGCACAAGTAAAAGCCACAGGTTCCATTAATTATGTGTTAGGACCATGTAAAGTGGGTGACCTTGTTCTCATATTCCCTTAGGAAGAAAGTATTGAAGCTGAGTTTTGTTTACTGCACACATCTAATGGATTTTCAGTTGAATTGTACCATTAGTAATCAGATGCAGTCATTTTTGGGAGTTAAAAATAATGAAATAGATTATTTGATGTTACAAAGAAGTGAAAAATCTCCCATTTTCCAGATCCCTTGTTTCTCCTATATTATCCTGTGAACTTACCAAGTGATCAGATAAATCAGGATGTTTTTGTGAATAGATGGGCATCTCCTGAATAGGTCCTGAGTACAAACAGATGTGGTCAAAATTCCAAAAAAAAGTATGTGTGGGACACCTGGGAGGCTCAGTCAGTTAAGCGTTTGCCTTTGGCTCAGGTCACAATTCCCGGGTCCTGGGATTGAGTCCCGCATCGGACTCTCTGCCTGCTGCTCCCCCTGCTTGTGCTCTCATGTTCTCTCTGGCAAATGAATAAATAAAATATTTTTTTAGCAAGTGTACATCACATGAACTCTCAAGGAAACAGATGTATAGTGAGCCTCTCTGTAGCTGCCATCTTACTGCGTTTAAGTGGATACATTTCACTTAATGAGCTTATCCTTCGTGTTTCATCCTTCCTGTGCTGCAGAAATGATTTTAGGCTCTCACCTCAAATTTCGCCACCCTTCACAGTCCTGAAAGTAGGCTAAAGACCAGCTGTTCTTAAACCTGAGATGTTATGTCTCTGTAACTCCTCGAAATTATGAACTAGGTGATGACAAAGACAGAGGTGTCAGAAGTAAGGAAATGAGACAAAATAGAAAGGTATTCAGAGAACTTGGTTGCTAAAGGATTTTCAAGAAGAACAAAAGAGAGACTCTTGTTTTTTATTATTTTGAAATAATCACAATTAGCTAAAAAACCATAATCAGTTGTAAAAAATATGAAATGACAGCGATGATAAGAAATTTGTGGTTCAAGTAATGTGAAGCCTGGTGTAAAATCTTCATGGATGTGGAAACACAGCCCTCACTAGTTAGAATGGCAAATTGCCAGTATTAGTTCCGCTATGACAAAGGTTCAATTTTTAAAAATTTTGATGAAAAATCATGTTTCATGCTACTATAGCAGAAAACAACAGATTTCAGAATTTACGCAGCTGATATCATATACTTTGATTATTATATAACCGATTTTTTTTTCCTGTTTGGGAAATTAGGCAGATGTGTTTCCCTGTACCCTCTCTCCACATAAGCTAATGCCTTTTGTATACCTTTTAAAATTTTTGTTAGATTTTAAGATGCTTAAGTTTAATGCTTCTTGGTGTTATAAAAGGTCTTCAGATCTCCTTATATAAAATGTAAAGAGTTTTTGGAGGAATAAATAGAAGGAAAAAGAATGTCTCTTGGTTAGGCTTCATAAAAATACACTATTTCCAAAAGTGAGATATTACTATGTGCCTATCCCAAGTCCCGGATTTAGTTTTATCCACCAGAGCTTTTGGTTTCTTAGAACGGATTATATTGTTAACATGTTTTATCAATCACATGTGATACAAAAGCGGTATCTTGAATTTGTGCTTAATTTGGGGGAAGTATTTCTTTAAATGGATAACACTGATTTGTTTTTTGAAAAGATTTACATAAATTGTAACAATGGGGAAGATTTTTTTCACAAGGACTTTCAGACTGTTTCCTAGGTACCTAATAATATTTGCATGAAGTAATCCATATAACGGGTAAATATGATGATCTGTAAGGTGGTGAGTATATCAAGATTCCAGTGGACTAAATTATGACAGAACTAAAGGGCAAATGTCTTGAGGTAAGATGATGAAGTTGAACCTACTGTCCGGATCAGGTAAGAGAAGAAGGCTGGTACTCATGGTTAATTTGCGAACTGGTTATATCTTGTGATCATTTACAAAAAAATTTTAGTTCCTTTATTATAAACAAATAATGTTTATCATTCATGCTAATCCTTTTTTTCTATATTTTCACTTATATTAAGCGTATTCGGTCACAGATTTTATGCGGCCAAATGTATTGATACCTTCTTTTATAGCTTCTGTTGTTTGAAAAATCTGTCACTCATCAGTAATACCACTCATGTATGTTTTTTTCTGAAATATTTAATGGTTTAATGGTTTCGTTAAAAGGAGTAAACACTTTTACTAATAGGGTTTATTTTGGTGTATGTGTTGAGCTGTGTAGGTAGGTTCTGCTCACTAATTTTTTTCTAGAGTATTTTTATTTTCCATCGATTATTCTTTTGTAGACAACATAGCATTTAATAATTACATTTTTGGCCGCCGCCGCCGCTGCCCTTTTCCCGGCCGGCGGCCGCCGCTGCTGGTGCCGCCGCCGCCACCTCCAAGTTGCAAGCGGAGCGGAGGCCGGGACGGAGCGCGAGCGCCGCCCGCCCCGCCACCCCGCGGGCAGCTCCAGGGCCCGGCCGGCTCGGCCGGCGCCCCCCCGCCCCGTACCCCCAGCCCGCCCGCCCCCGCGGGCCCAGCCTGGCGTGACCGCCTACCGCCTCCTCTGCCCGCCGCTCCGCGCCCCCCGCCACGCCGCCGCCCTCTGCGCCCCGCGGCGCACCCCCCCCCCCATTCCGCCCGCCATGCCCGGCCCGGCTGCTGGCAGCAGGGCCCGGGTCTACCCGGAGGTGAACAGCCTGAGGAGCCGCAAGTACCGGGGCTATGAGGCTCAGGTCCCGAGCTGGGGTGATCAAGATGATTACCAACTGGTTGGAAAACTTGGTCGGGGAAAGTACAGTGAAGTATTTGAGGCCATCAACGTCACCAACAATGAGAGAGTGGTTGTAAAAATTCTCAAGCCAGTGAAGAAAAAGAAGATAAAACGAGAGGTTACGATTCTGGAGAACCTTCGTGGTGGAGCAAATATAATTAAGCCGATTGACACTGTGAAGGACCCTGTGTCAAAGACCCCAGGTTTGGTATTTGAATATATCAATACTACAGATCTTAAGCAACGTTAGCAGATCCTGACAGACTTTGATATCCGGTATGATAAGTATGAGCTACTTAAGGCCCTGGATTCCTGCCACAGCCAGGGAATCAGGCCCAGGGATGTGAAACCTCACAATGTCATGATGGATCACCAGCAGAAAAAGCTGCGACTGATAGGCGGGTCTGGCAGAGTTCCACCATCCTGCTCAGGAGTACAATGTCCATGCAGCCTCCAGATATTTCAAGGGCCCGGAGCTCCTTGTGGACTATCAGATGTATGATTACAGCTTGGACATGGGGAGTTTGGGCTGGATGTTAGCAAGCATGATCTTTCGAGAGGAGCCCTTCTTTCACGGACAGCACAGCTATGACCAGCTTGTTCGCATTGCCAAGGTTCTGGCTACAGATGAGCTGTATGGGTATCTGAAGAAATATCACATAGACCTAGATCTGCGCTTCAACGATATCCTGGGACAACATTCACGGAAACGCTGGGAAAACTTTATCCATAGTGAGAACAGACACCTCGTCAGCCCCGAGGATCTAGATCTTCTGGACAAACTTCTGCGATAGGACCATCAACAGAGACTGACTGCCAAAGAGGCCATGGAGCACCCGGACTTCTACCCCGTGGTGAAGGAGCGGTCCCAGCCTTCTGCAGACAACGCTGTGCTTTCCAGTGGCCTCACGGCAGCCCCCTCGCGGACTTGGAAGGCGATGGGTAATGCGGCATTGATGCTTGCCAATAAAACCGACCAACCAAACCCAAATCTTGAAGGAAAACTACAATGTGATAAAAAGAAATTCTAGTCATTCCTTCTAAACGCAAAGAAGAGTAAAGTCCTAACTGTCTGTCAAAAAGAAAGAAATGCCCCAGTACTAGTCTACAGGGAGCTGCCATTATGGCGGCAGGACGATGCCCAGAGTTCAGGATCTTTGGAATGCATGGGAGAGGAGAGACTCGGAGTTGTTGTCCATTTACCTTTATTTAACAGGAGCCCACTGTTGAATTAACCCGTTCAGTCAACAAGCTCTGAATATCTGACTTCCTGTCTATTCCACTGTGGTCTGGGTTTCCTTTGGCGTGAGATTCAGGCTCAAGATTTAGCAAAACGTCAGCAGTCTATACTGACACACCAGCCTCATTGATGAAAAGGAGATATTAAAACAGAGACAGTATTTTTTTTAGGCTCTTTTACAAATTCATGTTTTATGTATTTTTTGGTGACATGAGCTCTCTGGGAAATGGACCTCACCCCTGCAATTTTCTTCTAAGTGTATTCATTTGGGAGCAAACTGCAGGCACTCAAAAAAGGCCCCTTTGCCGTCAGCAGGCATCACTTGAAACCTTGTGATGCTGTGAACAGGTCCCTCTGTCTCATCAAAAGTTGGATGCGAAGTGCATAACTTGGAGCTCACTGTAACCTTTATTGATTTGCCTAACCATAAAATCTTGTTGCTATTTTTTCCGTGTAGCCTTTTTTTTCTTTTTGCAGCCTTGTAAGGAAAACCTCACCATTTCCCAGCACATACATCCCTATGTGTGCACCTGTTTTCATGCACCTCTCTGAAATAGAGACTTTCTGGTCATAACCATAATGAAAGCTGGAAAGTCGGTCTTCAGGCAGGTTGGGGAATGGGGAAACATCCTATTAGAATGTATTTAGGAAAAGACTTATTGAGTGAGAAAAATGTACTCTTCTCCCACTCCCCACCCTTTTTGCCTTTTTATCCCCATGAGAAGCAATTTCCTTTATAATCAGGGTAAGCTGCATTTGGAAGCTCCAAGAGGTCATATGTGAACATGATGGCAGAGGTGTCCTTCTCACGGGCAGGGACTGGGGTCGTGTGTGCAGGTCCAGCCCGTTCCCCAGTGACTGAGCAATCATCATCTGGGGGGGTCTGGGGGGTTAGTTGGAGCTCCTGGAGCCAGTGTCAAAGCTCAGGATCCATTGTGCCAGCCTTCGTGTTAGCAAAGGAAGCTAGATTCTGCCTTAAAAAGTAAACAGGCTGATTTCATTTTGGGGACTTGTCACCAGTCTGGTTTGCAAGCAGTCTCCTCCCTCAGCTGCAGAGCCATGCCACAGCTGTGGGGACTTCAAGCTAGGCTAGAGCTTGAGGTGTCAACCCACATCAGAGCGTAGGATTTCTTTGTTAACTATTTAATAATGCCACACATTTTTATAAGGTTAGATTGTTTGTTTGAAAACATCTGTTTACATCCCGTATTCCAATAAAATCGTGTTGGTATTGGTCGCAAAAAAAAATTATATTTTTACATTTGTGAATTATATATTTTATACTTTATTATCTAATGCTGAAAGCTTCATTTGTTAATCTTTAAACATATTTATTTTTTTAAGATTTTTATTTGAGATAGAGCGAGAGTGAGTGAGAGAGAGAGTATTGCCGGGGGGGGGGGGCGGATAGTGGCGGGACAGAGGGAGAAGGAGAAACAGGCTCTCCACTGAGCAGGGACCCCAACATGGGGCTTAATTCCAAGACCCTGGGATCTTGACCTGAGCTGAAGGCAGACACTTAACCGACTGAGCCACCCAGGTGCCCCAATCTTTAAACACATTTAAAGCTATTTTATTGTTTTAACTAGAAACAAATTACTATGTGCAAAGCAACACACAATTTATCACTGAAAAATCAGAAAATATAAATAAGAAAATAAGTATGTAGTGGTATTAATCCCTGGAAGTCTCCCAACATTGGCTTCCCAACATGCAAGGATCTGAGGGGTGATGCTAAATTCTCACCTATCTCCTTCCCATTGGAGGGCTTTTGAGTCCCCACTTGAGTCCCAGGTTGGAGACTGAGCTACTTAATTTGCTTATGTTGAAAAAGTCTGGCAACAAAGAGGATACCTATAACAACTCTCTGGGCACCAACTCCTTATGAAATTTGGTGCCAACTCCTATGTTTGGCACACAGATTCTGGGACAAATAAAAAATATTTTAAAATTTAATGAAGTAGAGATGCCCATTCATTTTTCTGTTGAAAATAGGAAGTTCATCGAGTGATCGACTTTAGTCATGAGAAAGTGTACTACCAGCATGTACTTTCCCCTATAGGAAAGAATGACATGAGTGGGAACGGTTTGAATTAAAGAATTAAAGTAATAAATTCTACCCATTGGGAGTTCTATGGTATTTATCTTTCTCCAGCCTCTTTCACTTAGCATTATACTCTCTAGCTCCACCCATGCTGTGCACACGGCAAGATTTCCTTCTTTTTATGGCTGAATAATAATCCATTGTATGTAATATGTGGACACACACACACACACACACACACACCTTCTTTATCCATTCATCTATCTATGCACACTGGCTGCTTCC
Source organism: Martes martes (assembly GCF_963455335.1). Lineage (NCBI taxonomy): Eukaryota > Metazoa > Chordata > Mammalia > Carnivora > Mustelidae > Martes > Martes martes. The sequence continues at coordinate 100,083,721 of NC_137895.1, read as the reverse complement.
GTAACTTGGCTATTGTAAATAATGCTACAGTAAACATAGGAGCGCACATATCCCTTTGAATTAGTGTTTTTGTATTTTGGGGGTAAATACCCAATAGTGTGATTGCTGGATCATAAGGTAGTTCTGTCTTTAACTTTGTAAGGAAATATCATACTGTTTTCCACAGTGGCTGCACCACTTCGCATTCCTACCAACAGCGCACCAAGTGTCCTTTTCCTCCGTATGGTCAGCAACACATGTTGTTCCTTGATTTTTGTTTTTAGTCCTTCGAACAGGGGTGAGGTGACATCTCATTGTGGTTTTGATATACATTTTCCTGGTCATGAGAGATGCTGAGCATATTTTCATGTGTCTGTTGGCCATCTAGATGTCTTCTTTGGAAAAATGTTCATGTCTTCTGCCCATTTTTTAACTGGATTGTTTGGGTTTTGGGTGTTGAATCGTAGAACTTTTCTTTAAATATATCTATGTTGCATACAAACCTTTTATAAGATCCTTGCAAATATCTCTTCCCATTCAGTAGGTTATCATACAGTTCTGTTGATTGTTTCCTTTGCTGTGCAGAAGCTTTTTATTTGATGTAGTCCTGATAGTTTATTTTTGCTTTAATTTCCCTTGCCTCAGGAGGCATATCTAGAAAAAGGTTGGTACAGCCAATGTCAGAGATCACTGCCTGTACTCTCGTCCAGGATTTTTATATTCTCAGGTCTCACACCTAGGTTCTTAATTCATTTTGAGTTTATTTTTGTGTGCACTGAAACAAAGTGGTCCAGGTTCATTCTTGCTGGCCAGTTATCCCAACACATTTGTTTAAGAGACTGTTTTGCTGCTGGTCGGATATTCATTCCTCCTTTAGAAGATTAATTGACCATATAATTGTGCATTTATTTCTGGGCTTTCTGTTCTGTTCTGTTGATCTGTGTGCCTGTTTCTGTGCTACTACTATACTCTTGATTATTATAGCTTTGTAATAGAACGTGAAGTCTGAAATTGTGAGACCTCCAGTTGTTACCTTTTTCAAGATTACTTTGGCTATTTGGGGTCTTTTTTTTGGTTCCATATAAATTTTGGGATTCTGTGTTCTAGTTCTGTGAGAAGTGCTGTTGCTATTTCTATAGGGATTGCATTAAATCTGTAGATTGCTTTTGGTGGTATAGACATTTTAACCATAGTTGTTATTCTGGAACAGCGGGGTGGCTCAGTTTGTGAAGTGCCTGCCTTCAGCTCAGTTAGGATCCTGGGGTTCTGGGATCCAGTCCCGCATGGGGCTCCCTGCTCAGTGGGGAGCCTGCTTCTCCCTCTCCCTCTGCCACTCCCCCTGCTTGTGTTCACTCTCTTTGTCAAATAAATAAAATCTTTAAGAAAATAAAAAAAAAAAACTTGTCCTTCTAATTTAAGAGCATGGAGTGTTTTTCGATTTCTTTGTGTTATCTTCAGTTTCTTTCATCAGTGCTGTGTAATTTTCAGAGTACAGTTCTTTTACCTCTTTGGTTAAGTTTATTCCTAGGTATGTTACTGGTTTTGGCATACATTTTTCTATTAAGTTTCTGGGTGCTGTTCCTCCTTTATGGACAGTCTTGGATGCTATCTCTAATTGCAAATTCTTTTTTTTAATTTTGGGTTGTAAACTGATCTTAAATGTAGATTGGTTAATTTATGGCAGTTCTATGAAGACCTGATTGTGGAAATACCTTTCTGTAGAGCAGGTGGATTTGATCATATTAATATTTTGGCTAGCCAGTGTAAGTTCAGACTCTGACTTTTTGGTAGCATAGGCCAGAAGTTGGATTTTTTTTTTTCATAAGTGGCCATTTATTTTGATTTTTATTCTTCTTCCCCTCCTAGTGCATATTAGCCTCCCTCATGGCTTTTTCATCAGTTGGGGGAGCTCTGTCTCCTGTCCCTTGGGGCAGCCTCAGGAGAATCTGTGTAGAAATCTCACTTGCAGTTATTTTATAATTTTATAATTTTCTTACAATTTTCTTCCATATCGTCCATCATTGTGGGATCTTTGGCAGAAAATGGTCTTACTTAGTTCACCATGCTGTCAGAGTATTCTTAAGAATAGATTACAAAAAAAAAAATAGGTTACAAGTTGAATTTTCTGTTTCCCCACACATGAAGATTTTTTGTTCTAGATTTTGCTAACTTTTTCTTTAAATGGCTAGATTGCAAGTACTTTAGGCTTTGTGGGTCCTATAGTCCTGTATCTACTCTGTAATTATAGCATGAAAGCAGCCATAAATAATACAAGATAACTGAGTTAGGCTGTATTCCAATAAATATTCATTTACAAAATCAGCCACTGGGCTGGATTTTTCCCATAGGTCATATTTTGCTGACCTCTGGTTAAATGAAATTTTTATTTTGATTCTCTAAACAAATCAGGAATATATGAATATATGGTTCTTTATAAAAACATATGAATTTACAAGGGTTTTTAAAATGTGTACAAGTCCAAAATATATGCAAATGTGTATAATAGTGTCTGTGAGTATATGGATATGGGTGAGAGTGCGTTGGATGGGATTATGTGCATGCACCTGTGATTTTTTCCTTTGGGGAAAGTCTACATCTTTTTTCAAATGTGAAAATCCGAGGCTCAAAAAATATCAATGACATCATGCAAATATTTCTGAATTCTGAAACTCAAGAATTCCCTGATAATCTTTTATCTTTTTTTTTTTTTTAGATTTTATTCATTTATTTGACAGACAGAGGTCACAAGTAGGCAGAGAGGCAGGCACAGAGAGAGAGGGGGAGGAAGCAGGCTCCCTGCTGAGCAGAGAGCCCGATGTGGGGCTCGATCCCAGAACCCTGAGATCATGACCTGAGCCGAAGGCAGAGGCTTAACCCACTGAGCCACCCAGGTGCCCCCCTGATAATCTTTTATCTTAACACATTCCCTTTCCAGCATAAAAATAAGTCATTACATTTTAAATGATTTTCATACTCTGGCCCCCCTTTTCATCTGAATGTGGGAAAGGAAGGGAGAGCAGGTGGGAGAGAAGTGAAAGGCAGTTGGATAAGACAGATGAGAATATTATTTTTGGATAATTTTAAAGCCATGACATGACATTTAAAGAACTTAAGGTCAACTTACTGAACAAAATACTTTCTCTCTCAGTAATTTAAACTGCTGATTTTAACATCCTATCAGCAAAACCACATACTTGATGTTTAACTTGTGATGGAGAGTTCAAACCACCAATCTGGACTATTATTTTCACCATTAATTGTTGGCTCCAAAAATAAAAAACTATGCAATTACAGCTTTATCTTTTGAATGCAGTACACACTTCTTTCTTTTTTCTTCCTTCCTTCCTTCCTCTCTTTCTTTATCTCTTTTGCTTTCTCTCTCTTTCTCTTTCTTTTTCACTTGGGCTAAGATAGATCTACTAGTAAATGCAGGTGTTTATTTCTGACCTGCATCTTACAGAAATTTGATGAAGCAGAAGTTTGATTTATTTTTTTTATTTTTTTTTAAGATTTTACTTATTTATTTGACAGAGAGAAATCACAAGTAGGCAGAGAGGCAGGGAGAGAGAGAGAGGGGGAAGCAGGCTCCCTGCAGAGCAGAGAGCCTGATGTGGGGCTCGATCCCAGAACCCTGGGATCATGACCTGAGCTGAAGGCAGAGGCTTTAACCCACTGAGCCACCCAGGCGCCCCGCAGAAGTTTGATTTAAATAGTCAAAGTTTCTCCTGTAATATTTCAGGGTAGAGTATGTTTTATCTATTTTCTTGCTTTAAAGAAGGGTTGTGAAAAGTAATTTCTTTTAGTGCTAATAGATGGAGTTAATTACCCCTGCAAGGACATTTGTGTTTTAACAAGTGTATAGTCATAACCAAAGGAACTGTCATTATTTGGACTAGCAATAAAGGTTAATGGAGAAGTTGTTATCTTTTCAGAAAGATAGATAAGATGGATAGATACATGGATCAGAAAGAGCCTTTTGTGACCGATCTATGGAACTCCATCAAAATTTAGACTTCATGTGAGCATGATGCGTGACCTTAGCTGCCTAAAGCAGGCCCAATGACCCAGATCTGCTTTATCCAGAGCAGCTCTGCTTTCTTTGTTATGTGGTGGATCCCCACGGAAGATTTCTTTGAATTAAGAGCTTTCCAGCTCAAGAAAGGACAACAGCAGGCACCCGAGTGGCTCAGTTGGTTAAGCGAATGCCTTTGGCTCAGGTCATGATCCCAGAGTCCCAGGATCACGTCCCACATTAGGATCTCAGCTCCATGGGGGGTCTGCTTCTCTGCCAGACCTTCTCCCATCTCAAGCTCTCTCTCTCAAATAAAAAAATAATAATAAAAATCTTAAAAAAAAAAAAAAAGACAGCAGCAGCAACAAAAAACATTTGAAGGCCACTGGTCTAATTTATTTATGATTTGGAGCTGTCCACACCTGAGTTCTTGTCTCTTCTCTTTTAAACATCCCTGAGGTGAGGAGGCAGTATTTGGAACAGATTATTTCTACCTTGTTTCCTATTAACCATAGGACCAAGTTTTAAACCCAAACTTATCTCATTAATATCTGGAAAGAATACATTAGTTCATGGTGATACAGTAGCTCTATATTCTAGAGAACAAATGTTTGATGGAATGTATAAAAACATTTGAAAATATTCAGATCACCTGGGGAAAACATGTCTTTCAATTTACTTAAGGGGCATTTACTGCTAGTTTCTACTATACATGTTCATAGAAGACCCATTTTCTTTCTATTATATTTGGTGGGACAGAATGCAGTGTCCATGAGTACTGGAAACTTGCAACAATCTGAGAATGTGACTTTGGAGTTGTAGAGTTAAGCCAGGGAGGATGTGCATAATTGGTGGAAATTTGCATTATGACTTTCCCGAAAAATTGGTTCTTCCTTCTATGATTGTATTCCCAGAATACCCAATTATTTCAACTCATCGAGGTATACCAAAGACCTCTGTTCCAGTGACTCAATCATTAAAACTGCATGACAGAAAGAAACTTGATTATAAGATCCAGTAAAGTTATTATTTCTTAGAATTTTTTTTTAAATGCCGTTTTTTTCCTTGGGATATTTTTCTTGTGGGGAAAAAAAAGCATTAAAAAAAGAACAGGCTTCCCTTTTTTGCCCCCCCACAAAGTAATCATTTTTAAAGTTTAAAGCTATTTTTAATTTTAAGTTGGTTATTAACCTTAAGGAGAAAGGAACTTTTAATAATTATTTAAATAGCGTCCATGTTTTTGACATCCGTAGAAACAGAAGCAAAGTATTCGTAGTCCACAGAAAATTCTTCCTGGTCAGGTTCACCGCACTGCCCCTTGCCTTCGGGCATGTTTGCCTTCGGGGCATGTTTGCCTTCAGTCTGCATGATCATTTGCTAACATGGAGTGATCATCTACTTTGGTTGACAGCACTGAGTCCTGTCTAGAGCTAGGCTGCCTCCCTCCAGGAGTTACATAAATAAATTCCTGTCACTTCTTCTGCTGCCTACTAATATGCTTCTCTGTGCGTGTGGGCTCCCAAGAAGACTTCTCCTACAAACTGTCAAATAAATACTGCTTGATGACTGAGCTAGTTCCAGTTTTAAGCACATGAACTTGTTGTTCTGGACCACACCGTAAATGCAAAATGTTACTACCAATTTAATGTGGATATTTAAAAAAACTAGTCACAGGAATTCTTATAGATGGGCTCCGTTCTCTAAAAAGTAAATAGCATTTTTCTTTTGTCTTATTGAATTTTCTGACAATTTACTCTGCATATCTCTATGATTGCTCTTCAAACAGTTATAGTGAATATATTTTAATTTTTTATTTCCTTTTATTGTCTGTATTTCAGCCTTATATAGTATTGAAGTTATCAACTTTGCAACTCTTCAGTCAGTTTTGGCATTTATATCTATCTAAAATTGCCTTTTACATCTCTACTTTCAAATTTAGTCGCTTAAAATTTGTATATAAAAATATATTCATTAAAAATAACTTCTCAATTTATAATGTTATTCATTTGGGTTTCCTATTTTTTATCAGCACTTTGCCAAAGAGTTAACTGTTTTTCTTTTTTAAAACAGATACTGTTGTTGATTGCTTTTTCCTAGTTTATTTATATGTTTCTGTTTTTTATTTTTTTTATTTTTTTTTAAAGATTTATTTATTTATTTATTTGACAGAGATTACAAGTAGGCAGAGAGGCAGGCAGAGAGAGAGAGGAGGAAGCAGGCTCCCTGCTGAGCAGAGAGCCCGATGCGGGGCTCGATCCCAGGACTCTGGGATCATGACCTGAGCCGAAGGCAGAGGCTTTAACCCACTGAGCCACCCAGGCGCCCTGTTTTTTATTTTTTTTAATTTTGCACTAAATAATTAACTTAAAAACTGTGAAATAATCCAGACTTGGAAGAAAATTTGTAGCTTTAAATTTAATATGTTAGAAAAAAATAAATGCTGAACTAAGGCAGATATCTATTTTATAGAGAAAGAGAGCAAACTGAAAAAATTAAAGAAAATTAAAGATAAAGATGGCAGTTAATGATATTGAAAATTTAAAAAGAATAGACATGTCAATTAAAAAACTGATTTTTCAAAATGATTAATGCAATTGAGAAAAATAAAACTAAAATCAGAATACATAAAAGATATGTTACTACCTATCACACATACTTAAAAAATGAGAAAATATGAGTAACTTCCTCCCAATAATTAAAAAAAAAATAGGCCAGGGCGCCTGGGTGGCTCAGTGGGTTAAAGCCTCTGCCTTCGGCTCAGGTCATGATCCCAGGGTTCTGGGATCGAGTCCCGCATCGGGCTCTCTGCTCCGCGGGGAGCCTGCTTCCTCCTCTCTCTCTCTGCCTGCCTCTCTGCCTATTTGCGATCTCTGTCTGTCAAATAAATAAATAAAATCTTTAAAAAAAAAAAAAAAAAATAGGCCAAGTACTAACAACTTCTAGGAAAATACAGCTTATTAACTAGATGAAGAAAATTTGAAATCTAATATTCCTGTAACCACAAAAGAAACATCCCTAATTTCAAATTCTCCCTCAAAGGAAACTCCGGATTAAGGCAATTATTCTGAATAAATAAATGAGTAAGTAATACCAATGTTTCATAGACTATTACAGAGAATAAAACTTTAACACAAACTTTTCAGGTCAATACAAACCTGAAAACTAAATACAATTCAGTACTAGAAAGATGTAAATACTCCCCAAGTTACTGTATATATTCAATGTAATGACAACATTTCAAACTTTATTACATTCTTATTATAGAACTTTACAAGTGACATTAACTTGATATGAAACTTTGAAGGCCAAGGATAGACATGGGGCAAATAGAAGATAAAAAGGAAGATATGCTTTACTGCATATCCAAAGTTTTGATAATGTAGGATTTGGGGTCCTAAAAAAGAGTAATAAACTAGTGGAACTCAAAAGAGTTTAGATGAAGCCCAGGACATGATTTAAAGGGAAAAAAAATAAATCATATTATAAAACATTGAGAAAGAATTGTCCTTTTAAATAAATGGTACTAGACCAATTGCATGACCTTGTGGAAGAAAATAAAGCTTGGTGTTCACCTTCCATCACACACAAAATTCAATCACAACAGAAATCAATAGGTAAAATGCAAAATAATTAAGTTACAGAAGTTAATACAGGCAAATATCTTATGGTCTGGCAATAGGCCAAGATTTAATCAACAGCACATTCAAAAATTAGCACTAAATATAAAGGTAAAAACTGATAAATTGATCTATGTGTCAGAGATATATCCCAAACCATTTAGAATTGTATTCTGTGTATTAACCAAAAAGTAGAAACAACCCGAATTCCCCTTAGCAGCAGGATGCGTACATAAACTGCGTTTTATTAATAGAGTGGAATACAATGCATCATTAAAAATCAGCAAACCATAGCTCCATACAACAGAAATGGATCTCACAGATACAAATTTGAATGCAAGAAGCCAGACCCAAATGTATACATCTTGTAGGATTTCATTTACATAAAAAAATGAATAACTGAACAGTGGTGTTTAGAGAACTTAAAGCTCTAAATAAATGCAAAAGAATAAGTGTCAAAATATAGGTAACATTACATGAGAGTCTGAGAGGGGCTATGGTACACGGGCTACATTCAGCATCTTGACACAAGTGTCTCAGTTAACTGCACGTTTACTTTGATATATGTCATTAGGCTGCAGAATTCTGTGTTCTTCATACATTTTATTACATCCAGCACATAATGAGTTAAAAAGAGCAGGAACAATGAGGAGAGAGAGGACAGAGAAGAAAGAGGGGAGAGTCTCCATGTTGTACTCAGGGTATCAGATAGTATTTCTGAAGTACCTCTCTGAAATACATATGGTGTATTAATTTTGGTATATTTCAGTTTGGGTTTCCAGGTCCTAACTAAAGCCTAGCTCATCTTTACCAGTATTCAGAAAACTCTAAAATCTGGATTACTAATGTCATCTGTTAACATCTGTTAACAGGTCATCAACATCAAACGTGATGCTTGCAGGTCCGTCTGGCTAGTAGCCTTTTTCACTTCAGAGAAGTTCACGTTCCCTTGTTTGTTTCCCCAGGAACTCTTTTCCAAAGAGTCCTGGAGATACGAGTTAAAATGTTACCAGGAAGCATCCTGTGTCATCTGTGTTAAGTATAACAAAGGAGGAAAATTCTCTCTGATCTGTCCCTGTCTCTGGACACCAATGAAGTAATCTGACAACTACTTGATAGGATTTTAAGTGTCAATGTTTGACTTCATTAAATTACATTATAGAATCCACAATTACCTGAGATTCGACACTTAATGACTATTTGTTAATATCTTATTCTATTTATTTTAAAGTCCATTTTAGGTGAAAATCCTTCCTTGAAGAAAGTAACACTGAAATGGAAGTCTGTTACATACATGGATAAAAATTATGCTCTTCTGGTGTTCGTGTTGGAGGGCATGGGTGATAGTCAGAATCTTGAGCTTGGCCTCCAGGATACGGAACACATTCTGACGATTCCATTCGTGTATTCCATATGTTAGAAATTCCAGTATTTAAATAAAATTTTATGTAATTAAATAGAGTCAGTATAAGTAATAATTCACTTGGAAATTTACACTTTTTCATGACCCAATCAGTTTTCTGATCATGGTAAATGACTTATTCGGCTTCACATTTGTCAGGTGACCCTCATGGCTTTCAACCGGTTTTTAAGAAGGCCAAGTTAGCAGCTTCATTCCAGAAGAAAAAGTGACTTTTAAAATTGGAAAGCCTGAGCTTTCTAAAATCTAATAACAAGAGGAAAGGTCTTTACTGGAAGGGGAAGTTTAATAGTTATTTGATTAAGGTGTATCCAAAACTAGCAAAACATACTAATTTGTATTCAGTTCACGTTACCATAGCAAACAAATTCTGGCGGAGAGTTTCTAAGATCATAAAAATCTTGCATTGCACTGAAAGTTATTTTTTGTCTAGACTTTTAAAAGCTGGCTTCGCTCTTATTATTTGTTTTCTTTATGCACTTGAGTGGCACGAGGTGTTCTGTACTACACCAAGTTTGGTCAGCATTCTGGGCAGGCTACAGATGAGGATTTCCAGAACCTTTACTATGTTACTATTTCCGCCCTCCCAACCCTGCTTTCCCACCGAATTTAAAGCAATACTTTCTCTAGCACCAGTGGAAAGGTGTTGAAAGGTCAAGTAAAGCTTGTGAAACCTAACTGTAACTTATTTCACACTAGCATTTTGCAACATATTTAGAGATGCTTAAAAATAGTTCACCTCTTCTTTCTATATGGTGATCACAGTCTTGTATCTTCTGGCATAATGAAATGAATTTGGCAGAAACAAGGGAGCTGGCTGATACTTTTTGTGTTCGTTCTGATTGAAGAGTAAACAGACTAAACAAGAGTAAAAATTCTGGATTTCTCTCAGAATTTCTTCATTTTTAAAGCTGTGGAGGAAGAAAAGAATACAATTGCTATATTTCTGAATTTGTATTAATCTCTTTAATCCAAATACATAGATCAATGATTGTGAATATGTTTGTCTTTGAGAGCATGTGATCATTCTTCTAATCAGCTTGTGATAGACTTGGTCTACTAATTAATTCTAATGCTTCTACTAATTAATTTTACTAATTAATAATAGACCAATAGACTTGTTCTACTAATTCTCCTAACCTACTAGATTGTTCTACTAATCAGCTTGTGCCATTTGTGCAACACACATGTCCCTGTGACAGGTATGGGTTTCTATATCCCACCAATTCCATCTTCATATACTACATTTCACAGTCTCATAAGAATCTTCAGGAAATTTTCAAAAAGGAATTTCAGAAAGGCCTATCATCACATAGCTTACTTTTTCCCGCTTGGTAACGTACTGAAAACAATTGTGCCACTCTCGATATCTGTGAGTACTTAACACCAATAGTTACTTTTCTAAGCTTTATTTTTCCTGCTCTTAAAGCTCAAACATGGGAAAGCCCACTCTGTGGCATATCAAATATAAAGATATAAATGGGGTACCTGGGTGGCTCAGCGGGTTAAAGCCTCTGCCTTCCGCTCGGGTCATGATCCCAGAGTCCTGGGATCGAGCCCCGCATCCGGGGTCTCTGCTCAGCGGGGAGCCTGCTTCCTCCTCTCTCTCTGCCTGTCTCTCTGCCTACTTATGATCTCTGTCTGTCAAATAAATAAAAATCTTTAAATATATATATATATAAAGATGTATTTACTCCAAAGTAATGGTTTTCTTCTTTTTCTTATAATTCTATTTCACTATTAGCTATTTTAAAACACTTATCCTTGAACTCACATTCTTAAATTTCAGAATTTCATTCTGCAGGTACTGATGGGAATTCCTAATGGGAAGAACCTTTAAAACGAGACAATAGAAATATCAGCAAACAAAAGTCTACAATTAAATCAGCTAACACCGTGGGTCTGAGGCGTCGCGTGCAGATGAGCCACTGAACAAGAACACCAGGCTTCAGGTGACATTCACTCAGCAGATGATCATGCAAGAAATGCAGATATTAAGGTCTATGGGTGCTAATGTATGGCCTTTAAAAATGCAGTTAAATGCATGCATCACTCTTTCTTTTTTAATATGAGAATTTCATGGAGAAACATAAAAGGGAAGCAACCTTTTTTCATTTGTTATTTTGCTCTTCAAAAAGCCTGAAGAAAGTAAAACACCTTTTTAAAATTCCTCCATAGTTGGAAACAGTTCTCATCTGTGGAATGATGTTTAAGCTTCACATCACCTATGTAAATTCTTCTTACTTCTCTTTTATCTGTTTCAGTATGCTTCCCTGACATTTACAGGCCAGCAAATAGACTTCCTGTTGGCTAATTTAACATCTGTTTGTGTTCCTTAGGAGCATAAAATCTGAATAACTTAGATGTCCTAAAATTCCTTATACTGATTCAGAAAGCTTGGCCTCCCTCTGAGACCTCTCTCCTAGCCGGGAACACAGAGTAAATTTGGAACTGAACGAGTGAAATAAAGTGACTGTCTGCATGTGACAATTCCTGGGGATGAGTTCCCTAATAATTTACTGCTCTACTTCTAGAATTAAAGATGTTTCACATGTAAAACATTCCTCCCTTCTTCTACTTTAATCTCCCTGACTCAGTGTAGGTTCATTAAGCACTATAAATGAGCCCTTGGGAAAGTCTTTTGTGTGAATGGGAGCTCACAAGGTCTTATGAGAAGTAAAATGAACACAATATTCCAGAAAGTTGGTAATCTAATAGAGGCCCTAAATTTTTTAAAAAATATTTATTTATTTGACAGAGATCACAAGTAGGTAGAGAGGCAGGCAGAGAGAGTGGGGGGAGCAGGCTCCCCGCCAAGCAAAGAGCATGATGCAGGGCTCAATCCCAGGACCCTGGGATCATGACCTGAGCCGAAGGCAGAGGCTTTAACCCACTGAGCCACCCAGGCACCCCTAGGTCCTAAAATTTATATGCTAAACCACCATTAAAAATTCTATGTGAGCAAGTACATCCTATCAAGGTACAAGTGCCTGAGCATACTCAGGGTAATGGAACATTCGAAGTGAAATAGAATTACTCAAATAAGTCTTCTTAGAAAAATCCATTCTTAAACCAAGCATGAGAAGAAAGTGATCAGCAGAGACTGGGGAAAGAAATTGGCTACCTTCTAGTCAGCACTGATTTCATAAGGTAAAACACCTCATTAAATGGCCTCATGGCTTCGTTTATTTTGCCTTTTAATAATCACCACATTTGGTTTCTTTTGTTTATTAAATGATTAAACTGCCATCTCCATTAAAACCATAATTTTTTTTACACAAAACCGTCATTATTTATATAAGACTGCATTCTCAGAAATTAGCATTGCCTGTATCAGGATTGGCTAATCGCTGGGCAGTTGTTGAATCGTTTAATAACAAGTAGAGATGGAAACAAGTAAGTTATAAACAAGGTTCACTTTATCAGGAAAAACTGCCCTCCCATTGCAGAAATGTCATTATCTCCCAAATTTGCACTCACGAATGAAACCTTGTTCTCCAATTCAGATATGCTTCCTCCTCCCTGAGGAATTTGAGGTAAACTGGCTGAAGTTTCTTTATGTTGATCCAAATTGTGTTTGGCATAGAAGTAAACTCAGAGAAACATCATTGAGCTCCCAGCTGAAATTTAAAAGAAATCAGAAACCACATTGCTGGTGCCTATCATTCCCAATGAATCCCCAACAACACAGAAACATTCCAGTTGTGACAGATACACTGGCAGACAAACTTGGCTTAAGGAAAGCAGGTGACCAGCAAAAACAAGCCAGACTGCAGAATAGGGAATCCTCCTTTCTGGGAGAAGAACAGAGAAAACAATAGTCCTAATATTTCTAAATTAATAATTGCTCTCAGATTCAAATGCAGCTCTTGAGTAACTGGGAAGTGTTAATAAAACCTATTTTTGCATTTTAGAGATTTGAATGTCTTTTAAAGATAGATGTCTCTATCTCTGATAGAGAACCCATTCTTTTTTTTTACCTGGGACTTGAAACAGATGTGATACAGCAGAGGTAAGCACGGGGTCATCAGTGGACCTGGATGGTCACTTTGGTATTCACAGAAGTGCTGACAATTGAGCTGAGTTTTAGGAAGGAGTAAGACTCAGAGTAAGATGTAGGTGAGGTCATCCAGACAAAAGAAACATCATGAGCAACACATATGTTTTAAGCAGGGTATTGGCTTGATCTGGTTGAGTTATAAATGGTTTGCTTTGACAGCAGTGGTGAGTGTTAAGAGGTAAGGCAGAGAAATTAGGATGAATTTTTACAAACTGATTATATCTGTCTAACACCAAAATGAAAAGAATACTAGAACACTGTCAGTATCTCCTAGTTACCTCTCATGTTCCCTTCCGGTCACTGACGCATGAAGATAACCACTGTCCTGATTTCTAAGATCTCTGTCTTTTTCCCCCCCACTATATGTGAATGAGATAAACAGTGTCGTTTTTGTTTGGGTCCTCTTTCATTCAGTTTCATTACATTTATGGGTTTCGGCTATGTTGTTACATGATTTAGATACTTCACCTTATTGCCATGGAATCAGTGTGACTATAGCACCATTTATCCGTTTATTGCTGAAAGGTTTTTGATTAGTTTCTAAGGTATTGAGTACTTCAAATAGTGCTATTGTAGGGAGTCTGGATGGCTCAGTGGGTTAAGTGTCCAACTCTTGATTTCAGCTTAGGCCATGATCTCGGGTTTCAGCGGCTCCCCAGTCACGGGGCATCTGCTTGAGATTTTCTCTCTCTCCTCTCTCTCCCTCTGCCACCACCCCCTGCTCATGCACTCTTGCTCTCTCTCAAATAAATAAACCTTTAAAAAGATATATTGCTTTTACAACAAACATTCTAGTACATATTTGTGGATGGAATTTTGTGTGCATTTCTTTTAGGCATAACTATAGGAGCAGAAATCCAAGAGCATATGAAATGCATTTCCGGTTTTAGTAGAGATTGCAAAAACATATTTTTAAAGAAGTACCAACTTACACTTTCTTCAGCAATACAAGAGAGTTACCATTCTCTATATTTTCTCCAAAACTTAGCATTTTTGTCATGATTATTGATTTTCACAAATCTGTTGGATCTGTGGTTAGTACATCATGGTGGTTTTAACTGACATTTATCAAATGATCCAAAAAAACTGCAGCTTTTGTTGTGTGTGGTTATACATAGTCTCATGTATGTTCTCTTTATACGTGTTTTCTCAGAAATACTGGGAATATACTTCTCCACTTTATCCTTTGACTTTTTACTCTCTTAATAGTTGATAAACAGAAGTTCTTACTGCTACTATAATCCGTTAGTGGTTAACATATTTTGCATCCAGCACAGAAATTTTGATCTTCTCTAGTGTCATTGAAATGCAGCTTTCATCTCCAAAAGTTGCATTTCATGCATGCATGACATATATTTAAAATACATGGTGTTAGGGCGCCTGGGTGGCTCAGTGGGTTAAGCCTCTGCCTCCAGCTCAGGTCACGATCCCAGGGTCCTGGGATCGAGGCCGGCATTGAGATCTCTGCTCAGCAGGGAGCCTGCTTCCCCTCCTTCTCTCTCTGCCTGCCTCTCTGCCTACTTGTGATCTCTCTGTCAAATAAATTTTAAAAATATTTAAAAAAATAAAATACATGGTGTTAGACCTTGGAGTTCACTATGTTGTCTTAATGTGCCTCGGTGCACAGTTTAGGAACTACAGAGACAGTGAGAATTCATGTTTCTTCTATCTGCTTTAGCCGGTATTACCTTGAAGGAGTTTGCCAATAAATCAATTAGCAAAAAGATATTAATGATTACTTCATATGGCCTCCTCTTCAGACCTGTCATCATAGCCCCTATTTAATCTTGATAGTTATGGTTTATTATTCTTCCTTTGCATCTTATTTTTCTTGAACAAATAATTAAGGGGCTTATTTAATTAGTACATTGTACTATTTAAAAAATAAGGCTTTGTTTTGTTTAAATTTCATATTACACTTTTGCTTTTCATTTAGTTTTAAAAAAATACTCAGCCTTTCATTTTTATTTATTTTTATTATGTTCAATTAGCCAACATATAGGCCATCATTAGTTTTTGATACAATGTTCAATGATTCATTAGTTACCTATAACACCCAGTCCTCAACACCACCTGTGACTTGAAAATCAGGACAAAAAAATTTAAACTTCTTACTTTTAGGAATCATCAGTGGATTTAGTTATCCTAGTATTTCTTACCACTTATTTTTCATTTCTGGAGTGTGTTTTTCTTTTCTTTTCTTTTTTTTTTTAAGATTTTATTTATTTGACAGAGATCACAAGCAGGCAGAGAGGCAGGCAGAGAGAGGAGGAAGCAGGCTCCCTGCTGAGCAGAGAGCCCGATGCAGGGCTCGATCCCAGGACCCTGAGATCATGACCTGAGCCAAAGACAGAGGCTTGACCCACTGAGCCATCCAGGCACCCCTGAAGTGTGTTTTTCATTTATTAACTCTTTCCTATTTATTCTCACATCATTTCTGAGATTTTCACTTTAAAATAGTAAATAATTTTATCTGCTTTGTGAGTGTGAACCTAAGTCCGATTTTAATTGTATGTAAGGTGTTACTTTGCTCTTTCCTCTGTGGTAACTTCACACGGTGTGTGACCTCTATGTAGAGCTGTTCATTTGGTATGAGATTAGTTGTCTGAAAGTCTTAAGAATGAGAGAGAAATTGGGACAATTTTTGTACCTCAACAAAGTAATGGAATAAAGATGTTCATAATAGTTACTTATTTTTGATATTCTTGGAATTTCAGTAGTAAGACCTTTTTACATTTTCACTGTAGTAGTTGGTCTTCTCTTTGTATCCGTGTTCCTTTCTCTCTTCTGGTGTCAGTGTTATTACAGGTTGTTACAATTTTCTTGATTGTTTCAAAGGAAAAACTTCTGAACTTTTGTCTTTGTGAATTTACTGTTTACTTGCTACATCATTGATTCCTTACTGAATTATTTCTGTTCTTCTCCATCCTTCTCATTTAATTTGTTCTTCTCTAGCTTAATAAGATGAACACTTAGATCACGAATCTTAGGCCTTTCCTATTTTCTATCATAAGAATGTAAAGCTAGGTTTTGCTCTAAGCATAATAAATGCCTTCTGCAAATATTGGTATGTAATATGTTCATCATAATTTATTCTAAATCACTTGTAATTTCCTAAGTTGACCCGTGAATTCTTTTTTGACCGATGTGTTATTAAAAAGCAAGTTGTTGTTATTTTTAAATAGTTAGGACTCTCTCAGGTATCTAATTTTACTGATTCTAATTTGCTTCTGTTTGTGTCAGAGGACATAGTCAGAAAGAGTGCTCTCCTTTGAAACTGAAGGACATTTGTTTTCTGGCCCAGCTCAGTGTCTATACTGGTAAACACTTCATGTGTTTCAGAGAAGAACTTTTACTGTCTGGGTATTGGATATACTTTTCTAGGAATACCATTTGGGATACAGTAAGCAATAGTGATATTCAGGTCTTCCGTATCTCTATTGCTATTTCGCCTAGTTGGTCTGTTACTGAGTGGTGTTAAAAATCATAATTATGATCATGGATTTGCCTGCTAGCTTTGCCAAATCATAATTCAGCTATTTTGCAGTTCCATTATTTCCATTGTTTGGGGAATACATGGTTACCAATGTTAAGTTTTCTGATATATTGAGCCTGTAATCATGAATTGTCACCTCTGCCCTCTGGCAATATTCCTTGTCTCACCATCTATCTGTTCTTGTATTTAGACAATTATTCTAGTCACTCTAGCTTTATTACGATTCAAGACGCATAGTACATAATTTTGCTTCCTTTTAGTTTCCATGTCTTTGTGCTTTTCGATTTAATGTGTATCTTTAGTAAAAGCATGTACTTGAGTTTAGATTTTTCACCTACCCCCAAAAATCTCAGTCTTCTGAGAATTTAGTCTACTTACTTGTACTGCAGTGATTTGAATGTTTAAATTTTTTTATTTTATGGTTTTTTTAATAGACCATATTTTTAGAACAGTTTTTTTAAAATAATTTCTTTATTTCTTTGAAAGAGAGCTGAAGAGGGATAGAGGCAGAGGAGGAGGGAGAGAGAAAATCCCAAGCAGGCTCCACGCCCCATGCACAGCCCGATGTGGGGCTCAGTCTCACAACTCTGAGATCCTGACCTGAGTCGATATCAAGAATCAGAAACTTAACACACTGAGCCACCCAGAAGCCCCTAGAGCAGTTTTAATTTCACCGAAAAAGGAGCTAAAGTACAGAGAGTTCCTATATACTCTTCACCCCTCCATGTATGTCGTTTCCCAGTATTAGTATCTTGCATTAGTGAGATACAGCTGTTAAAAGGATGGGCCAATACTGTTACATTATTATTAAAGTTCTTAATATTAATTCTTCCTATTGTCAATGCTATTGCTTTTGACAAATGCAGAACTACATGTATCTACTGTTATAGTAATGTACATGATACTTTGCCCTAAAAATGCCATTTTCTGCCTATTTTTCCCTCTGTCGCTCCCCTCAACCCCTAGCTACTGTTGAGCTTTTTTACTATCTCCATTGATTTCTCTTTTCCAGAATGTCGTACAGTACATAAACTTCTCAGGTTGGCTTTTTTTTTTTTTTTTTACTTAGCAATATGTATTTAAGTTTGTCCCATGTCATATCCTGGTTTGTTAGTACATTTCTGTTTAGTCTTGAATAATGTTCCATTACCTGGATGTGTCACAGCTTGTTTATTTACCTGCTGAAGGACATCTTGGTTGCTCCTGAGTTTTGGCAATTATCAATGAAGCTGCAATAAACAATCCTATGCAAGATTTTGTGTGGATATCTGTCTTCCGAATTTGTTCTGTGTGCAAGTTTTCAACTTATTTAGGTAAATGCCATGCACGTCTTGGGCTGTAAGCTGAGTTTTGTAAGAAACTGTCACACTGTCTCTCAAAGCAGCTATACTATTTTGCATTCCGTCAACAATCTGAGTTCCTATTGATCTCTATCCCCACCAGCATTTGGTGCTGTCAGCATCTTGGATGTTTGCTGCTCTAAAAACCCATGCAGTGGGATCTCATTGTTTCCTTCCTTTGTTTTGAGAGAGCATTCATCTGCACATGTTGCGTGGGGTTGGGGTGGAGGGAGAGAGAGAATCTTAAGCAGGCTCCCTGTGGAGCGCAGAGTCTGACCTGGGGCTTGATCACACAACCCTGAGACCATGACCTGATTCAAAATCAAGAGTCAGAGGTTTTCATTTTAAAATGTAAAGAATTGGGTGCCTGGGTGGCTCAGTTGGTTAAGCAACTCTCTTTAGCTCAGGTCATGATCCCCAGGGTCCCAGGATCGAGTCCCACAGTAGGTTCCCTGCTCAGTGGGGAGTCTGCATCTCCCTCTAACCTTCCCATGTCTTGTGCTCTCTCTCACTCACACATTCTCTCTCTCAAATAAATAAATAAATAAATCTTTTAAAAAATAGTAAACAATTACTTTTGTCTGTTTTTAACCAACTGAGCCACCCAGACACCTGTCTCATTGTTTTAATTAGCAATTCCCTGGTAACTTAAGATGCTGAACATCTTTTCAAGTGCCTACTTGCTATCTGTATACCTTCTTTCATGAGGGATCTATTCAGATTTTATCCCAGTTTTAATTAGGTTATTTATTTTCTTAATATTGAATTTTAGGAATTCTTCATATATATTGGATACCATTCTTTCACTGTATGTGTTTGCACATATTTTCTACCAGTCTGTGCCTTTTCATTTGCATTACAGTGTCTTTTTTTAAGATTTTTTTTTTAAGATTTTATTTATTTATTTGACAGATCACAAGTAGGCAGAGAGGCAGGCAGAGAGAGAAGGGAGAAAGCAGGCTCCCTGCTGAGCAGAGAGCCTGAAGCGGGGCTCGATCCCAGGACGCCGGGATCATGACCTGAGCTGAAGGCAGTGGCTTTAACCCACTGAGCCACCCAGGCGCCCCCTTTTTTTTTTTAAGATTTTATTTTAATTATTTGACAATGAGAGAGAGAGATAGTGAGAGTGGGAACACAAGCTGGTGGAGTGGGAGTGGGAGTGGGAGGCAGAGAGAAGCAGACCTCCCGCCGAGCAGGGAGTCCGAAGCAGGGCTCGATTCCATGACCCTGGGATCATGACCTGGGCCAAAGGCAGATGCTTAACGACTTAGCCACCCAGGCATCCCTGCATGACAATGTCTTTCACAGAGAATACATTTTTAATTTTAGTGAATTCCAACATATTAATTTTTTTCATGGATCACTCATTTCAGGTTATAATAAAAATGTATCACCAAACTCAAGATCATCTAGATTTTTTCTGTTTTGTTTTTTTTTTTCTGAGTTTTATACTTTAGTGTTATATGTTTTGGTCTATGATCCATTTTGAGGTGATTTTTCTGAAAGGTGTAAGATCCAGGTCTAGATTCATTTTTTTGCATGTGGATGTCCAGTTTCAACACTATTTGTGTTAAAGAGACTTATCTCACTTCATTGTCTGCTTATCAAAGGTCAATTGCATATATTTGTGTGAATCTATTTCTGGGCTCTCTCTTCTGTTCTGTTGATGTATTTGTTCTTTTACAAACACCACGCTGTCTTGGTTACTGTAGCTTTACATTAAGTCTCAAGCTGGGTAGCATCAGTCTTCCAGTCTTGTTCTTCCCCTTCCCTGTTATGTCGGCTCTTCTGGGTCTTTTATCTCTTCATACAAATTTAAGAATCAGTTTGTCAATAACCATAAAAAACTTGTTGGAATTAGGATTGTGTTGAGTCTTTATATCAAGTTGGGAAGAACTGACATCTTGACAGTGTTGAGCCTTCTCAAATATGAAAATGGAACATCTCCAGATTTCCTTAGTTCTTTGATTCCATTCATGAGTTTTACATTTTTCCTCATGTAGCTCTTAGACATGTTTTTTTAGATTTGTATGTGTTTCACTTGGGGTATGTTATTGTAAGTGTTACTATGGTTTTAATTTCAAATTCTACTTCTTCCTTGTTAGTAGTCCTTTTCTTTTAATTGCTATCTTTAGGAAGGATATTTTCTAACAATCTGTCTTTGATTTCATGCATGTTTTCTTCTAGTCTGTTGTTAAGCCCATCTTATTTTTGAAAATATATTAAAATTCTCAAGTTGAGAAGTCCCATTTGTTTTCAATTTTTATTTTTTGAGATCATATGTATGCATTTCATTGCATTTTTTTAAAGATTTTATTTATTTATTTGACAGACAGAGATCACAAGTAGGCACAGAGGCAGGCAGAGAGAGAGGGAAGCAGACCCCCCACTGAGCAGAGAGCCTGTCACGGGGCTCGATCCCAGGACCCTGAGACCATGACCTGAGCTGAAGGCAGAGGCCCAACCCACTGAGTCACCCAGGCATCCCTAGTTACATATTTTAATGTTTTTATAGTAGTTTATTTAAATTCCTTTTCTAGGAGATACATCTTGATTACTTCAAGTCTTGATTTTTTTTTCTTGAGTATGAGTCATATTCCTGTTTGTTGATATAGTCATTTGCTTATTTTTAATTTGAAAATTTTTAAAGATTAATTTATTTTAGAGAGAGAATGCACAAGCAGGAGGGGCTAAGGGAGAGGGAGAGAGAATCTCAGGTAGACTCTACACTGAGCCCAGAGCCTGATACAGGGCTCAATCTCGTGACCCTGAGATCACAACCTAAGCTGAAACTAAGAGTCGAATACAACTGCCTGTGCCACCCAGGTGCCCCTTAATTTCAGATTTTTTTTAAAAAGATTTTATTTATTTATTTGACAGAGAGAGAGAGAGATCACAAGTAGGCAGAGAGGCAGGCAGAGAGAGAGAAGGGGAAGCAGGCTCCCTGCTGAGCAGAGAGCCCGATGCGGGGCTCAATCCCAGGACCCTGGGATCACGACCTGAGCCTAAGGCAGAGGCTTTAACCCGCTGAACCACCCAGGTGCCCCTTAAGTTCAGATTTTGAAGAAGAGATTGTGCAGTGTATATTGCACGTTTTGAACAATGTATTTAGAAGTTCAGGGTCTGGGATATCTCTGAAGAGTGATTTTCTTCTAGCATATCGTTAATTTGAATGGACTCAAGCTCCAGACTGGATTCCCTGAGTATAATGGTAACTGAAATCTCTGCTGAGATTTTTTTAGTTTCTAGAAGCTGCTTTTTCTTTGTCAAACCCCACCATCTCCCCCCACCACCAGCCCCTGGCCCTTCCCTGTGGTTGTATGATTTAGTGGTCAGCAAAGGAATTGGATAAATTTTACATGCAGATTTGGGCATTTACCTCACCTGATTTCCTTCTCCCCACGTTCTTCATTTAACTCTAGATTTGTACTCTGCTGCAAACTCTGTGCTCTGACCAAGCCAGGAAGGCTGCAGCTTTCTGCCTTCCCAAGAAGCATATAGATTTAAGACTATCACTGAAAAGGACTCACAGATTTGTTACTTTGACAATGTGGTTTCTTCTTTCAATTATAGGCTCTTCTTTAGTATTAGTTTGCTTGTGCTTGCTTTTCATTGCCTGTAAGTGGACTTTTCTGAGATTTTCTCTTGGAACATTAACCTAAATTAACTATGTTGATGGTGGAGGAGTTCAGGACATGGCATCCTGGCACGTGTCCCTTTGGTATATGGATTATTTTGAGTTACAGTCTCTTTCTGAATTCCCCTCATCTGACTATGAGAGATACTTCAAGGATCTCAATCATGATAAATCCCCTCCCTGGGTGTTTCATCACTCAGAGAAGGTTGACTATTGTCACAGAAAGAAAAAGAGAAGTTGACACCAGTTTGGCACAAACTATCCTATCTCCCATCCATTCTTCTAAGGGCCCGTTCATCATTGCTCAACATCATTGGCTCTCCCCTAAGGTGCCTACTATCCTAGGGAACAGAGTAGTGACAGGTTAGGTAGAGAAGGTGGTCAGAGTGACTGTAAGTTTGGTTACATTGCGCCAAGTTTTTTGATTAGGCAAATTAAGGTGGGCCCCATGGTGTAATGGTCAGCACTCTGGACGCTGATTGGGCAAATTAGTCAATACATTGGGAACAGTTGGATTTTACCTGAGGTAATGCACTAACAAAGGATTCACAAACATGGCAGGAGCAAAGGCCAGTTTGAACCTTGAGATTTGGGGTTGGAATGGAAAATACAGGTATGAACTTTTATCATCTTTTTAAATATACAACTTAATCCCAATTATTCATGGATTACATGTTTCAGGATTCCTTGGCTTACAAGAATTTATTTGTAACCCTCAAACCAACTAGTCTTTTCATAGTGAATTGCACACATGAATAGAGTTATAGAAAAAAATCAGTTGTCTAACTTGCATGTTGCCAACTGAGGGCAAACAAAGTAATGCCCTTCTTTTTGTTTAAATGCCCACAGTGTGAGCAAATTTTGTTTTTCAGTCTGCTTAGTGCCATGGTTTTCACATTTCTGTACTTGGGGGGGAGGGGCAGATTTTGTTGCTTAAAATGGCTCCCGAAGCATAGTGTTCTTTTTTTTTTTTTTAAGTTTTAATTAATTAACTTACTAATTTATTTTTACTTAAGAGAGGGAGAGAAAGGTGGCAGAAAGAAAGGGAGAGAGAGAATCTTAAGCAGGCTGCACGCCCAACATAAAGCCTGAAGCAGGGCTCAATCTCACAACGCTGAGATTGTGACTTGAACCAAAATCAAGAGTTGGTCACAACTGAATGAGCCACCCACGTGCCTCTCCATCTAGTGTTCCTAGTCCAAAGTAACTATGATGTGCCTTATGGAAAAAGAATACATGTTTTAGATAAACTTTGCTCAGGTTTGACTTATACTGTTACCATGAGTTATATGTTAATTAATTAATAATATATATTAAAAGATGGGTTTTCAACAAGAAACATGCAGAGAATGTGGTCATGTATTGATCATTTGGTGGAAATGTGACCAGAGGCTGCTAAGAAATTAACCCTATATCTACAGGGACAGTGATTCAATGTTTCCTAATTTGGAACTTCAATTCAATGACTTCATCGAATTGAATTTGGAATTCAATTCAATGACTTCATAGAATAAATTCTATTTTTGTGCTATTAATAATGAGAATCAGGTGTGTGTGTGTATTCACAGATGAGTATAGGCTTACTGATAGCCACTTACCATTATTTTTGGCTTCTAAATATCACTGGCACTAACAAGACTTCTTGTCCAGGAATAACTTACACCAGAAAGTGAAGACATGCTCAAAGAATGATAAAGACATGTCAAAGTATATAAAAGCCTGCTTGATGGTTCTCTCACTCAGTATTATCTAGGGCAGTTGGACATCAAAATAATTAAAACTATCAGATTATACCCCCTTTCATAAAACAGGAACTCATGAGTCCATACTGACACAAACATATAAGGGAAAAAAGAAAACTCTTCTTTAATAAAATAACAAAATAAGGAAAAAAAAGGAAAACTCTTCTTTAATAAAATAACAAAATAAGGAAGTAATGCTAGGCATTAAGAACTGGGAAAATAATGCTGGTGGCTGTAGCTTTGTTAAGGAACAGCATGCTGGTATAATACTGAAATAGCTCTCTTCAGAATGATGATTTTACCACGGAGAAATCGGAGTCTGGTTATGAGGAAACATCCTCCAGACCAGGTAAGGGATCATTTTATAATGTGAAAACTTGCAAGAGTTCAAGACTGTTAAGGATATAAAAGACAGGCCAGATTAAGCAACTCTTTCAGACTGAAGATTTATGAGGCATGAAAATCACTAGCAACTGTTTCCTGGGTAAGTAGCTGGACTGGAAATGGGGAAGGAACATTCATGTGATGGTGGCAAATGACAGTGACGTCTCTGAACTGGAACATAGCATCGTAGGAATGCTGATTTCCTAAATAGGAGGGTAGTATGATGGTAATGTAGAAGAATGTCCTGATTTTTAGAAGGTGCACTCTGTTCAAAAGTACTTGAACAGTGGTGAGGCATTATAATAGAAAAAGATTCCCTCTTTCTTTCTTTCTTTGCTTATTTCTCTATGTTTATAAATTTGTATATATGTAATATTTCTATATAATTTATAATAGAGAGCAATATTTTTTAATCATTTCACTCAGGGGAAATTTTTGGAGTAATTTTTAGGGTTAGCCACACAGGAAGTTATTATATTCACAGCTTTTAGTAACTTAATGAGGTCACTGATTTGTAAATATAATATTCCAGTAATAATTTTCCCCGCTATTTTTTTTTTTAATTTATTTATTTGTCCCAGGACGCCGGGACCATGACCCGAGCCGAAGGCAGCCGCCCAACCAACTGAGCCACCCAGGCGTCCCTCCCCGCTATTTTAAGGAGAGAAGGACATTTTCCTGTAGATGTGCTTATTTCAGCCAATTCATTAGCTTACCCCGTGTAGTTTACCATCCCCCAAAACTATATCCATGTTATCTCACGAAGGCAGGTCATAGAAATTACAGTTTTTCCATGGCAAAAAAAGTATTCAATTAGATCTTAAATTCTTGTCACAAATCTCTTCTATAGAAGTTGCTAATAAAGTAGATAAATACATGATTTATTTAGCATCAGTTTGAAGGTTCCCCATTCTTCAAACTAAAGGCAAACTTCTTGGGAAGAACAAAAAGGGCTCTTAGGACGAACTGACTTTTCTTAAACTTAATTTTGTCTCTTTGAATAAACTTTTTAAAGTCATTAAGGTAAATTTTAGTTTTTGTTAAATTACTGAAGTGAAATCAAAGTGATTTTCATTAATGTTATTGACATTGTTCAATAGCAAATTTTAACTCAGCCATAATCCAAAACAATAGGAAAACAAATTAGTCTAAGACACAAATTTATATGACTTTGAAAAAACCTTCCTCACAGAGTGGCATCACAGAAGTGAATTGTTAGGCATAGGAATTACAGAATTACCATATAAGGCTTTATTTCCTTGAATGCCTTTTACAAGCTTGTATATGTATAAAAAGTATTTTTATGCTACAAGTAAAGAATTGAAATTTCTTTAATGTGAGACCTGTGCCTAGTTTTTGCTGCACAAAATACTTAATTCTCAGGCAAAACTGAGTTAAATGTAAAGGGATTTATTTTCAACTGAAATGAAATAAATTCTACTCTTGCTCAGGATGCTTGCAAACACAGCAGCTTGCTCATACATAAAAGAATGGAAAACATATCAAACTATTCACTGCTTTCTTATGAATGGCAAGATAGTCCTAACAGAAACTGTGACAGAAATAGGCTGCTGCTTTAGGACAGAGCAGTTATCTCAACTGGAGTGTCATCAGACTACACACCACAGCTCATTGACATTTTCTTCTCTCAAACTCACTACTCTGGCTGAGCCAAAGGTTCAGAGAAAAGGTTACACTCGCTCAATCCAGAAAGGAAGCTAAATTTTCATTCTGTTCTGTAGTGCTTCCAATCCTTCAGTAAGACTTGAGACTTGAGTTCCTTCCGCACTCTCAAGCCTAAGCACAAAAAAATTTTCGAGTGGCTTTTGGTCAGCGTGATTTTCCATAAGATTTCGTTTCCATTTAAATCAGAGGATTTTGCCATCTGAAGCCAAAACATTTTCTCCAAGGCCTTGCAGAGACTTGTTTGATTGGATTCTGTATTAAAAATTGTCTCCTGGGGTGCCCGGGTGGCTCAGTGGGTTGAGGCCTCTGCCTTCGGCTCAGGTCGTGATCTCAGGGTCCTGGGATCAAGCCCCGCATTGGGCTCTCTGCTCTGGTGGGGGGCCTGCTTCCCCCTCTCTCTCTGCCTGCCTCTCTACCTACTTGTGATCTCTCTCTGTCAAGTGAATAAATAGAATGTTTAAAAAAAAAAATTGTCTCCTAAGCCTACTATTGTAACAGAACTAACGTGAGTTCACTTCTTGGTAAGTTACAGAGAGTGACTATACCAGGCAGAGTTGTCATAGAAAGGATGTTTTTTGCAGCAAAGAAGATGTTGTGGAAGAAGTTAAAAGCTGTGACTTCCCAGTTAGGGGAGAGTGGGTTTCTTTTATTTAGGGTTAAGATGAATGTTCACAAAGGGAGGTGTTGTCATCGCATGTCCAGGTGGGTGGGATGTCATGCGTGAGTACTTAGGAAACAGGCCTATACGTGCATTGTATGTTATATTTGTGAGGTTTGTAGTGCTCCTTGAGTGGAGACTTTAACATTATAATGAAGCAGAGGTAGGAAGAAGGGAAGTGGGCTGTGGGCATGTTCTGAGAGTCCATATAAACTAGATGGGGCACTGGCTGTGATGAGCACTGGGTGTCATATGTAAATGATGAATAACTAAATTTTACACCTGAAACTATATGTTACACTGTATGTTCATGAACTGGAATTTAAATGACAGGTTGACACTAAAAAAAATAAGCAAAATAAAAAATAAATAATAAACTAGATGGGGTTTGGAACTCCTTATCTCAGGGAATGCAGGGCCTCGCTTACTTCTGACCCAGCACTGGGGCTTTTCTACTCATTTAATGTCTGATATGGGTAGGCTCTTTCCTTGTCTGATAGGCTGTTCATTTTTTGCAGTCCATTTTTCCCTTTAAAGTCCGTAACTACCAAGATTTTTTTCTTTTCTTTTCTTTTTTTCTTTCTTTTTTTTTTTTTTTTGTAACTCTGACACTTTCTAGGAGTTCTGCAACACATGTGCTTGGGCAAGTCACATATGGATTGCAGAAAATAGCTGGGAGCCTGAAATGACTTTGTGTCACAGAAGCTACATCTCCTGGGGCACCTGGGTGGCTCAGTGGGTTAAGCCTCTGCCTTTGGCTCAGGTCATGATCTCAAGGTCCTGGGATCAATCTCCGCCTTGAGCTCTCTGCTCAGCAGGGAGCCTGCTTTTCTCTCTCTCTGCCTGCTATTCTGACTGCTTGTGATCTCTGTCAAATAAATAGATACAATCTTTAAAAAAAAAAAAGAAGAAGCTGCTTTTTCTTATTCTGGCGACTCTGAACTCTTTCTACTTACAGTTTTTGAACTCTTTATCTTCAAAGCACTAAGCAAAATCTGTCCCATTTTCTTGAAAGTATTCCTGCAATGCCCCTTTGGGCTAAAGCATCCTGCCACAAAGTCTTCCTCTGCTACACCTTTTGATTTCTTAGCGGAGGATTTATATTCTCTTTGTCCACGTTTTGCCTCTTTGTCAAATGTGCTCAAGTGAGCTGGTTCTTGAGAAACCAAGCATGGCATTATCTAGAATTGTTTTTCATTTTATCATCAAGAATCGTTGACACCAACATCTATGAAGATAGTTCTGTATTGTTATGCAAGGGTCCCCCTCTCTACCCCTCACCACCACCCCCACCTTATTTTTAACAGTTGAAACATCTTGTGCCACAAACTCTGGACAGTACAGCAGAAATACTGTTATCAATACAGTCCCTCCACACAGGCAGTTTGTTTCTAGATATAAGGACAGAAATAGTAAGTTGATTTCTACTTTTGCTCATCCCAAGCAGTGTTTCGCTGCAGCAAACAAAGTGTTCTTTAATTTCACCATCATTTATGAATATTTTTATTGAGGTGTAATTGACATATAACAGTATATTAGTCTCAGCTATACAACATAATGATTCAGTATTTATATATGCTGCAAAGTGTTTACCACAGTAAATAGTTACTATCAGTCCTCGGCTGAGTAGTATTCCTAAATACCTCCAGATGTATCCATAGATCTATAGTATGTGTATTCCTAATATTCTATATATATATTTTATATGTATAGGGATATATATTATATATATATAGGGACATATATAGGAATATTTTATATACATAAGGATACCTCCCTATATATATAAAACATAGTATTCCATTATATATATAATATATATGTACTACATATTATAGATGTATGTATGATGGATACTTAGGTTTTTTTCATATCTTAGCTATCATAAATAATGCTGCAATAAACATGGGGTGCATATATCTTTTTGAAATTAGTGTTTTTTACTTCAGATAAATACCCAGAAGTGGAATTGTGGAATCGTATGGTAGTTCTATTTTTCATTTGTAGAGGAACCTTTGTAATGTTTTCCAAATTGGTTGTACCAATTTATATTTCTAGTAACATTGCACAAAAGTTTCCTTTTCTTTATGTGAACACTTGTTATTTCTTGCCTTTTTTGCAGGGGTGGGGGGAGTGCAGAGGGTGAGAAAGAAAAAAGAGAAGCTAAAGAGGGATCCATGCCCCACACAGAGCCTGAAATGGTCCTTGATCTCACGAGCCTGAGATGATGACTGAGCTGAAATCAAGTCAGACGCTTAATTAACTGAGCCACCCAGATGCCCCCTTATTACTTGTCTTTTTGATAGTAATCATTCTGATAGTATGGAATAATATGTCATTGTGGTGTTGATTTGCAATTCCATGATGATGAGTGAGTTTGGCATGTTTTCATGTTGGCCATTTGTACCTCTTCTTTGGGAAAATGTCTATTTACATCCTCTGCCTATTTTTTAATCAGATTTTTTTCTATTGAATTGTATAAGATTTTTAAATGTATTTTGGGTATTAGCCCATTAATAAGATACACAAGGCAATTGGTTGCCTTTGGATTTTTTTGAGGTTTCCTTTGCTGCGCAGAAGCTTTTTAGTTTGATCTAGTCCCACTTGTTTATTTTCACTTTTGTTCTTTTGCTTTTGGAGTCATATAAAAAAAAATCACTAAGATCAGTGTCCTGGAATTTACCACCTAGGGTTTTTTTGTTTGTTTGTTTGTTTGTTTGTTTTAATAATGAGCATTTCATGGGTTCAATTCTTAGGTTCAAGTCCTCAGCGAAGTTCAAGTTGATTTTTGTATATGGTGTAAGAGAATAGTCTGATTTTTCTTTTTTTTCTTTTTTTGCATATTGCTTTCTAGTTTTCCATGTCATGTATTGAAGAGACCATCCTTTCTCCATTTTATATTCTGGTCTTCTTTAACATAAGTTCTCATACGTGCATGACTATATTTCTCTTTATTCTGTTCCACTGATCTACGTGTTGGTTTTCTTGCTAACACCGTACTGTTTTGATTACTATAACTTGGTAATATAGTTGGAAATCGGGAGCAGGATGCCTCCAGCTTCGTTCCTTCTTAAGATTGCTTTGGCTATTTAGGATCTTTGTTGTTCCAGACCAATTTTAACATTGTTCTATTTCAGTTTAAAAATGCTGCTTGGTACTTGATAGGGATTTCATCTAACCTATAGGTGGCATAAGGTAATACAGACATTTAAAAAAATCTTAATTATTTCAATCTATGAGCACAGAGTGTCTTTCCATTTATTTCTCATTTCTTTATCAACTGTACATACATTTTAGGAGACAGATCTTTCACTTCCTTGGTTAAATTTATTCCTAGATATCTTATTCCTTTGATGCAATTGTAAATGGAATTATTTTCTTAATTCCTTTGGTAGTCTGTAAATAATGGAGAGAAACGGAACAGATTTTTGTGTATAGATTTTGTACTCTGCAATTTTTCTGAATTTGTTTATAAGTTCTCACTTTTTTGGTAAAGTCTTTAGGGTTTTCTAAATATCAAATCATAGGTTCTGCAAATAGTGACAGTTTTATTTATTCTTTTCCGACTTGGATACTTGTTATTTCTTGTGCCTAACTCCTGTGGCTAAGACTCTGAATAATATGTTGAATGAAATTATCAGAAGAACCTAAAGTACTAAATACTCCAGGCTTGAAAATACATACACACACACACACACACACACACACACACACACACACTTTCACACAATCATTCACACAATCATACCTTAATTTTTGAAATAACCCATTGCATGCCTGTGCCAGTCACATTTAGGTAATTGTGTGGTTTGACATTTCTCTAAGAACTCCAAGTATATTTAGATAAAGAAGAATCATTTGAACCACCATAATATTAGATCTGAAAAGTCAGAAGCTATACATTCTTTCTCTGCCAAGTTGTGCATTAATTTTCCAAACAGTAACATTTATCAAAAAGAAAAATTGGTTATACATATCTTTTTCCTTTTTCTGAGGATACATTAAATTGAAAATAAATGAAGTAAAAAAGTGTGCAATTTCATAACAAAAAAAAAAAAGGAAAAAAATGAGGTGCCAGTAGTAGACAAAACATTTCAACACAGTTGTAAGTCCCAGAGAACAGATCAGTAAGGGTTAGCCAGTAACTGGGAGAAGGACAAGAGTTAGCCTGGTTCTGATACAGAAAGTATGAGCTAAAAGTAAGACAATGTCCCATGGATAACCTTGGAGATCAGTATTTTGATAAGCTGGTAATAACTTGGGGCAGATGTGAGACAGGAAAGGAAACCTAAATATGAGTGAAACAGTGTTTCAAACAATAGACTTCTCCCCTCGAGTACTGACAAAATGTCTTCCACATAGAAAACTGTATTCTGAGACCCAGGTAAACAGAGAGCAGTGAATGGCTCTGGGGTAGAAAGTTCTTCACATACCAGCACTTAGACAGCCCTGCTCTAAAAAGCCTGCCCTGTCTTCGAGTCAGACAGGGAAGCACTGAATCTTCATTAGTCCACCCCAACACAGTACAGAGTGCTCCTGGATTGTGCTAGCATGGTCTCCTTGTTAAATATGGACAGACAGGGTGCCTGGGTGGCTCGGTTGGTTAAGCAACTGCCTTCTGCTCAGGTCATGATCCTGGAGTCCTGGGATCAAGTCCCACATTGGGCTCCCTGCTCTGCAGGGAGTCTGCTTCCCCTACTGACCTCCTCCTCTCATGCTCTCTCTCTCTCATTCTTTCTCTCAAATAAATAAAATCTTAAAAAAATATATGAACAGATAGTCAAGACCAACAAAGATTTGAGGAAAGCCTGAAGCCTGGCCAAGGGAGAGCGGGAGAAGATGGATAAGCAAAGTCTTTCTTGAATGATTATATCTTCAGAAGAAGTATGTAACGGAGTGTGATGCTGTTCACCAGAAGTGAGAGACGGAAGGGTATTGGAAGGGGAGAAGAAATGAAAGTGTCTTTGCTGAATAGCAATTAGTAAAAAGGGCAATGGATAATATCCCAAGAAAAGAGAAACGGATGACACGGAGTACACAAGAGGAAGGTGACACAGAGAATATCTGTTGAGGCTGTCTGACATCAGTCTGACAGGGCTTCTCACAAGGGCAAAGTGAAACAACTGTCTTCATATCGAAAAAGCATCCCAAACCCATGAAAATAGAAATCCCGGTACTGTGATGAAGAGTTGTGGAATTGCAGAAAAACTAAATAAATTTACAAGTTGTTTTTTTCCCTCTCTTTATTTGTCTGGAGGAAGGAGAGCGAGGAGGCAGAAGAGGCTGAGTAAATAGTTACCTGTGAAGCAGGAGTCATTTGATTAGCATTGGTATTCTCATCAGCAACACTGGATAACAGATGACAAAGGAGTGACTTTGTTTTTTGTTCCGTTTTGTTTTTAATTTTGAGAGATGATTTTAAACCATCTGTTCACTACTCAGTATTTTCAATTAACTTTGAGTTAGAATAAAAAACAATTTCAGACATCAGAAAACTTCTTTCCACATATCTGGTCCTAGAACGTTACTTAGATGTTTTAGCATTAGAAGGAAATAAACCATAAATAAAAGGTGAAAAAGGAAATGACATCAGAGTTCCAGTCCCCTGCAGTAGCAGATTTAGAGATGGCAGTCAGTCCAGACTACAGAGGCAGGGCTGCAGTTTCCAGGAGAAAGGGAGGTGTTTGGTGAATAAAAAGGAATATGCGAGAGATTCATCTTTTTTTTTTTTTTTGCGTTTTTAGAACAATTCAAGACAGGCAATGTAGGGGCGCCTGGGTGGCTCAGTGGGTTAAGCCTCTGCCTTCAGCTCAGGTCATGATCCCAGGTCCTGGAATTGAGCCCCACATCGGGCTCTCTGCTCGGTGTGGAGTCTGCTTCCTCCTCTCTCTCTCTGCCTGCCTCTCTGCCTACTTGTAATCTCTGTC
The DNA here is from genome assembly GCF_963455335.1 of Martes martes. Classification (NCBI taxonomy): domain Eukaryota; kingdom Metazoa; phylum Chordata; class Mammalia; order Carnivora; family Mustelidae; genus Martes; species Martes martes. Next base: position 100,051,763 of record NC_137895.1, on the reverse strand, counting down.
TGTCAAATAAATAAAATCTTAAAAAAGACAGGCAATGTAAGCTGGGAGTCTGGGGAAGAATCATGGGGAGAAAGAGCTTTACAATAAATAAAAGTTACAGGGCACTCCATGAATTGGGGGCAAAGAACAAAACATAATTTTATCAGAGTAAAACATTGTGTCCTGTTTAAAAAGGGTAACAATTACATTTGGAAAATGAGAGAGTTAAGGATATTTAAGAAATAACCTTTGGGGCGCCTGGGTGGCTCAGTGGGTTAAAGCCTCTGCCTTCGGCTCAGGTCATGATCCCAGGGTCCTGGGATCGAGCCCCACATCGGGCTTTCTGCTCAGCAGGGAGCCTGCTTCCTCCTCTCTCTGCCTGCTTCTCTGCCTAGTTGTGATCTCTGTCTCTCAAATAAATAAAATCTTTAAAAAAATAAAATAAAAAGAAAAGAAATAACCTTTTACCACAGTAGAGAAAAATAAGTGAACCAAAATTAGTAATATAAGAACTCAGGTTTTTTTTTTTAAGATTTTTATTTATTTATTTGACAGAGATGACAAGTAGGCAGAGGCAGGCAGACGGGGCGGGGGAAGCAGGCTCCCTGCTGAGCAGAGAGCCCAATGCAGGCCTTGATCCCAGGACCCTGGGATCATGACCTGAGCTAAAGGCAGAGGCTTTAATGAACCGAGCCACCCAGGTGCCCCCAAGAACTCAGTTTTTAGATAAAGAGTTAAAGGGGAATGGATTGGGGAATTTTTTATTATTAAAAGTCCTGCTGCCGCCCCCCCTTTTTTTAGCGTTTGTAAGATTATTTTGATAATTCTTCAAGCCAATTTTTTTTGCTACACCAATCACTAATATAATTTGCATTTTGTCATTTCAAAAATTTGTTGACACTCGTTCTTAGAGTGTCAAAGGCAGTGACAAATATCATATGTAATTGAGATATCAATAAATATAACACAGAATGGTTCCCTAAATCATATCTTCCTATATTCTTTTCAAAACCCATACAGTTTTGTTTTGCCATACTTACAGTCTCCTTTTCTTGCCTGGTTCTCTAGGATATACATGTGAGCTGTTGTGATGTTTTGATTTTTTTAAAAAGAAAACTCATAAAACATTTGATGTCTTTCCATCTTTAAGCTGGAAGGCATTCGTCAAGGTACAGAGCCATAGCATTTCCACACTGAAAATTTTCTTAGACAATGAAGGCAATTTCTTTCTGAAAAAATTTTCAGAAGATAATCCAGCAAAAACAGTATTTTATTTGCATGAGCCACATACTTCCTGGCATCATCCTAGAGTGTATTAATCAAACTCCGGCACCTGCTGATATTCCAGCAGCAAATTTAAAAATAAAATGCTAAAATCAGGAACTGACATCAGTCTGAATTAGCTTAGAAGCCCACTGATAACTTACGTATCTTCCAAACACTCTTATTTTGTCCATTTCTGGTTTCACTGGCAGGAACCATGTTCCACATTTCTATCTCTTATATCCCTTGAGTAGTTATATGTAAATAGCCTGGTGCTATTCCTGGCACAAATTAAGTCTGTAATTCACAGCAGGGCAGTAGTGTGGTTGCTGCTGTCCATGGTTCTGAGAAAATTTGGCATCATCATTGCAAAACCCAACTTTCTCCACAGAGCTTTTGATTTTTCCTGAGTGTTAGTTGACAGATAGGGTATCACTGATTCTCCCTTCAAGCTAAAAATATGCATGGCTGCAGAAAAGTCACCGGTAGATAGATAGTTACACTGAAAGAGATGACATTATGAGGAATTCAAGGTTTGGTCATGGAGTCATGTAACTGCTTTCCTTATGGGACTGTTGAAATGCCTTTATAGCTAATTCCGAATGAGCTGCTGCTCCGAAGATCTGTCATCCACTGAGAGTCAGTGTCAGGTCGCTGATGACTTAGGAAGTCAACTCACATTTGATTATATAAGTACTGCTGTGTCTCAGAAAGTGTTTGTTTTACACTCCTGTTTTCCTGATGACACATTACAGAGATCTAAATTGAAGAGAAAATAGATAGTAATCACAGGTTTAAAAATTTACTCATAATACTCCTTAAGCATGTAAAGGAAAGCTAGCATTTTTGTTTTCTATAAAAGATCTGAATTTGCTAACAGTTTTCCATTTTGCTCTGTTTTAAAAGAAGGAAAAAGAACACAGGTGACCTTTGAACAACAGATTTGGACTGCATAGGTCTACTTATGTGTGAGCTTTTTCAATAGAGTACAGTACTGTAAATGTATTTTTTTCTCTTCCTTGTAATTTTCTTAAGATTTTCCTTACCTTCTTAATGATAAGAATACAGTATAGAATAGCTATAACCTACAAAATATGTGTTAATAGACTGTTTAAGTTATCCATAAGGCTTCTTGTCACAGGCTTTTAGTAATTAAGTGTTTAGGGAGTCAAAAGTTTCACTTGGATTTTCAGTTTTACAGGGATTAGTGATCTTAACCCTCACATTGTTCAAGGGTCAGTTGTGTAGTTTAACCTGCCAACATATGATCTCAGTCTTCACAAGTATAAAAACCTATTTTCAATGATTTAGTCACTTTTAGATAAATATCCTTCCTTTCAGGCCAGTGGGTACATGCAAAGGTGCTCAAGTTCAAACTAGAATGATTTATCACCTCAACCTGTTAGAATGGCCATTATCAGAAAGATGAGATAAGAAATGTCAGCATGGATGTGAAGAAAAGAGAACCCTAGTGCACTGTTGGTGGAACTGTAAGCTGGTGCAGCTACTGTGGGAAACAGTATGGAGGATCCAAAAAACTAAAAATAGAACTACCCTAGGATCCAACAATTCCACTCCTGGGAATATATCCAAAGGAAATGAAAACACTAACTTGAAAAGATAGCTGCACCCCCATGTTCACAGCTGCATTGTTTACAGTAGCCAAGACTTGGAAACAACTTAAGTGTCCATTGATAGATGAATGGAATAGGAAGTTGTGGTCTACACATAGACAGTGGAATATGACTCAGTCACACACACACAATCAGGAAATCTTAGGATTTGCAATCACATAGATGGATCTTCAAGGCGTTGTACTAAGTGAAATAAGTCAGACAGAAATACTGTACAGTGGAAAGACAAATATGGTATGATCTCATATGTAGGATCTAAATATATATGAATCTAAAGATACAAGTAATCTAAACATACATAAAGAGATCGGACTTGAGGATTCCAGAGATGGAGGTTTGGGGGGAGAAGAAATGGGAGGAAGATGGTCAAAATGCACAAATTACCAGTTATAGGATAAATAAGTACTAGGGACATAATTTACAACATGACTACAGCTAACACTGCTGTAGGATATATAGGAACGTTTAAACCAGTTTAAAAAGATTAAACCATGAGACTTCTCATTACAAGGAGCACTTTGTTTTCGTTTTTCTTCTTTTTTTGCTTTTTCCTGGATCTATATGAAATGATGGATGTTAACTGAACATCTTGTGGTCATCATTTCACTATATATGTCAATCACACCATCATGATGGATATTCCTTAAACTTACACAATGATAGATGTCTGTTATTTCTTCCTAAAACAGGGGTGGAGGGAGAATTCTGCCTTTCCGATGCTTCTTGTTCTCATTTTCTTCAAGTCAAGGTCATGACATGACAAGTCTTCCAATGTTCTTATAGTCACAGAGGGTAAGAAGGCGTGGGATCGCCTTTTGATTTTGAGCTCCCCTCTCATCTTTGCCGTGTGTCCCTGGTGTAGTGCAGATTCTGTGCTTGTGGTCAGTGAGATTTGACTTTCTGGCTGGTCTTTCGGGGGACCGTATTCAGGCGTCTACTTTTGGATGCCTTGGTGCAAACTATGTGTCCTCAGTCAAGAAATCCTTCTTTGAATCTTTTTCAGCCTGTCTCTAAACCTTGTAACCTCTCCATGACCACACTAAAACTTCTGAGTATCTTACTTTATCATCACACAGATTTTTTTCTGGGCTTCTTGACAGAGGCTATCATCTTACCTATTGAGCCACCTCAGGTGGCACTGTTGGGTTTTTGTTTTACAACATGCTGGGTATTCAACTATTGTGACAGTACTTTCTAGCGCTTACCGAATTAAATTTTTCCAGGGGAAGGTATTGTGATTATCAACCTTTGTTGTTTTGTCTTAAATTCTTGAAATCCTGGGGCACCTGGGTGGCTCAGTGGGTTAAGCCTCTGCCTTCAGCTCAGGTCATGATCCCAGGGTCCAGGCTCTCTGCTCGGCAGGGAGCCTACTTTCTCCTCTCTCTCTGCCTGCCTCTCTGCCTACTTGCGATCTCTGTCAAATAAATAAATAAAATCTTTAAAAAAAAATAAACTCTTCAAATCCTAATTCTCTAATACAGTACCTATCTGCAATAATTAGTAGTAATTAACTGAATTAAACAAATCATCAGTCAATTAATATGGTGGCCAAGCTAATTAATTGAGGAATGGGAAAAAACATAGGATGGGAAATTGCTAAAAGATAAAGAAAAAGATGCAATAAATATGATTTTGGTGTGCACAAAGTTTGAGCTCATTGAGATTGATCATTTCCAAACATGAAAAGCATGACTCCTCTCTTCAAGGGTGAATTGAGTGATATAAAGATGGCCTTGAAATATCTAGAAGTGACTGACATTTCAGGTGGCAGAAGGGTCATTACTACTGATGGTGAAATTGTAAAAATATTTGGCAAGGTAGGAGATAGTGATAAAAGCCAGGAGCTTGCTGGGGAAGTCATCAGTGAGAGGGATTGCATTTTGACTGTTAGTTGCTAACACTACTTATGAAAAACAAGTGTTAGGTTTGATTAATGATTTCCAAAAAGCGATTGCTGTCTGGTGGAGGCAAAAGCATGGTCTGCAATTAGCATGGAAATCTCAGTTTCTAATGAATTAGGAAAGAGAGAAAACAATATTCTCTGGTGAAGAGAGCTGGAGGAAAAAGTAAAATTTCAGTTAAAGCAAAGAATTAAACTGTTGTTATAAAAATAATCAATGATACAAGAAAAGGTATTTTAATAGCATACGGTTACCTTAGGCTTACTGGAAAAGCCCAGGGATAACTATGAAGATAAGCATACTGAGGTGGGCAGTTTAATGAAATCATGGTGCAAAACCTAATGTGGTGTTGAATTTTCCTACAGTAAATGAGAAGACGAAAGCAAAAATACAGGAACAAGTTCACTGTAAAGGTTTCAGTTTCTGTGTGGCCAGATTGCTCAGAACATGCAATAAGGAATCTCAAATTTTAAGTCATGAAAACTGTCATATATGAAGCCTTGTTTTAGGAATAACCAGAAGAATCTGTGCTATGATTAGTGCTGCCCCTTCATTAATTTGCTTTTGTAAATGAAGGGCTAATGAATTAAATGGAGGCAGCTATCAGTTTTTCTTAGACGATGCATTTTATTTTTCTCAGACACAGAATTTATGCCAGTACTCAATAAATACTTTAATTACTGTCTACTGACTAAACCATGAAAATCTTTATTCAACAAGTAAAAGTAAATTCGGGATTACTATATATAAATGGAGCAATAGGTTGACCCCTAAAACCTGCAAAAACTGAAAAATTGGTAAAATGGAAACACACAATACCACTGAAGTATGCAAAATACAAAGTACATAATATACACAAGAGGAAATCTGGCAAGATTTATTGCTTAAATTATTTTCTAGACTCTGAGGCACCAAGGTGAAATTTTGGTTTCCAAAAGTTCTAAATGGAAACCCCAGTAACCTAGAAGATAGTTTCTAAGAGTTACAGGAAAGTCTTCTTTTCCATTTCTATCATTTTAGTCCAGATGGGGAATTCTCCTCTCCTCTGTTTTTCATTCAAGTTCTCATCTCTTTCAAATTTATCCCTTGTATAATATTTTCTGTTTAGAAATGCTCTAAGAGATTCCTTCTTGAGTTCCACAATTTCACTGTACAGATGAAAACAAAATATTGCATGATGAGTTTACACTGTTGGTTCGTATAAATTAATAGGGCCAAAATAAGAAAATAAGCTTTCTATTTTTTTTAAAAGATTTTATTTACTTATTTGACAGACAGAGATCCCAAGTAGGCAGAGAAGCAGGCAGAGAGAGGGAGAGGAGGAAGCAGGCTCCCTGCTGAGCAGAAAGCCCAATGTGGGGCTCGATCCCAGGACCCTGGGATCATGACCTGAGCCGAAGACAGAAGCTTTAACCCACTGAGCCACCCAGGCGCCCCAAGCTTTCTATTTTAAGTTATGCTTTTACATATAAACTTTTTACTTCTCTCTTTGATCTCTTCCACATACAAAATCTAGCATCCTTTTCAAACTGAAATCACTCTCTACCTCACATGTAAAATACTTCTTTTTTTTTTTTTTTTCAGGCCAACTTTTCACTGACTTCTCAGTGTGGCTTTCACTGACATCTTTTCCTATGTGTACATCGTTAGCACATAAAATGAAATTGTTCCTCAGCCTTAATTGTATACAACATGCTATAATGACTTCATCCTAGAATTATAAGATCAAATGAAAATTATAGCTTCTGCTCAGACTGAAGATTTTTCCCAATTCAAGGACTTGCCACCAATCTGCTTTCCCTTACTGTTACAATGCAGTAAAGTAACATCACTTACCATGCTCAAACCACACTAGAGCAGAATATAAAACAGTTCCTTGAGAGAGACATCACTGTATTTCCTCTGTTTTTAAAATGTCCATTAAATTGTAGTGGATTTTATGTACTTCATTGACAAACAGAGAGCCATTGCTTATCTTTCTCTAGAAGACAAGTGGAAAGAAGGTTGGGGCACATGGGTGGCTCAGTTGGTTAGGCGACTGCCTTTGGCTCAGTTCATGATCTTGGAGTCCTGGGATTGAGTCCCACATCAGGCTCCCTGCTCAGCAGGAAGTCTGTTTCTCCCACTGACCTCTCCTCTCATGCTCTCTCTCTTTCATTGTCTCTCTCTCAAATAAATAAATAAAATATTAAAAAAAAAAAAGACAAGTGGAAAGAAGGCAACAGAGCACAGCGATCTAAGAGCCAAGAGATAAAGATGTTCATTTCCATTCTGGTGCTCACTTCCTTAATAACTGTGAGACACCATATGAGCCTCCATTTCCTCAACAGCAAAAGAGTGTAGTTGGAACAGCACCACTTACTTTGGCTCTGTTCAAGGGCTCAGAGGACAGGACTTAACTTGACAAATCTTTGAAAATGACAAAGCACTTTGGAGAAGCATCATATTAATAAAATCACACCTCTGCTCTATTTCAGTTCTCACTATCCCTGACAAAAAACTAACAAAAGAACCACAAAGAGAACACTCTCAAACTTGCTTCAGATCTTTACATTCTTCACTTGCCTCTTGGCTGCCTTAGATGTCATGATCTTTATCCAAGAGATTTGCCCATTCAGTGTCCTGCTCTCTGTTGCCATCCATAAATGACTTATGGAAGCCTCCCTTTCTGTTACTCTTCCCCTGCTCAGCTTAGCCCGGCTCCCGTTCCTGCTGCTGTTGCCTCTATAGTCTTTCATCCAGACTTAAAACTGTATGAGGTAATTATATGTGTATTTTCTACATTCCTCAAGATGGAAAGTTCTGAGAGCTGGAAGGTTATCTGTCTTCTTCACGGTTGTTTCCCCCTGCCCCATCACATACTAAAGCTTCCTAAAAATGCACAAATAACTACAATAGATTATTGTGAGTCCACAGAATTGTCTTTTTCACTTAAAGTGGTAGCCAAATAAATTTAGAAGGTAGAGCTTACAAGATGAATCTCCTCTAATTTTTTCTATAGCATATACTTTCTTTAAAAAAAGATTATATTTATTCATTTGAGAGAGCGAGCATGAGCTGGGGGAGGGGAGCAGAGGGAGAGGCAGAAGCAGACTCCTTGCTCCCTGCTGAGCAGGGAGCCTGAATTGGGGCTCCATGTGGGGCTTGATCCGAAGGCAGACCCTGAACCATCTGAGCACCCCAGGTGCCCTCCAGAGCATATATTCTGAAAGTTAGAGATTCACTCTTTTTGGGGGGGTGAACTCTCTATTACTTTATTACTTTATTTATTACTAATTATTTAATAGCTTATTGACGAATAATTTCTATACAAAAGAACTCCATTTTACCTTGCGATCTTTGTATGAGGAGTTGAGTACACTTCCTGTAAGTCCATCCATATTTTCTTAGAGCACTTGCAAAATGCATTGCATGAGCCTCTATATTCTCTATAAAATTGCTTTCTTGAGTGGAAAATAGTTATCACATCAGTGATTTAAAGTTTCTCTAAGAGAACTTAATTTTCTAGGTCCAGATAACAAACACAGTCGTATTCAAGGATAAGACCACAAAATTCCTTTGCCTCAATCGAATCCCAGCATCCCTGTGGCTGAGGTTCATTGGGAGGTGTTACTGGTGCGGTGCGTGGGACATCCTTACCTTCACACCCACTTTATCACCTTTCCTATTTTCTGAGCCACAGTGGTGGTTGTTCCTGTTGGGCACAGTCATTTTTAATCATGTTTTCGATGGGCTATTTTCTGCTGTGCTCTTAATTATCATGTGTACAAGTCCTCGCTGCTTTATTCCCTTGAGTCTGTTTGGAAATACAGAGTCTCCCAGCCTAGGGTTTTTGTTTTTTCTTTTTAAATTTTTATGTATTTATTTTACCTTGTGCCAAGTACTTCACCATCTGGACATCTTGCACATCTGTCAAACTGAGGTTTCAAATTCAATATTTCTGTTCTGAGACATATGGTGTTTTTTAGGAAAAAGTGGGAAGTGAAGTATAGGAATTACCATATGTTTTCTTAGTTCCTGACCATTTGAATTCTGAATCAGCATCTTTCCCGATATTGAATAGTTCTCCATTTACTGATTTTTGTAATCTTGCAAGCCTTGTGCTGCTAACTATTTTATGGCATTGAGGGGGGAAGAAGATTTACCCGTACTATAAGACCGGCTATCTAGGCACTGGCTAGCTTCCCTTCATGATGGTTACATGTGATCCTCGGCATCATGTGAAAGTGGAAACTCATTTTTCATTGTTCACTTCTGTGACCTTCCATTTTTGTCAAATTCATCTATATAATTAAAAGTTTTCACCCACTCACTTACCTCTATGACTACACAAGAAATCAAGAATATGTTTCTCTGGTCTTATTTAATAAAGCCATAATATAATAGTTGTATTTTTAGAAGTTAAAGAAATTTGAGAATCTGGAAATGTAAACTCTCTAGACAGTCAAATCAACTGTCACATATGCTTTTTTGACTGAAAATAATTAAGAAGTCAAGTATATTTTTGTCTTTCCCCTTTCTAGTGCCCTTGCCCTTAATATGTGTATGTGTGTGCACACACTCTTTGTTGCGTTCCTTCCTCAGTGCCCGTCAATATGCTCCTGCTGTTTCAAATCCTTCTCTCTGCACAGCAGATGAAAACCGCATTGAGACTGCTAACACTATAAATCCCCACAGTGTTGAATGAAATGTTTGTGGGTTTAGGTCTTGACAGGAATAGAATTTCAACACTGCCGCTCAGTGATACGAGACTGTCTTTACAAGTACTACCTGCAAGGCCAAACCACCCTGTCATCAAATTCCTACTTAATATGTGAAATTAATCTGGGTGATTATCAGTTGGTTATCACCGCTTTTGGAAGGCAGACATAGGGCTACCCAGCGTGGAATCTATGGGATTGCGCTCACTCAACATTTAGGAAGACAGACTTAACCCTTCATTGTGTCCCATTTCCTATGGCCCATTGTCCTCTGCTGTGCTGAGGCAGAGCTGCTGTTCTGCATTATCAGCTGTATTTCCTATGCTGTCACCTTCTGGAGGAGGAGAAAGAAAAAGGAAGCACTAATGTAATTGTTTCTTATCCAATACTCGCCCTGTCTCCAGAGAACCCTCAGACTTTAAGGTATAAGGGATATCTGAAGATTAGAAAACCTAGATCCTTACTCCTGTTTGATGCTGGAATCTGCTCTGACAGTTTTAACTCATTAGCTAATTTATTCAACAATGATTTCAGCCAAACAGGAATCATGAGAGTCATTCTTTTATCCATTTTTTCTTTGAATATTTATTTCATACTGTGCTCTGAGGATACAACTGAGAAATAGCAAAAACCCCAGCTCTCATGAATTTTACACTCCAATAGGAAAATAAAGACAAAAACCAAAAATAATTAGCAAAAAATGTGACACCAGGTATCATTAAGAGCCATAGATAAAATAGGGAAAGGATTGTTAAAGAGAATGAGGGAGCTCAGTTTCAAAACAGATGATAAGGAAACACCTCACTGAAGAAGTGTCTGGGGGCAGAAGCCTCGGGAAGTGAGCATGAGTGTTATCCATAGAAGAGCTTTCTAGGCAAAGCCAAAACCCTAACCCAAATACTTACGGATATAAAAGGTCTTAGGTGTATATAGCCTGATGTGTTTGAAGAGCAAAGATCCCGTGTGGCTAACACACAAGAAATAAGGAAGATAATAATAGGACATGCGGTCAGAGAGATGATGTAACTAGAGGAAAATGATATGCAGATCTCCTGGGACATCGCAGGCTACTGTGATGATTTTTGCTTTCTCTCTGACTAGTAGGGCAAGTCACTGATAGGTTTTGAAGGATGGAGTGGCATTATATTGACATTCTAAAGGACAAATGTCTAGATATTTATATATTTGTGTCAATATAAATACAGATATGGATCATTTCCCCCAGCTGCAGTGTGGACTGTAGGTAACTGGGTCAAAATCAGAATCAGGGTACAAATGAGGAGGCTTGGATTATCTAGACTAGAAGCACGGATGGCTTGGACTGTGTCACTGTGGTGGATGGAGTAAGCTACAGAATTTTAAACATATTTGGAAGGTAGAGCTGATAGGACTGGCAGCCAAAGTGAATGCTGGCTATAAAAGAAGAATAATTGGGGCACCTGGGTGGCTCAGTCAGTTGAGCCTCTGCCTTCGGCTCTGGTCATGGTCCCGGGGTCCTGGGATCTAGCCCCATATGGGCTCCCTGCTCAGCAAGGAGCCTGCTTCTCCCTGTCCATCTCCCCCATGCTTGTGTTCCCTCTCTCACTATCTCTCTGTCATAAATAAAAATAAAATCTTTTTAAAAAATAATAAAAGAATAATTAAGGATGACTCCAAGATTTTTAGATTAGGCAGCTGAAAAACAATGTAACTGTAATCCAGATGGAGAAGATGTCAGGGGAAGCAGGTTTTGGGAGACAGACAAGTCTGCTTTGGAAATGTGGAGTTCAAGGTGTCTTTGACTACTTAGGTAAAGACAGTAGGTGGTACTGTACAAGTCTGGAATTCAGGGATTTAGGAGAGAAATCCAGGCTGGAGAATACTTTTAGAGTTCATTCATATTTGGATAATATTTAAAGCTATGATTATCAAGGAGTGCATTTAATAAGGAAGAAATATCCAGATATTTTGTTTAAAGGTTCTCTGATGTTAGGATAATGGGAAGCTAAAAGGAATAACCACTGACACCGAAGGGAAAACACTGGGTTGCGGGGGAGGGCCCCGGAACACCACTGAAGAAGGATTTTTAGAAAATGGCTATGCCTAAAACTACTATAATGTTATATGTCAATTCTCTCAAGTAAGAAAAGTGGGAGTGAATAATATGTAAAATTCTGCTGATGAGTAAAGGATGGCAAAAGCTGAGGACTTCTGCATTTAGCAATGTGTTTCTAAGTGATTTTGATAGAACTGGTTGTGGCATCAAAGTCTCACAGGAATATTCTTGAGGAGAACAGGGTGCTAACCAACTACTTTGAGAAGACTGTTAAATAGAGCAGAGAAAGATTGATGCTTAGGGAGAAATGGGGCCTGTGTGTGTGTGTGTGTGTGTGTGTGTGTGTGTTGACACGGCACATATCACAAGCAGATTTTCTTCTCTGGGAATGGTACCACAGGAAAATCAACTCATTCCATCTTTGACCTCTCTCTCTCTCTCTCTTTCCTTTTTTTTTTTTTTTTTAACTCTTACACTTTATTTTAATCATCCACCAACCTCTCTCACCACCATCTCTGTTAAAATCTTCTTGAATTAGTGACCTTGCTGAGTTATTTTTCCCTCATACCGCCAAACCACCAACAACGGTTTGGGTTGCAAACTCCAGTTTCTTTGGAGTATGGGAGCATCTTAACATCTATACAAATGTCTTTCTGAACAGGAAATGCAGAGATCTAAACTCCCTTTTTCTACATCTCAAAAAATAAACACTACAGGTAGTACAAGACAGGGATGTCGCTGTTTTAGTCAGCAGTTTAGCTTCCTTGTTACCGGTAAGTCCTACTTTTGGGGACATAGTGGGAGTGTTGCAGGTGAGGTTTCTATGACTAAAAATTTGCATCCATAATTATTTCAAACAAGCAACTTATAATTCTCTTTGTATTATGCCACAAAACAAATGTCTGTGAGGTAATGGCTTCTTATACTGAAGATTAGAATACACCAAGAGGTTTTCTAAACTATGGAAGGGACTTGGCAGTATCTACAGTTTTTGTCAATTATTGTCACTAACAACGCTACATAATAAACCACTTCCTAACCTATGTACCCAGCATCCATGAGGTGGAGAAATGCTGTCGACTCTTAGTAGACAGGACTGCAAGGTCACTTGGCAGACAAAAAGGGGAAGGTGTGAAAAATAACACAATTCATTTTTGATCGTGCTGTTGCCATTTGCTGTGTTTTTCTAACTGGCTCGGGATATATCCTAAGTAGTGAATACTAAAAAGAAAAATGGGGTGCCTGGGTGTCTCATTAAGAGGTGGCTCTGTTAAACCTCTGCTTTCGGTTCAGGTCATGATCCCAGCGTCCTGGGATGGAGTCCCAAATCAGGCTCTCTGCTCGGCAGGGAGCCTGCTTCCTCCTCACTCTCTCTCTCTCTCTCTCTGCCTGCCTCTCTGCCTACTTGTGATCTCTGTCAAATAAATAAATAAAAGCTTAAAAAGAAAAGTGATTGGAAGGTATATTTAGACTAAATAAAAAAAGGCTTAAACAAAAACTTTGTAATGCTGATATACTTGCCATGTAATTGTACGAATAAATATGTTATTTTTAGCAGAGAAGTTCATATTTAGTAGAATACTTAATTTCCTTTTATAATCTCCAAATACTTGTTAAATGTCCAGTAATGGGCTTTATGTCAGCATATAGCCATTAATGCTATGGGAGTGGAGAGGTTGTCAAGGGAAAAAATGCATCCCTGTTGCTTTACCCTGAGTAGAATGTCTCACATCCCTTGCTGGGTGAGAGAGGCAACATGCTAACAGGAGTAAAAAACTGAATTTCATGATCTCTGGGTGACTTTCTGTATGTACAATGGTATGATCTTCTATTGATGACTGCAGTGTATAAGGATGATCGCTACTTCTTAGATTCTTGGAAATTTACAGAGCAGTTTCTTCTCGTTCTTTGGGATTTTAGTAACATTTACACTAGTCAAAAAACCATAGATCACTATCTGAATATTTTTAAATGAACTATTTTTAGAAAATCCACAAACACATACTGAAACTGTATAAAGAAGTATTACATTCTCCTCTGAATATGTTTGCCAATAATTCCAACAAATTTTGTACGACTCCCATTTTCCTTTGGTATATAGGAAAGTATAAAAAAAGTAACAGCAACTTTTCATAGGTCTATCAGGACAATGGACATCTCCTTTATGGCTTCTATGGGACAGAATCACTCCTATCATATTTTTAACATGGTTCTCATAGTCAGTGTTGATTGACTTATTTTATTCCCGCCAGTTTTGTCCGTATCACCCATCACGTTGTATGATGCTAATTCATTCCAGATGATAAACTGTCCCACTGGAAGTGTGAGTGTGCACTGCTGCCAAACTCAGGGAGGCCAAAAGAACATTTTATTGGTCCCATGTACTCATCTGGGGAAGGGTTGCTACATTGTTCTATTAAAAAATCTCTAAGACACTTGATTTATCACATTGCTTGGAGCACAGACTGTATCTTTGAGGTCTGCCCTGTAAAAACACCATGCAGTATCATTAGGCAGAATGAGAGAACGACTATATGGAAAACAAAATGAAAACTTTCTTGTTTCTGACCCTTTGGAATCATATTCCACTATTGACGGAAGAACAGAAGGCAGGCTGAGTACAAGCACAAGCTGACACCTGCACCCTCCCCCAGCCCCCCACTCCTGGGTGGGACATGGGGGACACTCTTCCAGGAATCTTCCCCAACTATCTTGACATTAATACCTTGCAAGAGGGAAAAACCTTGAAAATGGCAAGGCCCTGGTATCCGGTTTCTTGTCAGTGCTGTTTAGCATATGAAAGTTCTTTAGAAACTCCCTCTTCCCTTACCTCCTTCAGTCAGCCCCGGTCACAACCCCAGGGCAGCAGCTCCTTCTGCCTACAGTCCTGTCCCTGTGCTTTAGTAAACCACCATCTTGCACCAAAGACGTCTCAAGAATTCTTTCTTGGTCGTGGGCTCTGGACTCCACCCCACCGATCCTCACTTCTATTCTAAAACTTCATCATTTGGTGCCTGAACATGGGGCTGTGAGTCTTTACATCTGGACAGAGCTTCAGTGCAAAATTGGTGATTACTTAACTGTTCCTTTAGTCTCATTCAGGGGCATTTCAAAGAGTGTGGTCTTATTGGAACACTTGCATATCGAATGCTCAGGCTGCAAACCTCTAGCCCGTGGCTGCTCAGTGGGGAGAGAAACCCTGCCTTTTGGCTGGAGTTAATATCCTGACCAATGGTATTCCTGTTTTTCTTTCTTTCTGTTCTTTTTCTTCCTTCCTTCCTGTAAAGTTTCGCAGGCGAGGTAAACACGACACCAGGCGAGGTAGGCACAAGGCAAGATTTATTAAAGGCACTCTCCAGCGAAGTTTCGGGGCTCAGGAGAAGGGGAGCCAGGAAAGTCACACCGGGAGGAGGTGGGCACCCTCGGGCGAGGTTCTGTGACTCTGGAAAGCTGAGTCAGGGAAGTCGCACTGGGACGGAGTCAGCGGGGGTCTTTTATTGGGCCAAGGCAGGGCATGGGCTCACATCCATATATGGTAGGATATTTGGTGATCGGAGGGTATGGGGTGGGGGGGTCCTGATACTTCTGTTTCCTGCATAGGTATCGGGTTACCTATGAAGACTTGACCTGGGCATACATCCTTTTGGCGGGAGAGTCAAGGGTTGAGGAAGGGGGGGAGGGGGCTGGAAGATGGCGGCCCCCGTGGTCATTTCTATTGTTCCTCCTGCATTCCCAGAGCCACCAACCCAACACGTCCTTCCTCCCTTTCTTTCTTTTTCTTCCTTCTTTCCTTCCTCCCTTTCTTTTCTCTCTCTCTCTCTTTCTTTCTTTCCCTCTTTGACAGAGACACACTGGGAGAGGGAACACAAGCATGGGGAGTGGCAGAGGGAGAAGCAGGCTTCGCTCTGAGCGGGGAGCCCAATGCAGGGCTCAATCCCAGGACCCGAGCGAAAGGCAGATACTTAACAACTGAGCCACCCAGGCACCCCTTTATTCCTGTTCTTATACAAAGTTGTCTGTCTTGGGCACAGGACAGCCACCTAAGTCATCAGGACGGCTGCCAATCTTAACTTCTGTGTGAGGTTTCCTCCTGATTGAGCTAATGTGATCCCATCCACATCCCTGGTCTAGCCGCTTCTGGCCATGGGACCTCCACTGGGGATGAAGTTTTAGAATACAGGTGAGGTTCGGTGGGGTGGAGTCCGGGGCTGACAACCAAGAAAGAATTCTTGAGACATCTTTGGTGCAAAATGGTGGTTTATTTTTATTTTTCTTTGAAGATTTTATTTACTTATTTGACAGAGATCACAAGTAGGCAGAGAGGCAGGCATAGGGAGAGGTGGAAGCAGGCTCCCTACTGAGCAGAGCGTGTGATGCGAAGCTTGATCCCAGGACCCTGGGATCACGACCTGAGCCAAAGGCAGAGGCTTTAACCCACTGAGCCACCCAGGCGCCCCAAAATGGTGGTTTATTAAATCACTGGAGGCAGAACCTGTGGGCAGAAAAAGTGGCTTCCCCAGGGTTGTGAGGTGTGGCAGGTTAAGTACCATGAAGTGTAAGGAAAAGGGAGGTTTCCATAGAACTTTCATATGCTAAAGAGGACCTGTAAGATATCAGGGAGCAGAACCTTTGCCATTGTTGAGGTTGGTTTTTCCCTTGTAAGCAAGGTATTAAGATAGTGGGGAGATTGCTAAAGAATGTCACTTCTGTCTCACCCAGGAGTGGGGGTGGGTAGTGGTTGCAGGGTGTCAGCCTGTTGCTTTGTCCTCAACCAGCCTTCTTTCTGTTCCCTCATCCCAGGGAGCTGGCTGAAACCAGTACCTGATTGAATTAAAACCCACCCTGGGACTGTTTCTTAGGAAAGTTGGCTGTCAGGGCCATGTGTGTGGGCTTGTCGCTTAGACCATGATGGATTTCAATCTTTACTGTTTCTTGTCATTGCCCTCTACTAAATATTAAAGCTACAAAATTCGGTAATTTCCCTTTGTAAAACTTTTCTAGTATTTTCTGATGAAGTTCTAAAACATAGGTGAGGTGAGGTTCGGTGGGGTGAGGTCTCAAGCCGATGACCAAGAAAGAATTCTTGAGACATCTTTGGGGCAAAATGGTGGTTTATTAAAACACAGGGACAGGACCTGTGGGCAGGAAGAGCTGCTGCTCGGGGTTGTGAGGGGTGGCAGGTTGTGTACCACGGGGTGGGGGAGGGGGGGGTGGGGTGGAGGAAGTAAGGAAAAGGGAGGTTTCAATAGAACTTTCATATGCTAAAGAGGACCTACAAAGATACCAAATACGACAGGCCTTGCCATTGCCAAGGTCATTTTGCCCTCTAACAAGGTATTAACATTAAGATGGGTGGAAGATTCCTAAAGAATGTCACATATGTCCCACCCAGGAGTGGGGGTGGGGGAAAGGTTGGAGGGTGTCAGCCTTTGCTTTGTCCTCAGCCAGCCTTCTGTTCCCTCATCATTCCCCCCTGAACAATTTTGACCCTTAAATCTTTAAAGATGTTGAAGGTGGAAGGTCTCAGCTTCTGTAACATCTTCCTGCTGAACAAGGCATAGAGTTGTCCCTACCTACTCGGGTCAACACTGGTCAGAATGTGTAGGGGAGTTACGAAAGACAGAGGCAACTGAATCTAGGGGTACTGCTCAGGTAATCTTCACAAGTGGAAGGGATCATCTGTGGAAGTTATGGCTGTGAAGGAGTTGATGCCAAGTGAGGAGACATGGGAGAAAACAGCAAAACATGGTCAGTGTAACAAAAAGGAAATGAAGCACAAATTAAGTTTTTTGCTAGTTGACAACCCTTTTCCAGTCCAGGAGTTTAATCATTAAAAGAAAGAGGGACTGTTTAAAGTGCTAACTTGAGTAGGTCATAACCCAAGAAATGTTTTGTGATCATCTGGAACATAAACATAGTATTTTGCCATTCTCTTTTGTAAAGCTGCTTTACACTTACACAATAATTTGTATTACCATAACATTTGAATAGAGAAATGTTACTTCAAGGGTCATTTAGAAATGACCACATACTTTGTAAGAGCTTCCATGTGCCAAACATCCTCCAGTTCCAAAGGAGGAACAAAAGTGGATGTTAGTTGGTCATACCAATGAGACAGAACGAATTCACCACTGTTTTAAGTTCTGAAAGGTTGGCCAGGTTGGAAATGGTTTTAATAATGCATCCGTGATTCCAGGCAAAACCCAAAGTACAGTGGCCTATCCCTCCTGGGGGAAGCCATGAATACAAGTTAGAGCCATATAACCATTGGGTTTTGCTAGGTGACAGTCCTCCAATTTTGGGTTTCTGTAACTGTAGTCAAGATATCAAGGGCTAATCAAAAGACATGAAATCTTGCCATTTGCAACGACGTGGATGGAACTAGAGGGTATCATGCTTAGCGAAATAAGTCAATCGGAGAAAGACAACTATTATATGATCTCTTTGATATGAGGAAGTGGAGATGCAAGGCGGGGGGGGGTTGGGGGGAGGTAGGAAAAGAAAAAATGAAAAGATGGGATTGGGAGGGAGACAAACCATAAAAGACTCAATCTCAAGAAACAGACTGAAGGTTGCGGGGGGGAGGGGGGACGGGAGAGGGTGGTGGGGAAATGGACATTGGGGAGGGTATGGGCTATGATGAGTGCTGTGAAATGTGTAAACCTGACGATTCACAGACCTGTACCCCTGGGGATAAAAATACATTATATGTTTATTAAAATTAAAAAAAAAAGATATCAAGGGCTATTCAGTTTCGAAGGGCCATCTTTTTAATGTGTAATAAAAGGCAGTCCATTGTTACTTTGTAGGGACCATGGGAGTCCAAATCTAGGGACAGTTTTCCTTTATGAAGTTTTTGTCATCTCCATGGACTTTTTGCCCAATCAGTGGCCTGGTGTAAACCCTGTATTACTTTCATTGGTTCCTAAGGTCATATCCTTTGACATCCTTTGAAGTGAACTACAGCTATCTCCTTAGGTAGGTGTACAGCCTTAAGAAGAGTAATCATTTTAGGCCTGTATTTAGTTGTGGAATTATGGCTTGATAATAATCCCTTTTTTTTTCCCAAATTGCTCCATGGACGTGTAGGACTAGGAAAGTATATTTGGAGTCAGTATTAATATTAATTTTCAAAGCTTTGGCAATTGCAAAGTGCTAGTGAGCACTGTGGCATACCCAGCTTTTCTTTTCTTTTTTTTTTTTTAAGATTTTTATTTATTTATTTGACAGACGGAGATCACAAGTAGGCAGAGAGGCAGGCAGAGAGAGAGGAAGGGAAGCAGGCTTCCCACTGAGCAGAGAGCCCAATGTGGGGCTTAATCCCAGGACCCTGGGACCATGACCTGAGCTGAAGGCAGAGGCTTTAACCCACTGAACCATCCAGGTGCCCCCCCAGCTTTTCTTACTCCTTTTATGAAAACTACTGTCATCAGTAAACCAATTGTCATTTGTATTTTTAATAGGAGCATCTTAAATCTGGCCAACTAAAGTAAGCAAGATCAATAACCTATCAGTTTTTGCTCTATAGAGAAAGAAGTATAATGGTCAGGTTCAGGCATATGAATAACTAGGTTTAAAGTTTGACAGGTTTTATTTCTGGCATATCTGTTAAGTGTAGCCCAGTATTTAGTAAGTCGGCCTCATCACCCATCGGTGACCTTTGGTTTTTAAGACATTTTGGACCTGATGTGAATTCATTACAGTCAGGGACTGTCCCATAGTGAGCTTTGAGGCTCCTTTTATGAGGAGGGCTGTTATATGCTTAGCTAGAGCCTTTGTTTGCAACTGTACCTCAATAGAGTTGGCTTCTAGGCTAAATAGGACTAAGATCCAGCCTTAACAATATCCTAATCACAAAGGATCACTGGCAAGTGGGAGAAAACTTATCAAGAGATAAGGGGAGTCCCACATGCATCATCCAATCCAATCATAAAGAAAGTGGGGTCATCCACTATCTCCACAAGTCCACAGTTAATCCTATGGAGTGCGGTATGCTGGCTTTTAGGCATTTCATTATCCCAGCCACACAAAAGGTGATAATTAAGTTATACAATTGTTGGAGAATCAATGCTATTTTCCAGTTGTTTAATCATGTGCCATGGGGTCTTTTTATCCCCACAGAAAAAAAAGCAACAAGATCGTCTAAAAGAGCTATTGTGCAACTTTTCTGAAATTTACCTCAAATTGTCTAGCTTAGGTAAACAAACATTTAAAGACAATCAAGTCTAGAATTTAACATCCATAAAGGTGTGTTATTAAACATAATTTTTCTCTCTAAAATAACCCTCATTTCCAGAAATAGCCAAATCAGGACTAATTTATTTGAAAAACAAGTCCAGTTTTAACAGACTTGGCCTAATTATTTACCTAAGCTCAGCAAGAACAGTGAGTGATCATATAGGTCTTTTAGAATCTGCTTTGCTGGAACTTCTTATAAGGAATCTCTGTGTTGAACGTTTAGTAGCCTCTCCAGTCCAGAAGCCAAGGCTACATACTTGCCATCAGACATGCCTGTAATACCTGTCGATTTGGGTGAATTCCTCTTCCTGATGTCCCCAAAGTATCCTGAGGTTCCTGCACCTGCCAGGAAGTGACATTCTTTACTCACCTGGTGAGGCTGGTGGGAACTCTGTAAGTAAGGTTTCAGGTCCACAGTTCCAAGGGGCTTTATGGCTCCAGGTTTCATAAGGTCAACCTTAGTTTCTTAAAGCTGCCTGAGTCTATGTCAAGTCTATAGACTTGAGTCTATGCATGTCTTTCTCAAATATGACATTCTGGTCAAAGCCTTGGTCATAACTAATGTTTCCAATGGTGTCCTGTTAAAAGGAGAACAGGTTCTTTTTTTTTTTTTTTTTTTTTGACAGAGATCACAAGTAGGCAGAGAGGCAGACAGAGAGGCAAGGAAGCAGGCTCCCTACTGAGCAGAGAGCCCGATGCAGGGCTCGATCCCAGGACCCTGGAATCATGACCTGAGCCAAAGGCAGAAGCTTTAACCCACTGAGCCACCCAGGTGCCGCTCTTTTGTTTTTTTATCTTTATGTTTACAATGGCATTTGTTGGGTTCTCTTTTTCTTCTCAAAGGAGATGTACATGTGCTTGGGGCAGAAATAGGGCCCATGTTCTGAGGTTTTGTCCAGTCATTTTGAGCTTGGAAAATGTTAAAAGGATGGTTTTCCTGGGAGCCCAGAATCTGGGCCCATAGATGGTAAAAGACAAACATTTCCATTATCATTCTAATTACTACTAAAGAGAGGAACTTGAGACGAAAGCACCTTTAACAGTCCTACTAAGAAATCAAAATGATGGGGCGCCTGGGTGGCTCAGTGGGTTAAAGCTCTGCCTTCAGCTCAGGTCATGATCCCAGAGTCTTAGGATTGAGCCCCGCATTGGGCTCTCTGCTCGAGCAGGGAAGCCTGCTTCCTCCTCTCTCTCTCTGCCTACTTGTGATTTCTGTCTGTCAAATAAATAAATAAAATCTTAAAAAAAAAAATCAAAATGATGCCTATAGAAGGTTACGTGTTCCATGGTCAACACAGGTAACAGAGGTATTCCCAGAAGCTGGGCTCCTCCCTTTCTCCTGCCCAAATCTCTGAAGCACACAGATAAGTTAAAGTCAGAATTTGAGACCCTCCCAACATCTTAGAGATGTCTGGCACCATTCCCTTGGACTACAGAATAAAACAGAGTAGCTCATTGTTACAACACTAATTGAAATATGAAGTCCCCCTAAAGCTTGGACACACTGTCTTAGTTCTTTCCCTGCAGATTTCAACTAATGTAAGTCATAGTCATACCATATAAACACTACAATGGTTGGGAAGTAAGTAATCATGGGTAAGGGAATAGTTTAGTAATGTTTAGAAGCACTGTCTTACTTTGTAGAAGAGGCTGAACTGAGTGTTTTTAAATACTACTTCAGACCTGTCTTGCAGCACACTCTGAACATACCAGAACCTGAATCAATTTTAAAAAGATAGTTCTTTCGGTAACTTTAATATCAGAAAAATATTATAATGCCGCTATTCCTAGGGATCTTTGTGTATCTTACTCAGAGGTCCTCCATGCTTAATGATCATGATGGGCAGAGGTAAAAAGGCCAGCTGAATTCATTCCAGTTGACCACACAACAAAAAAATCCTGAGACTTGAGATGTTTCCAGATCAAGAAGACCAGAGATAAGAGGGAAATAGTACCGTGTATGGACTAACAAGGGATTTGGAGTCAAGTTTGGGGATCCCACTTAGGTGTCTGACACTCAAATCCTCTGTGACTTAAATCACCTCTGAGCCCCTGTCTAGCCATCTAGAAAATGTGACTAATAATATCTGCATCATAGTTTGGAAGTTTAAGAGGGAGAATTCCACAAAGAGCTGGAGTAATGGCTCTCAAAAGCAGGTGCTCAGGAAGCCATGATTACTATTGGTGTCTATTTCTTTTCCAGAAGAAAGAACACATGTTGAATCCATGTTTCTAAGAGGTGACTCGCAAGATGATTTTCAAGTCTTAAGGAAGGTCAAGAACCTGTTATTTCACTCAGAAAGCATGCTGTTGGACTGGTGAGGACAATACAATAGCCCTGTCATCACTAGGAGTGGGGAGCTTCCCATATGGAGCAGAACTCATACAGCAATTCAGTCATGTGGCAGGATGCAAAATCAATGCACAGAAATCTGTTGCTTTTCTATACACTAACAATGTAACTGTAGAAAGAGAAATTAGGGAATCGGTTCCATTTATGGTAGCACCAAAAACTGTAAGATACCTTGGAATAAACTGAACCAAAGAGGCAAAGGATCTATACTCTAGAAACTACAGAACACTCATGAAAGAAATGGAGGAAGACACAAAAAGATGGAAAACCATTCCGTGCTCATGGATCAGAAGAATAAACATGGCTAAAATGTCTATGCTGCCCAAAAAGAAAAAAGAAAAAAATGTCTATGCTGCCCAGAGCAATTTACACTTTCAACACCATCCGCATTAAAATACCATTGGCATTTTTCATCGAGTTGGAACAAACAATCCTAAAACTTGTATGGAACCAGGAAAGACCCCATACAGCCAGGGCAATGTTGAAAAAGAAAACCAAAGCTGAGGGCATCACAATGCCTGACTTCAAGCTATATTCCAAAGCTGTGACAGCATGGTATTCACACAAAAACAGACACAGGGGGCACCTGGGTGGCTCAGTGGGTTAAGCCTCTGCCTTCGGCTCAGGTCATGATCTCAGGGTCCTGGGATCGAGCCCCATATCAGGCTCTCTATTCAGAGGGGGCCTGCTTCCCCCTCTGTCATTGCCAGCCTCTCTGCCTATCTGTGATCTCTGTCAAATAAATAAATAAAATCTTAAAAAAAAAAAAAAGACACATAGATCAATGGAACAGAATAAAGACCCCAGAAATTGACCCTCAGCTCTATGGTCAACACATCTTTGACAAAGCAGGAATGAATATCCCATGGAAAAAAGAGACAGTCTCTCCAACTAATGGTGCTGGGAAAATTGGACAGCCACATGCAGAATATTGAAACTCAACCATTCTCTTACATCACACACAAAGATAAACTCAAAATGGATGGAGACCTCAACGTGAGACAGGAATCCATCAAAATCCTAGAGGAGAACATGGGCAGTCACCTCTTTGACATAAGCCACAGCAACTTCTTCCTAGACACATCACCAAAGACAAGGGAAACAAAAGCAAAAATGAACTTTTGAGACTTTGTCAAGATAAAATGCTTGGTGTCAGGAGTGTGGTCTCCCAGGGGCCTGGGAGCTGCATGGAAGGATTGTTTTGGGGGATGGGGTGCACACTGGTGACACCGTTCACCATCCCCCACTGCACTCTGCAATCCAGGCTCTGTGCCCAGCTTAGGTCAATCACCAGCACCCCACTTGCTCCTGCCATGGCAGCGATCATTCAGCATCACCGCACTGCACACAGGTGGAGAGCGAGGCCCAGAGAGGGGAGGCAAATGGCTCCGGTCACAGGACTGGTCAGCAGAGGGGCTGGAAGGCCAGCCCTCCCGAGCCCCCGTGAGCCCAGCCAGAGACTCCGTGAGCCCAGAGCGAGCCCTCCCCTGCCTGCCCAGCCACACGCTGGCCCCTGAGCCGGATGATGGACTATGCTTCTTGGCCCTGAGGGTGTTGCTGGCCGACTAGGAGGGGGAGTGCAGCGGGTGGGACAGGCTATAGCTACAGGGCAGAATGACATGTCTGAGCTAGCAGGAGCCACACTCTGGTCTCCCTCCTGGACCCTGCCTAGGAGCTGGAGTCTGGGTGCCCTAGGGGCCGGCACACAACAGGGTCTACACTGACCAGGGAGCCATGGCCTCCAGGGAGAGTCCACTCTGCCCTCTCCCAGCTTCTGCGCCGCATCACCTCCTCACTGTGGGGCTCCAGGGCCCAGATCCAGGCCCCATAGGGCTGACTTGGCTCCAGCTCGTAATGAGTTTGCAGCCCCCTGGAGCAGCTGGATTTCCTGGGGCTGGAGGGAGGACGGGCTTCAGACAAGCACTGGGCTGGGGGAGATGTGGGGCCTCATGGAGGGTGAAGGATGGGGCAGGGGCTTAGTTCTGGGGCCACTGCTCATGTCTAAAAAGGGCTAAAATCTCTGAATGCCCATGGGGGCCCTCATTACAGTAACAACATGCTCATACTTGGGCATCCTGCTGGTCGGCCCCTCCTCCCCGGCCTCCTTCCCACAGCTCTGACTCCCACCAGGGCTACAGCCAGGGACAGGCTGGACCTCTGTCCCAGAGTCCTATCAGGAAGACAAGGAAGAAGGAGGAGAAGAGAAGGGGAATGGAGGGGGTTGCTCTTCCTCCTGCCCTGAGTCGTCCTCCACTGCTGCCTCCACATCCTCTGGCCCAGCCCTGCACTTAGCTGGACCCCGGGAGGCAGTCTGCATTCCTGGCCAGCTGGGTAGGGGGGAGAGTATTCAGTGACCTTGTGTCCCCAGATGTCCAACCCACCTGACTTTGCACCCTTGGGCTTGCTGCCCAGAATGGGAATGGTTCCAGGGCTAAGCGGACTTTGAGGCCACAGAGCCCTTGGCGGTGGTGAGGAAACACAGGGGACCAGTCAGGTGCAGAACCATGGATGTCATGCACGTCTGCCACGGGACTGAGTCATGGTATAGGTGCTGTGTGCAGGTCCCCTGTGCACACCAGGCCCTCTCAGGAGGTAGGCCTGTGTGCCTGGTGCACTTGTCCTCCACCTACCCATGGAGGAGTGGCCAAGTTCAAACATTTCCATGTCCAACCCTCTCGGACAGTTGGGAACCCAGGGTCAAGAGAGGCAGGGGCTCACCCAGGACAAATGAGGGGTACAGAGTACAAGAAGCAGGGCTGCTCTCCAGTCCCAGGCCAGCCCCAAATCTCCCATGAGGTTCGCTTTGGGGGTGAGAGACCCTTAGATCCTCAGGGATAGCGACCCACCCCATCCCATGTGGGGACACGACCTTGGGCATCCCCAGACAAGTAGACGCATGTGTGCCTGCACACACACACACCTACACACACCCCACTCTGACTGCCGAGCTCATGGTCAGAAGGGGCAGACACCCTGAGAGTGAGGTGGGTGACAAGGGTAAAGAAGAAGGTCAAAGACAGCTGGGCCATGGGGCAGGTCATCAGGACCCCTGGCAAGAACCCAGATCCATAGTATGGGGTTAGGAGATAGGCCAGGCTGATGGTCAGGGTGTCCCCAAGGGGCTCAGGGGGGTTGCCAGGGTACTGGGAGAGGACAGGGTCTGGGATCTGGTGTCCATCACCATCCTGGGCTATCAGAAGTAGGAAGAGATACACCCCCAAGCCCAGATGGGGTTACAGCACAAGAGGCCTCAGCTTACTCTTCTGTCAATTAGGCCATTGTGATAGGGTGTCCCTAGAGTCCCACAGGCTTGTAGAAAAGTCTGTTGGCCTTGGACCTTCATCCCTGACCCACTGTGCTCCCAGTCCTGGGAAAATGCTTTGTACTCCTTGATGTCCTTCTGAGCAGAGGAGAGCCCGAGGACTTGGGGGCCTGATGACCTGGGTTTGCAGAACGTGGCAGAGCACTGGACCACTGGTCTAGGGACCAAAATCAGGACCCTCCCTGTTGCAGCCTCAAGGTCCTCATTTGTTTTGTTTTTTTAAGATTTTATTTATTTATTTGAGAGCGAGAGATCACAAGTAGGCAGAGAGTCAGGCAGAGAGAGGGGGAAACAGGCTCCTCGCCGAGCAGAGAGCCAGATGTGGGGCTCGATCCCAGGACCCTGAGATCATGACCTGAGCTGAAGGCAGAGGCTTAACACACTGAGCCACCCAGGTGCCCCTCAAGGTCCCCATTTGGAAGAGATTCCAGAGTCAGTGCTCTGGTCAGGGTGAGGAGGCCTTAAGAAGGAACCAAGCACCATGACAGGAGAAGGAAACAGGGAGAACATAGGCTTCTGAGGTTTCTCACATCACCCCCAGAGCCCCCAGGTCCTGCTCCTGGGAGACACACACAGAAGACAGAGAATGAACACGAGAGAGGGAACCAGGAGAAGTCACAGACTTTCTTCCGTCAGGTTGGAAACAACATCCCTTCATTTTGCTCCATTCTATTCCTTAGAGCGCAGTCACACAGGCCATTCACCCTGGAGGGGAGAGAATTCCACATGGATGTGTGACCAGGATTCGGGAATGCCAGGAAGCACTGTGGGGACTGCCCGTACATGGGCACAGCCGAGGCCCTGGACCTGGGCCTAAACCTAATGGGAGCCCCTGGACGTCTGTGTCTCGAGTGGACAAGGTCGGAATCAGTTAACTTCAATCTTCCCACAGGGGCTGGGAGACAGGAAGGAGGAGGATGGCTTTGCCTGGACCCCAGAGCAGTCCCAGGACCCTCTGAGCTGTGTTCTATGCCCCCGCCCAAGCCCCCCACTCATCCTTGCATTGCCACGTGCATGTCTCAGCCTCCTGTGATAGTAGGAACGTATGTAGAGATCCTGCCCCTGATGGTGTCCCTAGAAGTAGAAGCCAGAAGACCCCACTGTGCAGATGGGGAGCCTGGGGGCCCTGAGAGGCACAGGGTCTGTCCAGGGTCACAGTCCTGGGCATGAGCAGGAGCCTTGTCTGAACCCAGCTCTGAGTCCTCACAGTAGGGACACTGTCTGCACCCAGGCCTCACAGGGACTGTGGGGAAGCTGTGTGGGTGTCACTGTATGGATGGGGCATGGGGCAAAGGGTGAGCATTGAGCAGCTGGGGGAGGGGGGCCCTCAGGAGGCTGTGGTGTGAGGAGGAAGTTGAATAAGGGGTCCCCAGGAAGTGGTGACCTCACTTTCCTGACAACAGAGCCTAACAGAATTTGGAACCCAGGTAACCAGGCACCCACATTCCAGAGACAGCCCCCTGCCCAGCTCATTTCGTTGGAGATCCTTGAAAGAAGAACATGTTGATGTGTTGCATCCCAAAGTCCGGAGGCTGCAGGCTGAGGAAAGCACACCCTGCAAACACTTTCCCTCCCTGGGGATGTCAGATCAGGGCTCCCTGACATCTCTGATCATTTGGCCAGAAGTACAGAAAGGTGACAGGCATGAGGCCCAGAGCCAGCCCCCAGCCCCACATGCTCTGATCCGACCTGTGCAGCCCCCAGTCCCCTCCCCATGCCTGTGTGTGTGTGTGTGTGTAAAGAAGGCTCATGTGGGGTGCGCCCACCCCATTCAAGAGCAGGGGTCAGATGCCCAGTGGGCAGACCATGTTCACACCCCAGGTCAAGGCTGGCTGGGTGGGATGAGGTGTGGAGTTTATCATGTGTCCTGCAGCTATGGGTCCCTGTCCAAGGTGTAGGGCTGTGCGTGCACAGGTCCGTGTCTGATCTGAGAGCAGCAGGGGGACTGGGCAGGAGGACAGTGAGGATGGCCAGGCAGGGCTGTGATGCATCTAGGCCGGCTACCAGTCCCTGTCTTTGCAGAACACCAGGGATGTTGAAACAGGGAGGAGGGTGATGGACACCAGCTCCATCTCCCTAACACAGGGAATGACCATAGGGGGCTCTCCAGGAGCAGGGACTGGGGACTGACTGGGAAGGCCTCTGACACTGCTCAGGCCACTGTCCCTGCTGGTACCACACCGGACTGTGGTCCAGCACATGGAGGCTGAGCCCAAGCGTGAGAAGGCCGGGGCTGGGTTTATGTGGGCTTCTGGGGATGGGACAGTGCTAGGCTTCACAGACAGAAGACCCCAGAGGCTGGTGTGGAGCCAGGAGCAAGGACTGGGCTCAGAGCACCCACTGGGTGGACTGCAGTTGGGGAGATGTCCTGGTGAGGGTTCTGTCCTGGCTGTAGCTACTCTGGGAGGCCCTGGGCTGAGCTCTATCTCTGCAAAGGCACGCAAACATGTTCTTTGTTCCAGGATCTCCAACGAAATGAGCTGGGCAGGGGGCTGTCTCTGGAATGTGGGGGCCTGGATACCTGGGTCTAACTCTGAAGAGCCAGAGCTGATCCCAACTTCATCCGCAGCTCCAGATGGGGGGATGGTGCCTGGAGAGACTTCAGCAGGAGACCAGGACCCAGCAGGTGACCAGGCACCTGCCCATGGAGAGCCTGATGCTGTCCTGGAAGAGCTGGGGCCTGCCCCGGCCCCAACCCCTGCTCCTGCTCTAGTTCCTGCTCCTGTTCCTGCCCCTGCCCCAGCCTGTGCTCCTGCTCTTGCATGTGTCTGGCTCCTATACCTGCCCCTATTCCAACCCCTGCCCCTACTCCTGCGGGGCTCCCAGAGCCACACCCAGAGCCCACAGCCCTGCTCCTCGTACAATTTTCCCTTGTTCTATCCCCCGACCCTGACAGCCCACAGGAATGTTTCATCCCCTACCTGTATATTCTCTCTGGTACATATTAACTATTATTTTATCTTTCCATGGTCTGCATACTGCTTATTATTTGTTTTAAGTAAAATTACTTGTTTTCACTTGAACACATCACAAGCATTAAGTACATTCCCAACGCTGTGCCACCACACCACAGAACATCGCTGCAGGATATCTCCTTCCCCAAAGGAGACCTTGAACCCAAAGCCCTCCCTGTCCATTTCTCCTCCAGCCTGGCCTCTCATAACCCCTAAGCTGCTTTCTCTCTCTGTTCCTTTACCTGTTCTGGATGTTTCTGTATGTGGAATCACACAATATGTGCCTTTGTGTCTGTCCACCTATTTTCAAAGGGGACTCATTTTTTTTTCTGTTTATGTGACATAGAACTTCCCTTATTCAATATTGAGACCCCCGATGGATTACAGATGAGATGTAATCATAGAGGCCCCTTTAGGCATTATGAGCATAATCTTGGGGTCAAGACCCCTGTTCCTGCTGGACACCACAGCCTGACCCCAGACAGGACAAGGCTGGTTCCTCCTGTGGCCCGCAAAGAAACCAAGGAAATGCAGAAAGCTGGCAGACACACCAGAGAGGGCAAACACATCACTCAGAACCCAAGGCCAGAAAAAAGTTCCACCTGATTCTGCTCCAAATCAGGCTCCAAGTCACGGGGTTCCACAGGGACAGAGACCAAACGCATGAGAGTCCAGGGGGGAGGACAGGCACATGGGGAGTATGTGTAAGAGATGTGGGAGCTCCCAGGGAAGGGCTCTGGCAAAGGAAACCCTATGAAGGCAGCGCTGGTCACCCTCAGAGTGGCAGGTGTCTGGTCTGGGGACCGGCAGCCCTGGGGAGAGTGTGAAAAAACAGAGGTCCAATGCAGGTCCCCTGGAGAGAAGGGTGATGGGCACCCCTGTCTGGGAGAACAGTGAGCAGCACCCATCCCAGCCTGCAGGTGCACCCGTCACCTAGCAGTGCTGGGCCTCAGCCCCAGAAACTCTGGCATGATTTTTCACAGATGTATTATCAGCAGTGTTCAGCATAGCGGTGGTGGAGAGAGCAGGGAATGGAACAACGCTAATGCTCAAGGAGATGGATGGGATCCATGGTCCCAGTCCTCATGATAGAATGTCCTGTAGCTACTGTCCCAGAGTCGTCTGAGCACAGGATCTGGGAAGCCCCTCCTGAGACCCCCCCCCCCTCCTGCCACCCTGCTCCTGGGAACATTCAAAATTGTTTGAGAAGGTGGAGAGGATCCAGGGTGACAGCAGGGCCAAGGAGAAGGAAGGTCAGAACTGGGAGGACAGAGGGATGTGCACTGAGCCACCATCCAGGGCCCAGGCTGTGATGCCCTCAGACCTCACCCCAAATAATGGCTCCTGATGTATGGACTGGACTTCTGCTTTCATGCCCTCCTTTCCTACCTCATTTATGCACCCTCTCATTCATTACCCCCTCTCCCCTTCCCCTCTACCCTTCCCTCCCCTCCTCCACTGCATCACCCTCCCTGCCTCCCTCCCATTCCTCCTCCCTCCTTCCCCTCACTCCCTCCCTCTCATGCTTCCTCCCTCCTTCTCTTCTCTCCCTCTCATCCTCCCTCCCTCTCTTCCTCTCCCTCCCTCCCATCCTCCTGCCTTCCCTCCCATCCCATCTCCCTCACTCCCACCCTGCCATCCTCCTTCTCTCTCCTCCCTTTCTCTCTCACTCCATCCCTGCCTCCCCCATCCCTCCCTCCCTCCTTACCCTCCCTCCCTCGTGCCCTCCTTCATCCGGCGGAAGATCTGGGGTCCCTGCTCTGTACTGAGCACTGGGGCTTCATCCATGAGCACTCCCCCCAACCTACGTGGTCGTGTCCACTGTGGGAGGAGACGGGGGCAGTCCTCAGGGCTAGCAGTGGTGGTGAGCACCAGCAATCTACTCCTGAGAACAGAGGCCATTTGCACAAAGAATGGAGAGACCCACGCTTAGCACTTCCTTCAGAAAAATCTAGTCCTGAAAAGTGATTAAAAGTAAATATATCCTAGACTTCATGCAGTGTGAGTGCTAATGGCCCATACGCCCTGATTTCTAGAAGCAACAAAGAGTAAATCATCCAGTGTTGACTGGGGGTTTGTGACACAACTTTTCTGACCAAATAACGGCGTTTGAGCCAACATTTCCAGGGCCTCCGAGTTTTCCCAAGGGTCCCTGTGATCCTCTGACTCTTCCATCGACCTCCTTGGGAAGCTCTGTCCTGTAGTCTCCCTTGTCTCCTGCCTTTTCTGTGACCCTTCCGTGGTCTTCCCTGCCCCCACCAGGGCCACCCTCACCAGGATTTCCCACGCCCCTTGGCTGGGTGCCACATCCCACACTGGCCTCCATGAGCCCTATGTTTTGTGCAAGGCCTACGTGCTCCCTCTGGGGTCACCTGGCTTCTCCGTTGAAGCGGCCTGCATCTTCCTGCTCTGGGTCTCCTCTGATGAGTCTGTGAGGCCAGCCTGTGCCCATGTCACGGGCATGGAAGCACGAGTCCAGAAGATACAGACAACCTGCTCCCAGTCTTAGCCTGGGCCAAGAGTGGTGCCTGAGCAGAGGAGGAGTTGGGCCCAGGGAGCCTGAGGGATGACGTGGCACAGTGAGCCTCCAGGAGGAGAGTCAGCACCGTGGGGGCCTGGCTCTCAGGCCTGCTGGGAGACCATGTCCCACTCGCACTGGATCTGTCCCCAGGGCTGGAGGTGGTTGGGGTATACACCTTCCCAGGCTGCAGGCTGTCAGTGACTGGCAGGGGACAGGCACGGCTTGTGTAGGAGAAAGCCCTCAGGAAGAGAGGAGGGGGCAGGCGCTCCCCCAGCAGCAGGTGCGCTGGGGCAGACTGAGGGGGCATCAGCAGACAGCAGTGTCTGCAGCTGACATCTCCACACAGGCCCCCTCCTGTGGCTCAGCACAAGCTTGTCTGGATGGCCTTTGTCCCCAAACACAAAGTCTGGCCCAGGACCTCCCCTCAAGCTCCTACTCCCAATCCTTTGTACTCAGCTCCATTGCAAGAAATGGCTAACAGTTTAGGAGGTATTGGGCACACAGAGACATGTGATTTTCTGGCCCACCCTGTAACACTGCTGGCATTTTAAAGATCTCAGGGCTTTGATTCAAAAATGGTAGAATGCAGGGTGCCTAGGTGGCTCAGTGGACTAAGCCTCTGCCTTCAACTCAGGTCATGATCTCAGGGTTCTGGGATCGAGCCCCAAATCAGGCTCTCTGCTCAGTAGGGAGCTTGCTTCCCCCACTCTCTTTGCCTGCTTTTTCTGCCTACTTGTGATCTCTCTCTCTCTCTCTGTGTCAAAGAAATAAATAAAATCTTTAAAAAAAAAAAAGGTAGAATGTCAGGGACCCAGACAGCTTTCTAGAGACCTGCCTCTGTGTCTTGCAGCCCTCCCATCCCCCCAGCTCTGCTCAGAAACCCTCCAGGCCACAGGTCCACGGTCTTGGGTCCTCAGATGCCCAGAAGATGCGCCTTCAAAAAGCGATCCCGGTGGGGCAGCAGGGACACTGCAGATTCCAGTAAATCCTCCTCCCAGAAAATGAGGGTACTACTGGACGAGTTGTCCAAAAACAGCCAGGTCAGGGTTCCAGGAAGACACCAGAGGCACAGGAGTAACTGAGGAGCATCTGAAGGTCAGGTAGGGACAGTGGGAATCTCGGGTGGTTTTGCCTAGGGGCAGCTCCCGTCCCCCTAAATCCTCAGTGTGATGGCTCCACTGGGGGATGGGGGAGGGACCATGCCTGGAGGACCCATGGCTCCACTGGTGGCCAACTTGATCTGTGCACAGGTGGGAAAACCCGGCCACACCCCAAAGAATTTCTGCAAATAGTAGCCATCTCAGTAGCAGCCAACCTGGGAGGTCAACCTTCCAGCTGCCTGAGGAGGGATCGAGCCACAGACCAGCACACTAGGCAGAAACAGGAGGAGGAGAACCACTTCTTCATTTCAATAGTTTCTGAGTTACTGGTTTGTTCCTATGGCTAGTATACTGTGCAAGGCCTTGAAAATGTTCTCCTCGTGTTCTCTGCTGGAGAGGATCCTGAAAAATCTCTGGTTTATAGGTAAAATCATCCAGAATTGACCTTGGTTGGCACAGCCATGCTGGGAAACGTTTCCCCCCCAATACTAAAAATAGTACTCCTGTATGATTCCACTACTGAGTCATTTGCAGGAAATGAAGTCAGTTTCTCGAAGTAAGATCTGCACACTCTCACCCAACCTCCCCGTGGAGGGGCAGCCACCCTTAGCAACAGGATACCCGTGTGGGAAGCCTCCCCTTGAGGCCGGTGCCTTCCTGGTCAAGGGGCTGCCCCAGGGCTGGGAGGTCTCCTTAGCAGTGCATTCAATGTCCTGGTTACTAGGAGGAGACAAAGCACAGCACCAGGCCAGTGAGGGTCAGGACACACTGCCCCAAATATGGCACGTTGGCAAATTAAATATAGAAACTGAAAGAATTTTCCATAGAGCAAAAGCAGGAAGGTCCCTCTGATCCCCAGCCATCAGCCCTCCTTCCCTGAAGCTGGTCAGAACACCCCCATGTGGCACTTTCTCTCCCCAGATGGCAGAGAGGACATGCTTATCACCAGAGTCAAGGAATTTAGGGCCACAAAGGCTAGAGGAACAAATCTGGTGAAACTAACCTTTATCTTCCTAGTTATTTCTTTACCGTTTACCAGCTCTAGCTCAAACCGCCATGTCTCTCAGTTCTTCACACATTGATTGCTTCTTTGCCTAACATGTAGAACTCTCTGCTTCAATTCCCTCTGCTGGTCTCCATATTCTTGTGAGGCTCCCAGCAAAAAAATCAATACACTTCACCAGTTTTTCTCCTGTTTATATGTCTTTGTCAATTTCCAGACCCAGCCAGGGACTTTAAGAGGAGTTGACGAAAACTTTCCTCTCTTGCAGCCCTGGACCGGGGCGGGGTGGGGGTGGGGGGTTCAGGAAAATCCATCCCATCTTCCTGACCTTGGTTAAAACCACCCTCTGCCGGGAAGCAGCACAGGGCTGTGCAGGGCTGGGAGAGCCAGGGAGAGCCAGAGAGAGGCAGGTGGAACATGTAGGGAGCTACCTAACCCTCAGCCAGGGGACTTGGCCCCACTGACAGAAGGGAGGGGGGTGGGAGGATGGGGTAGCTGGGTGACAGGTATTAAGGAGGGCACATGCTGTGATGAGCACAGGCAACTAATGAACCACTGAACACTATATTAAAATCTACTGATGTACTATATGTTGGCTAATGGATTTAAAAATTTTTTAAGATTTTTTATTTATTTATTTGACAGACAGAGATCACAAGTAGGCAGAGAGGCAGGCAGAGAGAGAGGAAGGGAAGCAGGCTCCCTGCCAAGCAGAGAGCCCAACGTGGGGCTCGATCCCAGGACCCCGGGATCATGCCCTGAGCCAAAAGCAGAGGCTTTAGCCCGCTGAGCCACCCAGGTGCCCCTAATGGATTTAAATTTTAAAAATTAAATTAAATTTAAAAATAAAAATAAAACCAAGGCAGAAACCATATGTAAGTCAGAGGAATCCATGCTCCTGGGAGGCTGGGCTAGTGGCCACAGCCAAGGCCTCTGGCGGTCGGAGCACTGAAGGTCTGAGAGATGGCTCAGTGCAGCCCTGCCCCTGAAGCCCCATGGCTGTGGCAATGTGCAGGGACTGGGAGGGAAGACCCGACCAGAAGCCATCCTGGCTCCATGGCCGCTGCAGGACCACTCCCAGCCCCACCAGGCCGTGTCTGTCTAGAACCAGGAAGAAAACCTTTCCCCTTGATTGTTCTTTTTAAAGATTGTTGCTCAGCATTGACACAGAAATCATCCAGCAAAACTGGAGCCGTTCAAAGCTGCAAATGACCCAGAAGTTATCAAAATGTAGTGACCACAAAGAGAGGACCTTGTGTCCCCAGGCAGACCTCCTGGATGCGTGTGCGGCTGGGGGCCCTGGACATGCCTGTGTGAGCAGGGCTGGGCTCCACGGTCTCCCTCGAGGACACAGAAGTAGGAACCTGCTCTCACAGCTCCGCTCAGGACAGCACCCCCTGATGGAGAAGGGGACAGCCCCTCATGAGTCCCAGATGTCCTGGTGATTCTTGGAAATGGCCTGAATCTCATCTTCTTCAATAAGGGCAGGGAGGGCAGCCCAGCCACCATAGGTCCCACATGTCCTCCAGGGGACAGCCCAGCCGCCACCAGTCCCACAGATCCTCCAGGGGTAGCACCTTGGTGGCTTGTTCAAGTGGTTCTCATCATGCCATACAACCTTGATCCCATTGGCCAGGTCGATCCCCATCACCAGGTGACGAGCCAAGGTCAGTCAGTGAACCTCCACCACCAACCCCTCAAAAAAGGCCCCCATGTAGTAAACGTCGCCCTCGTCCCTGGGGATGTGGGCCTGGGACTGTGTCTGGCACTGGTAGCTGAAATCTTCATGGGACACCCAGTAGAAACTGGGGTGCAGGGTGCCAAAGAGGGAGGATAGGATCTCCATGCCCACATGGTCACAGAACTTCATGTCCACATCCACACACGGCAGGTCATCCACTTCACTGAGGAAACACTGCTCACAGAAGCAGTGGACCATCGCCATGGGCTGCATGGACACATCCTGCCAGTGTGGGGTGCCAGGGACCTCAAGGACCACCACACTCCAGCCTTCCCAGGGGGACATACAGGCTTGGCAGCCCGCTGGTCGGTGATGACCTAGTAGGTGAACTTGTGTCCCACCATGATGGGCTTCTCTGCCCTCTGCAGGGACAGCTCCAGGAAGATCACCTATCTACGGGGATGAGGGACAAAGTGGGAGGAGGGTCACTGTCAGAGGCTGGCAGCAGGACTCCAGAGCTGAGGGCCATGGACATGTACACCTTCTATAAGAGGGCAGGCCCTGGGCTGCTTTAAGCTACAGCCACTCTCCCAGTCTGTCCTGAGTAAGTCTGCTTGTGGGGCCTCCCTACCTTCTGCTCCCAGAGATGCGGGCAATCAGCACCGCATCAAAGGGGAGCCTGAGGCTTCAGAGGCGGGAAACCAACCCCACAGTCAGCATTTTGGAGCCAGGAACATTCCCCCCGTGCCAAGCTCCCAGGCAAACCCTGCAGGTACCCTTCCTGGCCGACCCCCTGCAGGTCCTGTCCCCACCTGCCAGGAGTGGAGCACCTCTGGGCACAGCCCTCCTTTCTATGGCCTACAGACTGGCTAGAATCAGCAGGGCTGGCCTCCTGCCCCACTTCGCTTTGAGAGGGCTGTCGCTGGCCCCCACAGAGCTGTCTCCATCCCCACAGGGTCCTCCCTTGAAGGCTACTGGGCCTCTTGCTGACAAGGTCCATCAGTCAACCACTGCTATTCCTAGGAGGGTCACCATCAAACTCCCCCAGATCAGGAATCAGGGCCAGGCTGTGGGCAGGGAAGGGGAAAGAGGACCACTGGAAGAAGAGGGGCTTGCTTAGGCCCCAGCTGTGAATCCAAGAGTGGAAGCTTCCAGGTCCAGGTCTACAACTCCTAGGCTCCAAGAAGTTGGAAGTCTTGTCTCTCTGAGGGGACTACCTGTGGGGACAGCAGCTCCCCCACTGTCAGCAAGGGTGGTGAGCCCCTTTGAGACTAATTTTTGTTAAGGTTTTATTTATTTGACAGAGAGATGGCTAGAGAGGGAACACAAGCAGGGGTAGTGGGAGAAGGAGAATCATGCTCCCCGCTGAGCAGGGAGCCCAACATGGCAGGGTTCAATCCCAGGACCCCAGGATCATGACCAGAGCCGAAGGCAGATGCTTAATGACTGAGCCACCCAGGTGCCCTGAGACTGATTTTTTCACACAGGCACTAAGGCTACTTCCCAGTGCCTGCCCCATACCTGGCAGCTTAGTAAATTGCTCATACAGGGAAAGTGGGCACTACATTTTAAGTAAGGGACAAGGCCACACACAGCTGGCAGACACAAGTCAGCTCAGCGGGGGGCAAGTCCAGGTCTAGCCAACAGGGGAACAAGCCAGACATGAAGCAGGGGGAGAGAAGAGTGCTCCTGGCAGAGGGCAGAGAGAATGTAAAGGCCTGGAGTCAGGACTGAGGCACATGGGGGATGACCACACACCTGGGAGCCCCACGAGGGTGACGGTGATACAGTGGGAGAGGAAAGACGAGAGGACAGGCAGCTGGGGAGCAGATCACAGAGAGGCTCAAAGGTTATGTTCTGAAAAGATCTCTCTGCTGGTTGCCAGAGAAGAATGGGCTCTGTACAGTGGGGGACAGGAGACCCTAAACCTAAGCCCTAACTCTAACCCCATCCTAACCCTAATCAAACACTGTGCTCAATTTTGAGGACTGACAGCTTAACTCTGAAATCACAAACAAGCCCATCATGCTGCTTTCACTCCTTGTTCAGTATTGAACTGAAAGTTCCACCCAGAACAATAAGGCAAGAAATAAGGAATCCACATGTGAAAGGAAACAGTAGAACTAGGTCTATTCACAGACCAGAGATGGCAGCATCTTATATAGAGAGCTTCCTAAAGAATCAGCAAAAATGATCACAGCCAGTTCCCTAATTCCACAAAGCTACAGGACAAAATACCAATACACAAAAATCTCTTATTTGTATACACTAGCAATGAATCATCCAAAAAGGAATTTAAGAAAACAATTCCATTTTAGGGAACATCAACATTGACAAAATACTTACGAATAGATGTAATCAAGGTATACGTCTTATACACCAAAAATTACAAAACATTGCTGAAAGAAAGTAAGGGAAACCTAAGTAAATCTGAGGATACCGCATGGTGATGAAAAGACATACTAATGATAAGATGGCAACAGGACACAAAGCAATTCAATATTTTCCTGAGAAATTTCACAAAGGCCTTTGGGAAGAAATGCACAAGCTAATCATAACAGTTATATGGAATTTTAAGGGACTGCAAAATAGCCAAAACCACCTTGAAAAAGAAAATCAAAGGTGAAAGGTCATACTTCCAAAGTTCAAATCTTAATACAAAGCAACAGTAAATAAAACATTGTATATATGTATGGTATGCATATGCCCTGAAACAAATAATACATTATATGTTAGTTAAGTGATTCTAAATTTACCAAAAAAATTTTAAATAAATAAAAATAAAAAATTTTTTAAAGTATGCATACAGATCAGTGGGATTTAACTGAGAGCCCAGAAATAAACCCCTTTATCTATGGTCCACTGAATTTTGACAGGGGTGGACAACATTATACTGGGGAGGCAGAATAGTCTTTTCAACAAAGGGTCCTAGACAATTACTTATCCATGTACAGAGAAATAGAAATGGACCCTTACCTCACACCACATATACACATTAACTCAAAATAAGTTAAAGGCTTAAATGTAAACCCTATAAACCTATAAACCCTAGAAGAAACAAATGGGGATCTTCATAACCTTCATAACTTTGAATTTATCAATGCTTTTAGATCTGACACCAAAGTATAAGAAGGGAAAGGGAAAAATAGATAAAATAATATCCTCAAAATTAAAAATCTGTCCCAGGTGCCTGGGTAGCTCAGTTGGTTAACCATCCGACTCCTAATTTTGGCTCAGATCATTACCTCAAGGTCATGAGATTGAGCCCCATGTCAGGCTCCACACTGAGTGTGGGGCCTGCTTAAGATTCTCTTTCCTTCTCCCTCTGCCCCTATCCACTTGCACACACTCTCACACTCACTCTTAAAAAAGAAATGTAAAAAATTTAAAAATATTTGTACATCAGAAAATACTATCCAGGAAGTGAAAAGATAGCCCCCAAAATGGAAGTAAATATTTGTACTTTATTTATCTAATAAGAGTCTGTTGCTCAGAATATGTAAAGAGCTTTTACAATTCAACAAAAAGACAATCCTATTTTTAAAATGGACGAAAGACTTGGATAGACTCTTCTCCGGAGAAATCAGACAAATGGCAAAGAGCACATGAATGGATGTTAAACATCATTAGTCTTTATGGAAATGAAGATTTAAACCAGTTAGATGTCCTTTTACACAAGTAGAATCACTATGATCAAGAAAGCAAAAAATAACAAAAGGATGTTGAGTAACTGAAACACTTAAACATTGCTTGTGAAAAATGGTGCAGCCTACATATAAAATAGTTTGGCATTTACTCAAATAGATCCAAGCAGAATTACCTTAGGGTTCAACAATTTTACTCCTAGATATATATATCCCCAAAATTGAAAACACTGGTTCAAACAAACAAACAAAAAACAAAAATGTACAGGGATATTCACAGCAGCAGTGTTCACAATAGGCAAAACCCAGAAACTATGCAAATGTCCATCCATGGGGACAAGGATAAACAAAATGAGGTAGGTCCATAAATGGCTATCTTGTTCTGCCCTATGAAGGAACCAAGTAAAATGGTTCATTTGTGGGGAAAAAATACGGTGGTTCCTTAAAATATTAAACACAGAATTCCACTGCAGCCTATATGCTCCCAAAAATTGAAAGTAGAAGAACCTATATTCAGAGCAGCATTTCTCACCACTGCCAAAAGGTGGAAGCCACCCAAGTGTCCACTGATATGGATGGATAAACAAAATGTGGTTTATACACCATGGAACATGATTCAGCCTTAGAAATGAAGGGAGTTCTGACACAGGCTACAACACAGGTTGAACGTAGAAGTCATTATGCTGAGTGAAATCAGCCAGTCACAGATGGACAGATACTGTATGATCCCACTTAGAGAAGTGTCTGGGACACAAAGCTGGACGTGGCTACAGGGGGCCAAGGGGAAAAGACAATGGGGAGTTGGTGTTTCATGTATACAGACTCCCTCAAGGAGAATGAGAAAATTCTGGAGAGTGATGTACAACCATGGGAACTCAGCTAAGGCCAGAGAACTGTGTACCTGAAATATTTTAAGGGTTCAATGTTCTTATGTTCAGTCACTGTGAAAAAGTGAATGAAGGACTGATGCATGTCACAACGTGGATGGACACTGAAAACAGCCCCAGTGACATAAGCCATATAGAAATCCCACTCAGATGGGAGCCATCTGTGCTCCTTCAGTCCATCAAGTTTACCAAATAAGGGAAAGTCATGGAAGAAGTTCCAGAAGAAGAATACTGGATCCGAATGCAGAAGACATTTCAGACCATTGGGCAGGTGGTGACAGCTGAAGTGGGCCTGTGGTCTGGGTTCAAATGTGGGAACCATCACGATTTCCTCACTGGGAATTATGTGGTGGTTCCACGGGTCACTGTCCCTATTTGGGGTAAAATGCACCAAAGTAGCCTGTGTGAAGTGACAAACATGGTAAAGAAATGACAGCTGGGGAGTCTGAATGTGGAGACAAAGCATATTTGTGCTGCTGTGGCAAGTTACTGCATAATGAAATCACCACAGAGTATATGACTATTCCAAACATCCACATTAGCACCACGTCACAGAAGCAGAGAGGACATCAGACATCAGGATGGAGGCCAAGTCCCGCCAGATCCTGTTCACCCACCACGGAGAGGCCAGTCGCCCTTGCAGGAGGCCACATGCTAGCAAGAGACTTGTGGGAGGATTAAATCGGGTGCCCCCGTGTGTTGGGTGCAGTAGAAGCAGTGGGATTCGGAATTCCAATTCACAACGCTCCACCACAACCTGGTTAGAACTGTGAAAAAGCATGAAGGGATGCCTCATGGACAGGGGGACACCAGAAGGGGAGGCTGGAAGGGGGTGCCTTGTGTTCAGTGCCCATTACAGACCCCACATTACAATCCCCTATGGATGAGACTCATCCATTCCAGGCCCCGCAGGGGAAGCTGGAGGGTTCATCTCCTACCAGAAATCCACCATCCCCGCAGCTCGGCCAGTGAGAATCCTCCATCACTACGAAGCCCTGCCTTTCTCCAGTGGACTTTCCTTCCAAGCAACCCTCCCAACTTCTTCCTCCTTCTCCATGAAATAACGTTCCTCTCCTTTTTTTCCTGCACTTGCCTGTGATGTGACCAGAGCTTGCTCATCCCAGATTGTCATTCTCTGCTCTTCCCAAATAAACCCATTTTGCTGGTCAAATAACTGGCAGTTTGAGTTTAAGGCGAACAAAACTAATAAATTCAAGAAACTTGCAAGGAACAAAGTCTATATACACAAATCAATTGCATTTCTACGTGCTCCGAAGGAACCACCAGAAAGAGACTAGAAGATACCTAGAACAAGATACCTAGGAGTCCCCTGAACCAAGGGGGTGACAGACCTGTCCTCTGACAGCCATGGGACACTGATGACAGACAGATGGAGACACACAGAGATGGGAAGACACTCTGTGCTAGGGGAAGAACTGACACTGGGAAAATACCTCCTCTCCCCAAAGCCATCTACAGAGTCCGCGCTGTCACTCCCCAACTTCTAGACTCCAGACCAATCGTGAAGCGGCTGTGGATATGGGAAGGACCAAGCAGGGCCAAGGCGCGAGGATATGAGCAGCGAGTCAGGAGGCCGCTCCCTGACTGCAGACTCTCTCAGGAGCCCCAGGAACCGAATCTGCGTGCGCACAAACACAGACACAGGACCTGGGGCACGCATCCAAGCCCAGAAAGGGGAGACCCCACAGCCCTGCTCACAGCACCGCGGGAGGCCATGTCACCACACATGAAACCACGGAAGCCCCAGTGTCTACACAGCACGCCCTTCCTCCTTGGGGTCCTGAAGCCACGCAACACCTCGCCAGACCCTGCTCAGGCGGCTTCTCCTCACTTTCTCCTCCAGGGGCCGGTCCTGAGGTGGCTGGACTGTTGTCAGTGTGGACGCAGACCCACATCCTCCACAGTGGGTCCTGTCAGTGTGGATGTGGACCCACATCCTTCCCAGCTTGTCCTGTCAGCATGGGAGCAGCCACACGTCCTCCGTAAGTCTCCACAGAGGGTCCTGAGGAGGCCCAGCTCCTGTCCCAGCTGGGGATGCACAGGCCTGGCTCAGGGCAGGAGCTGGGGTCCTGCGCCCTCTGCAGGCGGTTGAGGGCAGTGCAGGACTAGGGGAGCTCACCCTTCCATGGAAGCACCTGCTCCCTCCCGGGGGCCAGCTGAAGCCATTTCATTCTGGAAATTCAAGATGAATGGAGCCCAATATCCCCCAGCTTCTCCAAAAATAGCTAAGGAACAATGAATTGGAAACAATATGGAATCACAACAGTCCCTAACCCAAACAGTGGCACCGAACATGACCCTAGCCCTGATGCAGACCCACACTCTGACCTCAGCTTGCTCTCAAGCCTGACCCTGGCCCCAACCCAAGACACTAACCCTAGCCCCCAACCCAAACAGTGTTCACAAGAATCAAAACGTAGAAACTGCAAATACCCACCAATAGCGAATGCATACACAAAGTGTGGTGAAGGGATTGAATTTGGGTTCAGGTTCAGGTTTCAGTCAGAGTTCTAGATCAGGCTTTGGGTTCAGGGACAGGGTGAAGACAGAGTAAGGGGCAAGGAAAGAGAGTTGGAGTTTAGGGCTTTAGGTTTATGATTTAGGGTTTAAGACTCAGGGCTTCTGGGATAAGTTTCAAGGTCAAATTTGGGGTTTGGGTTCATGCTGGGATTTGGGTTCAGGGTTCATGGCTCAGAGTTCTGGTTTAGGGTTTGGGTTCACAGTTCAGGGCTTGGATCCAGGGCTCAGGTTCAGAGTCTAGGCTTTGGGTTCAATTTCACGTTTGGGATTCAGGGTTCCAGTTGGGGCTTTAAGGTCAGGTTAGGTTTCAGTGTTAAAATTAGGGGTTAAGGTTAGGTTTAAGGATGACACAATATCTTCAGTTGTCATGGACACAAAATTTCTATCTGAACTTTCTAAATCTGAAATGCATTTTGTCTGGGTGTCAAGAGGTGGTTTGTAATTTAGGATCTCAGTAACTCCCTACCGACAGTATTCTGATCCCAGGGTCTCCCAGTCACCCAAATTTGCTTTTGTCTTGACTCAAACATACCCTTGGCAAAGAAGGCTGAGCTGGTGCCAAAGTTGGGATGACTTTACAATGGTAGAGGTGTGAAATGAAATATTGGGGAAATGTTCATGGAAAATGAAATAGGAGACAAATAACTGGTCAACTCCTGATTCTTCCACAATAACAAAGACCAAGTCTCCAATAGAATCTGATAATGTTCCCTAGGAAGGCCTATGGTACTCATTACCAGTACTGATAGAGGGCCCCTGCCCCTGCTTTAAACTAAGAATCACAGCAGAATATATCCTACTTTGTGTCAACAATAAAATTGTATTGGTTGGCTGTTCCAGTGTACAATTTGTGGAAGCACTGACAACATTTTCCTTTCCCAAATCCTCATCAACACACAGGTAAAATGCAGGCAACATTGTAATGCACTGCTCATTGGAATTCCAAGTGCAAGGAGGGCTATCAGAAGCAATAAAAAGATATCGAATATGAGACTCAGAAAAAGCACCCTTGATGGGCACTCAATGAGGATCCCTAACCATAAGATCTAACATCTCATCCTATGGAATTCTCCTATATAACTCATAGCCTGCTGACCACTGTAACCACCTCACCATTGACCTCTAGGCTTGTAATACACACTCCAACCACTAGAGACACACTTCTCAGCAGCAGAACAGCACTTGCCCACTCCCGGTGGACCAGCTCTTACAGT
Organism: Martes martes; assembly: GCF_963455335.1. Classification (NCBI taxonomy): domain Eukaryota; kingdom Metazoa; phylum Chordata; class Mammalia; order Carnivora; family Mustelidae; genus Martes; species Martes martes. The sequence continues at coordinate 100,008,793 of NC_137895.1, read as the reverse complement.
GAAGCCAAAAAATCCCACTCCTTGGAAATCCCAGCCATTAGGACACAGTCACAAAACCACACCCAGAACTCAATAAAGGACAGACATTTCATGAAGTGGTTGCTGCAGATCACCACCACTCCGAAGAAGTAACTCTACAGTGGAGTCCAGATCTGTCCCCTTCCCAGGATCACATGGGGCACCGCATTCTTCCATTACTCCATCCTCAGAACAAAACCATGAACTGTCCTCATCAGTCCTGTGTGCAGGCTCACAGTGAGCCCTGCAAAAGCCAGACACCTTCTTGAGAGCACTCAGCCTCTCATGCCTCTCCTAGCAGATGGAGGGTGCTGTCTCCCCGACTTTTGTACCAACTAGAGAATACTTGTCTTGCTATACTCCATGCAAAAGGCATATTCTCCATCTGCAAAATCAGTGAAACACCACGGATTCCCCGCACCTTCTTGAACCTAGATAAGGTGGAGCTACATCTTGGCCAGAGCTATTATCCTCAACCCCCCCCCATAAACACACACACACACACACACACACACCCTTCCCTTGTGCACTCCAGACCAGTTTCCATCCACTTTGCTCATTCTCAGGCATTGTCTCTGCATGGTAGTACAGTAGAACTGAGGTGCTGGGACTGAGGTGCTAGGTGCTAAGCCAGCACCTTGGACCCATTTACTATCAGAAATTAATATTCATTTTATTAACAGATGCATCCCAGAAGAAATTGCCACCATGGCCATTAGAAAAGTCATTACCTAACAGCCTGTCCTAACAGCCTGTGCCAATCTCCACAGCTCCACTCCCTGGCTCCAGGGATTGGCTCATCCATGAGCATGTGACCTGGTCCCCGCCAATGAGGTGGGAGGAACCTCTGGTCTCAGCCTACAGAGCCAAGCAGGGGGTGGGCCACCCATGCCAGGGGCTTTTCCATCATGACTGCAGAAGTGGCACAAGCCAGGCCCGAGCCAGTGCCACAGAGGGCCCAGGAAGCCAGGTGCTCCACAACATTGCTGAGAGCACAATCAGACTTGTCCTGAAGCCCACACATGCTAGATCCTCCACTAACTCAGGAGAACCCCAATGTGCTCATGGTCTTGGCCTGAACAAGATGAGTATCAGTGTGGTATAGAACCCACAAGATAGAGAACCCACACGATTTTCAGCCAAACAATACCTACATGGAATTCAACCACAGGCAAATGCGTTGTGGGAAGCTTGAGGCCTCTGGAGATATGCGAGGGGTGAGGGGGTAGGAGGGAATTCCTGAGGCCTTAACTGTTGGCCAACCTCACAATCATCTTTTTTTCCTTTCAAGTGCAGGGGCCGAGGTCATGCAGGACAGATCCCAGTGTCCTCCCACTCTGCCCCTGGAAAAGAAGAGCCCTCTCCCCCATCATCCATCCTGTTGCAGATCTGGGGTGTGGGAAACTACCACCCATGGGCCAAATGGACCTCCCCCCATATTCTCTCCATCAAGCGTGTCTGGAACATTAGTTATGGACAGTCTATGGCTCCTATCAAGCCACAATGTAAGAGTGGAGTCATTGTCAGAGACACCACGTGGACTGCAACACCTAACAGAAATCTTTACAGAAGGCTTCCCAGAAAACTCTGTGCCAATCCCTGGCCTCCAAGATCTCAGGACCACATCCCTTCTTTGAGGAGAACATAGCCCCTTCTGGGTCAAATCTAATTTCTTCACCCCCACAGGCAAAGACTTCCATCCTTATAGCCAGAACTCCATCTCCATCCTCCTCTACTGACACCTTGAATGGCGTGTCTACAGGTCTGCAGCCTAATGGGAATTCACTGTCATTTCCGTGGCAGTGATGCTCAGAAACGGAGGTGTAAGTGTGAACTTATGAGGGTGAGCATGTGTTTCTTCTTTGGTAGCCAGAGTGTGCAAGGAAGATACAATACAGTAGCATGCTTTCCTGTCCCACAGGAAGGCCACACAATGTGGTTGCATAGTGATCTCAGAAGGAAGCCACCTTCACGGAACAAACTTCATCTGGGAAGACTCCCAAGTCCCTTGTCCTGGACACTAGGTTCCACCGAGGCTGGGGGCACACAGAGGGACAGAGACTCCCCCTGCCCATCAGGGTTTGTAGGATGCCTGCTGTTCCAGGACAAAAGATCCTGAAACCACTCATCCACCTGTCACCCCGCCAGGCATCTGTGAGAGAGATCTACTCCAAGCAAAAAGGACAGACATAGAGACAATGAATGACAGCCTTATGTGACAAGTGCCATGATGGGGGACACTCAGGAGGACTGGGGGTGTGCAGGGTTGGCCAGACTGAGGGGGCAGGAGGACCAGGGGTGCTCCAGGAGGATGTCACAGCTATGCCCTCGGGTGGCTACATGTGTCAGTGTGACTGGGCATTGGCCAGACAGTAAATGACAGTGTGGGCAAGGGGTGGTGTCCCTAAATGAGGGAGCCCCACCTGCACCTGGTCCCTCTGTTTGCTGCCCTTGAGCAGAGCAGAGGATGGGCTGAGCTGGGTGTGGCTGTTGGAGGGAGATAGCCAGCTGGCCACAGATGCTACCTGCCAAGTAGCTGTAGGAGCAGGTCCTGGTCCTCAGCTAAGATGAAACAATCATTGTGTGTAGTGACCTATTTCTGGGGACAGGTCATATGCTCAGTGCTTTGATGACTATATCCTCTCCCATTGTATTTTTTAAAAACACCTTAGGCAGGTAAGATAGACCTACAAAAAGCTGTCCATAGTTAATGTATGTAACTTGACCCGGGCCCTAACCCTAATATCTAGTTAAGAGATACTTGATTTAGAATACTGCTCATAAATTGAAGGACGGTATTTAGGAGCTAAGGAATTTAGGGACCAACCTTCTTTGGTCTTATTCTCCCTTGAATAAGGCAAATGGGAACACATTGGGCCACGTGCTATCTGGAGAGTGGCCACACGGGGGCAACAGTGAGTACACAGCGCCCCAAACCGCACGGCAAAGCCCGTTCTTCCTTCATCCTGTCCAACCTTGTTCACTCAATGTTTACAGATCATTGTATAGATGACGAAAAGTGTGACTTTGTTGAATTTTTTAAAAAGCAAACGAATTCTTTCAACCTGTTAAGAACGGAAGATGTTTTCTAAAATCTCAGATTTGGCGAGCACGTGAAGGCCCAGGGGCCTGGGAAAGGCTATGACTATGGAATCTCCTCAGGCTACTTAGGAAACAGGATGGCTTCTATTCCACTTCTTTTCAGGAAGAATTTGTGTCCACTACCAGCCCTGAATCCACACAAAATGCTGCAGCTCAGAGGAAAACAAAAGGAGAATCAACAGTCTCCAGAAGCAGAGACAGAGCCACCCCAGGAACCAAGAAGACAGACCACGGAAGGTGCTGCTCAGGCCAATTTGCATTTCTGTGGATCCTCTGGAGCTAGAATCCCCCCAGTGCCCTTAGGAGCTGCACAGAACCCTCAGAGTGGGAGAAACCTGCATGCACCCCTTGAGGCCACCCATACACTCGGCAGCCCCCCAGACCACAAACCTGGAGTGTGAAGGCCCATCTGGACCCCGCTCTCCACTCAGCACCCCCATGACCCCGCCTCAGCGCCAGCAGTTAGGGCCGGCTAGTATGAGTTGTCAGGCTTCCGTCCCCAGAGGCCTGGCCTCCCCAGTCCCTCCAGATTGGGGACCCCTGAGCCACACCCCAGGACTCCACCTGCCACCCAGGAGGAAACCATGCCATTTGGACCTTTGCAGAACCCTCAGAGGGACAGAAACCTGCATGCCCCCCTGAGGACACCCCCACCTTCTGCAGCCCCTGTGTACAAACCCGCAGACTGACATGCCGCCTGACCCTGCCCTCAACTCAGCACCCCGGGGAATTCGCCTCAGCACTGGCAGATCGGGCCTGCCATGCCCTTAGCTCAGTTCACCTCAGGGACCCCATCAGCTCTAGGCAGACGTGGAACTCCTTCTGCCACAAAGCTCTGGGATCCCCCCTCCTTCTTCCAAAATTACACTGGCCCAAGGCTTTAATGAAAAAGGGAAAAAACTACCTCCTGAATGCTTAACACCTCCTTTCCTCTTCTGTCCTGTTTCTCTCCATTGACCTTTGCACCTGGGCAAAGTGTAAGGAACATATGAATGGAACACGGACATGCTCTGAGATCTGAATCTTTCACTGCGCCCTTCTGAGGGCTCCTTATGCAATCAGAAACTAGCCTGTCCTACCACAGTGTGTTTGAAAATGATCATCTACAGAACAGAAGAGTGAAAATCACTCCACTTTTACCTCACTCCTCATGAAGCAGAACATGGTCTTCTTCTTTCCTTCCTTGACTTCAGTTCCAATTTGTTTCCATGCAGTGTTCATTCTTCTGCTTCAGGGATAGGATTTCACGATTCCTCACCTGCACAGAACACCCAGAGCTCATCACAAGTGCCCTCTCTAATAGCCATCGCCCATTTAACCCTTCCCCCCACACCCCTGCCCTCTAGCCACCCTCCGTTTGTGCTCTACAGTGGAGTCTGTTTCCTCATTGGCCTATCTGTCTCTCCTCACTCTGTTCATCTGTTTTCTTTCTGAAAATTCCATAGGAATCAAGTCTTGGGGTACTGGTCTTGTCCTTCTGATTTTGCTGAGCTTAGTCCACTCTAGATCCATCCACATCCTTGCAGATGGTAAGATTTCATTCTTTTTGAAAAGCTGGGTCCTATTCCATTGTGCGGAGATAGATATATAGATATCTATAGATATAGATATATAGATATATATTCTTTCCCCATTCTTCAGTGAATGGATATTGGGACTCCCTCCATAGTTCAGCTGTGGTTCATAACACTGCCATAAACATCATGGTGCTTGTACCCCATTGAATGTGCATTTTTGTGTCCTTTGGGTAAATACCTAGGAGTGCAATTGCTGGATCCTAGGGTTGTTCAGTTTTTAGCCTTTGGAGGAACTATCAAACTCTTTTCTAGAATGGCTGCAACAGCCCACATGACCATCAACAGTGCAGGTGGGTTCTGCTTTAAGCAGAACATTCCCTGCCAGCAATTTCCTAAGGAGGAAATGGAAAACCTGTGGGATAACCTGACTCACCCAGCATCAGGCAAGAAATTCACCCCAGGGTTCATGACACCAAGCCCCTTGAAGCCACCAGCATGCCTCTATCCAAGAGAATTTCCAAAGACTCCTGACTTCACCACCCACGAAACTGCAGAGAAAGTATGGCATGTCCAACTCTCTAGATGGTCCACTGAGTGAAACAAGAAAGTCAAGCTTCCCTTTTTCCAAGGCTCCTTGGAATCATTTTGAATTTTCCCTCTGCCCTCATTGAAACTCTTTGGATGAAAAGATGAATCCATTAGGATACATCACCTTTAACAAAGAAGAAGACATCATCCATGTCTCTATCTGAGCACAAACAGCCACCTCACTCTAGAGGCCGGTCATTCCACCAGAGCCTAGGCCCAATGGAATAAACACTGTTAGATGAAGGAACACATTCTATGTTAAAAACACACGCAGAGTTAATCTCATCTTCCATTTCTAATCAAAGGGATTACCTAGAAAAGAGATGTTCCAAATACCTTCGTAAGCCAGAAATGAACAGAGAAAATGGGATCCCCTGCCATGTACCCCCTGCAGGGAAACTCAGGAACCCTGGCACCCACTCTAGATTGCTGACAGCTGCTTCAGCATGACTTTGTGGCTCTACTGGAGACAAGAGAAAAGTCCAGGAAGTTTGGGGTTCAAGAGAAGTTTTACCTCCGGTCCTGACATGGATGTGACATTGCGCCCAATGGACCTGCTGTTTTCTCTGAAAGCTGATGTCCTGTGACAAGCTGCATGACTGACTCAGACACTGATTTTGAAACTTCAGGTCTCGTGAAGTCAGAGTGAAGAAGGATTGTCAGGTGCGGATAAGCAGGCACCTCCGACCTAAGGCCCGAACACCTGCTCCTATTCCTGGGAGAAGGAGAGACACATGCTTGTTTCTTAAGTGGTAATTAACTTTCTTCTAAAGTTGACCAGTAACATTGTCCCTTTTGGAGAAGCAAATATACTCTTCCAAACAAACACTCAACTCATCAGTCCCAAATGCAACATGAGTAGGGTTTGGTTCCCCTGGGACTCCTGATCCCCACCCCAGGACTCCACCTGCCACCCAGAACGCAGAACCCTCAAAGCAAGAGGAACCTGCATGAGCCCCTCAGGGCACCCCTACCTCTGGCACCCCCTTCGGGCCAAAAACCCTAAGCCCGACACTCGGCCTCACCCCCTCCCTCAACTCTGCCTCCGGGGAGCTCACCTCTGCTGGGGCCCTCAGGGAGCCGTGTGGGCACGGCTGGCAGTCCCCCATGCCCCGACATGCACCTAGCAAGAAAGCCGTCCCAGCTTGGTGCCGGCATGTGGCCCCAATCGCCGCCCAACACCAGCCAATTCTCATGAGCTTTCTGCCCAAATCGACATTGATTTGGGCAGAAAGCTCGTGAGAATTGGCCAGAAAACCCGAGCAAAACTTGATTCCAGCAGCAGGGACCATGGGGAGAGACATCTGGGCCCGGCCTGGAGTCCCACGTGGTCTCAGCCCAATGCCTCTGAGAAAGCGCTCTAAGTGCCAGGTGCACACCCAGCCCGGGTCATCTCCGAATGCTGGCCAACCCCGCCCTCTACTCAGCCCCCCACCCCAGCCCATCTCAGCACCCGCAGGTGGGGCCTGCCAAGTCCCTAGACCCTCACCCTAACCCAGGGTGGGGTTCTCAGGCTTCAGTCCCCATGGGCCTGGCCCTCAAGCCCTCCAGACTGAGGACACCTGAGCAATACCGCAGGACTCCGCCTGCCACCCAGGAGGAAACCGTGCCATTGGGAGCTGCGGGAAACACTCAGAGCAGGAGAAACCTGCATGCCCCCCTCAGGCCACCCCCACCTTTGGTGCCCCCTTCTGCCAAAAAACCCAGAGCCTGAGGCGCAGTCTCACCCCCTCCCTCAAATCTGCCCCCGGGGACCTCCCCTCCATGCGGGCCCCCAGGGAGCCACGTGGGCCCAGCTCGCAGTCCAGCACGGCCCCCCCACACACTTAGCAAGAAAGCACTCCCCTAAATCTCAGTTTTCCAGGGCAGGGCTGAGGCAGAGGAAGAAATACACACACACACACACACACACACACACACACACACACACACTCTTTATTTATTTATTTATATTTATATTTATATACATATATATTTTTTTACCCCCGTCTGATTCTAACATGTGGCCAAAGTTGGTGAGTACTGCTGTTGATTGTCTGCCAGTGTCTGTAAAGACATTCCTACCTGAGGTTTCACGTTTCAATTTCCTTCTCAGGAAAGGAAAAGCGATTCTAGGGAAACCTTGTATGTAATTCACATCTCTCAATCCCCAAAACCTTATAATTTTTAAATTATTTTCACTCCCAATACCTCTTAAACTGAGAAGACAGAATCAGTATGATGTTGAGAGCATCACATACTAAAGCTCCGAAATATTATAAACTCAGCCAGTAGGTCTCAACTGGGGCCATTCCCCTCCTCTCCCCAATTTGGCGATGTTTGGAGGCACTTTATTGGATGTCACAACTGGGGAGTGCTACTGACATCTAGTGGGCAAAGGGGGTAAAGGCCGCCGATGCTGGCATCTGCCACACAGAGGATAGCCCCCTAGTGCAAAGAATTATCTGATATGAAATGTCAACAGTGTTGGGGTGCCTGGGTGGCTCAGTTGGTTAAGTGTCTGCCGTCGGCTCAGGTCATGATCCCAGGATCCGGGGATTGAGACCCGCATCAGGCTCTCTGCTCAGTGGGGAGCCCGCTTTTCCCTCTCCCTGCAGCTCCCCCCTACTTTTGTGCTTTCTCTCTCTATGTGTCAATTAAATAAATAATATTTTTTAAAGATTTTATTTATTTATTTGACAGAGAGAGAGATCACAAGTAGGCAGAGAGGCAGGCAGAGAGAGACGGGGAAGCAGGCTCCCCACTGAGCAAAGAGCCCCATGTTGGGCTGTGTCCCAGGACCCTGAGATCAGGACCTGAGCTGAAGGCAGAGGCTTTAACCCACTGAGCCACCCAGGTGCCCCAATAAAAATCTTTTTTAAAAAAGTCAATAGTGTTGATCATATTTTCCAGTGTCCTTAAGTCCAAAATTTTTTATTTTATTTATAGTTCTTTTTTAAAATTTGTCAGAGAGGGAGAGAGGGCACAAGCAGGGGGAGCAGTAGGCAGAGGGAGAAGCAGACTCCCGACTGAGTAAAGAGCCTATTGTGGGGCTCCATCCCAGGACCCTGAGATCATGACGGAGTGGAAGGCAGATGTTTAACCAACTGAGCCAACCAGGCGTCGAAAGTCCAGAATTTTTTAATCCTTCATGTTCCCTGAAGAAATGAAGCCTAACATTCCCACTATTCTCTTTTTATTCATTTAATACTATGATTACAAAGTGCATAAAGAGAATCACTGAGAATCAAATTTAAGAGAGATAAGGACAAAAATGAAACATTTTATGTTGAGGGAGGAACACACGGGTGGATATCGGGTGGATATCGGTACACGCTGAGCGCTTACATATCCAGAATTGCTTTTTCATATTTACTACGAATTTATGGTAGCAGAGAAAAATCTCCGAAATAGCAGAGGAATAGGAATGATCACACTTATGTCCTGATTTATTCACTTATTTGGAGAAAACAGAGAACATGATTTGAGAAAGCTTCAAAAAAGAAAAAAGAAAAAAGAAAAAACAACAACAACAACAACAACCCAAAACTTAAGAGTGATGGAACCCAGCACTGGGAAGGGCCTGGCACGGGAGTAGACCCTTCCACCCAAGTCACAGCAGGAAGACGAGGTGATGTGACTGCTCTTCGTTTCAATCAGTGGCACATTTCTGTGATATGATTTCGAGTAGGGCAGCTGGATTACCCAGTGGGATACAGTGATCTGGAACCAAGCCCTGATAAATGACGAGTATGTAAAGAGCTTGGGTCGGCCAGCCACTCTCTCTCCTACATCGAGTTCTGAGTCTGGTGTCTCTAAATCCTGGGCCATAGGTGACACTTTGGGGAAATCAAGCTTTGTCTACCTGCTCAACCCTAAGGACGCAGAGGCAGAGACCTTGGAGCCAAAGCAGGGTTCTAATCTAACTTTGATGGATGAGATCCTCCGCTTTCCCATTAGGAAACCTCTACCGCAGGATTTAGGTGAGCCGAACGCCAGCCTTCAAGGCTCTCCAGCAGCGCTTCTCAAGTATTATCGTGCTCACAAATCCTCTGAGAATCTTCCTAACACACGAATTCTGATTCAACAGGCCCGACATTGGGTCTGCTCTCCCGCGAGAGTGACGCTGCTGATTGGCGGACCCCATTTTGGCTGGCCCAGAGAAAAAGGTTGGGGCCGGAAGGAGACCTGCGGAGTCACGGTCTTGACAATAATGCAAAATGTCTGAAGAACTCGTTAAAGGGTGTGGTCTTTTCTGAGACCATTCTGCACTAGAGTATAGAGTATAGAGGCCCTATAGTATAGGGACTACACGGTGGGGCAAAGGGAGAGAAACCTGCAGGGGAGAACTGGGCGTGATGCCCCCTACTGGTCAGAATACTCCATTACCCCAGAACGGAATTACAAAGAGGGATCTTTCCTTACATTGGTGTCCAGGCGAATACACAGCTTCATCAAACTTTCCTTATCAGCACTAAGTCTAGGACGATGGAAATGTTCACAACTCAAGATGTAGAATTCTAACTAACTAGAAGTCTTATTTAAGTATTTACCTGTGGGCGCCTGGGTGGCTCAGTCCTTAAGCGTCTGCCTTCAGCTCAGGTCATGATCCCAGGGTCCTGGGGTCGCCTGCAGCTTCCTGCTCAGCGGGGAACCTGCTTCTCCCTTTCTCTCTCCCTCTGCCTCTCCCCCTACTTGTGCTTGCTCTCTGTCTCTCAAAGAAATTAAAAAAAAAAAAAAAGTTACTCAGTATTTGGACTATGTCAGCACCATGGAAGTCTGTCCTGCTTTGCTACTCGCTGTCCACCTCAAGCCAAGTAAGCGGTTGCTGCAGACAGTCACTCAGAGTGAACCTGTGTTCTCTAGATTTTGGCAGACAGGTGCCTGTCTCATTTTATTTAAAAACAAAAGTCTAGGGGCGCCTGGGTGGCTCAGTCGGTTAAGCCTCCAGCTCTTGATTTGGGCTCAGGTCATGATCTCAAGGTCATGAGATGGAGCCCCGCATTGGGCGTGCTGGCCATGGAGCCTGCTTAAGGTTCTCTCTCTCCTCTCCCTCTACCACTCCCCCTGCTCTTTCTCTCTCTCTCTCAAAATAAGTAAGTAAGTAATAAAACCAAAAATCTAAAGGTGAGGGGTCCGATTATCTTCCCATTTGTTCTCTGCTCCATTTCGTTCTCCCCTGGAATGGGAACGGAGTGCCCATCCTTGTGCTCTGCTCTGTCTTGCAGAGGACCAGACCCCTACAAATTGGATTTCCTGGAATCCCTGGGCAGCTGGCTTCTAGTTGTGCTTGACCAAACAGGGGAAGCCCTGGGGGAGAATGGAACACAGGAAAAGGGGAGAAGGCCTTCTTCTATCTCTGTTTCTGGATAGCTTTCCTGTAGCAATGCAGGGCTGCAGGCTACAGCCTTGGGCAGTTTCGGCAGCAGAAAGTTGGGATTCTGGCAATAACTTGGCAGGGAGTGTGTTCTGTGCTCAGGATCTCCCAGCCCTGGGTGTGGATCAGCTGCCTGCAAACACTGAACTTTGGGTTACCTACCCTCCCTTCTCATTTTGCTCCATGAGCTCTTCAGATATTTTTATAACAAATCCTCTTCATAGATTTGATATGTTTGAACTACCTAGTATCGTTTCAGCTTTCCTGTCTGCACCCTGACTGATAGCATGTTTGAAATAGGTTAGTGTAGGGATGCCTGGGTGGCTCAGTCGGTTTTAAGTCTGCCTTCGGCTCAGGTCATGATCCCAGGGTCCTGGAATCAAGTCCTGCATGGGGCTCCCCGCTCTACAGGGGAGGCTGCTTCTCCTTCTCCTTCTGCCTGCCGCTCCCCTGCTTGCATTTTTTTCCTCTGTCAAACACAATCTTAAAAAAAAGAAAAGAAAAGAAACAAGAATGGGCTAGTGTGGCTGAACAGAGACAGAGGGCTCTGTTGACAACTGTCAAGGCACTGATCCAGAATTAATCTGCTCAATACCAATCTAGCAAGTGTGTCAGGTTAGTGGGTAGACACAGAGGTTTTTATGTTTTTAAAGGGGGAAAGTAAGTATCATTTATTGATTTATAGATTTATTTATGAGAGAGAGAAGGAGAGCACGAGGGGCAGGGGGCAGGCAGAGAAGGAGGGAGAAGCAGAATCCCTACTGAGCAGGGAGCCCGATGCGGGACTCGATCCCAGCTCCCCAAGACCATGACCCAAGCTGAAGGCAGACACTTAACTGATGGAGCCACCCAGGCACCCCGACACAGAGATTTTTTTTTTTTAAGATTTTATTTATTTATTTGACAGACAGAGATCACAAGTAGGCAGAGAGGCAGGCAGAGAGAGGGGGGGAGGAAGCAGGCTCCCTGCTGAGCAGAGAGCCCAATGCGGGGCTCGATCCCAGGACCCTGGGATCATGACCCGAGCTGAAGGCAGAGGCTTTAACCCACTGAGCCACCCAGGTGCCCCGACATAGAGATTTTTGAGTATGTTTCCCTTCTTTTACCTTTTATTAGAGAAGACAATATAATATGGGAATAGACTTCCTAGCATGCCTTCTGGTCAGGGAAAGTGAGTCATGCTTGGTTTAGAATGACCTTCAGCTCCTGACAAGGAGCCCCATGGAATGTATCTGCTCCTTGAAAGCCACAGAATTATAACCGCAGGAGCAACAATGATTGAGAAAGTAGAATGCACCGATAGCTGGGACGATGCTCATGTGAATTTTTACTTTAAAAAAGAAAGATTTTATTTATTTATTTGACAGAGAGAGAGAGAGAGCACAAGCAGGGGAAGTAGGAGAGGGAGAAGCAGGCTTCCCACCGAACATAGAGCCCAATATGGGACTCCATCCCAGGACCCTGAGACCATGACCTGAGCCAAAGGGAGATGCTTAACAACCGAGCCACCCAGTCACCCCTGAATTTTTACCCTTTATAAAATTTAGGTTTTAATTATTTACTTAACGGGTATGTATAGAGTACCTACCACATGCCAGGCACTGTTCTAGGAACTTATAACATAAGCAGGAAATAAGTGCCCCACGTCCCCACATTCTGGTGAACATAGAGCTAATTTTGAAAGTTCTGAAAACAAGAGCACTTTGCTATATTTAGACAAATTCAGGGGCTCCTGGCTTCCTCGGTCGGAAGAGCATGCAACTCTTGATCTCAGGGTTGTAATTTCAAGCCCCACATTAGGCATGGAAATTACTTAAAGTCTTTAAAAGAGAAAAAAAAATCCAATGCAAGATTTTAAAAGTGTGTCATGGTGTGATCTTTTCTTAAACATTCTGGTTGGCTCCTCAAATTCTGTTAAGAATTGTTTGGTTTCAATCCTCCCTGCCCACAAAAGCAGAAACACTGATGATGTGTTTTCACATAGGCTGGTGAAAAGTACTTGTGGTTACAGATGTTGGAAGCTTTTCTTTTCTCTCTCTTTTTTTTTTAAGATTTTATTTATTTATTTGACAGAGAGAGAGAGATCACAAGTAGGCAGTGGGTAGGGGGGACAGGTTCCCCACTGAGCAGAGAGCCCAACACGGGGCTCGATCCCAGGACCCTGAGATTGTGACCTGAGCCGAAGACAAAGGCTTAACCCACTAAGCCACCCAGGCAGCCCAATGCTAGAAGCTTCTGTTTGAGGAATTACTACAACATGAATACCCTGAGATTTTTTTTTAAGTAATCTCTATACCCAATACGGGGCTCAAACTCACAAACCTGAAGTCAAGAGTCTCACGCTGTACTGACTGAGCCAGCCAGGTGTTTCCCCCCACCCCCACCCGCAGAGACCATCTTATAGAGACTACCCCAGGGGTTTGATGATCATGTGGAGAAGGAAAACTTTGTAATAGCTTCAATCCAAAGTCTGAATGAAGAAAACAGGGAAAATCCTTCAAAAACTCATTCACGGCTGAAATGTCCTCATCTCATTTCCTGAGAAAGTTCCCTCCTTTAGTCATGGGGGAGGTCCTGGGTTAGTAGACTGATCACAATATGGACGGCTCTGCTAACCCATGAGGATGACTGCTTATTTCTCCTTGACCCTGGAACACATCCGTTCTGGTTAGAATTGGACTGTGCTGCCCAGTGGTTCTGAAGGTGGTCCCTGGGCCAGCAGCATCAGTTCCCTGGGAACAAGTCAGACCCGCCCTTTCTCGAGCCTCACCCCAGGGTTAGCATCTACGGCGGGGAGGGTGGAACACAACAATCTGTAGTTTAGCAAGCTCTCCAGGTGATTCCAATGCCCCCCAAAGTTGGGAGCTGCTGGTACGAAGCCCATGTCTCAAGTGCACTTGACAGAGTCTCCACTGTTTTCCTAAGGCTCCGTGATGCCCCCAAAAAGTATGCGGCCGTGCAGACATCATTTACATATATTAAGAGAAAATGATTGTTCTTTTTTAATAGAAACAATCTTTTTTTACTTGTATCAGTTCAAGAATTTCACCTCTAGTGGCACATTACAAAAGTCCCCAGCCATCCTTCTTCATGGTCTCAGTTCGAAAAGCCAACACAAGAGAATTAGAGTTCTGTTCCACCATTTCTAGCTGTGGTATCCAGGTGGCTCTGGTTTGCTTTGAATACTCTTTTTCAGAGTAAATGCTTTGACTCCCACCCCCACCCCCAGACACTCCACTAAGAGCCTGGAGGGGGCACCAAGGGGCGGGCGGGTAGTGGCTCCCCTCTGCCTTGCCACAGCAGCCCATCGGCTCCTGAGAGCTGGGTGTGAGTGTTTTATCTGCCGCAACTTTACTATCCTCTCTTACAGCTAGAATTACTGCAGCTGCTGGCACCAGACCTGACCTCCAATAGATCCTCATTAAAAGACTTAAAGTGGATGCATTCCAATTACAAGACCTTGAAAGGGTCTTGTGTTGCTACTTTTCGCTATTACCCCCTCCTGGTGAGGAGGGGGTAATGTACACCCTTGCTTGTGTTCTTTGGACCGGGTAGCTGTCTGTCCAACTCCCTCTCCTGAAAGGAGCTCTGATTCCCCATCACCTGTGGTCCCGTGGTAGGGGAGACAATTTTAAAAGGCCAGAGGAAAAAAAAAAAAGAAAATATCCACAAGGGGGCGCGTGCACGTGGGTGGCTCAGTCAGCTGGGCATCTGCCTTTGGCTCCAGCCATGATCTAGGGGTCCTGGGACTGAACCTTTCTCCCTCTCCCCCCTGCTCATACTCTCTCTCAAATTAATAAATAAAAATCTGTAAAAAAACCAAAAAGCAAAAAACAACATCCACAGAAATTCATTTCATGTGTTTGAATTTTTTGTTTCTTATTTGTCATTATTTCCCTCTTTATTCTTTTTATATGTTTTAAAATCTACAATTAAATGAAATATATTTACTTAAAGGGGAATGCAAACGTTATGTTAAAGGCATTTGTTACATGTTGATAGATTTAAATGCTACCACTTGTAGGAAATACTGAGTTTACAAAAGGACAGGTGTTTTGCTCCTTGGTGAGAGTATATTTAAAAGCAAGGGAGGGGCACCTGGGTGGCTCAGTGGGTTAAGCGTCTGCTTAGGTCATGATCTCAGGGTCCTGGGATAGAGCCCTGCATCAGGCTCTCTGCTCAGCAGGGAGCCTGCTCCCCACACCCCTGCCTGCCTCATCTGCCTAGTTGTGATCTTTGTCAAATAAATAAATAAAATCTTTTTAAAAAATAAAGCAAGGGAGTTGTTACCACAATAAAATTAAATAAATACCCATTAAATTCCCGGCAAATACCCATTGGGCTCCTGGTTCAGCAGGAGTCTGCTCCTCCCTCTCCCCCTCATCTTGTTTGTGCTCTCTCTCAAGTAAATATATAAAAACCTAAAAAAAAAAAAAAACCCACAAAAAAAAACTGAGTCAAAAATTGGTTCTTTAAAAGGACTAATAAGGGCGCCTGGGTGGCTCAGTGGGTTAAGCCGCTGCCTTCCGCTCAGGTCATGATCTCGGGGTCCTGGGATCGAATCCCGCATCAGGCTCTCTGCTCAGCGGGGAGCCTGCTTCCCTCCCTCTCTCTGCCTGCCTCTCTGTCTACTTGTGATCTCTCTCTGTCAAATAAATAAATAAAAATCTTTATAAAAGGACTAATAAAATTGATAAAATTCTGAGGGCACCTGTCAGGGTCAGTTGGATCATGTGACTCTTAATCTTGGAGTGTTTTGTTGGTTTTTTTTAAAGATTTTATGTATTTTTTAAGAGAGTGAAAAAGAGACAGCACAAGCTCGGGGGGAGGGGTGGGGAAGGGCAGAGGGAGAGAGAGAAGCAGACTCCCAACGCAGGGCTCAATCCCAAGATCCCAGAACCATGACCTGAGCTGAAGGCAGACGCTCAACTAAGTGAGCCACCCAGGTTCCCCTTGATCTTGAGGTTTTAAGTTTGGGTGCAGAGATTACTTAAAAAATAAAATGTTTTTTAAAAAATTTGATAAAACTCTGGAAGGACTGTTAGTTATTTTAAAAAGGTAAGGCACGCATTCTAATTTTAGGAATGAAAACACATGATGTTCTTATTTATTGCAAAAGCTCTAAAAATATAATAAGAGGGGCTCCTGGGTGGGTCAGTGGGTTTAACCTCTGCCTTCGGCTCAGGTCATGATCTCTGGGTCCTGGGATCGAGCCCCACATCAGGCTTTCTGCTCAGCGGGGAGCCTGCTTCCCCCTCTCTCTATGCCTGCCTCATTGCCTACTTGTGATCTCTCTCTCTCTGTCAAATAAATAAATAAAATCTTAAAAAAAAATAAAACTCATGAAAAAATTAAAATGTAATAAGAGAACCTCATACTTGTTAGAATGACTACTGTCAAAAAGACAAGACATAACAAATGTTGGCAAGAATGTCGAGAAAAGGGAACCCTCATGCACTATTGGTGGGAATGTAAATTCATGCAGCCACTGTGGAAAACAGTATGAAGTTTCCTCAAAAATTTGCAAATAGAACTACCATATGTTGCAGCAATTCCACTTCTAGGTATATATCCAAAGGAAACAAAATCACTGTCTCCAAGAAATATCTGCATCCTTATGTTCATTGCAGCATTATTCATGATAGCCAAGACATGGAAACAACCCAAATGTCCATAGACAGGTAAATGGATAAAGAACATGGGATACGTATGTATGTATAAAATGGAATGATATTCAGCCATAAAAAAGGAAAGAAATCCTGTCATTTCCAACAACATAGATGGACCTTGAGGGCATTTTGCTAAGTGAAATAAGTCAGAGAAAGACAAATACTGTATGATCTTACACGTGTAATCTAGAAAAGTCAAACTTAAGAGAAAAGGAGTAAAATGATGTTTACCAGGGGCTGGAGGCGGGGAGAGAAATGGGGAGATGTTGGTCAAAGGATACAAACTTTCAGTCCTAAGAGGAGTAAGTTCCAGGGATCTAATGTGCAACATGGTGAGCATAGTTAACAATACCGTGTTATATCCTTGAAAGTTGCTCTAAGAGTGGAACTTTAGGGGAACCTGGGAGGCTAAGTCGGTTAAGCAGCTGCCTGTGGCTTAGGTTATGATCCCAGGATGCTGGGATCGAGCCTTGCCTCTTGGACCTCCCTGCTCAGTGGGGAGTCTGCTTTTCCTTCTCCCTCTACCCCTCCCCCATACTCATACTCTCTCTCTCTCTCAAATAAATAAAATCTAAAAAAAAAAAAAAAAGTAGAACTTTAATGTTTCCACCATACCACCCCCACCACCAACAAAAAGGTAATTATGTGAGGTGAAGGATGTAACTAACCTCATTGTCATAAACATTTTGCTATATATATATATATAAATATATATATAAACTTATATATATTATATATTATATTATATTACATATTATATATAATATATATAAACTTATATTATATTATATATATGTTTATATATATATAAAATCATCACTTGTACACCTTAAACTTATATGATGTTTTATGTCAATTATAAAGCTGAAAAAAAAGAGATGATGTAAATCCTTACCCTGATAAATTTGAAATTTATATAAAAATGAAAAATTTCCTACAAAATCACAACATACCAATAATATCTGAGGATGGAAACAATTTGAAGAGTTACATACATATTTTTAATCAACTCTAGGTAACACCTCGTCACCAAGGAAAAAACCCAGGGTGGAGTACGATTTATATAACAGCAGCTGCAGACTTAAAATGTAAACAAACACTGAGCCATAATGCTACTCACTTAGGCCTCAGTCCAGGAGGATTCTGATAAAACAGTAGCGGAGGGGGGGGCACCTGGGTGGCTCAGTGGTTTAAGCCTCTGCCTTCAGCGGGGGTCCCGATCTCAGGGTCATGGGACCGAGCCCCTCATCAGGCTCTCTGCTCAGCGGGGAGCCTGCTTCCCCCCCTCTCTCTGCCTGCCTCTCTGCCTGCTTATTTTCTCTCTCTCTCTGTCAAGTGAATAAATAAAATCTTTTAAAAAACAAAAACAAAAAACAAAAAAACAGCAGAAGGAGGCTCAAGATTCCCAATGGCCACTGACTTTGCTTAGTTCCAAAATCTAAAATGTGGAGGATGAAGTCATGTTCCTCTTTCTTTCTCTTTCTTCCTTCCTTCCTTTCTTTCTTTCTTTCTTTCTTTCTTTCTTTCTTTCTTTCTTTCTTCTTTCTTTCTTTCAAGATTTTATTTATTTATCTGACACACAGGCTTCCTGATGAGTGGGGAGCCTGATGTGGAGCTCTATCCCAGGACTCTGGGATCAGGACCAGAGCCACACAGGCGCCCCATGTTCCTCTTTCTGACAGCAGATGGAGCCATTGAGACATATACAACGGGCCTGTCGCAAAAACCTAAAGGCACCTTGGACCTTCTTCTATGATCGTTTAACAGTCGAATGTAAGGGGGTTCTGGGTGATTGAAATTGTCAAAGTTCCTGGCTCTAATGCGC
Source organism: Martes martes (assembly GCF_963455335.1). NCBI lineage: Eukaryota > Metazoa > Chordata > Mammalia > Carnivora > Mustelidae > Martes > Martes martes. The sequence goes on along the minus strand of NC_137895.1, from coordinate 99,990,718 downwards.
CAGACCTGGTAAGAATTTTCAATCCTGGTAGGTCCACCTCTCAGGAACCCAAAAGCTGGGATACATTGTACATCCTGCAGAGAAGCAAGGGTTTTGTTTGTTTCAAGATCTGCACCCCAAGATAACTTAAAAGTGAAGCCACCACAGAGCATCTCTCACTCCTATCAGGAGAGACATGAACATGATGTTCATCTGTTCATCGGAAGCCTGTTCACAGGCAGGAAAGGAGTCAGCAGAGAGGCTCAAATGGCCAGGTGAAAATACTTTTTTTTTTTTTTGAGAGAGAGAAAGAGAGCAGGAGGTTGAGGGGACCAGAAGCAGAGGAGAAGCAGGTTCCTCACTGAGCAGGGAACCCAACACAGGGCTCAGGACTCGATCCCAGAACCCTGAGATCATGACCTGAGCAGAAGTCAGACTAAGCCACCAAGGCATTCATTTTATTACAGAGAAATTACAGAGAAATGTTCCAACCACACCATCCCCCACCCCCAGTGGTGCTGCAAACCATCCCTGGGATAAGGGCAAAATTATACAGAAGAGAGTGAAATATCTGCTTTGAGAGAAGAAAAATCATCTTCTGATCAAAACACCTGTGTTTGGGGCCGCCTGGATGGCTCAGTTGTAGAGCGTCTGCCTTCAGCTCAGGTCATGATGCCAGGGTCCTGGAATGGAGCCCCATATCAGGCTCTCTGTTCAGTGGGAGGCTTGCTTCTCCCTCTCCCACTCCCCCTGCTTGTGTTCCCTCTCTCGCTGTGTCTCTGTCAAATAAATAAAATCTTGGGGAAAAAAAAACAGAACACACCTGTGTTTGTGCTGGTTAGAATTCAAGATGTATCTAAAGGACACTTTCAGGTTTTTTGGGTTTTTTTAAAGATTTTATTTTTTGACAGAGAGTGAGAGAGGGAGCACAAGCAGGGGGAGTGGGAGAGGGAGAAGCAGGCTTCCCTCTGAGGAGCGAGCCTGATGTGGGGCTCAATCCCAGGACCCTGGGATCATGACTTGAGCTGAAGGCAGGTGCTTAACAACTGAGCCACCCAGGCGCTCCTTATTTTGGTTCGTTTTTATAATGCATTTTGTCACTTCATTTGTTATTAACAGAATGGTGGGATGTAATCTGCTTTTAGGAACACCCTTACCTGACACACACACAAGCAATATTGGTAAAAGTTAAACATTACTTTCTGACCATGGAGGGGATGGGGGGGAATCATAGTTCTGTGGTACTGACTAGAAACACAATATCCATAGTACTTTTTTTTTAAAGCAGTAGAGTTATTTGATACTGAACACTTTCTAGTGGTGAGTCCAGAAAAATTTTGAAAAATTAGACCATCTTTTCACTTGTAACACTCTGTGCGGTGACTATCATTATAGAGACCATTATAGAGACCATTATAGAGACCGGCATCCATAAGAATAAATCTTAGAAAACCTGAACGTTTGACTTAAGTCACAAGCTACGAAGTAGAGAAACTGAAGCCAGATCTGACTGTTAAAAATTATGCTGTACAAATTCATTCTCTGAGACAACCTCTAAAATGTGTGTCTGGAAGTCAGGAAATGGGTGGTGTGGGCACTATCTTGTCTAGATTAGGGACACAAGACCGCATGATCTCATCGCAACTGCCTCTGCAATTAGTACACTCTGCCAGGAATTCGCTTTCTTAGAAATGAAAAGGGCTTGTCCATTCTTCCAATGCCATATTCCAGCAGCTGAAAATGTATGCCCCTTTTCTAATCCTGGGACCAAACAGAGAAGGCACCCTGAAAACTAAGTTTTAAAAACTTAGAACCAGGGGCTCCTAAGTGGCTCAGTCAGTTAAGCATCTGCCTTCAGCTCTGGTCAAGATCCCAGGGTCCTGGGATCCAGCCCCACATCAGGCTCCCTGCTCAGTGGGGAGTCTGCTTCTCCCTCTCCTTCTGCTGCATTTTCTCAAATAAATAAATAAAATCTTAAAAAAAAAACCCTATGGGGGCGCCTGGGTGGCTCAGTCGTTAAGCATCTGCCTTTGGCTCAGGTCATGATCCCAGCCTCCTGGGATCGAGCCCCGCATCGGGCTTCCTGCTTGCCGGGAAGCCTGCTTCTCCCTCTCCATTCCCCCTGCTTCTGTTCCCTCTCTCTCGTCTCTATCAAATAAATAAAATCTTTAAAAAAAAAAAAAAAAAAAAACCCTATGAATAAAAAAAAATAAAAACTTACAACCACAATAAACTGAATATTGATTTAAATATAAGGAAATGTAAAACATTTAAAAGCCTCACTCAGCTGCTAAATTCAAGTTCAGGTTTGAAGAATCCGCCTGCTGAGGAATCCTGGTCCATGTAGCTACCAAGCGTCCCAGGGCACCAGCTCCTCACAGATGGTGGAAAGAGCAGTGTGAGCTGCAGACCATTTTCTGGGCACGCCCTTCAGCTCTTCATGTTGGCTCTTCGGCAAGATGAATGGCCAGTTCTTAACCAGGTCATTGTAACGGCAGTCGAGGGTGATGGGTTACTGGCTGGTCCTCATGATGCTCTGACACTGGGGCACAGCCTACACAGAACTCCCTTTCCTGGACCCTTCCAGTTCAGGAATTCTATTCCTGTTAAAGATAGGTCTAGTTCAGTAGGAGGAAAAAGAAAAAAAAAAGGCAAAATTAAAGCCATGCAGAGAAAAACCAACAGCTCAAAGAATGAGATATCAACACAATTCAGCTTGTGAGTTTGGGGATAATTTCTTGGCCAAGGACAGTTTCCCTGACCTGAATCATTTGACTCAGCTAAAAATCATTTGTCTCTGAAAGGCACTGGAAGCATGAGCCTTCACAACCGAATGATGATTAATAACCTTAAATAACCCAGGATAGCTTCAGCTGGGTATCTGAAAAATATAAAATGTAAGAACCTTTTTTTTTATTTATTTACTTATTCGACAGAGAGAGATCACAAGCAGGCAGAGAGGCAGGTGGAGAGAGAGGGGGAAGCAGGGTCCCTTCTGAGCAGAAAACCCGATGCAGGGCTCAATCCCAGGACCCTGAGATCATGACCTGAGCAGAAGGCAGAGGCTTTAACCCACGGAGCCACCCAAGTGCCCCTGTAAGAATCTTTTTTCTTCTTCTTTTTTTTTTTTTTAAAGAGAGAGAAGGAGTGCAAGTGGGAGGGGCAAAGGGAAAAGGAGACTGAGAATCCCAATGTGGGGCTCGATTCCTCGACCTTGAGATCATGACCTGAGCAGAAATCCAGAGTCAGATACTTAACCGACTGAGCCACCCAGGCACCCTAAATGTAAAAATCTTTATATGAAAATAGGAATGAAGGATTAATGTTGTTCTGAATACAGAAGAGAGTGGGAAATAGAGCTGACAAAGATCTAGACTTTACTGGCCCTAATTCTCATTCTAGGGGGAAAAAAACACAAAGAAAAAAATTTTTCAGTTTTTTGGAATCAATAAAGAAGTGAAAGGCAGTCTCAAAACTGTGAAGCAGAACCTTCCAGCTTGGATTATGGCTGCCTAGCTTGCATCAGGTCAACCCCCAGGTGAGAGCCGGGGAAGCAGGATAAACATAAAAACAACTACTTGAAAGCATTCAGTGCAGTAAGGAATTGAAGAGGTCAAGGTGTAAGAGAGAAGGGAAGTGTGGACATGGCATTTGCCAACTCTGAGCAGTGCCGGAAAGACTGGGTATCCGTACAGAAAGTGGCAATTCGGAGGCTGGTAAACTGACTAGTTTCGGGAACCCCACAGGTTATGAGGGGGAAACAATATAGGACCCACCCAGAACTGCCCTAGGAATATTGGAGGGCTAAAAATAGACTCTGGCCTCATAAAGACTGACAGATGCAAAAGTAAAATTTTCTCTGGGAAAAGGTAAGACAAGTAAGCACATTTCTACAACTTTTTAAATTTCTTATTTTTTAAAGATTTTATGTATTTATTTGACAGAGGGAGAGAGAGCATGAGCAGGAGGAGTGGCAGGCAGAGAGGGCGAGGGAGACGCAGGCGGGGGCCTACACGGGACTTGATCCCAGGACCCTGAGATCATGACCTGAGCCGAAGGCAGACACTCAACCAACTGAGCCACCCAGGTGCCCTACACCTTTTTAAAAATAAACTTAAACTTTAGAATAGTTGCATATTTCAATTGAGAACACAGTGCAGAGAGTTCCTGTAACATAACCAGTTTCCCTACTACTAACGTGGTACTGATATCAGTATGGTACATTCGTCACAACTAATGACCTCATAATGATACATTATTATTGACAAAAGCCTATATTCAATTCAAATTTCCTTATTTTATAACCTAATGTTATTTTTCTGTTCCAGATTTACCCAGGATACCACATTACATTTAGTCATCAGGTCTCCTTGAACTTCCTCAGGCTGCAACAGTTTCTCAGACTTCCCTTGTTCTTGATGACCTTGAAGAAAGAATATTGGTCATGTATTTTGTAAAAGGTCCCTGTAGTGAATATGATATATTTCTCATGATAAATTAGTTTTCAGGTTTTTCAGGGCAAAACCAGGGGTAAAGGGCCATCAAGGGTACATACTATCAACATGCTCATCGTTCTTGATGTTGACCTTGAGCCCCTGGCTGAGGTAGTGTTTGTTGGTTTCTCCACTATAAAGTTACCTTTTTATCCTCCTTTGTATTGTACTCTTTGGAAAGAAGTCACTATTCCCAGTCGCATTTAAGGAATGGGGAGCTATGCTCCAACTTAAGTTGGTATACATAATATCGAGTATTCAACTGACAATATTAGACATACAAAAACACGAGAGCTTACCCGGAACAAAAAATAAGATAAAACCCAGGTCCAGAGGCTAGAGTTATTAAAATCAGACTTAAAATACCTATGATTGGGGCACCTGGGTGGCTCAGTGGGTTAAAGCCTCTGCCTTCGGCTCAGGTCATGATCCCAGGGTCCTGGGATCGAGCCCCGAATCGGGCTCTCTGCTCCGCGGAGAGCCTGCTTCCTCCTCTCTCTGCCTGCCTCTCTGCCTACTTGTAATCTCTCTCTGTCAAATAAATAAATAAAATCTTTAAAAAATTTTTTAAAAAATACCTATGATTAAGATGCTTAAGAATATAAGTAATAAGATGAAAATTTTCATCAGAGAACTAGAAACTAAAAAAAAAAAAAATTAGAATTGAAAAATAAAGTAACAAATTAAGAACTTTTTAAAAACTGTGCTCAGTGGGGAGCCTGGGTGGCTCAGTGGATTAAGCCTCTGCCTTCAGCTCAGGTCATGATCTCAGGGTCCTGGGGATCGAACCCCGCATCGGGCTCCCTGCTGAGCAGAGAGCCTGCTTCCCCTCTCTGCCTGCCTCTCTGCCTACTTATGACCTCTCTCTGTCAAATAAATAAATTAAAAAAAAAAAAAAAAACTGTGCTCAGTGTAGGGTTCAAACTCACAACCCCACACCAAGAGTTGCATTCTCTATGGACTGATCCAGCCAGGTGCCCCACAAACTAAGAATTTATTTAATTTATTTTTTATAAAGATTTAATTTATTTATTTGACAGAGAGGACACAAGAAGGGGGAGAATGAGAAGCAGAAGCAGTCTCCCCACTGAGCAAGGAGCCCAATGAGGGACTCGATCCCAGGACCCTGGGATCATGACCTGAATCAAAAGTAGATGCTTAACCAACTGAGCCACCCAGGCACCCCACAAATTAAGAATTCAATAGGTGGGGGCGCCTGGGTGGCTCAGTGGGTTAAGCCTCTGCCTTCAGCTTGGGTCATGGTCTCAGGGTCCTGGGATTGAGCACTGCGTCGGGGTTCTCTGCTCAGCGGGGAGCCTGCTTCCTCCTCCCTCTCTGCCTGACTCTCTGCCTTCTTGTGATCTCTGTCAAATAAATAAATAAAATCTTAAAAAAAAAAAAAGAATTCAATAGTTGAATTTCACAACAGATTAAACACAGCTGAATAAGAAATTAGAATAGCTGGCTGTCTCAGTGGGTAGAACATCCAAGTTGATCTGGGGGTTGTGAGTTCAAGCCCCATGTTGGGCATAGAGATTACCTAAAAAAAAAAAAAAGAAAGAAAGAAAGAAAAGAAATAAGTCAACTGAAAGATCGGTAAGAAGAAAATATCTGTACAGAAGAACAGAAGGACAAAGACAGGAAATGCAGCAAAGAGCATAAGTGGCATATGCAGGTCACTACAAGAAGGTCCAACATAGGTAATTGAGTCCCAGAGGGAAAATTTAAAAAGAAGGAAGTAGAAGACATTTTTGAAGATACAATGGCCAAGACTTTCCAAAACTGAGGAATGACGTCAAGACACAGAATCAAACCCATGGGATTATAAAACAAACAAAAATGAAACAAAATGATGAGAATATCTTGAACCAACCAGAGAATAGAAAAATAGGAAGCAAAAGTACAGAAGAACATGAAGGGCAAAGATTATGTAGAGAATGGTGGCTTTTAACAATTTAATATAATAGTTTGGGAAATTGATATTTTATGCTTTTTATTGAATATTATTTTTCAGTGAATAGCAATGGAAGAAGACTCTCAATGTTTCTGTAATTATCAGTACCAAATAGGCTTATAAAAATAAAATATTGGGCGCCTGAGTGGCTCAGTTGATTGGGCAATTGCCTTCGGCTCAGGTCATGATCCTGATCGAGTCCCGTGGACTCCCAGCTCCATGGGGAATCTGCTTCTCTCTCTGACCTTCTCCCCTCTCATTCTCTCTCTCTCTCTCAAATAAATTTAAAAAAAAAAAAAAAACCTTTAAAAATTTTTTAAAAATATGGGGCACCTAGGTGGCTCAGTGGGTTGAAGCCTCTGCCTTCGGCTCGGGTCATGATCCCGGGATCCTGGGATCGAGCCCTGCATTGGGCTCTCTGCTCAGCAGGGAGCCTGCTTCCCCCTCTCTCTCTGCCTGCCTCTCTGCCTACTTGCGATCTCTGTCTGTTAAACAAATAAAATCTTTAATAAAAAATTTTTAAATAAAATAAAATATTAAAATTAAACATCAGAAACTAATATAACTGTTAAGTTGACTGAAATTAAAATTAAAACCTTTAAAAAATGAAACACTTAAAAACATTTAAAAACCTTTAAAAAATGATATATTTAGGGGCGCCTGGGTGGCTCAGTGGGTTAAGGCCTCTGCCTTCGGTTCCGGTAGTGATCCCGGGGTCCTGGGATCGAGCCCCACATCGGGCTCTCTGCTCGGCGGGGAGTTTGCTTCCTCCTCTCTCTCTGCCTGCCTCTCTGCCTCCTGTGATCTCTGTCTGTCAAATAAATAAATAAAATATTTTTTTTAAATGATATATTTAATAATTTCTTTCTTTCTTTCTTTCTTTGTTTCTTTCTTTCTTTCTTTCTTTCTGAGAGAGAGAGAGAGAGAGCATGTGCATGCGTGAGAGGGGAGGGGGTGGTCAGAGGGAGAGAGAGAAACCCAAGCAGGCTCCATGCCCAGCATAGAGCCTGATACAGGGCTTGATCTCACGACCCCGAGATCATGACCTAAGCCAAAATCAAAAGTTAGATGCTTAACCGACTGAGCCACCCAAGTGCCCCCTGCTTTGAGAGATCTCTGTGTCCCTCTCACTGCCGGCCCCCTCCTCCCTCCACACACGCACTGCTGTTGGGCAGAGACTTTAAAAGCCTGAGTATGATTAAAAGAAAGAGACATACAGGTAATATCAAAGGATCAGTCCAAAGAAAAAATAGTTATTACTTCTGTCAATGTTCTAACTAGACTGCAATCACTCTGAGCATACATTAAGTTTTATCCTATATAGGGCATTTCAGATTTTGACTCCCATACTTAATAGACATATCAAGAATGGAGGGAGTTGAAAAGGATCATGATTAGAGAGACTCAGGGGAAGATGTTGATGGAAGGAAAAGTGTACGACCACGTGAGAGGGGCTTGCAACAGGGTCCAGAAGTGTTATACCACAACTATTAAGTATGTCTTCATTACCCAGTACCAACTGCTTTTATGTGGGATAATAAGTATTCTAATATGAGATCTTTGCCCTCAATAGCCTTTCATTATTATTCAAAAGCTTTTAGCAATGTGTTGAGATTAACTCTGTTTTTGATAGAATGTGGATATTTCCCAGAAGTGGAAAAGAAAAAAAAGTGTCTGGGTGGTTGGGCCATAAGATCACAAACTGGCAGACAATATCTTACTCAGTAAGGTCTGAGAGTTTTTTGATACATTAGGACCCCCCTTGATCTTCCTTGATGATGAATTTGATGGTAAGGTAGACAACTATTATAGAGGTTTAGGCTGAAAGCTTTGTTGGTGGGATGTAGGACTGACTAGATACAAAGGAAGAAACCCATGATAGGCTACTCATGGGAAACCACTTGGATGTCTAATGCAAACAGAAATACCAAAGGACAAAGACAGAGAAACATCAGAAAGGAACTCCAAAGCAACTACACACGAAATCTTAATATGGGAAAGTTGTCTTGAGCCATCATTGTTTGACACCCACCAATGACCCATCACTCATTCTGTTGTTATGCTTACTTTAGCATCAACCTTGACACCTACCCTAACACCCTCAACAACCTCATCAACACCGAACACCTTGGACAACGGCCATCCACCCAGTGAGTGCTGATTACTCTTCAAATAAAACTATTTTGAAGGATAACTGTACCTCTCAAAATGTAAAACACGCATGCAATATCAGCAAGCAGTGTCACTTCCAGAAGACTATTTTAGACACATGCAAAAGGATTTATGGTTTTCATTTCAGCATACTTTGTCACGGAAATATTGTAGAGTGAATATATTTTTAACAAATTAAAGTATTTCTATATTATAAAATTGCCTTCTGACCTTGTAGAAATGAGTTAGACTTTCCAGGACTGACTGGGGATATTCATATTTGTATTTCTGGGAGGTTTTTTTTTTTTAAGTTATACATAAATGCTTTTAAGAAGTGAATCCGGCTTGGGCGCCTGGGTGGCTCGGTGGGTTGAGCCTCTGCCTTCGGCTCGGGTCATGATTCCAGGGTCCTGGAATCGAGCCCCACTTCAGGCTCTCTGCTCCGTGGGAAGCCTGCTTCCTCCTCTCTCTCTGTCTGCTTCTCTGTCTACTTGTGAGCTCTGTCTGTCAAATAAATAAATAAAATCTTTAAAAAAAAAAAAAAAAGAAGTGAATCAGGGGCACCCATCTGGCTCTGTCGGTGGAGTATGTGACTCTTGATCTTGGGGTTATAGATTCCAGCCCCATGTTGGGTGTAGAGATCACTTAAAAATAAAATCTTAAAAAAAAGGAGAAAGGAAATCAAAAAAATATTGCCTCTAACTTATCACTTGCACCCACATGCTCTGCCTTTTCTCCTGCTACAACAGACAACTTCTCTATGCTCCTAACTAATGCCAAACTCAGCACCGGTACACAAAAATCTCATCCCTTGTGATTTAGCCCAGGGTGTTCTAGCCAGTTCTCCCTCTCTCCTTCTTCATCAAGTTCCCCCCCCCCCCATGGATTACAACCTTGAGCATCAAAATTGTTCTCATGTCTCCCATTTAAATACACCTTCTCTTGAAGCTACTTTCACCACCAGCCACTGCCCCATGTAATTCCCTTACAGCGAATTCCTCAGAAGAGGACAGTATTTCTGGTTCATATTCTGGTCCAGTGTGAACATTCTTGGTTAGGTGGCTTTCCACAGCATCTAGAGCTAGACTTCTTCCATCATACATGCTGCCATATTGTAGGTCTTAAGAGTCTTCTCCAGTCAATCCACAGATGTGGAAAAGAGAGAAAGGATTGTGCCAGAACTGGAAGTGGTGCTCATCACCTCCACTCATACTGCATTGACCAGAAGTCAGTTATATCGTCACCCCAACTGCAGAAAAGCTGTGTGCTCCAAAGGAAGAAGGAAACACAGATCCCGGTGAATATTAACACCAGGAGTCTTATCTCCATTATCCAGGCTACTTTTAAAAGGGCAAGAATTGGGGCATCTGGGTGGCTAGTTGGTTAAGTGGCTGCCTTTGGCTCAGGTCATGATCCCAGGGTCTTGAGCTCAAGCCCCATGTCAGGCTCCCTGCTCAGTGGGGAGTCTGCTTCTCTCTCTCCCTCTGTGCGCTCTCTCTCTCAAATAAATAAGTAAATAAATCTTAGAAGGTGGGGGTACTCTGTGTTATCAACAGTTTTCCATACTTTTGCATAGTCTTGAATCTGATCCCTCAACGTTCTTTCTATACTTTAGTATCATCTTACTGTACTTCCCTCCTTAGCCGTGGTCCATAATTACAATCACTCATGCAAGTACTTAAATTTGGCCTTCCTCTTTTAGTCATTTCCACTACATAGAAATCCATCCCTCCAGGGGCGCCTGGGTGGCTCAGTGGGTTAAGCCGCTGCCTTCGGCTCAGGTCATGATCCCAGGGTCCTGGGATCAAGTCCCACATCGGGCTCCTTGCTCAGCAGGGAGCCTGCTTCTCTCGCTGCCTCTGCCTGCCTCTCTGCCTGCTTGTGTGTACTCTCTCTCTGACAAATAAATAAAATCTTTAAAAAAAAAAAATAGATTAAGGAGGGGCGCCTGGGTGGCTCAGTGGGTTAAACCTCTGTCTTCAGCTCAGGTCATGATCTCGGGGTCCTGGAATCGAGCCCCACACTGGGCTCTCTGCTCAGCAGGGAGCCTACTTCCCCCTGTCTCTCTGCCTGCCTCTCTGCCTACTTGTGATCTCTCTCTCTGTCAAATAAATAAATAAAATCTTTAAAAAATATATTGAAAAAATAAAATAAAATAAAAATTAAAAAAAACAAAAAAATCCTTAAAAATAAAAATAGATGAAGAAGTTTTAATGGCCTACCATCAGATATCCCCAGATGGCTCTAGAATTCTGCATTAGTAGTATGTTTGTACACTGACGGGAAACATCTAGTACTGGGGGAAATAGGTGATGACGCAATAAACAGACAGCGGCAAGAGTTCCCGGAGTCCCAGCCGGGAGCGATCAGAGAGGATGAGCTCAGGCACAACGCAGGCCATACTGGTCTTAGAAAGGAGCAGAGACATTTCATGTGAGGACGGTTTTATGATGCAGGACTGGAACGACTTCGCTTATAGTTTCGGGGGAGGAAGAATATTTTCTTCCCTTTCCAAGATTCTTTTTACTATTTACTATTACTATTTTTACTATTTTACTATTCTTTTTACTAGCAACTTTTTGTTAGGAAGGGCTGCATTCTCAGAGCTGAACACAGAAAAAGAAGCAATTTTGAGAAACTTGGTATTGACAATGGAGGAAAAAAATTAAACTCTTAGCTTTTGAACAAGTGGAATTGAGAAAGAAAATGCGAGTCCTTCAACTGAGAGAGGAGCAAAGGGTGGTTTTCCATTTTTTTATTACTTTTTTAAAATTAACAGATAATGTGTCATTTGTTTCAGGGGTACAGGTCTGTGGTTCATCAGTCCTACACAATTCACAGTGCTCACCATAGCACATACCCTCCCCAGTGTCCATCACCCAGCCACCCCAGCCCTCTCACCCCCGCCCCAACAGCAGTGTGGTTCTGCATTTTATACTGAATGCTGAGAATATAGAAAATTGTTTGAGAAAAAAAGGATGATTCTGCACCTCTTGGAAAAGAATTCTCCTTGATACTGTTGGTGCATCTCTGTGAAAACAAAGGGTTTAAGCTTTGTTGCTTGGAACTGACAAAAATCCACAGGTTCACATCTTAGATGTGCTTACGGTTCACATCTCAGATACATTATTTATTATTTCTGTTAATGGCATTTCTGGGAAGACAGCTCCAACTTGTGTCCTAAATTTAATTCATGTCGAGTAATAAAGACATGACATTTTTATGACTATAAAAGATAAAACAGCAGCAGTCAATAATAATCTGTACTTAGTGGGAAAGCTTGCTTAACGAGCCTAAACCTTATTTCCCAAGTCACCATGAATGGACACAGCCCATTATCACCATGTGAGATTCCTCATAAAGGAGTAAACAAATTTTGATAGGTGCACAAGTGCAATATGTCTGAGAAATTTTGCATTAAAAAGAACATAAGCCATTAAGTAGCCGACTTTTACATGTTTTACCTGGTCAGATAAAACAAACAAAACGTAAACTTTTGTGCATAAGCAAAAAATGTGTACCTTTTTTGAGCAAATGTATATGTCTGTAAAAAGTCATAGCTATAGTGGTACCTGGGTGATTCGGTTGGTTAAGTGTCTGACTTCAGCTCAGGTAGCAACCTCAGGGTCCTGGGATGGAGCCCCACATCGTTCCTCTCCCTCTCCCTTTTCCCCTCCCTCTGTTCGTTCTCTCCCTCTCTCTCTCAAATAAATAAAATCTTTTTAAAAAGGCATAATTATAAGTTTTAACATTTTTATACTAAATAAAAAATATATTTTAAATCCTAACTATATCAAAGGTAATAAATAAAAATAGCATTAAAATAATGTAACTAATGTGTTTAATAAGCAGCTCCTTTACTTTAAAGATTTATTTATTTATTTGAGAGAGAGAGAAAGAAAGAGAAAGAGGGGAAGAGTAAGTGTGATGGGGGAGGGGCAGAAGGAAGGAGGGAGATAGGAAGCCAACTTCCTGTTGAGCCTGGAGCCTGACATGGGGATCGATCCCACAGCCCTGAGATCATGAACTGAGCCAAAATCAAGAGTCAGATGCTTGACCGACTGAGCCACCCGGGTGCCCCAGCAGCTCTTTTACTTTAGATATAGTATTGTTTAAGTAAGGCTGGCCTTCATAGATGTGATTGAAAGAATACGGTCTTATATTTGGCTTATCTACAGCCAAAACAGCAATGTTTTACTCTTTAATGCCTCTCTTCCAACTGAGTCTGTTTTCTCATTAAAAGAAAAACATTTGGGGGTGCCTGGGTGGCTCAGTGGGGTAAGCCTCTGCCTTCGACTCAGGTCATGATCTCAGAGTCCTGGGATCAAGCCCCACATCGGGCTCTCTGCTCAGTGGGGAGCCTGCTTCCCTCTCTCTCTCTGCCTGCCTCTCTGCCTACTTGTGATCTCTGTCTGTCAAATAAATAAATAAAATCTTTAAAAAAAAAAAAAGTAGAGACATGAAATCATTTGGCCCATGATTTTCATCAAATTATACTATGAGTAACCAGTGAGAGTAGCTCATGCTGTCAAGCTCTTATCTGCCATTTTTAACTCTCAGAACAAGTCCTCCTTCCTATGGAGTTCTCACAATTGTGTCCCCGGCGCCAGCTTACCAGGACCGGTCAAGGCCTTCCTGTAAATGAAACACAAGGCCCCTCGCTGCCTGGGCAAGCGCTCACTATCATTCACACTGCCCAAAGTACCAGGAATGAGAGTCTATACAACAAAAACACTGCAAAAAAAGTTTTAGTACTGGCACGCTTGGTGGCTCAGCTGGTTGAGCGGCTGACTTTGGGTCAGGTCATGATCTCAGGGTCCTGGGGTCAGCCCCACAGTGAGCCCTAATTGAGGCCCTAGTTGAGCCTCGCACTGAGCCCAGCTTAGCTCCGGCTTTGGCTTCTGGCTCCACGCTCAGCAGGGAGTCTGCTTCACCCTCTCCTTCTGACCCTCCCCCCTACTACCCATGCTGTCTGTCTCTCAACTAAATAACATTTAAAAAAATAAAATAAAATCTTTATAAAAATGAATTATAAATTCACATAATATAGATAGCAATATATGTGATAGGTAATTATAGTGTTTATAAAAACAAAACATTGTAGGTAACACAAATGTGATCATAAGAACTAATGGATGATGCTGGAGATGCATAGACTAAATTATTATACACCCAATAAAACTCATGTATTTTGAAAAATGTTTAATAGAAGGAGACATACTTGATGTAATATGTGAAAAAAAGTCAGGGGCACCTGGGTGGCTCAGTGGGTTGAGCCTCTGCCTTCGGCTCAGGTCATGATCTCAGGGTCCTGGGATCGAGATCCGCATTGGGTTCTCTGCTCAGCAGGGAGCCTGCTTCCTCCCCCTTCTCTCTCTGTGCCTGCCTCTCTGCCTACTTGTGACCTCTGTCTGTCAAATAAATGAATAAAATCTTTAAAAAAAAAAAAAAAAAAAGCCAGAGGACATTGCCAGAGGGTTTAAGAAGGTAAAGAAGTAAGCACTAGTATTCCCAAAAAATGAATTAAAATTTTCCCAAAAAGAAGTTTATAAATCAGCATGTATGTGGTTTTCACAACTTTCTTTAGATTGTGCATACAAACAAGTATATATATATATATTAAAAATAATGAAAAGAAAGGAACTTCTAAATTATTATTTTTGTATTGGACTGTTAGGGTAAAGGTGATTACATAATTTTCTTTTCTTTTGTTCTTCCCATTTCCAAACCCAATTTCCTTTGATACTCACTTAATCTGGGATGCCTGGGTGGCTCAGTTGGTTAAGCCGCTGCATTCAGGTCAGGCTGTGATCCCAGGGTCCTAGGATCAAGTACCACATTGGGTTCCCTGCTCAGCAGGGAGCCTGCTTCTCTCTCTTCCTCTGCCTGCCTCTCCGCCTGCTTGTGCACTCTCTCTCTCTGACAAATAAACAAATAAATAAAATCTTAAAAGAAAAAAATTACTCACTTATTCTTTTACTAGCCAGAAATATGTTACTCCCTTTTTTTAGAGCCCATGTCTGAGCTAGACCTGGTCTCTACCCAAAATAATTCCATAGCTGAGCACACACCACTCTCCAACCATAGCCTACCTGGTCATATCAACCCTCAGGCAGTTATTTCTTTTAGTAATTTTTCTAATGAATCAACATGTGCAAAATAAGGGGCACCTGGGTGACTCAGTGGGTTAAGCCTCTGCCTTCGGCTCAGGTCATGATCCCAGGGTCCTGGGATCGAGCCCCGCATTGGGCTCTCTGCTCAGTGGGGAGCCTGCTTCCTCCTCTCTCTCTGCCTGTCTCTCTGCCTACTTGTGATCTCTGTCAAAAAAATAAATAAAATCTTTAAACAATAATAAAAGATTTTATTAAATAAATAAATACATAATTTTTAAGCAGATGTGCAGTGTGGGGTACCCAGCTGTCTCCGCTGGCAGAGCATGCCACTCTTGATCTCAGGCTCATGAATTCAAGCCCCGCATTTGGAGCGGAGCCTACTTAAAAAAATAAAATAAAAACAAAAATGAAAATGTACAGTGCTTTTCACCCCCCTTGTCCTCCATTCTTGACTAACTTTTCAAACCCTTCTACTTCTTGGTCTCAGTAAAACTTCAGTATTACCCTCTAACTGATCTTATTCAAATTAAGAGTTTCTTGACTTCTTATTATTTTTAAAGACTTTATTTATTTATTTGATAGAGAGAGCACAAGCAGAGGGAGCAGGAGAAGGAGAAGCAGGCCCCCTCCCTATTATAGCAGGCACCCCATTATTATTTTTAAAGTAGGCTCCACACAACATGGGGCTTGAACTCGAGATTGAGGGTCACATGCTGACTCTTGACTGAGCTCCAGGTGCTCCAGGAGTTTCTTGACTTTTAACCCAAATCCCTAACTCACCTTTCTGACTTTAACAGTATCTCCTGATTCTAATAATATCTGTACCTGTTTCTCTACTTGGCCTTGATATTCTAACTGAACTGACATTTGTCTTTCTAGAGATGTTTTAACTATTGTTTTTACCCTTATATTTTACTCTTTGCTTATATTTATTGAACAAACATTGATTGAGAACATGTGATAGAGGATGAAAAAGGGGGACTAAATGTAACCCACTCTCTGAAGAACTTTGCAGATTACAGGACAAGATGGTAGGTGCTTAGAGTGAGAAGTAGGTTTAAGAGAGAATTGCTCTTTACAAATAAGAGAATTTGAGCATGTTTAAATGCTTAAGGCAATAACCCAACATTGTTGCAAGCTGCCTAAATTCGGTGTATAGTGAACTAAATTTTGATATTTTGCATTTCCTTACTAGTTCCATAGATTATCACAGCCCCAACCCAACCCTAATAGCTACAGCAGAACAAAGGAGGGACACCTGGCTGGCTCAGTTGGTAGAGCATACACATCTTGATCTGTGGACATGAGTTCCAGCCCCATGTTGCACATAGAGATTAGTTAAAAAAAAAAAAAAAAAAAAAAAAAAAAGAGGAAGAAGAAAGAAAAAAAAGAAAAAACAAAAGAAAGAAAGGAAGGAGGGAAGAGGGAAACTTTTCAGAAGTACTTGAGCACTGGAGCAGCTAAAATCAAAACACCAATTTCTTGAAAGTAGCACTTCCCAAACAAAATTCTTCCCATGGCTCATCAAGTCTTAAAACAAATCCACGATTTTGCTACTCACACACAATCACAGTGAAGACTTGTGAGGTCTATACACAAGAAGTAGGCAGGAAAAACAGAGATGAGAGAAATGTTCTCATGGCTTCACATTCAAAATGGTGACACTTTTCTAGGAAAAAATCCCACCTATTAGTTTAAAAATTACTTAGAAAGCTTGGGGTGGGGGCACCTGGGTGGCTCAGTGGGTTAAGCCTCTGCCTTCGACTTAGGTCATGATCTCAGGGTCCTGAGATCAAGCCCCACCTCGGGCTCTCTGCTCAGCAGGGAGCCTGCTTCCCTTCCTTTCTGTCTGCCTGCCTCTCTGCCTACTTGTGATCTCTGTCTGTCAAATAAATAAACAAAATCTTAAAAAAAAAAAAAAAAAGAAAGAAAGAAAGAAAGAAAGCTTGGGGTGCCTGGGTGGCTCAGTGGGTTAGAGCCTCTGCCTTCAGCTCAGGTCATGATCCCAGGGTCCTGGGATTGAGGCCCACATCGAGCTCTCTGCTCAGCGGGAGCTTGCTTCTCCTCTCTCTGCCTGCCTCTCTGCCTCCTTGTGATCTCTGTCCATCAAATAAATACATAAAATCTTTAAAAATTCTCACCAGTTTTTTTTTAAAGATTTTATTTATTTATTTATTTGACAGATTGAGAGATCACAAACAGGCAGAGAGGCAGGCACAGAGAGAGGGGGAAGCAGGCTCCCCGCCAAGCAGAGAGCCCGACTCGGGGCTTGATCCCAGGACCCCGAGACCACGACCCGAGCTGAAGGCAGAGGCCCAACCCACTGAGCCATCCAGGTGCCCTCTCACCAGTTTCTAAAGGTTAACTTGCTCCTCTGCTTCTCATTTCCCAGAGGAAATCTTCTAGTCTGGCAAACACCTCCCTTTTCTCACTACAATGTAAGCTTTGTTCATTCATGTATCCCAAAGACCTAGAAGACCACTGAGCGCATAATAGGCCCTCCATTTGGACTAGATGAATGAATTCATCAACGATGACCTCTAATAAACTCTTTTGTCTTCTTGCTAGATTTAGAAATTTGCAAAAGTGGCACCATCAACCACTAAGTTTTTCCTGGGACTTTCCTTTACTTTTTCGTGTCAACATCATGGACGTAAAAGCTGTCTTTTTCTTTTACTTCTCCTTTTCACCCCTGGCTCCCCCAAGGCTGAACTGTGCTTGGACTAGCAGTAGACTGTGTTGAAAAATCGGCGAGCTTCCCAGCAAAGTCCTCCATGTGTGCTACTCGGAGGCCCAACGCCCCCTCCACACACATGTTCATTCCTCTGCTCGGTTTCTGCTGTGTCCCTCTCCTACTGTGTGATTTCTTAGGACAGGGAACCCTACCACCCAGACACACTTCCCTACCCCACATTACCAAAGGTACTCTAATAGAAAATCCCAACCCCAATTTCAGAATGGTAGCTTGAATTCTTGGTGCTTTCCGGGCCTGCACCTCCAGGGGGGACGGTGCAGACTAATACAGAGTCCTTCACGAGGGGCCCTTTCTCAGCTTTTGAAAGAACTTCACTCCCCTAATGGGAGCCTATTACTTCCTGATCTGCCACACTTTTGTCCTCTCCAATAGTCTGTTTTCCTCAGAAGTCCTCCTACCCCTTTCATTTGTTTCCGTTGAGTTTTTCACACTACAACGTGCTTCCTGCCCGTGCCCTCTTGTTAGGTTACAGGAAAATAATTGTCGCCTTACCAGACTCCATTACACTAAAAAGGTGAACTAGCAGCAGTAGCAACACGTGGGAGCTCGTGAGACATGCAAATTCTTGGGTCCCGCCCAACACCTCTTGAAACGTCATTTACATTTTATTTTAACTTATTCTTTTTCTTTTTTTAAGATTTTATTTATTTATTTGACAGAGAGAGAAAGACTGTGAGAGAGGAAACACAAGCATAGGGAGTGGGAGAGGGAGAGGCAGGCTTCCCTCCAACAGGGAGCCAGATGCGAGGGCTTGATCCCAGGACCCTGGGATCATGACCTGAGGGGAAGGCAGATGCTTAACAACTGAGCCACCCAGGGGCCCCTCCAAAGAATATTTCTGAAGACTGGACCAGGAGCGGGCAGTACAGTGGAATGGCTAGATCAAGGTTCACCTCTTCCCCTGGCTGCGACCTTAGTCAACACAGTTTCCCCATCTGTACAACAGTGATCATAGTATGATCCATCACAGGTTTTTTTATTTTGAGTGGTCATCTGATTCCTATCTCTCCAGACTGGAAGTCAATATCATAAGCCCATCGGATTTTCTTCACTAAAAAGGTTATGAAAATCACAAAGATCAGGGCAGAAATAAATGAAATAGAGAGCAGAAAACCAAAAATGGTTAACAAAACTAAGAGCTTTAAAAAAAAGGAAAAAAAGATTTAAAAAATTGACAGACCTTTAGCTAGACTAAGAAAAAAAGGGAGGGGCACCTGCTGGCTCAGTCTGTGAAGCATGTGACTCTTGATCTCTGATCTTAGGGTTGTGGGCTCAAGCCCCTTGCTGAGTGTAGAGATTACTTAAAACCAAATCTTAAAAAAAAAGTTTCTACTTTTTTGGTGAGTGGATAAAAAGCAGTCCATAACCTAACCACGTGGTTTCCTAACCACGATGGTTAGGAAACAGTAGGCTTCCTTGCTTTCTTCCTCTCTGGGCCCCACTTTTTTTTTTTTTTAAAGATTTAATTTTTAAGTAATCTCTACAACCAATGTGGTGGCTTGAATTTACAACCCCGAGATCAAGAGTCTCATGTTCTACTGACAGCTGGCTCACGCCCCTGGGCCCCATTTTCTGATAGACTTCTAGTTCGTGTGTACAGAGGAAGTCCACAGGAGTGAGAAGTCCCATCGGGTCACATATCTCAGTAGTTTTAATCTGTCCTGGAAAATCTCTAACGGGCCTGGGTGGAGGCAGCTTCGCTTTCTCTCCTGGCCAGCTCTTCCTGTCTCAGTTGCCCCTGCTGCGGGGGAGGGGGGTTAGCTCGACTGCAAGTCGCTGGGGATGCAGAAAGAAACTCAGCAATCACTCAAAAGTACCTGCCCCGTTGGGCTGCGGTTCAACCGGAAGCCCTCGAATTGTATAAATGTTATTTGTGGTCAAGAGTTTGCTGTTTGTTTGCTTGTCTGCTGATGCTTGAACATTTCTCAGGCTATTTTTAGTACTGAAGTCTGGATGGTCCTGAGCTCAGAGCAATCATGGCAGCAGTGCCCACTGAGACAGCAGACTCGGTACATGGACGTGTGTGAGTGTGTGTGTGAGTGTGTGTGTGTGAGCGCACGCACGCACGCGCGCACACACGCACGCGCAGGGTGGATGACTTAACAATTAACTGACAGTGACATGGGCTTTTTTATTGCACTGAGATGTGCCGAGGATGTGCCAATGTTTATATTTTGTCCAAACGGCCCTTCCAAATTGCAATAAATATTTATCGGATTCGGCAGCACTAATACCAATCAATAAGCCATAGCCTTAAAATAAAACAACAACAACAACTACAGTATTTTCTCTTAACTTTGAAAGTATTAGATTTTCATCATAGAGAAAATAAATAATGTAGAAAGTGAAAAGAAAAAAAAAACACCTGCAATTGAATGAGCCAGCCTGAACATTTTCGTTGTGTTTTTTCCCAGTCTTATTATCCGTAAATATACGATGTAATGTTTGTATCATCACGTACTTCTTGGAGCTTTCAAGGGAGGCATCAGTTAGAAATGAGCCTGCCGCAGGCACAGCTGTAGGGCTAGAGCCCAGACCGGACAATCCATTTGTCCCTGAGACAGAAACAGAGAGTTAGAAGCCTCTCCAGCAGGCAGGTCCCAGCGTAGAAAAGAACATTATATTTGTCCCTGGGCATTTGAAAAGACCAGTGTATTTGGCATTCAGATGATAGGCCAGTGACTTTCACCTAACTACAGAGAATTTTTCTCAAGGAACAAGTTGACAACATTCTATCCCATCCACTCCCCCCTCTTTTTTTTTTTTTTTTTTTTTGGTTAATCTCAGATATTGGATTACCCTCTATGGCAAATTTTACACCTCCATTAAAAAACAATATTATAGATCCTTCCCTCACAGTCCTCAGAAAAAGCCAACCTTTCCAACTCCTTGATTGTATTCTCCTAGCCTCCAGAACTATGAGTCATAAATGTTGTCTACACCACCCACTTGGGATACTTTGTTACAACATCCCTAAGTTTAACTTTACTGAGAAGAGGTGAAAAATATGTCTCAGGTCTTAACCTATTGTTGTTATTTAAATTCTGCTCCAGGTGGATGTCAGAATTGCTATTTTCTTTTCTTTTTTAAGATTTTATTTATTTCTTTGACAGAGACAGACACAGTGAGAGAAGGAACACAAGGAGGGGGAGTGGGAAAGGGAGAAGCAGGCTTCCCGCCCCTCCCACCAGCAGGGAATCCAATGTGGGGCTCGATCCCAGGACCCTGGAATCATGACCTAAGCCAAAAGCAGCCGCTCAAAGACTGAGCCTCCCAGGTGCCCACCTATTATTTTGAAAATATACCACCTTTGAAATATATATTTTTTGAAATATATATATACTTTGAAAATAAATAATACTATTGCCCCTCTTAAAAAATATTTTAAAAGTCTGATATAAAGATACTATGAGTGCTTCTCTACAAATGGATGTCTGGGAGTTCACACTTCATATTTTAAAACTGCCAGCATTGAAAACACCAGGACATTTTTCAAGTCTAGATGAAATATATGATCACTGTTATTTGAATTAAAAAAAAATACTTATACCAGAATTGGAGTTGCTAACAGAATACTGGAAAAAAAATTTCCATCACACAGGATGCCTGGGTGGCTCAGCCGGCTAAGCATCTGCCTTCAGCTCAGGTCATGAGCATCAGACTCCTTGCTCAGCGGGGAACCTGCTTCTCCTTCTGCCTGCCACTCTCCCTGCTTGTGCTCACTCTCTCTCTATGATCTAAAAACAAATAAAATATTAAAAAAAAAAAAAGGAAAGAAAAGAATTGCCATCAGAAGTGTCAGAGGCAGACCACTGAAGTGTTCTCCTCTGATGATCCTATGGCATAAAGCACCAAGTTTTCCTAAAACCTGTTTTGTAGAGAAAACCTACACAGCAGGTCTTTATGATTCTTCAAGACACTGTTGCCTTGATTCAAGAGAATACTGTAGTAAAAACCTGCTGCTTTCAGCTGGTGACAATTTAAATGAGCTCCATTCTCAGCTCTCTGTGTCATCCCTATTATGGTTCAGCTACTATTACTCCGGAAGTTACAAATTTTTGCTCTTTGTCCTCTGGAACAAACTATAGATAGCCCCTTGTGCTGGGCAGGAGGGTCCGCTCTCCTTCAGGCGTTAGCTTGCCAGCACTTCCAATCTCACCCAAGGGCCTACCCTTCGTAATACTCCAGATAAGCATGTGATGTGAAGCAAGTCAGAGCGGTGATTCTCAAAGCGTGCTCCCCGGGTGAGCAGCTTGGCACCACCAGGGAGCTTGTGAAACATGCCTGTTTTTGAGTCTCACCTTTGAGCTATGGGATCAGGAACTCTGGGGGTGAATCCCAGGAGCCTCTGCTTTAGCAAGGCCTCCTGGAGATTATTATGCCTGCAAAAGTTTGAGAAGCACTTGATAGGTAGAGAAGGGGCAATGAGGGGTAAGGGAATGTTGCCAAAGGGGTTTTGCTAACCTCCTTTCATAAGCCCGTTCTTCAGTAGAACAGCTATGAGGAGCATTTGTAAGAAGGAAAACGTACTACAGCCTCTGTACAAACCTCTGCACCACGCCAGCCTCTAGCCGGATCGCTGTGAAGCAGATGTGTCCTTTGGACAAATGTACCCTACAGAGATATCAGAAGATTTGCTGATCTGGAAAGGTTCTGACACATTTCCTTTCATCACTTATCTGTACTGTTGTTCTTTTTCACTCTGGAAACGCAAGCCTTCTGTTCATGTTTTAAGTACAGGTGGTTATTATTTCAACCAGCTAAGTAGGTCAGAACAGAAATACCTCACAGCATGATTCTCAGATCCCCCAGGGATGATCCCTTTAGCCTTCCTGGACGGCAGCCTGACTTGGGCGGTTTGGAGTCAGACAGCCCTTCTTTCTCTCTGTCACTGCTAAACTGTGACTTAATCCAGCTGCTGACCTGCTCTAAGGGCAACTTCCTCATTCATGAAATGATCACAGTAGTTTCTATCTCCTAGGGTTGTTTTAAGCGTTAAATAAAATTATTTAATATTCTTATCTTTTTTTTTTAAAGATTTTATTTATTTATTTGACAGAGAGATCACAAGTAGGCAGAGAGGCAGGGTTGGGGGGCGGGGTGCGGGAAGCAGGCTCCCTGCTGAGCAGAGAGCCCATGCAGTGCTCGATCCCAGGACCTCGAGATCATGACCCGAGCAGAAGGCAGAGGCTTAACCCACTGAGCCACCCAGGCGCCCCTATTTAATATTCTTATCTTAATAACATATTATTGGGGCTCCTGGGAGGCTCAGTGGTTAAGCGTCTGCCTTCAGCTCAGGTCATGATCTCAGTGTCCTAGGATCGAGCCCCGCATCAGGCTCCCTGCTCAACAGGAAGCCTGCTTCTCCCTTTCCCACTCCCCCTGCTTGCATTCCCTCTCTCACTGTGTCTCTCTCTGTCAAATAAATCAACAAAATTTTTTAAAAAAAATAACATATTATTAAATAGAAAGCATTCACTAAACAGTTCGTATCATTGTTATTCATTGATCTTCATCTCACCTATGGAACCCAACTCACTGACAAACACTAAGGCCATTAAGTGTGATTTTCTTCAATCTCCTCCCAGCCCTCCCAACCATTCTCCCTCAAAAGAATCTCACAAAGTTACCTGAAACCTGTCACTGTCACTTCTGAGGTCTAAGAATAAAGGCTGAGGGACTCCTCCTTTTCTTCCTTCTGTTCAAAGCCAACCACTCACTGAGCCTTAACTCTTACCATTTTGTCTGGTCCAGAGACATTTTCTGCTTTTTCCTCTGTCCTTTGAATTTGGTCTCACAATAGCTTCACCCATCTCTCTCCTTTTTCCATTCTGCAAGGGTTATCCATATTTCCTTGTCCATTTTCCCCCAAAGCCAGGGAAAATATTTACATTAAGACAGTCAGAGGGGCACCCGGCTACCTCAGGTGGAAGAGCATGTGACTTGATCTCAGCGTTGTGAGTCTGAGCGCCACGATGGGTCTAGAGATTATTTAAAACAAAAAAACAAGAAACAAAAACAAGTTGTCAGTGATTATCAATATACAGCTGATTGATTTTTCCCCTTTAATTTTGTTGTTCCCTAAATATTCATCTTCTGAACAATCAGGTTTTCACAGGGGGTTGGAGGGACAAAGTTTGGTCTTGAAAATATGATTTAAAGAAAACAGCTGCCTAGAAAAAAAAAGGGGGGAAGTCTTTGGCTAGTTGAGATAGAGATGGTGGTGATTCACCACATTTTTCCACCCTGAAGTAACTTCTGAAAAGCCATTTGCTGTTTTAAGCAATCTCTGAATGCATCTCATCCAAATTAATCATTTCAGTGCCATGCTGATGGTTCCCAAGTTCACTAACTCTGACCTTTCCTTTAAAGTCGTATCTTCAGCTGGGGGCATGTGTCTTCTTTTGTATCTGCAAACTAATTCACACACCCACCTATTTCTCTCCAAAATGTTCTGTTTCTGCTGTTGGACCATCATTCATCGAGCTAGAAACCAAAGAATTCCATCCTTTACTCCACTGCAGTAGGATAATTCCCTTCTCTGGTGGATTTCTTCAGCACCAATTCATTTGCTTATACTCAAGTATGGCAAAATGAGATGATGGAAGTGTCCAAGTTCCTGGCTTCAAGTCCACAATGTGCAGTTCTGTGTATGATACAAATGATTTTAAAGAAAAAAAAAAACTAACCAGAACTAGCTTTGCTCCCCTCTCCTTCTTTACTATGTGTGGATCAAAGATCCTTTCACGTATTGGAAGAAGTTTGCAATCTAAGTTATAGAGGATAGGGGAGGAAAAAGTTTTCCTTAACTCAGTTAGGGTCCCTGGCTGGGTCTGAAAATTAAAGTATCAAAGACAGATTAATGGGGGAAAAAAGGATACAGATATATTAATACAAGTTTGACGTGACCCTAGAGACTAAGGAAATGAAGACCCAAAGAAATGGTTAAATCTAAGTATTTTTATGCCAGGTGTGATGGAGAGCAGATGGCTGAGAAGAAATACAGGATGTCAGAGAGTCTGAGATAATTGTAGGAAACTAGGAGAATTCCAGCCAGGCCTGTTTGTTAGGATTCTTCTTGGCAAATTTTTGTCTTCAGAGATAAGGAAGGTATTTTCCTCTGGGTATATGGAGAGCACCTTTCACATGAGGGTTTTATGGCCTATTTCTCGGAACAGGAGGAGCAGGGGAGGTCAGAGCAACATTCCTACTCCTGCAGTTTTCTCAGACTCCTTCAGCTGAGAACATTCAATGTATCAAAATGCTGTATTTTGGAGCAGCCTCTCCTGAACCACATCAAGAGTGTAATAATGTGAGTGAAGGAGACGTTGCATCTAGACTCTGCCTTAAACAAAGTCTGAGACTTGGTAATATGAGACGATACTCCTTTTTAAGAGATCTGGGAGTAGAAACAACTTCACGTCCCGCTTTCTAAATAAATTCTTGATATGGCAAACCATTAAGCAGAATCTGGTTTATTCAGTATCTGTACCTGAGAGAGCCAATATAATCCCCAGTTTCCCTAGAAGGTAACAATAGATATTTTAAATTAAATGCATAATAAAGAACTCCTATGATACTGCTCCACATTGCCCCATGCTCCCCCTCAACACAAGTCAGGACAAAACAGACATTAGTTCTGTGATTTAACTATGCCTTTGGGATGCCTAGGAGTTCCAAGGGTCTCTAGCCAAATTTCATACTTCAATCACAACAGTTCAGTTTTTACCAGGTTTTTGTCGGGGCTTGGAGTGACAAGTTTTTGGCTTGAAAATATAATCTTTTTTTTTTAATTGCCTTGGAAATGTGGGAAACCCATTGCATTTCCTTTTTTTTTAAAGATTTTTATTTATTATTGGACAGACTGAGACACAGCAAGAGAGGGAACACAAGCAGGGGGAGTGAGACAGGGAGAAGCAGGCTTCCCTTCAAGGAGGGAACCCAATGCAGGGCTCCATCCCAGAACCCTGGGATCATGACCTGAGCTAAAGGCAGACACTCATTGACTGAGCCACCCAGGCGCCCCTTGAAAATATAATTTGAGGGGTGCCTCGGTGGCTCAGTTCTTAGGCCTGCCTTCCGCTCAGGTCATGATCCCAGGGTCCTGGGATCAAGCCCCACATTGGGCTCCCTGCTCGGTGGGGAGTCTGCTTCTCCCTCTTCGGGTCCCCCTGCTTGTGTTTCCTCTCTTACTCTCAAGTAAATACATAAAATATTTTTTTTAAAAAAAGGAAAGAAAGAAAGGAAGAAAAAGAAAGAAAGAAAGAGAGAAAAAGAAAGGAAAGGAAAGAAAATATAATTTGAAAAAAAATAACTGCCTAGGGACGTCTGGGTGTCTCAGTCGGTTAAGTGTCTGCCTTGGCCTCAGGTCATGATCCCCAGGCCCTGGGATCAAGTCCTTCGTCAGGCTCCCAGCTCAGCAGGAAGCCTGCTTCTTCCTCCCCACCCCCTCTCCCCCGCTGGTGTGCATGCTTTCTCTCTCTCTTTCTCTCTCTCTCTCTCTGTGTCACACAAATAAATAAATAAAATCTTTAAAAAAAAAAAAAAAAACCTGCCTAGATAGGAAAAACAAGAAGAAACCATCGGCTAATTGAGATAGAGATGGTGATGATTCATTACTTTCTCCCCCCACACTGAAGAAACTCCTGAAAATCTAGAATTCCTAACGACTTTTATAGGTTTGTCAGTACACAATTAAGTTTCAGCTTAATTAACAAAGGGCAAAATATGTGAAGTCAGTTGATTCACTAATCGCACTATGCAACATAGATGGCTGTTGGAAGATCACAAGCATATGGACAGAACCGGAAACAGAAACAGTGCTGAATATGTTGTCCAGTTGTGTTCCCAAAGATTCTGGACCTCAAAGTTCAGACTTCTAAGGAACTGCCATTTAAATCAGTGGCTTAAGATTGTCAAAAGAGGGGCACCTGGGTGGCCCAGTCGGTTAAGTGGCTGCCTTCGGCTCAGGTCATGATCCTAGGGTCCTGGGATCGAGCCCCATGCGGGGCTCTCAGCTCAGCAGAGAGCCTGCTTCTCCCTCTCCCTGCCTCTCTGCCTACTTGTGTTCTGTCTGTCAAATAAATAAATAAAGTCTTAAAAAAAAAAAAAAGAGGTTGTCAAAAGAGTTTTCTGTCTAGGATTTAACATGTTCTTCAAATAATAGACTGATCAGCCATGGGGTGAAATGCCTTTTCTAATCAAAAACAATTTATTTTTGCTTTTTAAGACTTTATTTATTTATTTGAGAGAGAGAGAGAGAGAACAAGCAGGGAGAAGGGACAGAGGGAGGGGGAGAAGCAGACTTCCCACTGAGCAGGGAGCCAGATGCAGGGCTCTATCTCAGGACCCTGAGATCATGACTTGAGGGGAAGGCAGATGCTTAACTGACTGAATCATCCAAGCGCCCTCCCAAAACAATTTCAAATGTATCACTGGAAATGCTTTAAAAATTACAAGAGAGCTTGCACCTCCTCAGCCTAACAGGGTCTGACTCAGCTAGATGATAGGCAGATTAAAGAAAAAGAACAAAGTATTACATTGTCAGTGTGATTGTAACTCTGCCAAGTGTGTCCTTCAGGCATGGCGGAGATCATGCTTCTGGATTGTACACCCAAGGCACTTTCTGTTGTCTTTTAAGGTATGTCTGCTCTTGGTGCCTTTTTCATGAATTTTCTCTATGAGGGCTGTACCTCTTACACCTGTCCTGTGGTATTCCTTCCTCAGCACCAGTCTTCTGGTAGTCCCTGTCCCTTTCAAAAGGGACTTCTAGGGGGCACCTGGGTGGTTAAAGTGGGTTAAAGCCTCTGCCTTCAGCTCAGGTCATGATCCTGGGGTCCTAGGATCAAGCCCTGCATTGGGCTCTCTGCTCCGCAGGGAGCATACGTCCCCTTCTCTCTCTGCCTGCTTCTCTGCCTACTTGTGATCTCTCTCTCTCTCTCTCTCTCTGTGTGTGTCAAATAAATAAATAAAATCTTTAAAAAAAAAAGGGGGGGACTTCTAGGACAGATGATCTGGGGAGCCGTAGAAAGCACCCCTGTCACAACAGGCCAAATCCAAACCCTGTCAAATGGTGATATATATAACCTGCCTACTCCTGATCAGCTTGTTAGTGAAGCCACTACCAGCAAGACCTTCTCACCACCATGGACAGCTCCCAAAGGAGCCTCTCATGCTTCTCAAGCTTTCCCAAGTTTGTCTCACAGAACTCAGAGACAATAAAGTCATTTAATTGCTACAGTCTTTACAGTGGGAGATTTGGTGGACTCTGGAGGATTGTTTCTTCAAGCCAATGACCTGTGTGAACTCAATACTATCGCTATAACCAATTCCTTCTGGAGAGATCCAATTCTCGATGCCTATTCTTCATAGAATTAATACTCTTTTTCTTTCTTTTATTGTATCTTGAGTTTCAAATTTTCTCAGGATATAGACCTAAGAATATTTTCTTAATTATTTAAACACTGCATCTTGTGTGAGATACTTTCTCTTGATGTTTAAGATTTGCTCTGTTGTAGGGAGGTTTAAAAATACAGAATTCCAGTCCTTACCCCTGATGTACTGAATAAGAATCTCTAAATTTAGGCACTCAGCACCAGAGTCTTTATTTTTCGACATTAATTCATGTTGTGGAGAAGTCTGGAATTACCATGAATTTAAAGCCCTTTTAAAATAAGTTTAAATTTAAATTTAATTTATACCTTTTTTTCCCATCAAAGATGTATAACTAATTCTGCCCATTTTCTTGAATTTTAAGAATTCACCAGAATAGGGGTTCCGGGCTGACACTGTCAGTAGAATGTGTGACTCTTGCTCTCAGGGTCATGAGCTGACACAGTCAGTAGAATGTGTGACTCTTGCTCTCAGGATCATGAGTAATCTCTACATTCAATCCTCAGGTCGAATGTAGAGATTACTTACAAATAAATTAATTAATTTATCAATTAATTAAAAAAAGAATTCACCAGAATATGTATCAGTATAGATTATGCACCATTAAAAAAAATTGCACTCTAGAGGCAAATAATAGAAACAACAGCAAAAAGTGTCTCATGATTTCACATGAGCTTTATCATCCCATTGTCCAAAGTGTAAAACTTTCGGCTGTTTTTCCACTGTCAAATGATCTATACATCAGGGGTGTCTGGGTGGCTCAGCAGGTTGAATGTCTGCCTTCAGCTCAGGATATGACCCCCCGGTCCCAGATTGAGCCCTAAATCGGACTCCCTGCTCAGCGGGAAGCCTGCTTCTCCCTCTCCCACTCCCCCTGCTTCTCCCTCTCCCACTCCCCCTGCTTGTGTTTCCTCTCTCCCTGTGTCTCTCTCTGTCAAATAAGTAAAATCTTAATAAATAAATAAATAAATAATCTGTACATCAGACACTCGCTATCCTGCCTTGTCTGAAACTTCTTCCATAAGTACTACACTCCCAACACTATTTTTTTCTTTTCATTTGCTCAAGAAAAGAGAGAATGACACTAACTTCCAACGTTTACTTCACCTGGGCACAGCACACCAAACAGTTCACACTGACTATTTTTTAAATATATCAGACTGGCATAGTTCCTTTATGAGAATCAGATTTATAACTACGTAGAACTGTGTGCTGATATAATCATCATTCTTGACATCTGTCTGTGATTTAATCAAAAGAAGATGGATGAGTGGAAGGCTGTGGCCTCGTTCTTGATTGCATATTGGGATCACCTGAGGTACTGTATAAACTACTAATGCCTGACCTCTCCCCTGCCCTGCGGAGGTTCTGATTCCGTTGCTCTAAGGTGTAGCCCAGGCTCTCCCAGGTGATTCTAATGTGCATCAAGGGCTGGGAACCACTGGCGTAAAGATAGTTTGTTGCTATAGGAGGCGTGTCTAGGGTGGATATGAGGGAGTGTCTGTTGCCTGCATGACCTAGAAAGTCACCAGATAATTTGCACTAATGTTCACTGAATAATTTGTACAGTGGTTGCATCTCCAATAACACACTTCAATAAGCATCTGAGATAGAGATCAAATCATAAAGATAATTTCCATACTACATAAAACAACTATATCCTTTGTTTGCTGTGAAACTACTTAGCTGAAGAAAAATCTAATCCTAGATATTATTTTCATTCCTTCCCTTAAAATTCTCCAAGAATTGGATAAGTGGGTATGCTGGATAGCCTAAACGTGTAGTCTATTCTTTTGATTTACTTTCATTATACCAGTGGTCCTGCCCCTTACAGAAATGCTAATAACTAGAAGCAAGCAAAACATTAAAAAATTTTAAAAATCACTTCCAGGGACACGGGGGTGCCTCAGTTCATTATGCATCTAATTCTTAGCTTTGGCTGAGTCTCATGGGTCCTGGGACTGAGCCTCAGTTGGACTCTGAGCTCAGCAGGGAGTCTGTTTGAAGATTCTCTCCCTCTGCCCCTCCCCTTGCTCTCTCTCTCAGGTTCTCTCTAAAATAAATAAATAAATCTTTTTAAAAAATGACTTCCATTCACATCTGCCAGAAGAAAACCCTTTTAACATTTTGGCACATATTCTAGATTGCCCATACACATATTTGCCATCTACATGGCCAGTGATCAATAAACATTTGTATTAATATAAATTTTTTATAAAAATTGCATCATACTGCAAATAATATTTTTCATATCTATATACATATATCCCATTATCTAAGATTTAGTTTCTTTGCATCTTGATTAAATTGAACATTTTTCACACACCTACTGGAGATGCATTCATTTTTTTAACTCTCTATATATACTTTACCCACTCTATCACTGGCTGATCATTTTTGTGGCCCATTGACAACCAAGATACAGATGACACCTACCTTAATTCTGGTCACCATTATCACTGTAATCACTCCTACAGTCACCTACAACCCTTCAATGGTGTTCAGTAGTCTCAAATATTTAGCACAAACTCCTTAGCCTGAGTTGGAAAAGCCTTCAGTCTCCTGACTGGCATCCAGATTAGAACACCTCTAACCAATTTTCCAATTTAAGTTTTACCTGATCACAACCCAGATTAAAATTCCCCATCGGGGCGCCTGGGTGACTCAGTGGGTTAAAGCCTCTGCCTTCAGCTCAGGTTGTGATCTCGAGGTCCTGGGATCGAGCCCCGCATCGGGCTCTCTGCTCAGCGGGGAGCCTGCTTCCCCCCCCTCTCTGTCTCTCTCTCTGCCTGTCTCTCTGCCTACTTGTGATCTCTCTGTCAAATAAATAAATAAAATCTTAAAAAAAAGAAAAGAAAAGAAAAGAAAACTCTAGATAGTTTCCATTAACCCTCAGATCCTAATCCAGAAACCCTAATTTCATCAAATACTGACTCAAATCCCATTTCTGGTTGCTGCCTCACCAATAAATGTACTTGGAGACTTGGAAAGTAAACTGAAGGTAAGAGAACAAATCATGTTTTTATTTTGAGAAATAACTTTCTAAGCAGAGGAAATAGCACAGGCAAAGTCCATAAACTGGGACTGTGCTTGGCTTGTTTACTAAAAACTCTGGCAACCAAATAAATAAAATCTTTTAAAAAAATAAAATTTTTAAAAAATAAATAAAAATTTAAAAAACTCTGGCAACCAGAGGGAATGGAGCAAAGAGAATGAAGGGAAGTGTTAGCAGAAATCCAAAAGGTAGGGTGCCTGGGTGGCTCAGTGGGTTAGTGCACTCTCTCTGCCTTCAGCTCAGGTCACGACCTCTGGGTCCTGGGATTGAGTCCCGCATCAGGCTCTCTGCTCAGCGGGGAGCCTGCTTCCCCCACCCCTCTCTCTCTCTCTGCCTCTCTGCCTACCTGTGATCTCTGTCAAATAAATAAATAAATATTTTTTTAAAAAAAGAAATCCAAAAGGAAGCAAGAGATCAAATCCTACAGGATTTTGTAAGCCATTGTAGTCTTCGGCTTTTACTCTGAAAAAATTAGATATTGTCAACTTTTGAGAAATGGAATGGTATTATCTAATTTATATTGAAAAGGGCTACTCTGCTATGTTGGAAGTAGACTATGGGGTAGGAAGGCAAATACAAAAGGAGAGAGTTATGAAACATAACATTTAGAGATAATAGTGGTTAAGAAGTGGTAGTAATATTCTGAAATTTTTGAAGCAAGAAAAGCAAAATTTTCTGACAGATTGAGTTTGGACTATGAGAAAAGGAGAAGAGTTAAAGATGCTATCAAGGTTTTTTAACTCAATAAGCTGGCTGAATGGATTTGACTTTGTTCAGGTGGGGGGTACTGAGAGTGGATCAGGGTTCAGTGAAAGGGATCGTGACTGAGTCTAGGATTTTTTTAAAAAGATTTAATTATTTGAGGGGCACCTGAGTGGCTTAGTCAGTTAAGTGTCTGCCTTCAGATCAAGTCATATCCCAGGGTCCTGGGATCAAGTCTGCATCAGGTTCCCTGCTTGGTGGGGAGCTTGCTTCTCCCTCTCCCACTGCCTCTGCTTGTGTTCCCTCTCTCACTGGATCTGTCTCTGTCAAATAAATAAATGAATAAAATCTTTTTTAAAAATTAAGATTTAATTATTTGAGAGAGAGAGAATGTGCAGAGGGGAGGAGCAGAGGGAGAGAGAGACCCAAGCAGGACTTGGGATCTCATGACTGTGAGATCACAGCCCGGGCAGAAACCAAGAGTCAGAAGCTTAACTGATTGCACCACCCAGGTACCCCTGAGTCTGGGAATTTTAAGTTTGACTTAAGTTACCTAGAGGATGTCCAAGCAGAGATATTGAATTAGGAGTTGGATATATGAGCTTAGAGATAAAAATCTGCACGTAGTCACCATTTGGGTGGTATTAAATCCTTCAGATTGGATTACCAAGGCTAAGACCATGTATATATAGGAAAGAAGAGATCTAGGGATTTGGCCTTTAATAACTGGAAAGGACCAAGGCTGGGGAAAGGTGGGAGGAAAGAGAAGAAACAAAGAAAACCTTGCTCCTTTTGTTTTGACGTTTGTTTATTTATAATCTCTAAACCCAGTGCAGAGCTCAAACTCTCCCGTCCTGAGACCAAGAGTTGCCTGCCTGTTCTACTGACTGAGGCAGCTAGGAGCCCCAGAGAAAACTCTGAAGGAGCAGTCATTGGTATAGGAGGAAACTCAGGAAAGGATGGTATCCTGGAAGCCATGAGAAGAAAGCTTTTCAAGGTGGAGAGGACTGCTGACACTTCGAAAGATCCTGGTATTTCAAGTAAGATGGGGGGGGGGGCAGGGGCACCAGGGTGACACAGTTGGTCAGCTGGTTAGGTGTCTGACTCTTGGTTTAGGCTCAGGTCATGGTCTCAGGGTTGTGAGATCCAACCGGCTTCTGGCTCTGAGCTCAGCAGGGAGTCTGCTTAGCACTGTCTCCCTCTGCCCCTCTCATGTGCTCTCTCAAATAAATAAATCTTGGGAAAAAAAAAAAAGATGGGGATAGGGAATTATCATTAGATTTTTGCATCATTAACTTGTGACTTTGACAAGAGGCGTATCTGTGGAGATTGGATGTGAAAGTCTGATTGGAGTATTCAAGAGAGAAAGAGGAGGGAAAAATCACCAGCATGCAAATACAGAGAAATCTTTAAAAGAGTTTTGCTATGAAAGAAAATACAGACTTAGGATGGAAGCAACAGATTCAAGAGAGATGTGTTTTGTTTTGTTTTTTCCTAACCTGATAATAATTACAGTATGTTTATATCACCAGCAGAAATAATAGGGGAAAATGATGTAACTAACTAATGATTTGAATTCCACAAATTTGAAGTTGCAAATTTTAAAATGGAGCTAACAACTTGAATTTAAATTTCAATTATTTTTTAATGTATCTATGCAATTTAACCGTAGTGTGGTCTGAAATCCTAGGTCATATGAGTGCTTTAAAAAATTGAGATATAAATTATAAACCATAGAACTCACCCTTGTAAAATGTAAAATTAAAAAATATATAAAGTCCAATTTTTTAAAATACAGTCACAATGCTGTACCACCAACACCACTATTTTGTTCCAGAACATTTTCGTCACATTTAAGAAGAAGCCTAGGGGCGCCTGGGTGGCTCAGTGGGTTAAAGCCTCTGCCTTCGGCTCAGGTCATGATCTCAGGGTCCTGGGATCGAGCCCCGCATCGGGCTCTCTGCTCAGCGGGGAGCCTGCTTCTCCCTCTCTCTCTGCCTGCCTCTCTGCCTACTTGTGATCTCTGTCTGTCAAATAAATAAATAAAATCTTTAAAAAAAAAAAAAAGAAGAAGAAGCCTATTAGGGGTGCCTAGGTGGCTCAGTTGGTGGGACCTCTGGCCCTCAGTCTCTCTCTCTCTCTCTCTCTCAAATAAATAAACAAATCTTTTTAAAAAATAGTTTTCTTGGGGCGCCTGGGTGGCTCAGTGGGTTAAAGCCTCTGCCTTCGGCTCAGGTCATGATTCCAGGGTCGTGGGATCAAGCCCCGCATCGGGCTTTCTGCTCAGCGGGGAGCCTGCTTCCTCATCTCTCTGCCTGCCTTTCTGCCTACTTGTGACCTCTGTCTGTCAAATAAATAAATAAATAAATCTTTTTAAAAAAAATAGTTTTCTTGGGGCACCTGGGTGGCTCAGTGGGTTAAGCCTCTGCCTTCGGCTCAGGTTATGATCTTAGGGTCCTGGGATCAAGCCCCACATAGGGCTCTCTGCTCAGCAGGAACCTTGCTTCCCCTCTCTCTCTGCCTGCCTCTCTGCCTACTTGTGATTTCTCTCTCTCTCTCTGTCAAATAAATAAATAAAATCTTTTTTAAAAAATTAAAAAAATTATTTTTCTTTTCTTGAACTGTCTGGTTTCGGCATCAGGGTGTGACGGTCAGTCTTATGAGCAACTTGCCTACACTAGAGACTCAGTTACTCAACACTAATAGAGATATTGCTGAGATTTTTTTTAAAGATTTTATTTATTTATTTGACAGAGAGAGACACAATGAGAGAGGGAACAGAAGGACTGAGCCACTCAGGCGCCACTAGCTGAGATTTTTTTTTTTTTTAAAGATCTTATTTATTTATTTGACAGACAGACATCACAAGCAGGCAGAGAGGCAGACAAAGAGATGAAGAAGCAGGCTCCCCGCTGAGCAGAGAGCCCGACATGGGGCTCCATCCCAGGACCCCGAGATCATGACCTGAGCCAAAGGCAAAGGCTTAACCCACTGAGCCACCCAGGCGCCCCTAGCTGAGATTTTTAAAGTATGTTTTAGATGCAAGTAAAATCCCTAACAGCTGACTTGAAGTAGGGGAGATTTTTTTCTTTTTTAAGATTTTATTTATTTGTTTGACAGAGAGAAAGAGAGAGACATAGGGAGAGAAGGAACACAATCAGGAGGAGGGGGAGAGGGGGAAGCTGGCTTCTTGCTGAGCTGGGAGCGCCATGCGGGACTGGATCCCAGGACCTGGGATCATGACTCGAGTTGAAGGCAGACACTTAACCCACTGAGCAACCCAGGCGCCCTGAAGTAGGGGAGATTATCCTAGATACCACAGTAAGCCTAATTCAATCAATTAAAGCTTGGAAAGTAGAGCTGAGGCTTCTTTGAAGAGAATGAATTCTACCTGTGGAGACCAGCTTCACCAGCTGCCCAAGAATGCCAGGCTTCCTTTTTTCAGGGCTTTCCTAAGGATTCGGACTTGCCTGGACAGTTCCCACAGCCACGTAAGTCAATTCCTTATAATAAATATTTTTTATAAAGATTTTATTTATTTATTTGTCAGAGAGAGAGCACAAGCAGGGGGAGCAGGAGGCAGAGCAGGCAGAGAGAGAAGCAGGCTCCCTGCTGAGCAGGGAGCCCGAAGTGGGACTCAATCCCAGGACCCTGGGATCATGACCTGAGTCAAAGGCAGACACTCAACCGACTGAGCCACCCAGATGTCCCTAAATATCTTAATATATATCTCCTACTGGTTCTGTTTCTCTACTTGAACCCTGACTGATAACACAGGGTAATCAACACTGGCCTCAGAGAATGAGTTGGGAAGTATTCCTTTCTCTTCTATTTTGTGGGAAGAGTTTGTGAATTGTTTAATTATTATTTAAATGTTGGTAGATTTCCCCAGTGAAGCCATCTGACCATGTGAACATTTATAAAATTTGTTTTTCTGTCCAAGAAATTCGTTCTACCATATATGCTAATTTGAAGTAGTTCTTTTTTTTTTTTTTTAAGATGTTATTTATTCACTTGACATAGATTGAGAGAGAGTGAGAGAACTGCAACAGGGGGATAGGCAGAGGGAGAGGGAGAAGCAGTCTCTCCACTGAGCTGGGAGCCCAACCCAGGGCTTGATCCCAGGACCCCAGGATCATGACCTGAGCCAAAAACCAGACAGACGCCCAACTGACTGAGCCATCCAAGCACCCTGAAGTGGTTCTTTTACTTCAAATATATCTGGGACATCCATCTTTCCATGTTAATATTCACTGATGCACATAGTATTTTTTTATTGCTGAATTATATCCCATAGCATAATACATGAAGCGGTTTTTTTTCCGGGGAGGGGGGGTGTTAGCTTGGCAGATCTGAATTTTTTTTTTAAAGGATTTTATTTATTTGAGAGAGAGAGCAAGCAGGAGCAGAGGGGAGGGGCGGAGGGAGAGGGAGAAGCAGACTCCCTGCAGAGCAGGGAGCCCAACTTGGGGCTCAATCCCAGGACCCTGGGATCAGGACCTGAGCTAAAAGCAGACACTTAACCAGCTGAGCCACCCAGACACCCCTGAGTTTAAATCTTAACTATAAATCTTACTAGTAGTGCAAGTTTGGCATCTATCTATCTATCTATCTACCTAAGGGACTAGGACAAACTGTGGAAAAGCTGGATTTATGTGCTCGTGTTCTTTCACTGATGCTCCCTGTTCTCCGACATCTATCTGATACACGTCTCCCCGCATGTTCTCAAGTCTTCTGTTTTTGTTTTGTTTTCTCTGTTCAGTCCCCCTGTAGATAAACTTTTGATTTTAAAATTTTATTGACGGTGGTGGGGGAGGGGGGTGTCTAGGTGGCTCAGTGGGTCAAGCATCTGCCTTCAGCTCAGGTCATGATCCCAGGGTCCTGGGATCGAGCCCCACAACAGGCTCTCTGCTCAATAGGGAGCCTGCTTCCCCCCATTCTCTCTGCCTGCCTCTCTGCCTACTTGTGATCTCTGTCTGTCAAATAAATAAATAAGACCTAAAAAATTAATAATAATAATAAATAAAATAATAATAATAATAATGTCCATTTATGGGCATATGCCAGAACTATCCTGGGAAAACTGAAACATATGAACAAATTTCCATAAAAGCATATATCTTACCAAAATTCTCTCAAGAGGAAATAAAAGCCTGAATACTTCCTTTAAGTAAGGTCACTCATGACTTAATTTTTTTAAAGCTAACTTTTTTTTAAAGATTTTATTTATTTATTTAGAGCACAAGCAGGGGGAGGGGCAGAAAGAGAAGGAGAGAAAGAACCTCAAACAGATTCTATGCTGAGCACGGAGCCCAGTGTCGTCTCATCATGGGGCTTGATCTCACAACCCTGTGATCATGACCTAAGCCAAAATCAAGAGGCAGGCACTTAACTGACTGAGCCACCCAGGCACACCAAGGTAATTTTTTTTTTTAAGGTAATTTATTTTTGACTAACATCACAAGGAAACATTAATTTCAATTTACAGCCCCTTTCTTTACTCAGTCTATATTTAAATCCAGAAGTAAATTATTTTTAAACTGATCTTTTGGGGCACCTGGGTAGCTCAGTGGGTTGGGAATCTGCCTTCCTCTCAGGTCATGATCTTGGGGTCCTGGTATCAAGCCCCGCATCAGGCTCCCTTCTCCCTCTCTCACTCATTCTCTGTTTCTCTCTCTCTCTCATTCATTCTCTCAAGTAAATAAATAAAATCTTTAAAAATAAATAAATAAACTCATCTTTTTATGAAAATCTTCATTGATTTTGATAACCTTAATTTTTCTTTCTTCTATTTCCAACAATGTACAACATGGCTGCTTTATGAAAATCAAATAGAGTCTCACACTGAAGAATGTGGACTATGATCTACATGTCAAATTTAGCTGCAGTTTGAGTTTATTCCACAGATTTTGCTATACAGAAAGAACCAACTATGCTTTGTGATCAAAATCCAGGGCAAGCAAAGAGGAATCGTAGTGAAGATGAAAGAAAGGGAAAGAAAAAATGGAAAGAAAGAGAAAGAGAAGAAAAAGAAGTGGAAGTAGAAGAGGGACTGGAAGAGGAACAGGAAAAAGAAGAGAAAAATGAAGAACAATATCCCCAGAAAAGATTAGTCAGCAAACCCCTCATGGACACTCTCTGGGCAAACTTTAAGTTAAACAAATGCCCCACAATAGGAGATAGCCAATCACTTGCGTTTGAATTTAACATGACAGTAAAACAGGTATGAAACATATTTCTTTATCAACAGAGTCACCGTGTAGTACTATCACTCATGTAAACCAATATCCTTATTCCTGGATTCATCATCTCCCCGCCTCATTTTTTTTTTACAGATAAAGCAATGGTTTTGTAAAAGGAGGAAGAAATACAATGAAGATATGTACAAGCAGAAACCTAAAAAAAACCCCAAAAGGTAAGAATGTTTTATACGTAGAACACTAAGTAGTAAGGAAGTGAAAAAGGAACATATTGACTTCCAGAGAAAGACTGTGTCCCACAGTTCTTGGATATCCCATCCGCTTTCCACACTCCACCACTGCCATTTGGCTCTGGCTGGAGGGTTGAGTCGTGAGAGCTCAGATTGCTATCAGACATGGCCCGTGGACATGGAGGTGAACTTGGTTACATTAAACCAGAACTTCCAGATTATAAACAGTGGAAGAAAAATGGAAAACCATTAGACACTGTCCAGAAGCTGGCTGCACAAGGCCTAAGGGATCCATGGGGCCTCCATGAAGCTTGGAGATACACGGGTAGTTTTGCAAACAGTGTTTCCTTTGGTGCATTATTAAAACAATTCAAATGGGGAATTAATGCATTTGTGGTAGCTGTAGGGGCTGATAGTAGGATTTCATAAAGTGAGAATACATGTTTAAAAAAAAAAAAGTTTTCATGTTCCAGCCAGTGACACAAAGAACCACTGACTGCCCTATTTGTTATTCTGCTCAACGTACAAAGATGCATGTGTGGACACAGACATGACACCATTTACCATGTAGTCATATTCCCAAATATACTACTAAAGCCCTTAGATGTTTATTGACTGCAATATGGAATTAATAATTTCATCTTTTTTTTTCCTTAGATGCTGAGTATTTGTGATGCTTGTCTTCTCTGTGTTACCTACTGGCAGAATCTCATGTGACTGGAAAAAATGAAGATAAGAACAACATCAACATTTTCTAAAGTACTAGACTGTACATAGAATTTTTATATATTATTTATGTATATTTATATACAGTTTTTTGTGTATTACCTCACTTGATCATCACTCGAAACCATAAGTGAGGAAACTGAACTGCTGGGAATTAATGTGGTTTTGGGGACATCTGGGTGGCTCAGTCAGATAAGCATCTGCGTTCAATTCAGGTCATGATCTCAGGGTCCTGGGAACGAGTCCCGAATCAGGCTCCCTGCTCAGCAGGAAGCCTACTTCTCCCTCGGCGGCAACTCCTGCTTGTGTTCCATCTCTCTCTCTGTCAAATAAGTAAATAAAATCTTTTAAAAAAAGATATATCAAGGTTATAAATATATTATGCTTCTATCCCTTGTTTTTTAAATCTCATCTTGCCTCCTTTTGTGAACTCACCCCCTTCAACTCAGGTTTCATCAACCAAAATGCACCAAACCCTTTCCACTCATTCTTTCCTCTCAGGCTATGAACATGTTCAGGTCTCCCTGATCCTGAAAGCAATGATCACCACATCATAAGTTAAAGGTGATTTGCAAAAATCAAATGAGATACCGTTCCTAGAAGTACCTTGCACCCTGCTGTGCACTCTACTGAATAACAAATTATTCTTATTTAGCAGCAGTAAATAGGAGCTTCAAAAATATTCCAGGGATGAACTAGGACCTTCTAAATAAATACTTGAAGTTCAGAGTGGTGGGGGAGAGGCACAAAAAACCAAAAACCAAAAAAATCCTCTGCCTTCTACCCTAAATGTTGGTTGTAACCTCATGACTTTCCCCAGTGAAGTCTGAAATTGGCCAATTGGCCCCCACACTGAGGGCAATGAAAGACAGAAGAAAGAGGCCAACCACCCCAGATTAGCAGGTGGCAGATTTAATAAGCAAGGGAACTTATTTATGAGCCTTCTGCTTTGGGCAGCCACAAAATGAATGTATCTCAGAGGGGGAGAGTCAAGATGGCGGAGGAGTAGCACACTGAGATGACATTAGGTCAGGAGTTCAGCTAGATAGTTATCAAACCATTTCAAACACCTACAGACCCAACAGGAAATTGAAGAGAAGAAGAGCAGCAATTCTAGAAACAGAAAATCAGACGACTTTCTGAAAGGTAGGACGTGCAGAGAAGTGAATCTGAAGTGACAGGAAGACAACCCTGGGGGGAGGGACCAGCACCTGGCAAGTGGCAGAGCAACGGAGCACAAAATCGGAACTTTTAGAAGTCTGCTCCACTGAGAGGCATTGCTCCAGAAGCTAAGCGGGGGTGGAGCCCTCATGGGGACAGGGCAGTCTCAGGTCCCACGGGGTCACAAAAGGATCGGGGTGTCTGAGTGTAGCACAGCATCCAGGTTCAGAGCGGTGAAGCACAGACAGAGCCAAGGAGTGAGTTCTCAGCTCGGGGTTACCTTAAACTGTGACCTGTGGCACAGTCGGACCACTGCTCTTTGAGCGGGACCCCACAAGTGGCAGATCCGGCGAGACCCACCTTCCTCCACTTGAAGAGCAGCACAGCAGCAATCTGATGGGTTTGGAGACTCCAAATGGGGCTGTGCACTAGAGACAGAGACGCTCGGTCACAGGCCAGGTGAGCTCGGAGTGTGGCCGGAGACCAGGGAGATGGGAGTGATTGAGCACTTTTCTCCAAGGGTGCACTAAGGAGTGGGACCCTGGGGGCGCCTGGGTGGCTCAATGGGTTAAGGCCTCTGCCTTCGACTCGGGTTGTGATCTCAGGGTCCTGGGACTGAGCCCCACGTTGGGCTCTCTGCTCGGCGGTGAGCCTGCTTCCCTTTCTCTCTCTCTGCCTACTTGTGATCTCTGTCTGTCAAATAAACGATAGAATCTTAAAAAAAAAAAAAAAAAAGGAGTGGGACCCTGAGCTCTTGGCTCCTCTGGGCTGGACACTGGGAAGCCACCATTTTCATTCCCGTCGGAACAAAAGCTCCCCAGAGTGAACCTGAGCAGATTACTTAGCCCGGCCCCTGGCAAGAGCGGTGCAATACTGCCTCAGGCAAAGACACTTAAGAAACACTGCAACAGGCAGTGATTAGCAAGAACATCCAGCCAAGACCAAGTTCACTGATTGCTGAACTCCAAAAGAGGGGAGAGCAAAGCATGGAATTCATGGCTTTCTCCCCATGATTCTTTAGTCTTACAAAGTTAATTAAATTTATTTTGTTTTATTTTTT
This sequence comes from Martes martes, assembly GCF_963455335.1. Lineage (NCBI taxonomy): Eukaryota > Metazoa > Chordata > Mammalia > Carnivora > Mustelidae > Martes > Martes martes. Next base: position 99,949,747 of record NC_137895.1, on the reverse strand, counting down.
TCTTATTCTAATTTAACTTTTCCTCTTTCCTTTTTTGATTTTTAACTAGTTTATCTTAACAATACCTTAAAAATTTTTTATAAACCTTCATTATTTTACTCATATTTTATCCTTCATTGTATATAACGTTATTTTTTTTATACATATAGGGTTTTTTCTTCTAAAAAAATTTGGGATACAATTTCTTTTAATAAATCAAAATATACCCTAAATCTAGCACAGGGCTTTGTTCTAGTGACCAGCCTGAGGAAATTCTCTCCACTTTCTTTTTCTTTCTTTTTCCAACCAACTTATCCTATCAATTCCTTTTTTAGAAATTTTTTTAAATTTTCATCTTTATATAAACATATATATATGTTTAAATTATATATATGTTTATATATTATATACATTATATATTATATTATATATAATATGTTTATATATTATATATATAATTATATTTATATATATATGTTTATTTTTTTTATTTCTTTTTACCCCCTTTCTTCTCCCCCCAATTTCAGGTCTCTTATGATTTGGTTAGCGTACATTTTTCTGGGGTCTTTGTCACCCTTTTAGTATTTTATTCTCTGGTTCATATATTCTTATCTGGATAAAATGACAAGGTGGAAAAGCTCACCACAAAAAAAAAGAACAAGATGCAGTACTGAAGGCTAGGGACCTAATCAATACAGACATTGGTAATATGTCAGATCTAGAGTTCAGAATGACGATTCTTAAGGTGCTAGGTGGGCTCGAAAAAAGCATAGAAGATATTAGAGAAACCCTGTCTGGAGAAATAAAATCCTTTTCTGGAGAAATAAAAGAACTAAAATCTAACCAAGCTGAAATCAAAAAAACTAATAATGAGGTGCATAAAAAATGGAGGCTCTTAATACTAGGATAAATGAGGCAGAAGAGAAAATTGGTGATATAGAAGAAAAAAATAATGGAAAATAAAGAAGCTGAGCAGAAGAGAGACAAACAACTATTGGACCACGAGAGGAGAATTTGAGAGATAAGTGATATCATAAGATGAAACAATATTAGATTTGGGATTCCAGAGGAAGGGGGTGGGGCAGAAGGTATATTGGAGTGAATTATAGTAGAGAATTTCCCTAATATGGCAAAGGGAATAAGCACCAAAATCCAGGAGGCACAGAGAACCCCCCTCAAAATCAATAAAAATAGGTCCACAGCCGTCATCTAAAATTGAAACTTACAAGTCTTAGTGACAAAGAGAAAATCCTGAAAGCAGCTTGGGACAAGAAGTCTGTAACATACAATGGTAAAAATATTAGACTGACAGCAGACTTATCCACAGAGACCTGGCAGGCTAGAAAAAACTGGCATGATATATTTAGAGCACTAAATGAGAAAAATATGCAGCCAAGAATACTATATCCAGCGAGGCTATCACTGAAAATAGAAGGAGAAATCAAAAGCTTCCAGGAAAAACAAAACCTAAAAGAATTTGCACACACCAAACCAGCCCTATAGGAAATATTGAAAGGGGTCCTCTAAGCAAAGAGAGAGTCTAAAAGTAGTAGACCAGAAAGGAACAGAGACAATATACAGTAACAGTCACCATACAGGCAATACAATGGCACTAAATTCATATCTTTCAATAGTTACCATAAGTGCAAATGGTCTAAATGCCCCAATCAAAAGACACAGGGTATCAGGATAGATAAAAAAATAAAACCCATCAATATGTTGTCTACAAGAAACTCATTTTAAACCCAAAAACACCTCCAGATTTAAAGTGTGGGGGTGGAAAACAATTTACCATGCTAATGGACATCAAAAGAAAGCTGGGGTGGCAATTCTTATAAGAGATAAATTAGATTTTAAGCCAAAGACTATAATAAGAGATGAAGAAGGACACTATATCATACTCAAAGGGTCTGTCCAACAAGAAGATCTAACAATTTTAAATATCTATGCTCCTAACATGGGAGCAGCCAACTATATAAACCAATTAATAACAAAATCAAAGAAACACATCAACAATGATACAAATAATAGTAGGGGACTTTAACACTCCCCTCAATTGAAATGGAAAGATCATCCAAGCAAAAGATCAACAAGGAAATAAAGGCCTTAAATGACACACTGGACCAAATGGACATCACAGATATATTCAGAACATTCCATCCCAAAGCAACAGAATACATATTGTTCTCTAGAGCACATGGGACATTCTCCAGAATAGATCACATCCTGGGTCACAAATCAGGTCTCAACTGGTACCAAAAGATTGGGATCATTTCCTGCATATTTTCAGACTGTAATGCTCTGAAGCTAGAACTCAATCACAAGAGGAAAGTTGGAAAGAACTCAAATACATGGATGCTAAAGAGCATCCTACTAAAGAATGAATGAGTAAACCAGGAAATTAAAGAATTGAAAAAATTCATGGAAACAAATGAAAATAAAAACACAACTGTTCAAACACAACTTGTATTGCTATATACTTTCCTCTCAGGACTGCCTTTGCTGTGTCCCATAGATTGTTCAAAAATCTATGGGACACAGCAAAGGCAGTCCTGAGAGGAAAGTATATAGCAATACAAGCCTTTCTCAAGAAACAAGAAAGGCCTCAAGTATACAACCTAACCCTACACCTAAAGGAGCAAAGAAAGCCTAAACCCAGCAGGAGGAGATGAATAAGAAAAATCAGAGCAGAAATCAATGAAATAGAAACCAAAAAAACAGTAGAACAAATCAACGAAACTAGGATCTGGTTCTTGGAAAGAATTAATAAGATTGATAAACCCCTGGTCAGACTTATCAAAAAGAAAAGAGAAAGGACCCAAATTAATAAAATCATGAATGAAAGAGGAGAGATCACAACCAACACCAAAGAAATACAAACAACTATAAGAACATATTATGAGCAACCATACGCCAGCAAATTTGACAATCTGGAAGAAATGGATGCATTCCTAGAGACGTATAAAATACCAAAACTGAACCAGGAAGAAATAGAAAACCTGAACACACCCATAACCAGGAAGGAGATTGAAGCAGTCATCAAAAATCTCCCAACAAACAAGAGCCCAGGGCCAGATGGTTTCCCAGGGGAATTCTACCAAACATTTAAAGAAGAATTAATACCTATTCTCCTGAAATTGTTCCAAAAAATAGAAATGGAAAGAAAACTTCCAAAATCATTTTATGAGGCCAGCATTACCTTGATCCCCAAACCAGACAAAGACCTCATCAAAAAAGAGAATTACAGACCAATATCCTTGATGAACACAGATGTGAAAATTCTCACCAAAATACTAGCCAATAGGATCCGACAGTACATTAAAAGGATTACCACCACAACCAAGTGGGATTTATTCCAGGGCTGCAAGGTTGGTTCAACATCTACAAATCAATGTGATACAATGCATTAATAAAAGAAAGAACAAGAAACATATGATACTCTCAATAGATGCAGAAAAAGCATTTGACAAAGTATAGCATCCTTTCTTGATCAAAACTCTTCAAAGTGTAGGGATAGAGGGTACATATACCAATATCATCAAAGCCATCTATGAAAAACCCACAGCGAATATCATTCTCAATGGAGAGAAACTGAGAGCTTTTCTACCAATGTCAGGAACATGGCAGGGATATCCATTATCACCACTGCTATTCAACATGGTACTAGAAGTCCTAGCTTCAGCGTCAGACAACAAAAAGAAATTAAAGGCATCCAAATCGGCAAAGAAGAAGTCAAACTATCATCTTTGCAGATGATAGGATACTTTCTGTGATGCCAAATCTGCTAGAACTTGTACAGGAATTCAGTCAAGTGTCAGGATATAAAATCAATGCACAGAAATCAGTTGCATTTCTATATACCAACAACAAAACAGAAGAAAGAGAAATTAAGGAGTCAATCTCATTTACAATTGCACCCAAAACCATAAGATACCTAGGAATAAACCTAACCAAAGAGACAAAGAATCTGTACTCAGAAAACTATAAAGTACTCATGAAAGAAACTAAGGAAGACACAAAGAAAAGGAAAAATGTTCCATGCTCATGGATTAGAAGAACAAATATTGTGAAAACATCTATGCTACCTAAAGCATTAGAGAACAAATATTGTGAAAACGTCTATGCTACCTAAAGCAATCTACACGTTTAATGCAATCCCTATCAAAATACCATCCATTTTTTTTTCAAAGAAATGGAATAAATAATCCTAAAATTTATATGGAACCAGAAAAGACCTCGAATAGCCAGAGGAATGTTGAAAAAGAAAGCCAAAGTTGGTGGCATCACAATTCCAGACTTCAAGCTCTATTACAAGATTGTCATCATCAAGACAGTATGGTAATGGCACAAAAACAGACACATAGATCAATGGAACAGAATAGAGAGCCCAGAAATAGACCCTCAACTCTATGGTCAACTAATCTTCAACAAAGCAGGAAAGAATGTCCAATGGAAAAAAGACAGTCTCTTCAACAAATGGTGTTGGGAAAATTGGACAGCCACATGCAGAAGAATGCAACTGGACCATTTCCTTACACCACAAACAAAAATAGACTCAAAATGGATGAAAGACCTCAATGTGAGACAGGAATCCATCAAAATCTTTGAAGGGAACACAGGCAGCAACCTCTTCAACCTCAGCCTTAGCAACTTCTTCCTAGAAAGATCATCAAAGGCGAGGGAAGCAAGAGCAAAAATGAACTATTAGGACTTCATCAAGATCAAAAACTTTTACACAGCAAAGGAAACAGTCAACAAAACCAAAAGATAACTGACAGAATGGGAAAAGATATTTGCAAACGACATATCAGATAAAAAGCTAATATCCAAAATCTATAAAGAACTTATCAAAATCGGGGTGCCTGGGTGGCTCAGTGGGTTAAGCCTCTGCCTTTGGCTCAGGTAATGATCTTGGGGTCCTGGGATCAAGCCCCGCATCAGGCTCTCTGCTCAGCGGGGAGCCTGCTTCCCTCTCTCTCTCTGTCTGCCTCTCTGCCTACTTGTGATCTCTGTCTGTCAAATAAATAAAATCTTTAAAAAAAAAAAAAAGAACTTATCAAAATCAATACCCAAAGAACAAATAATCCAATCAAGAAATGGGCAGAGGACATGAACAGACTTTTCTGCAAAGAAGACATCCAAATGGCCAACAGACACACGAAAAAGTGCTCCACATCACTCAGCATCAGGGAAATACAAATCAAAACCACAATGAGATACCACCTCACACCAGTCAGAATGACTAAAATTAATAAGTCAGGAAACGACAGATGCTGGTGAGGATGCAGAGAAAGGGGAACCCTCCTACACTGTTGGTGGGAATGCAAGCTGGTGCAGCCACTCTGGAAAACAGCATGGAGGTTCCTCAAGAAATTGAAAATAGAGCTACCCTATGACCCAGCAATTGCACTATTGGGTATTTACCCTAAAGGTATAAATGTACTGATCTGAAGGGGCATCTGCACCCAAATGTTTATAGCAGCCATGTCCACAATAGCCAAACTATGGAAAGAGCCTAGATGGCCATCAAAAGACGAATGGATAAAGAAGATGTGCTATATATATACAATGGAATACTATGCAGCCATCAAAAGAAATGAAGTCTTGCCATTTGCAACGACGCGGATGGAACTAGAGGGTATTATGCTGAGCAAAATAAGTCAGTCAGAGAAAGACAATTTTCATATGCTCTCCCTGATATGAGAAATTTGAGAGGCAAAGTAGAAGGTTTGGGGGGTAGGGAAGGAAAAAATGAAACAAGATGGGATCAGGAGGGAGACAAACCATAAGAGACTCTTAATCTCACAAACAAACTGAGGGTTGCGGCAGGGGGAGGGGGGAAGAAGAGAGAGGGTGATTGGGTTATGGACATTGGGGAGGGTATGTGCTATGGTTAGTGCTGTGAAGTGTGTAATCCTGACGATTCACAGACCTGTACCCCGGGGCAAATAATACATTATATGTTAATTTTTTTAAAAAAGAATATAAAACAATAGGATAGATATTACAAAAAAAAAAAAAAAAAGAATGGATCCCTGCATCTGCCTTCCAGGATCTTCAAAGTTATATGGAGGCCTTAAGTGGATTCAGTCATGTATGCCATCCAGATGGTCTTGTGGTCTTGATGAAACCTCACTCTCTCAAGGCTGCGTCCTTGAAAGTGGTTCATGAAGTAACAGTATGCCCTTTGTGTTCAGAATAACACCCAAGGCAATTGCCAAAGAATTGTGGAAAAGAACTGTGGGAACAGTGGACAGAATATACATTCCGAGGATATGGGAGGGGATGAGGAGCCTACAGTTGCCCAGGCCTGGGTCACAAGTCAACCAGCAATCATACCCTCTTCTGTGAATTCCTCCAACACTCTGCTTCTTGTGTGACAGATTCTTAAAATCTTTTTTTAAAAAGATTTTTATTTCTTTGACAATCAGAGAGAGAGAGAGAGAGAGCGCACTAGCAGAGGGAGCAGCAGGCTGAGGGAGAGAGAGAAGCAGGCTTGGGCTGAGCAGGGAGCCCAGATGTGGGGCTCAATCCCAGAACCCTGGAATCATGACCTGAGCTGAAGGCACATGCTTAACAAACTGAGCCACCCAGGGGCCCCCTCATATGACTTAATAAAGATAATACATTAGCAGACTCATCAGGGATGACCACACAACATTCTCCTTGGATAACCCTTGCAAGGCAGTAATAATGTCCAAGTCCATCCTATTGTGGGGGACAGTTCTTCTCATGAGAGACATTTTAGTAGTCAGTAAATACAGGCTTTGCCAGCTATCATTTAAGGCTTTTGGGTAAATATTATAAGGACTTCTTTGAGTGCCACATTTTTCTCCACGCCCATAGAGAGGGACAAAGATGGCAGTCAATTAATTGTACAAGTGAAAACAGAATGTGCCCACCTGAACTTGAGGAAAAGGAAGTTGGCAGCTTTAGGAACTTGACCTGATTGTTCATACATGTTACCTGAGGGCAAACAGTGCTGTCGGGTGTGAGGAGATGGACTAGGGATGAGATATGCCCGATGAGGACCCCCATCCTCACCCCTCCCCTCTTCATCCCTTGGGTGTTCCAATCCAGGTAGGGTGCATTTCAATAGGTGCAGCTGATAGCAAGACAACAGGATCCCAGTGAGATCAAGTAGTCCCCCCTCACCCAGGGGCAAAAAGTAACTCACCCACCCTGGTGGGACATCCCACTGCAAATTCTAGTAGATCATTCCTTTTTCAGGCACAATTGGGGCTTGGTGTTCTCAGCAGCATAGCACATGGATCCACGGTAAGAGTTGGGACATTGGTTGTTTCCCATGATTTTTACAATTTTATGACACTGAGTGTCTCAGCAGGAGTCCCCAGTCGGGCACACAGAGCAATAGGCCCTACTGGCTGATCATTCAAATGTATTAAGGCTGGGCAGTACTTCAGTCCACCCAGCCCAAGTGGTTTTACTTGTTAATAATACAACCTGTTGGTGCCTGGATGGCTCAGTTGGTTAAGCAACTGCCGTTGGCTCAGGTCATGATCCTGGAGTCCCAGGGACAGGGTCAAGTCCCACATCAGGTTCCCTGCTCGGCAGGGAGTCTGCTTCTCCCACTGACCTCTCTCCTCTCATGCTCTCACTCTCACATTCTCTCTCTTTCAAATAAATAAATAAAATCTTTAAAAAAAAATGCAACCTGCTACTTAAATATTTTATTTTTCCTTTCTTACCAATCCTGCTGCTTACAGGGTATAGGAGAGATGAGACCTCCATTCAATGCCATGCTCTTTAGCCCAGTCTTGTATATCGTGACCTCCCAGCTCTATTGAGTGGGAGTACTCAGTACTCAACTTCTCTAATTCCCTAACGGTGGCAGCCTGGTTTTGCACGGTGACAGGGAAAAGCTTGGGTTCAACCTGATGCAGTGTCTACACAAACCAGGGCTCATTTAGAACCTTCCTTCAGGGGACCCCTGGGTGGCTCAGTTGATTCAGCATCTGCCTTCAGTTTTGGGTCTCGATCCTAGGATCTAGCCCTGAATCGGGTTCCCTGATCAATAGGGAGCCTGCTTCTCCCTCTCCCTCTGCTGCTCTCCGCCGCCTTGTGCTTTATCTTGCTCTTTCTTCCACTGTCTGTCAAATAAATAAATGAAATCTTAAAAAAAAAAAAAAAAGAAGCAACGCTCATTCAGAGGGAGGGGCTGTTGTACCCGAGTTTTCGCGTCCGAGAGACCACCAAGGAGCCGACACCGATGCAATCACGTGAGGGCTTATTCGACAAGCTTAAGCTTGGATGCATGTATACCCGACACAGCGGAGTAGGGACTTGGACCCCAAGCCACTGAAGAGCCACTGCGGTCCCAAGAAGCAGGGGTATTTATGGGTTCCTGTTACTAAAGCAGGGTGGGGCTTCCTGTTACTAAGGCAGGGTGGGGCTTCTTAGAACTAAAGTAAAGTAGGGGAAAGTTCAGCCCTTGGGCACAGGGGTCTGAGATGGCTGCCGGAGCTAAGATGGCTGTACTTATGCTAAGGCTAAACCTGAGGTGGGATGGCCTTAATTTTTCTCGGCCTCCACAGGGCCACTATAATCAATTTGCCAACCACTTAGTGGTTGGGTACTGTGGTGGGTAGATCCACACTTCTTTGGCAATTGCCTTGGGTGTTGTTCCAAACACAAGGGGCATGCTGTTACTTCATGAACCAAGTCACTGTGTCTCAAGAGGAAGCCAGCATCCTTGGCAAAATGCCGTCGCACCCAAACACCTCAGTGACCACTCTTCCTATGCACCCGATTTGCTCTGTCTACAGAACAGTCAGCTGCTAGAACTTGTACGAGAACTGGGGCAGTAGCTTCCCGACTGCCAGGGGGTGTCAGTCCCTTACACAGGGAAAGACAGTAACAACTACTTCAGGCTCTTGCAAGAGAACCCAAAAGTCTTTCCACATTTATATTCTTTTAACTTTTAAAGTCATCTCCACTACACCCAACACGGGGCTCAAAGTCTCCACCCCGAGGACAAGAGTCTCAGGTTCCACCAACTGAGTCAGCCAAGCACCCATCTTTCCACATATTCTGACCCTCCAAGGGCTTACTGCTAAATATCCACCCCTTGGCTTCTCACTGGCCGAGCCATAGGGTAAGATCACTTTAGAGCAGGCCAGCTGTCAGCACAAAGGGTTAATGGCCAGGGTTTCTGAGTGATCCGATCACCCACCAAACTGCTCTAAGTCCAACCCAAGGGCGGCTACAGTTCATTCCTCTTCCATCCAGGTGGTGTCAGTGTTGGGTTGAAGAGCCACTGCGGTCCCAAGAAGCAGATCGTCCCACTAGATCTGTAAACAAAGCATTAGCGGGAGTTCCTCCCCTCCCCCTCCCTCTCTACCAGCCACAGGGGTCACCACAGGAATAGGGGTGGGGCATTTGGAGGATTTTCATGGATTTACAGGGCCTACTTGCGCTGCATTTCTGGACCAAGTGGGCTGGGGACAGGGTGTTCTTCTGTTACGAACAGGCATGACTCTTAATCAAAGTGTAAGTTTGAGCCATGGCAAGTAACATACGTAATGGTAAAACGTTCAAAGCTTTCCCTTTTAGACTGAAAGAATAATCTGTAACAGCCCATGATTCCTACGTCTGTTTAAAATTTTTTTTTAATTTTTTTTTTAAATTTATTCATTTGTTAGAGAGAGCGAGCGAGCACAGGCATACAGAATGGTAGGCAGAGGCAGAGGGAGAAGCAGGATCCCCACCAAGCAAGGAGCCCGATGTGGGACTCGATCCCAGGACACTGGGATCATGACCTGAGCCGAAGGCAGCCGCTCAACCAACTGAGCTACCCAGGCGTCCCCCTACGTCTGTTTAGTATTGTACTGGAAATCCTGTTAAGTACAATAATCACACACACACACACACACACACACACACAAATTACAAAGTATAAGAATTTTAAAAAGGAAAAATGTGATTATTTATATGATAATTATGTAAGCAAAAAAGTTCTAAGTCTACAAATAAATTATTAGAATTTTAAAATTAAGAAGATCGGGGCGCCTGGGTGGCGTATTGGGTTAAGCCTCTGCCTCCGGCTCAGGTCATGATCTTGGGGTCCAGGGATCCAAGCCCTACATCAGGCTCTCTGCTCAGCGGGGAGCCTGCTTCCCCCTCTCTCTGCCTGCCTCTCTGCCTACTTGTGATCTCTGTCTGCCAAATACATAAATAAAATCTTTAAAAAAAATTAGGAAGATTGCTAGATCAAAAATCAATATACAAATTCTAACATATTTCAATTTACAAGTAAGAGAAGAAAATAAAATTTAGGAAAAGAATGTGAGGTACAATAGCATGAAAAAAGTCTCAAGGACCTAGAACTAGATGTAACAAAAGATAAGTAAGATGTCTACATAGGAAATTATATTTTAATTAAAGAAATTAGGGGCGCCTGGGTGGCTCAGTCATTAAGTATCTGCCTTCCGCTCAGGTTTTGATCCCAGGGTCCTGGGATCCAATCCTGAGTCTGACTCCCAGCTCAGTGGGAAGCCTGCTTCTCCCTCTCCCACTCTCCCTGTTTGTGTTCCCTCTCTCGCTATCTCTTTCTCTCTCTAATAAATAAATAAATAATCTTTTAAAAATTTAAGATGATAAGAGAGAGGTAAATCTTTGCTGTAATACAAAATTCAATATTTTTTCAAAATTCAATATTTTAAATGTGTAAATATACTCCAAATTTCTATGTATTCACTGTAATTGCAAACAAATCCTTAAAATATTTTAAAAATTTGACAAATTGACTCCAAATTTATGTGATGGCCTTTGAGTCAATAACAGGGGCCCAAAAAAAATAGCCTAGGGACGCCTGGGTGGCTCAGCGGGTTAAAGCCTCTGCCTTCGGTTCAGGTCATGATCCCAGGGTCCTGGGATCGAGCCCCACATCGCCCCACATCGGGCTCTTTGCTCAGCGGGGGGCCTGCTTTCCCCTCTCTCTGCCTGCCTCTCGGCCTACTTGTGATCTCTCTCTCTGTCAAGTAAATAAATAAAATCTTTAAAAAAAAAAATAGCCTACACACTGGCTTGAAAGAGTAAAATATGTGAACTTATTCTGTTCAATATCATTATTTATTATAGTTATAACAACTAAGACAGTGTAATCCTGCACATAGGTAGGCAAGCAGACCAGTGAAATTGAATAAACTACACACATATGGAGACTCAATGAAGTTAGCACTGAAGAAAAATTGGAAAATAATCTCATTAGCTAGTACTAGGACATTTGTTTATCCATATAATCATCCATATGAAAAATAATAAAATTAGACTTCTACCTAGCACCATACACAAAAATCAATTCCAGGCATTTCATAGATCTAAATGGGAAAAGCAAAACAATAAAACTTTTTACAAGCAATATAATTGAATGAAATCAAATGCGTACCTATGTCATATATGAAAACTAACTGAAAATGGATCAAAGACCTAAATTTAAGACCTAAAATCATAAAACTCCTAGAAGAAAACAAGGCCAGGGTTTCATGAAATTGGAATTGCATAGTGATTTCTCGGCTATGACACCAAGGTCACATACAACAACAAAATGTACACATGTTGGACTTCAATTCAAAATTCTGGAATTGAGAGGCACCTGGGTGGCTCAGTCGGTTAAGTGCCTGCCTTCAGCTCACCTCATGATCCCAGGGTCCTGGGATCAAGTCCCCACATTGGGCTCATCAGGGAGTCTGCTTCTCCCTCTCCCTCGACCCTTCCCCCCCACCCCCGGTCATGCTCTCTCTCTTTTGTGCTCCTTCTCAAATAAAAAAATAAAACCTTTAAAAAAAATTCTAAAACTGTAAAAATTTTAAAATTGCTGCACCAGAAGACAGTATCAACAGAGTACAAAGGCAAACCACAGAATGAGAAAAAATACTTACAAATCATATCTAAGGATTCAGAAAACATAGGGAACTCCTAAAACTCAACCACACAAAAAAGAAACAACTCAGTTCAAAAATAGACAAAGGAGGGGCACCTGGCTGGCTCAGTCAGTGGAACACATGACTCTTGATCACAGGGTTGTAAGTTCGAACCCCATGTTGTGCATAGCGATTACTTAAAAAAAAAAAAAAAAACTTTAAAAAAATATAGACAAAGGATTAATATTGTGTGTCAACTATATGTCAATTAAAAAAAAGTTTTTAATAGAAAAATGGGATTGTGAGGGGGAATCCTAAGGAGAAAAGGAGCAAAAGACTCAAATAGACATTTCTCCAAAAAAGATATACAAGTGGCCAATAAGCACATGAAAAGATGTTCAATATCACTAATCATTAGGGAAATGTAATCAAAACAATAATGAGATATCACCTCACACCCATTAAAATGATTATGTATCAAAATTTAAAAACAAACAAACAAACAAACAAATCTAAGTGTTGGCAAGCTTGTAAAGAAACTGGAACCCTTGTGCATTGTTGGTTGGAATGTAAAATGGTACAACCTTTATGGAAAACAGTACGACAGCTCCTTAAAATATTAAAAGTAGAATTGCTATCTCTTCTAGCAATTCCACTTCTATACTCCAAAATGTCTCAAACAGATATCTGTACACTCATGCTCATAGCAGCATTACTCAAAATATCTAAGACATGAAATCAACTCAAATGTCCATTGACAGATGAATGGATAAGCAAAACATGATACATATATCCAATGGAACATTAGTCAGCCTTAAAAAGTAAGGAAATTCTGACATATGCTACAACATGGGTGGACCCTGAGGAATTTATGTTACGTGAAAAACCAAATTACAAAAAGACAAACACTGGGGTGCCTGGGGAGCTCAGTCAGTTAAGCATCTTTCTTCAGTTCAGGTCATGATCCCAGGGTCCTGGGATCAAGCTCTGTGTCGGGATTCCTGCTCAGCAGGGTGACTACTTCTCCCTCTGCCTGCTGCTCCCCAAATAAATAAATTAAATCTTAAAAAAAAAAAAAAAAGACAAATATTGTCTGAGTTCAATTATATGAGATAGAGTAGTCAAATCATAGACAGGAAGTAGAATGGTGGTTGCCTAGGGCTGGACTAAGGGCAGAATGCAGAGTTCATTCAGTGTAATGTTTCAGTTTTCCAAGAGGTATGGAGGTCGGTGGTGATGGCTGCACAACCTTATGAATGTGTTTATTGCCACTGAACTCTACACTGAAAAATTATTAAATAGTAAATTTTATGTTATGTGTATTTTACCACAATAAAAAAATTGGGTAAAAAAACAATAGGGAAAAATATAATGATTTCAGGACAGAGAAAGATTTCTCAAACAAGACACAAAAAACATTAAGAAAAAAATCAATAAGTTAGACTGCATTAAGATCTTCTGCTCAGGGGCGCCTGGGTGGCTCAGTGGGTTAAAGCCTCTGCCCTCGGCTCAGGTCGTGATCCCAGAGTCCTGGAATGGAGCCCCACATCGGGCTCTCTGCTCAGCGGGGAGCCTGCTTCCCCCTTCTCTCTCTGCCTGCCTCTCTGCCTACTTGTGATCTCTGTCTGTCAAATAAATAAATAAAATCTTTAAAAAAAAAAAAGATCTTCTGCTCATTAAAAAATATAAAGAACTAATACAAATCAATAAGAAGTCAAACAATCCAATAGAAAAATGGACAAATGAGCTTAGCAGACATTTCACAAAAGAAATGCAAATGCCCAGGGGCGCCTGGGTGGCTCAGTGGGTTGAAGCCTCTGCCTTGGGCTCAGGTCATGGTCTCAGCGTCCTGGGCTCTCTGCTCAGCGGGGAGCCTGCTTCCTCCTCTCTCTCTGCTTGCCTCTCTGACTACTTGTAATCTCTCTAATTAATTAATTAATTAATTTAAATAAATAAATAAATAAAATCTTTAAAAATAAATAAATAAAATCTTTTTTTTTTTTAAGATTTTATTTATTTATTTGACAGGCGGAGATCACAAGTAGGCAGAGAGGCAGGCAGAGAGAGAGGAAGGGAAGCAGGCTCCCGCAGAGCAGAGAGCCTGACGCGGGGCTTGATCCCAGGACCCTGGGATCATGACCTGAGCCGAAGGCAGAGGCTTTAACCCACTGAGCCACCCAGGCGCCCCTAAAAATAAATAAATAAAATCTTAAAAAAAAAAAAAAAAGAAATGCAAATGCCCAATTTTACTGACACCAACAAAGAAATGCCAGTTGCAAACACTATGAAACATAATTACATACTCACAAGGAATAGCTAAATTTAAAAAATTGATAGTGCCAAGTATAGACAAGGATGCAGTAACTACCTCATATCAACAGTTAATAGGAATATAAATTGGCAAAAACATTTTGAAACAAAATGTTTTACAGTGTCTTTTGAAGCTAAAAATAATCCTAACCTATAAATCAGCAATTCTACTACCCAGTATATGTCCTTAGAAATACTTGTATATAAGCCAGGAAACAAAAGATGCTGACGAGGATGGAGAAAGGGGAACCCTCCTACACTGCTGGTGGGAATGCAAGCTGGTACAACCACTCTGGAAAACAGCATGGAGGTTCCTCAAAAAGTTGAAAATAGAGCTACCTTACGACCCAGCAATTGCACTACTGGGTATTTACCCTAAAGATACAAACATAGTGATCCAAAGGGGCACATGCGCCCGAATGTTTATAGCAGCAATGTCCACAATAGCCAAACTATGGAAAGAACCTAGATGTCCATCAACAGATGAATGGATAAAGAAGAGGTGGTATATATACACAATGGAATACTACATGGTATATATATACAATGGAATACTACACAGCCATCAAAAGAAATGAAATCTTGCCATTTGCGATGATGTGGATGGAACTAGAGGGTATTATGCTTAGTGAAATAAGTCAATCGGAGAAAGACAACTATCATATGATCTTCCTGATATGAGGAAGTGGAGATGCAACGTGGGGGGTTTGGGGGTAGGAAAAGAATAAATGAAACAAGATGGGATTGGGAGGAAGACAAACCGTAAGAGACTCTTAATGTCACAAAACAAACTGAGGGTGGCCAGGGGGAGGGGGGAGGGAGAGGGTGGTGGGGTTATGGATATTGGGGAGGGTATGTGATATGGTGAGTGCTATGAAGTGTGTAAACCTGGCGATTCACAGACCTGTACCCCTGGGGCAAATAATACATTATATGTTTATAAAAAAATTTTTAAATTAAAAAAAAAAAAAGAAATGCTTGTATGTAACCAGGAAAAATATATAAGAATGTCACAACATTGTTAGCAATAGCCCTAAACTGGAAACAATCCTATCACCTTGCACCCAAATACATCTTAAACCACATTTAATCTCCAAATAAGGCAAACAGCAAATTCATACTTCTGCCTAACATAGTACAACTATCCTGCGTACAACCAAAAGCATGCTCTCTTCTGATAAGATGATACAGTCTTTGAGTGATATTCATTCTTCTCTTTGATATCCTATAACTTAAATACTTTGCTATCAAGTTAACAATTACTGGGCACCTGGGTGGCTCAGTGGGTCAAGCATCTGCCTTCAGCTTCAGGTCATGATCGCAGGGTCCTGGGATCGAGTCCCACATCAGGATCTCTGCTCAGCAAAGAGTCTGCTTCTCCCTCTCACTCTCTCTCCAATAAATACATAAAATCATTTTAAAAAGTTAAAGATTATTAATACATCCTATGTTAGATGATACAGGGATAAGAGAAGGAAGTAAAATTGGGGCACCTGGATGGCTCAGTTGGCTAAGCATCCAACTCTTGGGTTTTTTTGTTTTTGTTTTAAAGATTTCATTTATTTATTTGACAGACAGAGATCACAAGTAGGCAGAGAGGCAGACAGAGAGAGAGGGGGAAGCAGGCTCCCTGCCGAGCAGAGAGCCCGACTCAGGGCTGGATCCCAGGACCCTGGGATCATGACCTGAGCCAAAGGCAGAGGCTTTAACCCACTGAGCCACCCAGGTACCCCCCAACTCTTGGTTTTGACTCAGGCCATGATCTCATGGGTCATGGGCTCAAGCCCTGCATCAGGCTCCCCACTCAGTGGGGAAATCTGCTTGAAGATTCTCTCCCTCTGCCCCTCCCCCCCCCACAACTCTCTCTCTATCTTTCAAATAAATAAATCTTGAAAAAATATTTGCTACACATACACACACACGCACACGCACACATATTTATAACTGTTATGGACTGAACTATGTCCTCCCAAATTAATGTGTTGAAGCCATAACTCCTAACATGACTATATTTGCAGAAAAGACCTTTCAGGAGGTAATTAAGGTTAAATGAGATTAAAAGAGTAGGACCCTAATCCAACAGGGCTGATGTCCTTGTAAGAAGAGTAAGAGACAGAGGGTACCTGGGTGACTCAAGTTGGTTAAGGGACAAACTTTTGATTTTGGCTCAGATCATGCTCTCAGGGTCATAGGATCAAGACTCACTGTGGGCTCTGTTCTCAGTGCAGAGTTGGCTTGGGATTCTCCTTCTCTCCTCTTCTGCCCCTGTCCCCAAATAAAATCTTTTTTAAAAAGAGAAAAGGGGAGGAGGAAGACACACCAGGAGTACATACACACACAGAGGAAAGGCCATGTGAGGACACACCAATAAGGCCGCCATCTGCAATCCCAGAAGAGAATTCTGGCCAGAACCCAACTGTAGGGGCCGGAGGCAGACTGTCCCCAAATGTGCCACTTTGGCTTATTGATTATTTTGAACAAAAGTTACTGAAGAGACAGCCTATGCAATAAGGACACTCAGATCCTCCTCTGTCCTCTGAAAGCAGGAAATAAATCTCCCACGTGAAGGGTAGCCTCCCTGTACCAGGAGGGAAGGAGACATCCTTCACCTGAAATAGGAAATGTAAAGCCCAGAAGGCTGTAGAAACAACCTTTGTTACTTTGTACTAATTCACCACCCCAGCCCAAATTCTGCTTAGAATTCCTTACTGATAGAAACTCTAAAGGTTGAGCTTTCTTTGTCCTGTCATTTCCTCACAGATTTATTGTCTCTTTGTCTAAACAGTATAAAAACCACCTGTCTGGGGCGCCTGGGTGGCTCAGTGGGTTAAGCCTCTGCCTTTGGCTCAGGTCTTGATCTCAGGGTCCTGGGATTGAGCCCCGCATCAGACTCTCTGCTCCGCGGGGACCCTGTTTCCCCCTCTCTCTCTGCCTGCCTCTCTGCCTACTAGTGATTGCTGTCTGTCAAATAAATAAATAAAACCTAAAAAAAAAAAAAAAAAAAGAACCACCTGGCTTGGTTACTTCTTTAGGTCTCAATCCTGTCATTGCGCCTCTGTGTGCCCATAAAAAAACTTTAAGTTTTTCTCCTGTTAATCTGTCTCATATAAATTTAATTCTTAGTCCTGCTAGATGAAATGTGCACTAAGGTAATTTCTTCTTCCTTGTCACACCCATACAAGCACTGGGTAGTCTAGGACTTTCCACCTCTAAGAGTGTAAGAAAATGAGTATCTGTTGTTTCAGTAACCATGTCTGGGCTAGTCTGTTATGGCAGCCTGAGGAGA
Organism: Martes martes; assembly: GCF_963455335.1. NCBI lineage: Eukaryota > Metazoa > Chordata > Mammalia > Carnivora > Mustelidae > Martes > Martes martes. The sequence continues at coordinate 99,932,290 of NC_137895.1, read as the reverse complement.
CTCACACAGCAACAAAAAGCTCAGAAACACCTAGAACAATCACAGTTTTTGGTTCTGTAACTGGTCACTGGTCATAGGTGGTATTTGTATCTACTTATTTCACAGCTCATTCCATACTCCCTTTGAATCCAATGAGCGCCAAATGCTAGTGGCAACGCTAGAGGTCTAAAGCTAGTGAATAAGGACAACAATACTGTATTACAATCATCAAACTTGTTAAAAGATTAGCACATATTCCCTTTGTCCTCAACAAGCACTTCAGCAGATAGCGATTTTTCTTCCTGGTAGTGACTTAAACTTACCTATATTCTTCAGGGACCATTAATGGTCCTTCCTAGATTGGGTTATTGTCATTTTCTATTGACCCTAAGGATAGAGCGTGATCTCTAGGCCAGCAGAACATAACATCATTGGGACTGGAAGCCAAAATTTCGCTAGTGGATCACTAGACATAATAGTACAGATACACTCCTATTTCTACACCTTGGATTCCTGGACTTGTAAATTCTGGCTATGGGAAGACAATGCCAGGGATTGGATGATGACTTAGAACACGCACAGCCTACTGGAGGACACTGCCCCAGACTGGAAAGGTATTGCTACCTAGCTGAGCACAGCAACTGAGTCTTCCGAAGTCTGTTCCTTCATTTTATCAACCCAACTACTTTTTTTTCCCTAAGATTTTATTTATTTATTTGAGAGAGAGAGAGCAAGTGTGAGAACACGAGTAGGAGGAACAGCAGAGGAAGAGGGAGAAGCAGGCTCCCTGACTTGGGGCTTGATCCCAGGACTCCAGGATCATGACCTGAGCTGAAGACAGATGCTTAATCAACTGAGCTACCCAGGTGCCCCAACCCAGCTACTTTGGAATGAAGGGAAATACCGTGAGACCAGTGAATTCCCCAAGCATGAGCTCAGTGCAGCACTCCCTTTGCAATGGCTGTGAGCTCCTCCATTCGAAACAATTCTGTGTGGATAATGCGCTCTGTAGGTCCACAGATGGTAGTTTTGGCAGAAGCACTGCATTCAGGAAAGGCAAATTCATGTACACACAGTATGTGTTGGTTTCAATAAGAACAAAGTCTTATTATCTTTCCAAGATGGAAGTGATCCAATGTAATCCACCTGTCACTAGGTAGATGGCTGAGGACCCACCCTGGGGAATGGTGCCGTGTTGGGGATGCAATCTCGGTCTTCACTGCTGGCAGATGGGGCACTCAGCGGTGGCTGTAGCCAGGTGAGTCTCAGGGAGTGAAAGTCCCTGTCCCTGAGTCTATACATACCTCCATCCCTGTCATCACTTTAGTCCCCACCATGCCCCCCATTGTCTCCTGGACTCCCTGTCTGACCCTAACTTGAGATCTGCCAGATATCTTTCCTACTGAATGTTTACCCCACCCTTATATAAAAATTAAGGGTAAAGTGAGGGGCGCCTGGGTGCCTCAGTGGGTTACACCTGTGCCTTTGGCTCGGGTCATGGTCTCAAGGTCCTGGGATCAAGCCCCCCATCAGGCTCTCTGCTCAGCGGGGAGCCTGCTTCCCCCCCCCCTCTCTGCCTGCCTCTCTGCCTACTTGTGATCTCTGTCAAATAAATAAATAAGGTCTTTAGAAAAAAAATTAAGGGGAAAGTGAGTCACTTTTTACAACCATGTCTATCCATTTTTTTCTTACACTCTGTCTACCTGGTCCCTAAAATGTTTAAGTTTGCAGCCTTGCTCTGCCTGTCCACTCTGGTTGCCTTTACAGCTTCCATTACCAGCTATAGACCATGAATGCACAAATCTGTGTAAGACGAGATCTCTCTCAAGAGATCTTATTCCAGCAATATCTGGATGTATCTCAGATACATCAGTCTAAAAACACCTGAACTCTACTTAATTCTATTTCTCCACTTATAATTAAAAATTGAGTGAATGAGGGGCGTCTGGGTGGCTCAGTGGGTTAAAGCCTCTGCCTCTGGCTCAGGTCATGATCCCAGAGTCCTGGGATCGAGCCCCACATCGGGCTCTCTGCTCAGCAGAGAGCCTGCTTCGCTGGGACGCCTGGGTGGCTCGGTTGGGCAGCTGCCTTTGGCTCAGGTCACGGTCCCGGCGTCCTGGGATCGAGTCCCACATCGGGCTCCTTGCTTGGCAGGGACCCTGCTTCTCCCTCTGTCTCTGCCTGCCATTCTGTCTGCCTGTGCTCACTCGCGCTCTCTCCCTCTCTCTCTCTGACAAATAAATAAATAAAAATAAAATCTAAAAAAAAAAATTGAGTGATTGAAAAAGTAAGACGAAATAAAATCGAGTGACTGGCAACTATGTCTACTAAGACACTTGAGCCAGAAAAAGTGTCCTGGAGATCCCCATTCGTCTTGCCACCTACATCAAATCAGTGGCCAACCCTGATCCAGTTCTACCTATTTTTCTTTTAAGATTTTATTTATTTATTTGACAGAGATAGAGCACAAGCAGAGGGAGTAGAAGATAAAGGGAGAAGGAGAAGCAGGCTCCCGGCTGAGCAGGAAGCCCCACATGGGGCTCGATCCTAGGACCCTGGGATCCTGACCCGAGCCAAAGGCAGACGCTTAACTGTCTGAGCCTCCCAGGTGCCCCTCAGTTCTACCTATTAATGTAATTTGTATAGATGGAGTTCAAACACATTCACTCCCACTTCTCTCTGCATGGCTCCCACTCTCCCAGAAACTTTGATCACTTTTGCCCACATCCAGAGTCGGCAAACTTTGTCTGCAGAGAGTCAAGTAGTACATATTTTAGGATTTGCAAACTGTATGGTCTCTGTTACAGCTACTCAGTTCTGCTGTTGTAGCAAGAAAGCAGCCATGAACAGTATGCAAATAAATGAGTGTGGCTGTGTTCCAATACAATTTTATTTAAGGACACTGAAATTTGAATTTCAGATACTATTCACAAGTCACAAAATATTAATCATTTGACTTTATGGTTGGGGGCAACCATTTAAAAATGTAGAAAATGAGGTACCTGGGAACGCATGGGTGCCTCAGTTGGTTAAACGTCTGCCTTCAGCTTAGGTCATGATCTCGGGATCCTGGGATCTGAGTCCCCTATCCCGCTCCTTGCTCAGCAGGGAACCTGCTTCTCCCTCTGCCTGCCACTCCCCCTGCTTGTGTGCTCTCTCTCTCTCTCTCTGAAAAATAAATAAAATCTTTTAAAAAAAAGAGAGAGAGAAGAAGAAGAAGAAGAAGAAAAGAAAATGGGGTCCCTGGCCGGCTCAGTTGGTAGAGCATGTGACTCTTGATCTCAGGGTCATGAGTTTTTTTTTTTTTTAAAGATTTTTTTAATTTATTTATTTGACAGACAGAGATCACAAGTAGGCAGAGAGGCAGGCAGAGGGAGAGGAGGAAGCAGGCCCCCCGCCGAGCAGAGAGCCCGATGTGGGACTCGATCCCAGGACCCTGGGATCATGACCTGAGCCGAAAGCAGAGGCCTTAACCCACTGAGCCACCCAGGTTCCCTCAGGGTCATGAGTTTGAGTCCCACATTGGGTGTAGAGATTATAAATGAACTTTTAAAAATTAATTAATTAATTTAATTAATTAATTTAATTAAAATATAGGAATTATTCTTGTATTCATGGACTACATAAACAGGATCCTGCTCCAACCTCTTCCACAAATTCTCTTTAGATGTTCCTATTAGATTGATTATATCGGGGCACCTGGGTGGCTCAGCGGGTTAAAGCCTCGCACATATCGGGCTCCCTGCTCGGCAGGGAGCCTGCTTCCCCACCCCACCCCACCCCTACTCTCTCTCTCTCTGCCTCTCCGCCTACTTGTGATCTCTGTCTGTCAAATAAATAAATAGAATCTTTAAAAAATTTTTTTTAAAAGACTGATTATATCATTCCCCACTTTTTTTAAAATTTAAATTCAATTAATTAAAATGTACCGTATTATTGGTTTCAGAGGTACAGACCTGTGATTCATCAGCCTTATATAACACCCAAGTGCTCATTCCATCACATGCTGCCCTCCTTAATGTCCATCACCCAGTTACCCCATCCCTCCACCCTCCTCCACTCCAGCAACCCTCAGTTTGCCTCCTATGATTAGGAGTCTCTTATGGGTTGTCTGCCTCTTTGGTTTCCTTCTGTTTTCTTTTTTTCCTCTCTTCCCCTCTGATCCTGTCTTGTTTCTTAACTTCTGCATACCAGTGAGATCATATGATACTTGTCTTTCTCTGATTGACTTATTTCACTTAGTATAATACCCTCTAATTCCATCCACATTGTTGCAAATGGCAAGATTTCCTTTTTTTTTTTTTTTTGATGGTTAAGTAATATCCCGTTGCGTATATATATATATATATATATATATATGCCACATCTTCTTTATCCACTCATCTGTCAATGGACATCTGGGCTTTCTTCAGAGATTCGTTATTGTGGACACTGCTGCTATAACCATTGGGGTGCAGGTCCTCTTTTGGATCATAATATTTGTATCATTGGGGTAAATACCCAGTAGCGCAATTGTCAGGTTGTAGGGTTTCGACTTTTGAGGAATCTCCATACTGTTTTCCAGAGTGGCTGTACCAGCTTGCATTCCCATCAACAGTGTAGGAGGGTTCCCCTTTCTCCACATCCTCACCAACACCTGTCGTTTCCTGACTGGTTAATTTTAGCCATTCTGACTGGTGGGAGGTAGTATCTCATTGTGGTTTTGATTTATATTTCCCTGATGTCAAGGGATGTTGAGCAATTTTTCATGTATCTGTTGGCCATTTGGATGTCTTCTTTGCAGAAATGTCTGTTCATGTCTTCTGCCCATTTCTTTCTTTTTTTTTTCCCCAAAGATTTTATTTGTTTATTTATTTGTCAGAGAGAGAGAGAGAGAGAATGCAAGTGCACAAGCAGGCAGAGCAGCAGGCAGAGGTAGAGAGAGAAGCAGGCTCCCTGCCGAGCAAGGAGCCCGATATGGGACTCGATCCCAGGACCCTGGGATTATGGCCTGAGCTGAAGGCAGCATCTTAACCAACTGAGCCACCCAGGCATCCCATCCATTTCTTGATTTGATTATTTATCCTTTGGGTGTTGAGTTTGATAAGTTCTTTATAGATTTTGGGTACTTGCCCTTTATCTGATATGTCATTTGCAAATATCTTCTCCCATTCTGTCAGTTGTCTTTTGATCTTGTTGACTATTTCCTTTGCTGTGCAAAAGCTTTTTATTTTGATAAAGTCCCAGTTCATTTTTGTTTTTGTTATTCTCGCCTTTAGAGATATGTCTAGCAAGAAGTTGCTGTGGCCCAGATCAAAGAGGTTGCTGCCTGTCATTCCCCACTTGAAAAGTCTTCAGTGGCTCCACTGCCTTTAGTATAAAATCCAAAATCTTTAGCATGACAGAGACCTGTATAATCCCACTCCTACCTGCTAGTTGCAGCATCATCTCTATCCAACCCTGCACCAAACTATGCACAGTTCCCAGGAGACATCAGGCTTCTTCATGCTTGCTGCCTTTTTTTTCTTACTGCCTGACCACCTTTCAAAAACTAAACTCAAATACTATCTTTTAATGATTTTCTTTAACCATTAGATTTTTTTTACTTCATACCAACCCATTTAATCCAGAAAACAAACAAACAAAAAAGCTTTGAAGGAATTGTTACTAAAATGCTAACCAAATCATTTTACCATAAACCTCATATGTGCATTTCAAGGTTCCACTGCCAGGAATTTTGTTAAGATCAGTTTAATCAGAAATAGCACGTTGTAATAGAGCACAGGAACATATGTCATTAGATGTGATCCTTGCCACTTATCCTCAGATATATGTGAGAATAAAGCTCACAATTCCTCCAGGCTCTGAAACCCCAGTGGCCCCTCCCAATATCTGGAAGTAAAAAAGGTGCCCTGTCAAACAACTCCCTATAAGTTGTAATAAAACAAAGCCTAAGTTTTCTTACCTTTTTTTTTCAAAAATTTATTTATTTATTTGGCAGAGAGAGATCACAAGTAGGCAGAGAGGCAGGCAGAGAGAGAGAGAGAGGGAAAGCAGGCTCCCTGCTCAATCCCAGGGGCTCAATCTCAGGACCCCAAGATCATGACCTGAGCCGAAGGCAGAGGCTTAACCCACTGAGCCACCCAGGCACCCCTCTTACCTTTTTATAGAAAATGGCCAGTCACATGATAAAGACTAAAACACTTTTAGGAATTTTTATGAGTTCGTTTATCAAACACATTTTGTAAGAACTCACTACACAAAAAATTCCTTTGGAATTTGGTCCACAAATTCACTTAACAGGCTGGAAATTTAAAACCTTTAAGTAAACGAGGAAGCGGAAAATCCCTAATCCTATCACGTGTAATTACTAAAGGGATATACACACATATCAAAACGTTTTGCTGGGGAGCCTGGGTGGCTCAGGGGATTAAGCCTCTGCCTTCAGCTCAGGTCCTGATCTCAGGGTCCTGGGATCGAGCCCCACATAGGCTCTTTGCTCAGTGGGGAGCCTGCTTCCTCCTCTCTCTGCCTGCCTCTCTGCCTACTTGTGATCTCTCTGTCCAATAAATAAATAAAATCTTAAAAAAAAAAAGTTTTGCTTACACAAGGTACAAACTATAAATGGGAGGTGCTTTTTGAGTAAAAACAAAGAACTAGTTGATATCCTTGGTTTTGTCACCATAGCTCAGATGAAGAGAGACCCAAATTTGCTGTCAACTCCCGTGACCAAAAAAATTGAAGATAAAAAGCTTAATTTGTTTTATTACATATTTTTCCAGCCATTAATGGAGATGTAACTATGAAAGATTAAAATTGCCTTAAAAGGGGGTTGAAATAGCAGCTATGAATATAGGCAAAATTCAAGCATGATTCCAAGGATGCTTTCAGCTTTAGAGTTAGCTTCCTTTGTCAAACAAAAATCTTCACAACTTCATCAAAAACTTCATCAACAGGCGCGTCTTGGTGGCTTAGTTGTTGAGCATCTGCCTTCAGCTCGGGTCATGATCCCCTGGTCCTGGGATCGAGCCCCCGCATCTGGCTCCCTGCTCTGTGGGGAGCCTGCTTCTCCCTCTCCCACTCCCCCTGCTTGTGTTCCCTTTCCAGCTGTCTCTCTCTCTCTTGTGTCAAATAAATAAATTTAAAAAAAAAATCTTTAAAAAAAACAAAAACAAAAAAAACTTCATCAACAGGAGTGCCTAGCCAGCTCATAGGTGGAGCAGGCAACTTTTTTTTTTTTTTTTTTTTTAAGATTTATTTGTCAGAGAGAGAGAGTGAAGCAGAGGGAGAAGCAGGCTCCCGGCTGAGCAAGGAGCCCAATGCAGAGCTCCAATCCTGGGAACCCTGGGATCATGATCTGAACCAAAGGCAGATGCTTAATGAACTGAGCCAGCCAGGTGTTCCAGAGCCCAAAATTCTTGATCTCTGGGCTGTAAGTTCGAGTCCCACCTTGGTTGCAGAGATTACTTAAAAATAAAATCTTTAAAAAAAAAATAGGGGCGCCTGGGTGGCTCAGTGGGTTAAGCCTCTGCCTTTGGTTCTGGTCATGATCTCAGGGTCCTGGGATCAAGCCCCGCATCGGGCTCTCTGCTCAGCAGGGAGCCTGCTCCCCCCCGCCCCCCGCCTGCCTCTCTGCCTACTTGTGATCTCTCTAGCTATCAAATAAATAAAATCTTAAAAAAAAAAAAAAAAGTCAGGGGGCGCCTGGGTGGCTCAGTCGGTTGAGCACCTGCCTTCGGCTCAGGCCAATGATCCCAGAGTCCTGGGATCAAGTCACACATCACCTCCCCGCTCATCAGAAAGTCCGCTTCTCCCTCTGACAGCTGCTCCCCCTGCCTGTGCTCTGCCTCTCTCTTAAATAAATAAATACAAATCTTAAAAAACAAAGGAAAAAAAAACACAGAAAAAAGACACTCTTATGGGGGCACCTGGCTGGCTCTGTGGGAAGATCGTAGGACTCTTGATCCAGAGCTCGAGCCCCATGCTGGGTGTAGAGATTACTTAAATAAATACATATTAAAACACCACCACCAGCAACTTCATCAACAGACTTAGAGGCATCTATTTGCTTGACTTTCCCCATTTCTTCATATAAGTCAGTAATTGGCTTGGTCAACTAACTATAGGTCTGAATTCTCTTTTCCAAGCTCCCTTCTACCACTTCTCTTTCTCTTCCCAAGACATCGGTCCATACAGATCTCCTTATCACAGTCAAAACACAGACAGAAAGCTATCGCCTGCCCTCTCACACCTGGTCTTGTCCCAACCTTGAAGGTTGTCTGATTTCTTGGAAACCCCCCCAATCACGAATCTATTCTGAGCAAGGGCAGCCAGCATCGGATCCCTTTCCCTCTTGAACAAACTGATGGTTATTTCAACTGGCACAAGCTTTCCATCTTTAATTGGCATTCCCATGAGCTCAGAGTCCTGTGAATCTGGGTTCTTCCTTTTCATCCGGAAGTTCTTCCGCATAAGCCTGTGTGTAGCCCTATTTCTCGCGGACACGGGAGCACTGGGTCCCCAGGCCGGAGCCGGGACTGCAGACAAACGCCAAGGTCGGCAGAGCGAGGTTCCAGCACAGGACGTGCAGCCGCCCGTGGCCATAGCCGTTCAGCTTCAGCGTACACCGCTTCTCCGCCAGACCGTGAGGAAGCAGACAGCCGCAGGGTGTGATGATACTGCGGTCTCTTAACGGATTTCCCTCCGAGACAGAAGACCCTCCTGCGTACTCCTGCTGTGTTGTGCACACACACCACAGTTCCGTCACACCTTAACGCACTGCTCTGTCCACGTGGCTTCTCTTCTGTACCACACTATAAAATGCTTTGGTGCAGGAAGCGTGCATAATCCGTTTCCTTTTCCCAGCACTTGACATCTCAGACATGCTTAGTACATACGTGTTGAGCGAGCGAATTAATGCATTCCCTAAAACATAGCTTGCGTAGAGAAAATACAGCGGCAAACATTGACGGCGCATTTCCTGCATGCCATGCCCACATCTGATCAGTCTGTATGTATGTATCCTCACTTGTTACTAACATGAAGGAAACAGGCATAGAAATGGGAAACCACTTGTCACTTGCGAGTGGATAGAATGGGGATTCAAATTCAGGCTGGGGTAAGGGGGATGGCTGGCTGGCTCAGTCCCTACAGCCTGCAACTCTTGATTTCAGGGTCCTGAGTTCAAGCCCCATGTTGGGCATGGAGCCTACTTAAAAAAAAAAAAAGAAAGAAAGAAAGAAAGAAAATTCACGTTGTCTTACCTCATGTTAGAAACACTTTTGTGGGACGCCTGGGTGGCTCAGTTGGTTGAGCGGCTGCCTTCGGCTCAGGTCATGATCCCAGCGTCCTGGGATCGAGTCCCACATCGGGCTCCTTGCTCCGCGGGGAGCCTGCTTCTCACTCTGCCACTCTGTCTGCCTGTGCTCGCTCTCTCTCTCTCTCTCTGACAAATAAATAAATAAAAAAAATCTTAAAAAAAAAAAAAAAAAAAAAAAAAAGAAACACTTTTGTGTTTTCTTTTGAAACTGACAAAGGTCTAAGGGACATTGGATTTTGAGATGCTGAGCATTTAACAAAACTGCAAACTAGCCTACTTAGGTTCTGGAACTGGCTTGTCTCTTCAATGGATTTGTATACATAAGTAAAAAATTCATCAAGCTGTACAGCCTGAGATTTGCTCCTTATATGCAAGTTATTTCTCAATTTTAATTAAAAAAAAAAAAAAAAGCTGTGCCTCATTTTCTCACCCTCACCCTTAATAGTACATTCAACAAATGCTTCCTTAAATTTGAATTCCTAGGGTGCCTGGCTGGCTCAGTCAGAAGGGCATGTGACTCTGGGGGTTGTGGGTGTAGACATTACTTTTTTTTTTTTTTAAGATTATATTTATTTATTTATTTACTTACTTACTTACTTATTTAAGATTTTACTTATTTATTTGACAGAGAGACCAGAAGTAGGCAGAGAGGCAGGCAGGGAGGGGGTGGGGGGTGGGGTGGGGAGTGGAGCAGGCTCCTTGCTGAGCAGAGAGCCTGATGCAGGGCTCAATCCCAGGACCCTGAGACCATGACCTGACCTGAAGGCAGAGGCTAAACCCACTGAGCCACCCAGGTGCCCTAGACATTACTTTAAAAAATAAAATCTTAAAAAAAGTTCCTTTTTCAACATCACACTATTTGCCTTAGCTTTGAACTCTTTTATACAATTAAACTTATTTACTCTTGGAAGGCGGGACCCTCTTGTTCCCTCTTCCTCTATTCCTTTTACAATATTAGAATACTCAGATGTCCTGAGGTATTATAAGTATAATATTTAGGTGTGATATTTTGAGGGTTAACAGCTTTATTTCATCCCACTACCAGCCAATTAGAGCAATAACTAAGGTGCTAGATTTTTCCCTTATTCTCCCCCCACTCCCACCCCCCACCAGCTACCACCAAACCCCACATCCCTCAGCCCCTCCCACCACCTACTTTTTCCAAGTTCTTTATCCTGCTCTCCCACCTACTGAGAAGCCAGGAGCCTGTTCTCTTTGGGGCCACTTATATCACATTGTTCCAAAGCAATTTTATACTTTGTTAAATTTTGGTAGACATTCCTAGGTGTTCCTCCCCTCCCTGGGAGTTTACCAAAATAGGGGGGGAAATAGGAATCCCTTTTTACATGGGGTCAAAGATTCCCTGAGGGTAGGGTGGGAAAGAGGGAGTACCGCCTAGCTATCAACAGTGTTGCTCAGGGTCAGGGTCTTTGACAATTCAGTTTACCCTTTGAACTCTCGGCAGGGAGACCTTAGAATTTGCTACACATAATAATTTAGTTCTTAAATATTAAAAGCCTTTAGTTAAACTTTGACAAATACAAAACAGAATCACAGGGAAGTTGTTCTTTGAGGATTTTTTTTTTTCTTTTTGAGAATTCTTGTAATTCTCCAATAATCTGAATATCAGTGTTTTAAACACAAGAGCTGTTTCATTAATTCAATAAATACATATTGAGGGCTTTTTTTTGTTTGTTTGTTAAATATTTTATTTATTTATTTGACAGAGATAACAAGTAGGCAGGCGGGGTTGGGGGGGGGGTAGGAAAGCAGGCTCCCTGTTGAGCAGAGAGCCCGATGCGGGGCAATGGAGGGCTGGATCCCAGGACCCTGAGATCATGACCCCAGCCGAAGGTAGAGGCTCAACCCACTGACCCTTCCAGGCACCCCTGGTTTGTTTGTTTGTTTGGTTGGTTGGTTGGGTTTCTTTGCTACGGCTTAAGCACTGTATTCGCTCTAGAGCAGTAGTTCTCAAACTTCATAACGTACAAGAATTACAGATTCCTGTGCTCGCTTCGGCAGCACATATACACATATACTAAAATTGGAACGATACAGAGAAGATTAGCATGGCCCCTGCGCAAGGATGACACGCAAATTCGTGAAGCGTGCCATATTTTTATGAGGAAGTGGAGATGCAAGGCGGTGGGGGGGGGGGGTTGGGGGGAGGTAGGAAAAGAAAAAAATGAAAAGATGGGATTGGGAGGGAGACAAACCATAAAAGACTCAATCTCAAAAAACAGACTGAGGGTTGCCGGGGGGAGGGGGGACGGGAGAGGGTGGTGGGGAAATGGACATTGGGGAGGGTATGTGCTATGATGAGTGCTGTGAAATGTGTAAACCTGGCGATTCACAGACCTGTACCCCTGGGGATAAAAATACATTATATGTTTATTAAAATAAAAAAAAAAAAGAATTACAGATTCCTAAAAGACGGATACTTGAGTCCCACTCCCAGAGACTGTGATTCACTAGGTCTGGGGTTAACAGGGAGCCCACGATTTCAATTTCTAACACGCTCTCATGTGATGTTGATATTGCCAGAAAGGACTACACTTTGAATAACATGGCACTGGGTCATAGTAACAAACCAGGCCCTTAAGGAGTTATTATTCCAGCCAGCTACTATTGTAAACACAAAAAACGTAACTAAAATACACAGTGACCACTGCCATAGGAAGGTTTAGGCACAGAAGAGAGACACTTAATTCACTGGGAGAAGGGGACTGTGGAAGTTGACGTCTGACCCGAATCTTAAAAGATAACTAAGAGGGGGGAATACTTAAAAAAAAAAAAGAAAAAAAAGCTGAAAATGAAACAAGGGGGGCAGGGAAGCGTTCAGGAAAAAGGGGATTGCTTGGGTACAGCAGTTTACCAAAGCTCAGAACAGACTTGAGAAGCGGGCAGAGAGTGACAGTGAGCTTCCTTAGACAACACTTAAGCAGAGGGATGGTGGGGCATCACTCCAGGGGCGCCTACGTGGCGCAGTCGGTTAAAGTGTCTGCCTTCCGCTCAGGTCATGATCCTGGAGCCTGGAGTCGGGCTCGTGTCAGGTTCGCATCAGGCTCGCATCAGGCTCGCATCAGGCTCCCGCAGGCTTCTGGATCAGCGGGGAGTCTGCGTCTGCGTCTCCCTCCGCCCCTCCCCCAGCTTGTGCACTCTCTCTAATAAATACAATCTTTTTTTTCTTTCTTTCTTTTTTTTTTTTTTAAGATTCTATTTGTTTGACAGAGAGGGAGCACAAGCAGGGGGAGCAAGAGGCAGAGGGAGAGGGAGAAGCAGGCTCTCTGCTGAGCAGGGAGCAGGATGTGGGGCTTGATCCCAGGAGTGTAAGATCAAGAACTGAGCCAAAGGCAGATGCTTAATGACTGAGCCATCCAGGTACCCCATCTAATAAATAAAATCTTTAAAAAAAAAGAAAGAAAGAAAGATCACTCTGGTACACAGTTGGCTCCGTCTATGGAGGGTTACTAGAAGTGTACAGAGGTCTGTGCAAGAGATGGTGCCCGGAACCAGGAGCAGGGAGTGGTGTTGAACGTTTAGATGGCAGCCTGGAGAAGTGCTGAGAAGTAAGATTATGGTGACATAGCTGTTGATCGCCTGACCAGAAGTGTGGATAGTGGACAAGGGGGTCAGTGATGTCTCACATATTTTGTTGGGTGAATTTTTTACTGAACTTCAAACCTTGTACTCATGGTAAAGTCATCGATAAAACAAGAGTGGTCATGAATAAATTATTTGAACTGGATGACAGGTACATTCAGAGGGTTTAAAGTATTGACCATTACATAAGTTTTTATTTATTTATTTATTAAAGATTTTATTTATTTATTTGGCAGAGAGAGAGATATCACAAGCAGGCGGGGTGGGGGGAGGGGGACGCAGGCTCCCCGCTGAGCAGAGAGCCGATGCGGGGCTCCATCCCAGGACCCTGAGATCGTGACCAGAGCCAAAGGCAGAGGCTTAACCCACTGAGCCACTCAGGTGCCCCAGTTTTGTTTGTTTTTAAAGATTTTATTTATTTATTTGACACAGAGAGAGAGCGATCACAAGCAGGCAGAGATGCAGACAGAGGGAGAGGGGGAAGCAGGCTCCCTACTGGGCTGGGAGCTTGATGCAGGGCTCAATCCCAGGACCCTGAGACCATGACCTGAGCCCAAGGCAGAGGCTTAACCCACTGAGACACCCAGGCGCCCCAAGTGTTAAGGTGTTTTGTTTTTTTTTTTAAAGATTTTTATTGGGGCTCACTGAATTTAGTTCAGCAGACTTGAGGCAAAGAGCATTGTTGCTTTTTAAAATTATTCTGTACATTACATTGAAATGCAATTTAATATTTAAATGTAAGGAAATGGCTCCTACCCTCTATTTGCTTACAAAGGCCTAGGTCTCATTTAAACCCATTCCTTCATCAACAAATAATGATCAAAAACCTACTATCTTCCTAGTGCCTTTCTAGGCTGTAGTTCTTAAACAAAGGCATGCTAAAGAATTACCTGGAGAATTTTTTTTTTTTTTTTTTTTTTAGATTTTACTTATTTATTTACTTGAGAGGGAAGGGAGAAAGAGCACGAGGAGGGGCAGAAGCCAAGGGAGAAGAACAAGCAGACTCCATGTTCAGTGCAGAGCCAGACCTGGGATTCAATCCCACAACCCTGAGATCATGACCTAGAGCTGAAGTCAAGAGTTGAACGTTCAAGTGAACCACTCAGGTGCCCCACCTGGAGAACTTTGTAAACAGATCCCCAGTCACCCCCTCCAGAGATTCCTATTCAGTAGTTCTGTGGTAAAGCCCACCCATTTGTGTCCTGAACAAGCTCACAGGTGATGCTGATGATGGCGGCCTATGGATCACACTTTTCTAGGGCTAGGGATACTACACTGAACAAAACAGCCAAAAATGAAAATAACTGCCCTCACAAAGCTTATCTATGTATTTCATTTTATTTTTAAAGATTTTATTTATTTATTGGAGAGAGAGAGAGATCACAAGTAGGCAGAGAGGCAGGCAGAGAGAGAGGGAGTAGCAGGCTCTCCGCTCAGCAAAGAGCCCGATGCGGGGCTCGATCCCAGGACCCCGAGAACACGACCCAAGCCAAAGGCAGAGGTTCAACCCACCGAGCCACCCAGGTGCCCCATCTATGTATTTTAAAGATTTTTATTTTTTTTTAAGTTATTTATTTAAGTAATCTCTGCACCCATCATGGGGCTTGAACTCACAACCCCAAGATCAAGGGTCACATGCTCCGATGACTGAGCCAGCCAGAAGCCCCATCATATTGTTCATATTTTAACAACTTTTTAAAAAAGTTTATTTACTTATTTTAGTAATCTCTACACCCAACATGGGGCTCGAAGCCACGACCCTTAGATCAAGAGTCACACATGCTTCCCACTGAGCCAGCCTGGCATCCCTTAGTTTATATTTTAGTTGTAGGTAAATAGAAGATGATAGACAGATGACAGAAGATATAGACAGATACATGATAGATAACCTATATTGTCCAAGAAGGTGACAAGAGTTATGAAGAAAAATCAAGAGGAAAAGGATAGGGAGCAGGAGACATTATTGTGAAGGTAATATTAAAGATGGAAAGGAGGGTGCCTGGGTGGCTCAGTCGGTTGAGCATCTGCCTTTGGCTCAGGTCATGATCCTGGGGTCCTGGGATGGAGCCCCCACATCGTGCTCCTTGCTCAGCAGAGAGCTGCTTCTCCTTTTCCCTTTGCTCCTCCCCTGCTCATGCTCTCTTGTGTGACTCTCTCTGACACACATGCATGCTCTCTCATACTCTCTCTCTCTCAAATAAATAAATAAAATCTTTTAAAAATTAAAAAAAAAAATGGAAAGGAGGTGAGAGATCAGCCTGGAAGGTTTTTTGGGGGAGGGACAGATCAGCAAGAGATAAGAGTGACAGCAAAATCCCTGATTCGGGAGAGCTCCGGGCTTGTTCTGGAATCGGAAGGTCAGTCGCAGGAGGGTGGAGAGGCACAAAGGTGACAGGACAGAGGTGTTACTCCCAATGTGAGAACACTGAAAGAGGATTTTGAGCAAAGGAATAGCTTGATACCACTTGTCTTCACACAAATTCACTCTGGCCAGTATGTTGAGACTACTTTCGGAAGGCTAGGGTGCAAACAGGGAGACCAGTTGGCATACTTGCCAGAGGTCACAGGTAACTTCAAGCCCCCAGTTCTCCTGTGATGTGGGCAATAACTAACAATATGTAAATATTCCTTAAAAGAAATAACCAGGGGCGCCTGGGTGGCTCAGTGGGTTAAGCCTCTGCCTTCAGCTCAGGTTGTGGTCTCGGAGTCCTGGGATCGAGCCCCACATTGGGCTCTCTGCTTGGCGGGGAGCCTGCTTCCCCCTCTCTCTCTGCCTACTTGTGATCTCTCTGTCAAATGAATAAATAAAATCTTTAAAAATAAATAAATAAAAATAAAAGAAATAACCATTTCTTGCTATTCTGCTGGTTTTCCAAGCCCTAGTTCATGTGATCAAAACTCACTCCAAGAACTGAAAAAAGAAACACTGGAGGACACAAAAGATTACAAGAAAGAAGTCACTGGATTCAAGACATATTTTGAAGGCACAGTCAACAGAGATGGCATTAAGGTTTTGGCCTGAGCAGCTAAAAAGATGGAATTGGCACACACGGAGATGGAGAAGACTATAAGAGGAACCCGTCTAATATTTCAATATTAGTTTGAAATACTAATTTTGTGATGCTTTTTAGAAATCCAAATGGGGATGTTAGGTCAGCAGTTGAATATATGAGATTGTGTTTGGGGAATAGGTCTGGGATAGACGTACATTTAAAGGTCAAAAGTATATAGTTAGGGGGGCACCTATAAGCATCTGACTTAAGCTCAAGTCATGACCTCAGGGTCCCGAGATCCAGCCCAGAGTCAAGTCAGGTCCTCAGGGCAGGCTCCACCCTCAGCAGGGAGTCAGCCTCTCCCTCCATCCCACCCCGGCCTGGGCTCGCTCGCTCACTCTCTACCTCTCAAAATAAATAAAATCTTAAAAAAAAAAAAAAAAAAGCATATAGATGGTATTGAAAGTCATAAGACGGGAAAATCACCAATATAGTGAGTGTGGATAGAAAAGAGGTTTGAGGGACGCCTGGGTGGCTCAGTTGGTTAAGCAGCTGCCTTCAGCTCAGGTCATGATCCCAGCGTCCTGGGATCGAGTCCCACATCGGGCTCCTTGCTTGGCGGGGAGCCTGCTTCTCCCTCTGCCTCTGCCTGTGCTCGCGCTCTCTTTCTCTCCCTCTCTCTCTCTGACAAATAAATAAATAAAATCTTAAAAAAAAAAAAAAAAGAGGTTTGAGGGGCGCCTGGGTGGCTTAGTTAGTTAAGGGTCTACCTTCGGCTCAGGTCATGATCTCCGAATCCTGGGATCCAACCCTGCCTCAGGCTCCCTGCTCAGCGGCAGTCTGCTTCTCCGTCTGCCCTCTCTCCACGTCTGTGTGTGCGCTCTTTCTCAATTAAATAAGATGGAAGGAAGGGAGGGAGGGAACAGAAGAAGGAAGGAAGGAGGGAAAGAAGGAAGGAGAGAGAAGAAAGGAAGGAAGGGAGGGAGTAAAGGGAGGAAGGAAGGGAAGGGAGGAAGGAAGAAAGAAAGGGAGAGAAAAAGAAAAAAGAAGAAAGGAAGAGGGGTCACCTGGGTGGCTCAGTGGGTTAAGCCTCTGCCTTTGGCTCAGGTCATCATCAGGTCATGATCCCAGGGTCCAGGGATTGAGCCCGGCATCAAGATCCCTGCTCAGCAGGGGGCCTGCTTCCTTCTCCCCCTCTGCCTATTTGTGATCTCTCTGCCAAATAAATAAAATCTTAAAAAAATAAAAAGAAGAAGAAAGGAGAGGGTTGAGAACTAAGCTTTGGTACACTCAAACTTTTAGATGTCTGGGGATGAGAAGAACCAGAAAGGAGACAGAGAACCATCAGGATAGCAGGTGGAACACCAACAGAGTGTAAGCTAAGGAAAGGAGGTTTAATTCAAAACATGCAGTTTTGGGGGCACCTGGGTGGCTCAGTGGGTTGAAGCCTCTGCCTTCGGCTCAGGTCATGATCTCAGGGTCCTGGGATTGAGTCCCACATCGGGGTCTCTGCTCAGCGGGGAACCTGCTTCCCCCTCTCTCTGCCTGCCTCTGTGCATCCTTGTGATCTCTGTCAAATAAATAAATAAAAATCTTTTTTTAAAATGCAGTTTTTGTTTGTTTGTTGTTGTTCTACTATTTGTGGTCACTTTATTACCTCTCAGGTCTCGTGACCATATTTTCCAATGACCCATTATTTTCTCTAAGACACTGACTTTTGCCTTTGCCAAAAGTGTTCATTTTCCAGAATTCGCTTTCCTACACTTTCAGCTTTTCCATCTCCGCTCATTCAAAAATCCTCCAAGAAGTCTTCTCTGATTGCCCTCCCTGGCCACACCTTCCCTTGTTTGTTCTCCCTCAGCATCTAGTGCACATGTCATTTTTGGTTTTTTATTTTCGGTACTCATCACACGACATTATAATTGTCTTTTGGTCTATTTTGATCTACTCAATAAATTGTTAGCTCCTCAGAAGTGGAGATCTTTAATTATTTCTTTTCTCTCCAGCACAAGATAGGCAATCATGAACTATTAGTTGAATAAGCAATAAATGGTTCCTAGCCTATAAATGTTAAAAATCACCAAATATATCTATAAACACACATATGTTTATACTTATAGGGACAAGAAACAGCTACTTATAGACTGGATTTATTACGTAGAGTGAAACAACGTAAAGAAGCAAGAAACAGAGGCAGAAACTTATACGAGAATTAAATGAAAACAGGTGACAGCCTCCCAGTTTGGATTACACTCAAGTAAACTCAAATGGACAATGGGTGAAGAGTAAAAACAACGATAAATCGATAGTCAATCTGATGATCCCACCAGTGATAAATTAATAATAAATTTGATAATTCCACATTTGATGCGTACACTATGCCTGAAAATCGAGGGGCAGCAAAGTCTATATTAATACTCATCATGACTGTCGCTTCCTGACAGGTCAGCAAAATCTGATGTAAAGCTGGGACACCTGTGCTCTTAAAAGATTCTGTCTCCTAACGTGCACTTCTTAACTTTAAGTGAGGAATAAATCTTCTCTGAAAAATATTTTTCATTTTTAATATTTAGCGCTTTTTTTCTTCTCCCTTCCGGATTATGCTCCTTGGAAAACAAAATCTAAAATCACTTTTGCATTTGCAGGCCTGGACTCTACTTGTAACACACCCCTCCTCCACCCACACAGCCCACCCCGACAAATCCAAGGTCTCCGACACCTTCCTAAGCATTCTCTCAACCTTATTCAAATTGCTTTCCTGGGCAAAGAATGTAGTAAGTTTGCCTTCTAGCTACCAGCCCCCTTCCCTTTGGTCTTTCACTCCAGAGGCTCTGACCCCAGGTACAATGAGACATAGGCGGGGGGATGGGAGGGAATTTGGCCCAGGCTTTAGGCGAAGACCCTCGTCAGCAAAGAACAAAGCTTCTGGGACCTGCGGTTTAGAGAGCTTCGGGCAAACTAAGGCGTTTGGTGGCCTTGACGGCACTCGTTTACCAACTGTGCTAACTGAAAGCCAGGAAGTCAAGTTTTCTTCTTTTTTGTTTACTTTTCCCCTAGTTTTATATGGGCATTGTATTAGTTTAAGGTACACAACACACCTTAAAGGGACTTAAGGGACTGATACACGTAGATGTTGCAAGAGGATCACCACAATTCGTTCACTCCATCCATCCCTCACATTACCCCTTTAAAAAAAAAAATCATACTCTATCTGTAATGAGACAGAGACTGTCTGCCTGAACCCAATGTATTTCCACCCACCTCTTCCTTGAAACTCTATTTTTACTCTTCTCCCTTCCAGAATGATGGTCTGAGAAGACAAAGAAAAGATTACAGAGAATTGGATCTCCGCGCTTCGGTCCTGGGATCCCTCCTAGGCTCACAAATTGGCATCCTTGAGTTAAGAACAGAAATTGTTGTGACAGCAAAGCCAGCAGCTTTAGGTGGAGACCCAAGGAGCAGAATGCATGCGAGGATTAGTCTGGCTTGCACCTCCGAAAAAGATATAATTAAATTTGCTAAGGGTTTACTTGGAGGAGTAGGAGACTGAAAAGAGGAAGAAATCTTAGCTTTCTCGAATATTGAATTTGAGAGTGGGGAGGAAAATTGAATGCTGCGGACTGTTATCTTTGTCTATAAATATGTTCATGCTGAAACCCAACCATAACAACTGGTCCTTTGGAAAACATACAGAAGAAACCAAAACAAAAAACGAAAAAACCAATTTCAGAGCGGGGATGCAGTGGAGTTGCAGGACATGGCAGAAATGCCAGACCAGAGAAAGAAAAGTAGATTTGAAAAAGAGCCAGAAGGGGAAAGAAAGGCCAGAAGATGTTCACTTAGGAGGGTCCAACAGAGATTCTAAAAGGAACTGGTCACAAACGCTTTGGCAAGACCGTTTACAGGAATATCATTTGCTCCGGGAAATGTTCTTCTTGGCCTCCCTCTTTCCAGGTCAAGAAATTCCATTATTTTACATCCAGGAATGACCCAGATAAAATCAGAAGGGGTGCCCTCAATCTATCATGTTGTTCACTGGATTAAAATAATAATCACAACACAAAGGTAATTTCGAATTTGGAGATTGTGAGCATAGGATAAGGATAGAATTTCTCTGAAGAGCCCTGATTTGTAGGTGATGGGTGTTGAGAACTGTTGGGAGGATTCAGGTCTTTATTTTCTTTACTTTTTACAGCAACACGGAAAGAGGCACAGATGAGGAAACCGAGCAACAGGTATATGAAAACCACTGATAAATTTCCCATACTGATAGCCTCTGTGTAATTACCTGCAGGCACCAGACTCGGCAGGTCGGCGGCTACAGCTCTTTTCCTCAGGCTTTTGTTAAAACGGAGACAACAGTCCTGGGGGAAAGACTTGCCCGGCTCTCTGTCTCTCTGAAAGCTAAAAAAAAAAAAAACAAAAAACAATGAGAGCACCTTGAAAACAAATCCTATTTTTAATATCAACTGACACCTTAGCAACACACAATATGTGTTTTATTGTGACCTTAGGGGGACTCGAAGAGGAAAACCAAGCTCCCTGGGTGAAGCTTTTGCCAGCAGTAGCTCCATTTTGAGACCCTAAGGGGTCTTAAATCAGTAAATTAATTGTTCTAGTGGAAGATTCGATCACCTTAGGTAGCCTCAGGTGCATCTCTGATTTGAAAAGATGAAACATGGTGAACCCAGAAATATTTAATTGTTGGGCTTGCCTTTTCTCTCGAGGTCCCAGGCCCCCCGTTTTCCCGTTCCCCACCCAGTCTGGACTACCCGGCAGCCACCTTTTACATGACAATGGCCTTGGTGAGCCTGGCAGACGGGATTAACCGAGAATTCGCAAGGGTGTGTGTGGGCGTGGGGCTGCCAGGAGGGGCGGGTCTGAGGATGGTGGAGGCTTCCTTATAAATCTAGAGCCTTAGAATCTTCACCTTTGGCTCCATTGGGCTCTTTGGCTCTTGCCCTTCCGGCGGTGACCCCCTTCATCCTGTCTTTCTCATACTCTTACTACACCTGGACGTCTTCCTATTCTTCTCGGCGCTTCCACCTGGATCCAGAAGCCTGGGCCTTCCTTACAATCTTGCTCTTTCTCCCCCTCTACCCTCAACTCCCCAACATGAGTGCCGATCCAGCTCCGCCCCAGTGCCTGCCTGGCCCCAGACCGCCCGGGTCTAGGGACTCTTCTCCAGTGCCTGAGGTTTGCAGGCCTGAAGAGAATTATGCGTCCCTACAAATGTCATCTGCTGAGACGCCCCACGCGGAGACGGGTAAGGCAGACACGAATCCTCGGAAAGCTGATCTCCTTGAGGGAACGTGAAGCAGGAGGAGGGTCAGGGTCCTTCATTTCCCTCGTGAGCAGTTGTAGGCCATTCATACTAGCAGGTGTCCCCGGTGAATCCTCTCGGCACCTGTCTCGGTTGTAACTTGGTGGCGGGAGCCCTTTCACCTGTCCCAGGTTGTCATTCGAGAGACGAGGGCCACGGGGTGCCGGCATCTGGACTGTTCACTGCGTATTTGAGCGATGAGTTGCCTAGGCACTGTGGAAACGCAGATGTGTTGGAATAAATGAGCTGATCGTCTTAATCTTCTCGCGGTGCAGAGCACACGCAGTAGGGGTGTCGCTGCTAGAGCCAGAAGTCCTGGCATCGCAGCTGGGGGATGGGGGGAGCTTCAGAACTTTCTGATTAGTCTCTTTCAAGGGAGTGCCAGAAACGGCATGGTAATTGTGAATCTCGCCTTATTGAAACGTTTTTGCCTTTGTGCGACAGGAGTAATCGCCTTTTCTCCCACTCCTGGGCTCTGTGCGAGTTACTAACCCGGGCATTTCTGAGTTTTGGGATCCTGCGATGCCCACGTCTCCTACATCCGGGGATATGTTCATTCCATTTTATGGTAGCTAATTCTAGGTTTACTCTGCTGACAGTGTGGCTAGAGCCCAAATTTGAAACTCTGGTTGGCTTCTAAATGGTGACCACAGGTGGAGGGGGGGTGCTCAGGACACTGTAAAGGTAGTACTTTTTGTAAATCGGGCAGGAGTTGTTGAAAATGAAAATGTAAATTTTTACCATTTTTTTAAAGATCTGTGGTAAAAATCATTTTTAAAAGACTTACGGTAAAGATAATTAAGACTTAAAAATTCTTTACATGATGATTGCCCCTAAAATTAAGCTGTGCAGAAGGAGGAAGTAGGCAACTACTTTAATGGAATGTTAGATTTTAATGTTACCCTGTTTTCCTAAACTTCAGGTTGATGTCCTTTCATAATTTCAAACGTTGGAAATAAAGTACTGAGTCGTGAGAAACAGTTTGGGTATGAGCAAGCAGGCGTAAGCAGGTGGGCATGCCCTCCTTAGCAAGCCAAGTGCAAGTTTGTAGAGAGAGTTGTTAGGAGATGCCCCACCATAGTCCTCTGTCTAGCCCCACTTTCTTTCCTTCTAGCTACTTAAAGGAAGCATAAGATTGTGAATTTTTGCCCCATACAGGTTGTCTTTACTCCATGACAACTGAAATTGAGCATGGGGAATAAATACCTCCGTGCAGTTAAGAGTTTAAGAGGCTACCAAATATAGGTAATACAAGAAATTCATTTTTACTTTATTTTATTATTTTTTTAAAGATTTCATTTGTCGCACAAGCAGGGAGAGGGGAAGGCAGAGGGAGAAGCAGGCTCCCCGTTGAGAAAGGAGCCTGATGCAGGACTTGATCTGAGGACCGTGGGATCATGACCTGAGCCACTCGGGCATCCCAAATAAATTTTTAGTTAGTAAGTCGATATACGCGAAGTCCTGGTGCTAAGCAATTTTCTCTGTCACTTTGCTTTAATCAATGAAGGAACTCCGTGAAGGACAGAAATACTTTCGAAAATGTGGTCCCAGAGCTAGTAAAGGCAGAGTTTGTACTGAAACTGGAGCCTGTCAGAATTCTCAGTTCCTGGGGCGCCTGGGTGGCTCAGTGGGTTAAAGCCTCTGCCTTCGGCTCGGGTCATGATCTCAGAGTCCTGGGATGGAGCCCCACATCGGGCTCTCTGCTCGGCGGGGAGCCTGCTTCCTTCTCTCTCACTGTCTGCCTCTCTGCCTACTTGTGATCTCTGTCAAATAAATAAAAATCTTAAAAAAAAAAGAATTCTCAGTTCCTGCTAGTCCTGGTATTTGGAACTGGGCAGTGGTAAACTGTGGATTTTATTATATTTTTATTTATTAATATTATTATTTTTAAAGATTTTATTTATTTGACAGACAGAGAGAGAGGGAACACAAGCAGGGGGAGTGGGAGAGGGAGAAGCAGGCAAGCTTCCCGCTGAGCAGGGAGCCCAATGCGGGGCTCGATCCCAGGACCATGGGATCATGACCTGAGCTGAAGGCAGAAGCTTAACGACTGAGCCACCCAAGTGCCCCTAAACTGTGGATTTTAGAGGGTCCCCAGAATCTGATGTAGATGATACTACTAAATTTACAGAAGGGAGTCCAGTGGTCATTCCCAGCTTTCTAAGCAGCCACAGTGTGGGCTCTGGAGCATTAATTTGCAGTAAAAAGCTTTTGTCAAAGAGGTTCGAGGGGGCTCCTGGCTGGCTCAGTTAGAGGAGCATGTGACTCTTGATCTTGTAAGTTCGAACCCCGTGTTAAAATAAAATCGTTTAAAAAAAAGGTGTGAGTCCCACTCTGCTTCCCAGCAAGTAAGCTGTTGGCCATGTCCATTGCATGTGAAATGGCCACAACTAGTATACACTTAGTGGGTTGGCATCATACAAAGGTGAGCCAAGTGTTCAGGGTCATGTAAGAGTTTTTATTTACTACCTAATTCTGAGGTTGTGAGAACTTCAAAAATACTTTGGAAACAATAAATTTGTGAGTATGATCTAATCTTTGGAAAGTTTCAGAGAAAAATGTTTTATCCCCGACAGTATCTCCTCTTCCTTCCTCCGTGGACCTGCTTGTTCAGGACAGCCCCGATTCCTCCACCAGTCCCAAGGTGAAACTACCGCCCACTTCTGCAGAGGAGAGAATGGGGAGGAAGGAAGACACGGCCCAGGGCAAGAAACAGAAGATCAGGACCGTGTTCTCTCAAACCCAACTCTATGTCCTCAATGATCGATTTCAGAGGCAGAAATACCTCAGCCTCCAGCAGATGCAAGAACTTTCCAACATTCTGAACCTTAGCTATAAGCAGGTAAGGTGTGTTTTGTTGTCCTTGCAGTGACAAAAAAAGGCTCATTTGCGGATGAGCAGTACTGACATCTGTGTGCTCTGTGTTTGTGTGCCCCCTACCAATAATTTTAATATGAAAGTGGGATCTTGATAACATTTCATGACTGTCTTTATTTTTTTAAGATTTTTATTTATTTAGGGGCACCTGGGTGACTCAGTCGGTTAAAGCCTCTGCCTTCGACTCGGGTTGTGATCCAGGGGTCCTGGGATCGAGCCCCGGATCGGGCTCTCTGCTCAGCAGGGGATCTGCTTCCCATCCTCTCTGCCTGCCTGCTTGTGATCTCTGTCGGATAAATAGATAAAATCTTTAAAAATTTTTTTTTTAATTTTTTAATTTTTTATTTTTTTATTTGACAGAGAGGGCAGAAGGGGAGGGAGAGGCAGTCTAGATCCCAGGACTCCGGGCTCATGACTGAGCCAGAGGCAGACGCTTAGCCAACTGAGCCACCCAGGCACTCCTCATGACCATTTTTAAAGCCAACTAACTTGAGGGGCTTTGACACATACACAGAGCGTTGTTTCCAGATTACAGAAAGGACTCTAGAAGTCTCCATTTTTACGTAGTTGTGCTTGTTAGGGGGGAAAAATGTTAACAATACTCTTTGATCCCTGGTACATGCACACTACCAGTATTTTATATTTTCCTGTCACTTTTTTTTTCTTGTAGGTGAAGACCTGGTTCCAGAACCAGAGAATGAAATGTAAGAGGTGGCAGAAAAACCACTGGCCAAAGGAGAGCAAGAGTGTGACTCAGGTAATGCGAAGCTTTTATTCTTCTGGTTTCTTTTCACTGACTTCTTAGTTTTGTTCATTGCTAAACCAGACAACCGCAGCCACAGACAATTCTGATTTCCCTCCGAGCCTTTCAGTTAATCTGCCATTCTGCCATTCCCTTTCAGAACAGCACAGCAGCCACAGAATACCCGGCCTTCTACTCCTACCACCAGGGGCACCTGATGAACACTTCCGGAAACCTTCCAATATGGAGCAGCCAGACCTGGAATAACCCGAATTGGAGCAACCAGACTTGGAACGGCCAATCTTGGAGCAACCACTCCTGGAACGGCCAGTCTTGGAGCAACCACTCCTGGACCAGTCAGACCTGGTGCCCCCAAGCTTGGAACAGCCAGCTCCACAGCTGTGGAGAGGAATCCCTGCAGCCCCAGATCCAGTTCCAGCAAAATTCCGTCAGCGATTTGGAGGCCCTCTTAGAAACTTCTGGGGAAAGCTATAGTGTAATACAGCAGTCCGCTAAGTATTTTAGTACCCAGCAAATCATGGATTTGTTCCCAAATTACTCTGTGAACATACAGCATGAAGATGTGTGACGACGAGTATATTACTCGATCTTGGTTTGGGCAACGGCTGTATCACGTCTCCTAGGCTTTGTCTTTTAGAGTCCTGTATCTTTGCCTTAATATTGTGTTTCCATTATTCTTACTGTATCTGTTGAGGGGGTACGATTGGAGTCAAAGCTCTCAGTAGCATTGGCTGTGCACAACGTGGAACAGGTGTTTCTGGCTGTAGATAACTGGATACAGTCCTACTGTGGGTATCTTCAGGCTCTAGAATCTAACCTCAAGAATAGGAAGTAAAGATACAAAGACATGTGATGAAGGATAATGGTATTTTCTGAGATAGTGAGGCTTTCTTGTTAACAACCTTAATTTTTAATGGTGAAGGGTAAAACTACAATGTGCTTCGTTGATTTTCTCTGCCCCTTGTGAGGTTTTACTAGAACTGTTAATTCTAGTATTTGTAGAAAGATGTTTTGTATTTTAACGTATCATGGTACTAGTACCAGTTTGGCTGGTTGGTGGATAGGTTTAAGTACAAATAAATAAAAATGCCCACTTTACCCTTTGTTGTCTCTACCTTGGTTTCACCAGTAGTTCAGTGAGTAAAAAATGGACTAAAACAGGGGTTTTTTATTTAGTTTTTAAAGATTTTATTTAACAGAGGGAAAGGGAGAAGCAGGCTCTCTGCTGAGAAAGGAGCCCAGCCCACCAGAGTAGATCCCAGAACCCTGGGATCATGACCTGAGCAGAAAGCAGATGCTTGAGGGACTGACCACCCAGGTGCCCAACATGGGTCTTTTTTTTTTTTTTTTTTAAGATTTTATTTATTTGACAGAGATCACAAGTAGGCAGAGAGAGAAGGGGAAGCAGGCTCCCTTCTGAGCAGAGAGTCCCATGCGGGGCTCGATCCCAGGACCCTGAGATCATGACCTGAGCCGAAGGCAGAGGCTTAACCCACTGAGCCACCCAGGCGCCCCAACATGGGTCTTTATACCGTTAACATGTTGGGGGAACAATTAACTAAAATTTCTCTAGCCACTGAGGAGGCTGCTATCTTAGAAATGAGTAAAGGTAACTCTATATATTTAGTTGCTAGGTGACTAGTCAATTAAATCTGAACTAATTTATTTCCCTTATGTGTGTAATGGTATTGAAACAATAAAATTTGTGGTTATTTGCAGTTAAAAGTTGGGGAAGGGAAGTGACAGACTCTTAGGTTTATAAGAGACTTAAATGTAGGGCAGCCAGAGAAGAGGCTAATAATGGAAGGTAGAGGGGACTAAAGAAAGGGGAAAAGGTTGGCCAGAAATAAGCTTGTTTTAAGATTTTTATTTTTTTAATTTATTTTTTTTTTAAGATTTTATTTATTTATTTGACAGAGATCACAAGTAGGCAGAGAGGCAGGCAGAGAGAGAGAGATG
This sequence comes from Martes martes, assembly GCF_963455335.1. Classification (NCBI taxonomy): domain Eukaryota; kingdom Metazoa; phylum Chordata; class Mammalia; order Carnivora; family Mustelidae; genus Martes; species Martes martes. Next base: position 99,905,495 of record NC_137895.1, on the reverse strand, counting down.
GAAGCAAGCTCCCTGCTGAGCAGAAAGCCCGATGTGGGGCTCGATCCCAAGACCCTGGGATCATGACCTGAGCCAAAGGCAGAGGCTTTAACCCACTGAGCCACCCAGGTGCCCCAAGATTTTTATTTTTTAAGACCTGTAAATGTCAGCTTTTATTAAAAAAAAGAGACCTTATTAAATTTACAGGCCAACTACAAAACACAATGTTTTAAAGTAAAAATCAATGTTAACATAGACTGTTGCAGAGACTAATATGTAATAAGTTCTGAGGCAAATATGCAATAGACATTTTTGTCCAGGTAAGTTATGTTCTCACCTTAGGATAGGCTAGGCAGACCTCTATGAATGATACTAATACTTTTTTTTTCACTATCTTCTCATTCTGGCTCACCCCTGAATGGGTCTGGTTGAGTCAGTCTACCTTCCTCAGTGGCCTTCCAGCTCCACAGGAACATCCATTTCCCGAAGCAGCAGAGTGAGGCAGTTTTCCTGGTCCTTTCCCTCGTGGTTCCCCCAATTGTCCAATGTTGTGAAACCTTATCCAAACTATCTAGACATTTGACAGAAGAAATCGGGGATAATTTCTGCCAAGGCCTGAGGACAACACAAAATCTTCAGCTGTCTGCTATTTGAGTTTTGTGCCAGGTATTGTATTATGAATGGAGAAGATAATAAAAACAGCACTGATCACGGGGCACCTGGGTGGTTCAGTGGGTTAAAGCCTCTGCCTTCGGCTCAGGTCATGGTCCCAGGGTCCTGGGATGGAGCCTGCACTTGGGGTGGGGGGGGGGGGTCTCTGCTCAGCAGGGAGCCTGCTTCCTCCTCTCTCTGCCTGTCTCTCTGCCTACTTGTGATCTCTGTCAAGTAAATAAATCTTTAAAAAACAAAAAGAGCACTGATCCACCAATTAAAATAGTACATGAAATCACTTCTTAATCCCCACATTTTAGTTTTGTAATTCAACCAGATTTGAATATGACATTTCATAGCATCTCACTGTTCTGCCACTTTTTTTCTCTTAAATTTTTTTTCTTAAATACTGTATCACTGGGCCCCTGGCTTGCTCAGCTGGTGGAGCCCTGACTCTTGATCTCAAGAGTCCTGAGTTCAGACCCCACATCAGGAATAGTGCTTACTTTAAAAAATTAAAAAAGAAAATAATACATCACATTTTTACAAAATTCTTTACATGTAGTGAATTGCCAATACATCTGAGGAAATACTAAATGATGACCCAGAGCCTAGAAATGGGAAAATAGTGATTATAAAGTGATAGTCTTAGGGAAACTTCAAAGTTAGCTCTCCAGTACTGAACCTTCCCTGCATAAGCGATGTTTTAACACCCCTGACTGCTGCTTGTTTTTGCTTTGGATTAAGTTCAGCTATAAGACATTGGGAATAGGCAAGGAAATGGCTAAGAATTAAAGATTTAGAGCAGCAAAAAGAACACTTTTTTTTTCTTTTTTAAGATTTTATTTATTTGAGAGAACAAGCTAGGGGAGGGGCAGAGAGAGACAGAGAAGCGGACTCCAGGGACTTGATTCTGGGACTCCAGAATCATGACCTGAGCCAAAGACAGACGCTTAACCGACAGGCACCAAGGCACCCCCAACACCTATTTAAGAAATACTAGAAGAGGGGCGCCTGGGTGGCTCAGTGGGTTAAGCCTCTGCCTTCGGCTCAGGTCATGGTCTCAGGGTCCTGGGATCGAGCCCCACATCGGGCTCTCTGCTCAGCAGGGAGCCTGCTTCCTCTCTCTCTGCCTGCCTCTCTGCCTACTTGTGATCTCTGTCTGTCAAATAAATAAAAAATATTAAAAAAAATACTAGAAGGGAAAAGTAAAGATTGAAAGGAAAGAAGAACAAAGGAGAAAGATGATTTCTGGTGTTCCACCTTCTCCTTTGGAAATTAGGAATTCTGGAAATGCCGTTCACCCACTCTTCTTCCCAAAAGGTGAGTGTTAGGGTAAAGACAAAACCCCAAAGGCAGAAGAAGACAGTGAAATCCAGGATCATCAGGGAACCAGAGAGAGTCTGCATTTAAGATAGGACCTCTTGGGTGCGTGGGTGGCTCTGTGAATTAGACATCTGTCTGGCACTCTGGTAACTATCTCAGTGTCCTGGGATTTAGCCCCCCATCGGGCTTTCTGCTAGGCGGGGAGCCTGCTTCTCCCTCTCACTCTGCCTCTCCCCTCCCCCTTACTCGTGCTCTCTTTCAAATAAATAAATAAAATCTTTAAAAGATATAATAAGTTGGGGGTGCCTGGGTGGCTTAGTCATTAAGCGGCTGCCTTTTGCTCAGGTTATGATCCCAGGGTCCTGGGATCAAGCCCCACGTAGGGCTCCCTGCTCAGCAAGGAGACTGCTTCTCCCTCTCCCACTCTCGCTGTTTCTGTTCTCTCTGTCGCTGTATCTCTCTCTGTCAAATAACTCAATAAAATCTTTTAAAAAGAGAGATATAATAAGTTGGGGCGCCTGGGTGGCTCAGTTGGTTAAGCAGCTGCCTTCGGCTAAGGTCATGATCACAGGGTCCTGGCATCGAGCCCCACATTGGGCTTCTTGCTCAGCCAGGAGCCTACTTCTCCCTAGCCTGCCCTTCTCCCTGCTTGTGCTTGCTCTCTGTGTCTCTTGCTTGCTCACTCCGTGTTAAATAAATACATAAGAGATAAATAAATTAATAAAAGATTGGACCTCTTCCTCCCTCCCTCGCCAAAAAGGGTGTTTTTATGAAAGCACAGGGACAGAGCCCACAGGCAGAGAGAAGATTCCTGGACTTTTTAGATTGAAAAATTAAAACTTGCTATTAAGAACAAATTTAAGGGGCGCCTGTGTGGCTCAGATGGTTGGGTGCCTGCCTTCGGCTCAGGTCATGATCCCGGGGTCCTGGGATCAAGCCCCACATTGGGCTCCCTGCTCAGCAGGGGGCCTGCTTCTCCCTCTTTCTCCCCATTGTCCCCCCTTGCTTGTGTTCTCTTGCTCTGTCAAATAAATAAAATCTTTTAAAAAAAGACTTAAAAAAGAAAAGAACAAACTTAAGCAATAGAGAAATGAATCATAAAGTGAACCTAGTAAGCACAGTTTATTTAATTTCTACAGATATTTTAGTATGTATAATATGGGTGGTTTTATGCGAATTTTTACGGATACCATACATTTTCCTCTAAAAGTTTGTTGTATATCTTTTCCACTTAGCATTATATCATCAACCTCTTTGCAAGTCAGAATTTGGAGGTGTATATCTATTTGGAAGAATCTTAAATATTGATAATTACCTTTTAAAAAATTTATTTATGTATTTATTTAGGGCATCTCTATACCCAACATGAGGCCAGAACTCACAACCCCAAGATCAAGAGTCACATGCTCTTCCAATGAAGCCAGGCAGGCACCCTGATAATTATGTTTTTAAAAAGGATTTGGGGCACCTGGGTGGCTCAGTGGGTTAAAGCCTCTGCCTTCGGCTCAGGTCATGATCCCAGAGTCCTGGGATCGAGCCCCGCATCGGGCTCTCTGCTCCGTGGAGAGCCTGCTTTCTCCTCTCTCTCTGCCTGCCTCTCTGCCTACTTGTGATCTCTGTCTGTCAAATAAATGAATAAATAAATAAATAAAATCTTAAAAAAATTTTTTTTTTAATTTAAAAAAATCTTAAAAAAAAAAAAGGGATTTATTCTCCTAAATGTATCAGCCAAGGTTGAGATGGTTTCTTTCTTGAATATTCTTTATCAAAACATTTCTGATATGAAGAACATAAAGATGAAGTTGAGGTAGTTGAACGAAGGGGAAGATTAGTTTTGGGGACTCTTCTTAAGATCTCGGTGTGACTTTGTCATTCCCTTAAAAAACAAAACAAAACAAAACAAAAAACCCTACTCATACAATATTAAAACAAGATTATTACATAAAATTAACTTTAATTTTTTTTAATTTTTAAAAAGATTTTATTTATTTATTTGACAGAGAGAGAGACAGCAAGAGCAGGAACACGGGCAGGGGGAGTGGGAGAGGGAGAAGCAGGCTTCCATGACCCAAGGATCAGGACCTGAGATGAAGACAGATGCTTAACCATCTGAGCCACCCAGGCACCCCTAAAGTTAACTTAAAAAAATTTTTTTTAAACTTATTTATTTGAGAGACAGACAGAGATACCAAGAGAGAGCACAAGTGGAGAGGAGAGGGAGAGGTGGGCTCCTGGCTAAGCAAAGAGTCTGATGGGGGATCAGATTCCAGGACCCTGGGATCATGACCAGAGCTGAAGGCAGACTTTTAACCCACTGAGCCACCCAGGCGCCCCTAAAGTTAACTTTTTTTTTTAAAGTTAAGTTTTTTTTTTTTTTTTTAAGATTTTATTTGTTTGACAGACAGAGATCACAAGTAGGAAGAAAGGCAGGCAGAGAGAGAGGAAGGGAAGCAGGCTCCCTGCTGAGCAGAGAGCCAGATGCGATGTGGGGCTCCATCCCAGGACCCCAGGACCCCAGGACCCCAGGACCATGACCAGAGCTGAAGGCAGAGGCTTTAACCCACTGAGCCACCCAGGCACCCCTAAAGTTAACATTTTTAACATCATTGTTAACTTTTAAATTATCTTTGCAGACATTTCCATGTGTATACATGACACACAACAGAATTATAACACAATTTTCCTATCAAAATACGGAATTCCATCATGCATTTTGTTCTGCAACCTCCTTTTTCTACTTAAGAATATATCAGGGAAAAAAAAATATTCGTATGTCATAGAGGGGGTGCCCAGCTGGCTCAGTCAGGAGAGTGAGTGACTCCTGATCTCCAGGTTTGTGAGTTCAAGTCCCAGGTAGGGCAGAGAGCTTACTTACAATAAATAAATAAATAAGATCAAATGGATGGTGCATGTGAACACAGAAACACGAGTGGGTTTTGTTTTTTGTTTTATGGGTTTTTTTGTTTGTTTAGTAATCTTTATACCCAAAGTGGGGCTCAAACCCACTGACCCGGAGATCAAGAATAGCATGCTAACCAACTGAGCCAACCAGGTGTTTTGTTGTTGTTGTTTATGGTTTGGGTTTTTTTTATTTTTTATTTTTTAACAGTTTTTAAAAATCTATTTGACAGAGAGGGAACACAAACAGGGGGAATGGGAGAGGGAGAAGCAGGCTTCCCACTAAGCGGGGAACCCCAGGACCCGATAACCATGACCTGAGTGGAAGGCAGACGCTCAATGACTTAGACACCCAGGTGCCCTGTTCTTTTGTTTTCAAAGAATGTATCATAGAGATTTGTCCACGTGAGTAAATTAAGATCTGACTCAATTGTTGTATAATATTACCTATTACAGATGCACTACAACTTATTTAAAATTGCTTCCATTTTGGTTATTTGCCACTATATTAACACACACACACATATATATATATTTATTATATATATAAAATATATGTATATATATATATATATATATATATATATAACTATATATAGGGACACCTGGGTGGCTCAGCCGGTTAAGCAGCTGCCTTTGGCTCAGGTCATGATCCCAGGGTCCTGGAATCGAGTCCCACATGGGGCTCCTTGCTCAGCAAGGAGTCTGCTTCTCCCTCTGCTTGCCTCTCCCCCTGCTTGTGCTCACTCTCTGTCTGATTAAAAAGGAAAAAAAAAGTACAAATAAAATTAAAAATCCGGTTTTAAAAAAATATATATATAAACATATATAACATATATAAAATATATATAACAATATAAACAGAAATATGTATAACATACATATATGTATTATATAATAAATACCTAGGAAGGCAGAAGATTGCTGTTTGAGAATAAAGTTAATAAAAGCAAAAAAAAAAAAATTCACTGTCTTCATAAGTAAGCCACATAAAAGCTTGAAGAAGTTGCCAAGAAGAATTAGGAGCGGTTGCAAACTCAATTTAAAGCCGTTGAGCTTATCCTTGTGGTCACAGACTCACCCAGAACATATACTAGCAAAATAGAGAGAAGGCACAAAGGTGAATTACTTACAAATTCACCTGCCAGCCCCTCCATCTTTTCACTTCCTTTTCTTTTGGAAAATCTTGCTCTCTCCACCTTCGAAAAGGACGTGGTTGTTAACTTCCAGTGTCCTATTTTATTTGCTTTACCATATTCTAGTTTTTAAAACTCACGTTTTCTTCCTGTTCGGCTTGCATTTCCCTCCCAGTTTCTACCTGAAAGGGAGAAGCACCCTTGGGTCGATCTGCCTGGCTCTCCTGAATTTCACAGTCTGGCTTCAAAGCTCTCGAGTGGGAGGATTAGAAGCCTTGCTTACTGAATTTCAAGCACCTGGTTCTCCGGGTAAAGGACATGCTTCATTCTGTTCTGAATAATCCTATGCAGAAAACTTCGTGTCTACAGGGAAAAAACAGGCCAGGACTGCAAACCTAAAGGTAAAGGCAGACACCCGCCAGACAGGGGCAGGAAAGTCGGGGAGGAACTTTAGTAAATATTGCTTGCCCCCTGGGGGCCAGTGAGCTTCGCCTCAAGCGGGAGATAAAGGGAATTTGTTAAATAAAGAAGCCAGTTGGGGCAGACAAAAGCTTAAGGCGCAGGAAGTTAGTTTGACTAAGGATGCTGGAAGGTAGGCATTTGAATAGGCGCCTTTGTGTGGGGTTGCAGTGAAACCCCACTGAAAAGCAACAGCAGCCGCTGGTGGCCGGGGCTCTCCTTAAAAGAGTCCTAGTTTCTGGGTGGTTGATGGACCACTCTGTGCTCCTAGAAGAAAGCGTTCTTGGGGATTTTGAAAGGTTAAGGTAAGAAAGGACTGGAATACAGTGGTAGCGCTACCTCCCCGTGTATGAGCCTGCAAGGCATCAGAAGAGCAGGCGCATCAAATATAGACGCTAGACTGGTCTTCAACCCATTTCCTCAAATTCTCAGGGCACGGGGTATGCGCATATGCGATACACGCGCTCAGGACGGGTGCAAGTGGTGTTCCCAGGACAGGTCTCTGGTGCATGACTCGGGGCAAAGGCGGAGGACGAGAACTTGACATTGGTGGGCCGGGCTTCTGCAGAAGGAAGGTACCTGGACACAAACCCACAGGCTTCCTCTTTCGCAGACACCGCGGCCAGCACTCCTAGCTCTCCTTAGCTTGATGAACAGCTATGGAACTTATTTTCAGTACCTGAGCAGAGTATTCGGGGGGCTGGATTGGGGGGGGTCAATGATGGGTGGCCATGTTAAGTTCATAGTTACAGCTGTGTAAGAGTATTCAGGGTTAGGCTAAAGAAGAGTATTAGGTGCCTCTTTCCATTTCTTTCTGGGCTCTCTGCATCTGTACTCTGCCTATCTAAATCTAATCTGTCTTACTGATTACTAATTGATCTATAATTTTTTAAAGATTTTTTTTCTAAAGTCATCTCCGCAACCAATGCGGGGTGAACTCACAACCACGAGATCAAGAGTCACATGCTGCACCCACTGAGCCACGGAGGCCCCCTGACTTACCTCTAATTAATGTGCTTCCTGTGTTACATACATTCCAATTGTTTCCCATGGTTGAAGTGAATATTCTCAACAATATAGTAAGTGCACATTAAGCCAGATTAGCCACACAGTTCCTGTCCTTTTTGCAACCCTAGATCTTCCTTGATTCTCAGCCTTCTCTACATGCCAGATCTCATTTCCTAAATCTCAAACCCTTCCTCAGCCACTTAATCTACTACTGTCATACTTAACATTCCCCAAATTGTGTAGGTTTTGCTGGTCTCTTGGGTGCTGCCCGAGGAACCCTTAAGCACAAATAAGCTAATTTCCGCTGGTTCTTTGATCAATTCTTATTTATTACGTCAAGAAAAAGGGTTCTTTTTTTTTTTTTTTAAGATTTTATTTGCCAGAGAGAGAGCAAGAGTCCAAGCAGGCTCCCCGCTGAGCAAGGAGCCTGATGTGGGACTCAATCCCACAACCCTGGCACCATGACCTGAGTTGAAGGCAGGCGATTAAGGGACTGAGCCACCCATGAGTGCCAAGGGTTCTTTTTTATCTGTTCAGACTCTGCACTCTGCAGTCTTCATCAGGGTAAGAGAGAGATGATGATTATTAACTCCCGTCAGTGGCTCTTCACTGTGTCTTTCCTTATGCCACTTGCATTTTCCAAAAGAATAAAGAAAAATAAGCCAGTTTTGGGGCACCTGGGTGGCTCAGTCATTTAAGTGTCTGCCTTCGGCTCCGGTCCTGATCCCAGAGTCCTGGGATGAGCCCACACCAGCCTCCCTGCTCAGCGGGAGCCTGCTTCACCCTCTCTTCCCCACTCATGCACTCTTCTCACTATCTTATTTCTCTCTCTCAAATAAATAAATAATAAATTTTAAAAGATTTTATTTATGTCAGAGAAAGGTAGAGAGAGCACAAGCCGGGGGAGTGGCAGGCAGAGGGAGAAGCAGGCTCCCGGCTGAGCAGAAAGCCCGATGCCGGGCTCGATCCCAGGACCCAGAGACCATGACCTGAGCTGAAGGCAGAGGCTTAAGCTACTGAGCCACCCAGGCACCCTATATATATTTTTTCTTTTCTTTCTTGAATTAGGCTCCACACCCAACATGGGGCTCGAATTCACCACCCTGAGATCAAGAGTCACATGCCCCACGGACTGAGCCAGCTAGGTGCCCCTCCAATATTTTTTATTTGTTTACTTCTCTCTTTAGTTCTGTCCATTTTTACTTTATGTATTCTTGAATAATTTTTTGATCCAAGACTAAGGCATTAGGCCTTCCTGATATTGTATTTTATTTTATTTTAATTTATTTGACAGACAGAGATCACAAGTAGGCAGAGAGGCAGGCAGAGAGAGAGAGGGAGAAGCAGGCTCCCTGCTGAGCAGAGAGTGGGCCTCAGGGCTTGATCCCAGGACCCTGAGATCATGGCCTGAGCCAAAGGCAGAGAGTCTTTAACCCATTGAGCAACCCAGGTGCCCCAGGCCTTCCTGATATATTGATTTATTTTGTTGTTTCTTAAAAATCATTTATCATCCTGTTATTCTTTTTCTTTTAAAGATTTTATTTATTTATTTGAGAGAGATAGAGAAGCAGTGGTGCGGGGCAGAGGGAGGGAGAGAGAGAGAAGCAGACTCCCCGCTGAGCAGGAGGCCAGATGTAGGGCTGGATCCCAAGACCCAGGTATCATGACCAAACCAAAGACAACCAGCCACTCAACTGACTGAGCCATCCGGTACCCCTCTATTATTTTTTAATACTCTCTTATCTTGGGGGCGCCAGGGTGGCTCAGTGGGTTAAATTCTCTGCCTTCGGCTCGGGTCATGATCCCAGGGCCCTGGGATCAAGCCCCGCATCGGGCTCTCTGCAGGCGGGGAGCCTGCTTCCCCTTCTCTCTCTGCCTGCCTCTCTGCCTACTTGTGATCTCTGTCTGTCAAATAAATAAATAAAATCTTTAAAATAATAATAATAATAATAATACTCTCTTATCTTGAAATATATTTTGTCTGAAATCCTCCCATTCTGTTCTGATCCCATGACAATCAAATTTTCAACACCATCACTCCACCAAAATTGTTCCTCTCAAGATCACTTATGATCAGGGTGCCTGGGTAGCTCAGTAGGTTAAAGCCTCTGCCTTCAGCTCAGGTCATGGTCCCAGGGTCCTAGGATCGAGCCCCACATCGGGCTCTCTGCTTGGCGGGGAGCCTGCTTCCCCCTCTCTCTCTGCCTGCTTCTCTGCCTACTTGTGATCTCTGTCAAATAAATAAATAAAATAAAATTTAAAAAGGTCACTTATGATCTCCATATTGCTAAACACAATGGCAATTCTCAGCCCTTGTCTTAACTAGACTATAAGGAGGAAATCAACCTTTCCATAATAAAAAATAACCAAGTCACCTATTAAGATAAGCATTCAATTAATAGAAAAGATGGTAAATGTTTAACTCCCTTGGACAAACATCATAGCACATTTACAGAAATTAAGTATTATATTCTTTTTGTTATTCTAAACAGCGTTATCTTTTTGTTTTCAAAGATATGTAATCAGTATCTCTTTCACATGTATGTTATCAGTATGCCTTTTCAGTAACCTTTTTGGAGATTGCTAATTTATAGTACCGTCCACCTTTTCCTTACCTGCTAAGTGTCAAAGTCTAATCTTTCATACAGGTGTCATGAAGCCCTTCCTTCTCTACTCAGCCCCAGCAAATCCTGGGAGTGGGTCTTTGGTATATTAACATATAAAAGGAGACCCTACAATTTTCATTTTAAAGCCTGGGGTGCTGGTACTTTGATCCTGTCTTGTAAGCATTTTGCTTACTTTATACATTATAATTCTCATAAATTACAATGTTTTCTAATTTGTTTCTATGGTCTTTTTCTACAGAAAACTGGCATATTACTGGAAGGATCTGGACTGTAAGAACAGTATATGAGACTACTATTGGTCCTTCAAAATTGAGGGGCCCTAAAAAACCTGCTCTATTTGTCCTAGTTTGGAAGAATTCAAGAAACTTGACCTCTAGTTACCTGGGGTGATGTTCTTGCAATTAATCAAAATAAGAAATGATGGGAGGGCCTAAGTTCTTTGGCCTGACCGCAGTTGGGAACCAAGAGCCATATGCACATGAGTAGGTAAAATAGTCATTGAGTGAAGAAATGACATTTGTAGGATTCTTGACACGGTAGCCCCATGCTCTGTGGTTCTATAATCTGCTGGTGAAGTCCTAATGGGGGTTACAGTTCGCTTGGGAGGGTATAAGAATTCAAGGGATGAGATTAAGGTGAAAATCTGGATAGAAATCGGTATGTTTGAAGAGGCTTTATGTGAAATGGTGTGTCTCCTTTACCTGAATATATTTATAGGAATAAATATTGTGCCTGACTGGGAAATGCTTCCCCTTTTTAGCGTTGTAAAACAGAAGGCATAAAAATCCACCCTTCCACCCACATTGATTGGATGCACTAGTAGACTAAAATAGTACTTTTTATTATTTATTTTTTTAAGAGATTTTATTTATTTATTTGAGAGACAGAGATCACAAGTAGGCAGAGAGGCAGGCAGAGAGAGAGAGAGGGAGAAGCAGGCTCGCTACCCGCTGAGCTAAGAGCCCTATGCAGGACTTGATCCCAGGACCCTGGCATCATGACCTGAGCTGAAGACAGAGGCTTTAACCCACTGAGCCACCCAGGTGCCCCAAGATTGATTGATTTTTGAGATAGAGAGAGCAAGTGGAAGGGGTAAAGGGAGAGGGAGAAAGAATCTCAAGCAGACTCCATGCTGAACGTGGAGCCCATCTCAGGGCTTGATCTCCTGATCCCGAGATGAGGACCCGGGTGGAAAGCAAGAGCCCAATGCTCAAATGACTGTCACCCAGGCTCTCCTAATATAGTATTCTATTTTTTTTGTTGTTTTTTAAAGAGTTTTAAATTTCTTTTTTGGGAGAGAAATAATGAGAGCACAGAGGGAGAGGCAGAGGGAGCAGACTCCCCACTAAGCAGGGAGCCTGATGCAGGACTTGATCCCAGCACCCTGAGATCATGACCTGAGCCAAGGCAGACACGTAACAGAGTGAGCCACCCAGACCCTGTATTTTAAAAAGAGTTCTTACATAAAACATTGCTGAGATACTCTTTCAGTGATGGAAATTATTCCAGTGTTTTATTTTCTAGGTTCTTTTTTTTTTTTTTAAGATTTTATTTATTTATTTGACAGAGATCACAAGTAGGGAGAGAGGCAGGCAGAGAGAGGAGGAAGCAGGCTCCCTGCTGAGCAGAGAGCCCGACGTGGGGCTCGATCCAGGACCTTGGGATCATGACCTGAGCCGAAGGCAGAGGCTTTAACCCACTGAGCCACCCAGGTGCCCCTATTTTCTAGGTTCTATTAAACCTATTTTTCAATACTAAAGATGCCATTTGCAATAAGCACCTATAAAATAAAATGATATAAAATATCTTCTAAGTATTTTCTTTGAGAAGTTCTATGAATAAAACTATAAAACTCTTCTGAGGGGGCTGCCTGGGTGGCTCAGTCAGTTAAGTGGACAGCTCCTAATTTCTGCTCAGGTCATCATCTCAGAGTCCTGGGATGGAGCTCCAAGTCGGTTCCACGCTCCTTGCTCCATGTAGAGTCTGCTTCAGATTCTCTCTCCCCCATCGCCCCTCCCCTTGCTCACACTCTTTCAAATACATATAATCTTAAAAAAAAGCAAAACCCAAAACTCTTCTGATACAGAAAAGAATAGAATATAGAGATAGGAAAACTTAATATCATAAAAATGTTAGTGCTCCTCGAATGAATTTCTATTCAATGTCATCCCAATGAAAATATTAGGACAGGTTTCTTTTTGGAAGTTGAAAAAATTAATCTGGAAAATTCCAAAAAAGGAAAGTGAGGAGGGAGTAGCCCAGCAGATATTTTTGAAATATGTAAACAATTTGGTTCTGCAGAAAAACAGATCAATGGGACAAAGATGGCCCCAAATAGCCCCAAGTACATATGAAAATTTAATGTAGAGCAAAGCTGGTATTTCAAATCAAAGAAGAAAAGTTGGATTTTTGAGTCTAGGTATTGAGGAAAAAAACACAAAGATGAATCCTTATTTCACAGCATACCCACAAATAAATCCCGTAGAAATCAGGGATTTGAACATAAATGAAAGCTATAAAATTACTAGAAGAAACATTAATATTTAATATTTAATACTTATACTGGGACGAAAACGTTTTTTTAAGAAGGAATTAATACACAAAGTTATAAAAGAAAAGATTGTTAAATTTGATTAATAATTTTTTTTAAGGGGCACCTGGGTGGCTCAGTGGGTTAAAGCCTCTGCCTTCGGCTCAGGTCATGATCCCATGGTCCTGGGATCGAGCCCCACATCAGGCTCTCCCTTCCGCGGGGTGCCTGCTCCCCCCTCTGCCTGCCTCTCTGCCTACTTGTGATCTCTGTCTGTGAAATAAATAGATAAAATCTTTAAAAATTTTTTTTTAATTCTGTAGGGAAAAGAACTGCAAAATAAATGGCAAACGAAATGTTAATTTCTTTCATATACAGAGGAGGAGAGTCCATGGTAAAGAATTGGACTATTTCAGGTTTTTAATCTGCTTAGCCTACGGTTAATTGAAATTGATAGGTTGATTTCTCCCTTATGGTTGATTTGCTAATTTTTTCAGTTTTGCTTTATATATATATATATATATATATATTTAAATGTTCTTTTTTTTTTTTTTTAATTTGTCAGAGAGAGTGAGTGAGAGAGAGAGAGAGAACACAGGCAGGGGGAGTGGCATGCAGAGGGAGAGGCAAGCAGCCCTGGCCCCAGCCCTATCCCTCTGCTCCAGAACACCCCCCACCAAGGAAGAGCCTGCTTGTCCTCTCCCTACGTCCCTCTCCCCGCCCATGCGCTCTCTCTCAAATAAATAAATAAAACCTTAAAAAAATTAAACACTTTTTTATAATATTTAGGTAAATATATGTAGAAACTGGCACCCTTATACCTTATTGGCTATTTAATTTATTCCAGTCCCTGAGCATTTAGTCAAGAGACAGAGGTACCATGCCAGCTCGTTTTGCCAATTAATTCATTGCTCTCAATTTCCTCATTTAAAAAAAATGAGATTTGGATTTAATTTCTGAAATCTATCTTTTTATTTTTATTTTTTTTTTTAAAGATTTTATTTATTTATTTTTGACAGAGAGAGACACAGCAAGACAGGGAACAGAACCAAGGGGAGTGGGAGAGGGAGAAGCAGACGCCCCGCTGAGCAAGGAGCCCCATGTGCAGCTCGATCCCAGGACCCTGGGATCATGACCCGAGCCGAAGGCAGACACGCTCAACGACTGAGCCACTCAGGCGCCCCAATTTCTGAAATCTATCTAATGTAACTCACGTGATTCAGGCTTATCAATTAAGTCACTAAGCCTAGAGCAATCTAGGATTCAATCAGCAATCTAAATTCACTTCATAATAAGACAGGTGAAAAATACCTGCTTTGTAAGGTTTTCTGGGCTACGACCTGGACTAGAACCAGAAATGGTTTCAAAGATCTTGAACCAAAGGGCATACGGACTAGACGTTTGCGGCCGTTCACGCCTGCGCAGTGAAGACGCGGCTAAAGCCCCGCCTCCCGCAGGGTCTGCGGCTTCCCAGGCGCCAGGCTGGCCTCCAGCAGCGCCGCGGGGGAGGGCGGGGGGAAGGGCGGAGGAAGTGGGCGGTGGCCGCCGCAGGGCCACGCCTGGGGCTGAAAAGGCTCAAGCCGGAAACCTGCGCGCTCAAGAAGCCGGCCTCGGGCAGCGGTCCCAGAGCGAGCCCGGCGGCGACACCTGTGCCGTCGCAACCAGGGCCCGGATCCAGGACACAGATTTGACACTAGGTGATTCGTTGGGTCACTTTGGCAATCGACACTCAAGTAGTTCTCCCTGGCGATAGGCTGGCATAGGGAAGCCCCGGGAACGTAGAACCAGAGCTGGAGGACTGGGGCTCACCTGTGGTCTGGTCCCCACCTGCGGCCACTCCCCAGCATCTCACGGCGCCAGGCTCCAGGCCCAGGGGCACTCCCACCTCTCCCCGTCTCCCTTTCTCAACCCTGGGTGGCGGCCAGCAGCCCAACTTCCCCTGCAGCCGTCCAGTTGGAACCCTGGCCAAAGGTTCTGCAAAAACCCTTTTAGGCTAAAAAAGAAAGAAAAAAAAAAAGGTGGTACGTTTTAACTTAAATTTTATCAAAAGCACGGGTAGACTCTGAGAGGTGTGGAAAGAGTTATTCTCTCAGCCCAGGACCACTTCAGCCAGCCATCTCACATTTATTCTGCCAGTTACTGATTTTTTTGCCTCGGCTCCAAATTCATCCTTTTGGTAATGGATGGAATGCCTTTAGATCATTTCCTCTTGACAGTGTTAAGCACAGTGAAGTTTTTTCAGTAGATGGTGCTGTTAGGATACTCTAGGAAGAATGGGGCTTTTCCTGCTCTTTCCAGTGGCCATACCATAGATGACAAAACATTTGGTGGCACACTGCCCCAGTCATGCACCCAGAATACAAGCTCCATCAGTCACCTCACAGCCCCAGCCCATGTCTGGCAATCATTTCCCACAAAGCTCCAAGGACCGCCCCCCACAATTGGTGCCCTGACCCCCTCTGTACACTCAACATGTCTGGCCACCAGCTGTGGCTCACCTGCAGTTGTCCCCTGCTTCTCAGGCCACACCAGCTCTGGCCTGTGCAATCCAGCAAATTTCTCTATCCAGTAGACTACAACTCTGCATTTTCAAAGATCTGAGCCTTAGGGGCGCCTGGGGTGGCTCAGTGGATAAAGCGCCTGCCTTTGGCTGGGGTCATGATCCTGGGGTCCTGGGATTGAGCCCAGCCTTGGGCTCCCTGCTCAGGGCGAGCCTTCCTCTCCCTTTCCTGCTGCTTCTCCGCCCCCCCCCCCCGCCCCCCATCACGCTCTATCTTTCCCTCTCTCAAATAAAATCTTGAAAAAAAAAAAAAAGAACTGAGCCTCAGCTTTGGGGAGGTGGCCTCTCTTCCAAAGATGTCTCTCCCTGGATGTTCTTCCTCAGCTCTAGAATACCATATTTAGTTCTCCTATTATTTTCCTTTTTTTTTAATGAAAAAATTTTTTTAAAGTAGGCTCCATGCCCAATGAAGGGCTTGAAATCACGACCCCAAGATCAAGAGTCGCTTGCTCCACTGACAGAGCCAGCCAGGTACCACTGCTATTTTTTACTTATTACACCTTGACTTTTTTTTTTTTTAAAGTAATCTCTACATCCAACGTGGCGCTTAAACTCACAACGGTGGGATCAAGAGTCACAAGCTCTTCTGACTAAGCCAGCCAGGCGGCCCATCTTGACATTCTTTTTTTTTTTTTTTTTAAAGATTTTATTTATTTATTTGACAGAGATCACAGGTATGCAGGCAGAGAGAGAGAGAGAGAGAGAGAGAGAGGAGGAAGCAGGCTCCCTGCTGAGCAGAGAGCCCGATGCGGGGCTCGATCCCAGGACCCTGAGATCATGACCCGAGCCGAAGGCAGAGGCTTTAACCCACTGAGCCACCCAGGCGCCCCAGCTTGACATTCTTTATATTCCACTTTCTCTGATTAAACCATTGTGTAGTTTCTGTCTTCTGATTGGAGCCAACCAGTTCGATAACACTTCATCAGTTGATGTCCAGCAGTGTTTGGGGCAGGAGCGAGACAGACAAGGTACTTGCTTTTGAGCTTATATTCTACAGAGGTTGTTTACTAAGACCTAACTCACCAGACAGAGCCATACAAAATTGAGGCAGAATACTTTTTTTTAAAGATTTTATTTGACACAGATCACAAGTAGGCAGAGAGGCAGGCAGAGAGAAGGGGGGTAAAGCAGGCTCCCCGCTGAGCAGAAAGCCCAATATAGGACTCGATCCCAAGACCCTGAGATCATGACCCGAGCCGAAGGCAGTCTTAACCCACTGAGCCACCTAGGCGGCCCTGAGGCAGAATATTCTAAGCACAGGGGTACAAGTGCAAAGCACATATTAATAATGAACTTGAAGTATTTGAGAATTAGAAGGCTCAGCGGGGCTAGACTTCTGTAAGCAGAGAAATAAGAGATGAAGTTGAAGGAAACATTTTAGGTAGAGTAACCCTAGGATATTTTTAGGGGGGTTTTGATCATGAAAGCGGTATATACTCTTAAGTATTACTCCAGGGTAACAGGAGTCAGCTAGGATGTATGGTCACCAAATTTACAGGTCACAGTAAGGGAGGCTGGATGCCACTTTAAGTGTGACAAGATGTAATCAGGCTTTAAGCAGAGGAGTGACACGATCTTTTTGGTTACTCTGGTTATTGGAAAACGGAATGAGAGAGCGCAAAGATGGAAAAAGGGACCTAATATTCCCACAATTATGGAGAATACGGTGCAATCCCCAAGCTCTTTCAGGACATTCAGGGTTTCATTCTCCTTCCTCCTAACAGAGTACCAGTGTCATGATTACGTTTGCCGGCAGGAAGGCTTGACAGAGATCATGCCTGGGCGAAATAAAAATAAAAAAGTAGCTATTCAGGTAACTAGTAAGGATAGGGAATGTAGGGAGGGGAATGTCAGTCCATAAATGAAGGCATGAAGGTGTTAAATGAGTGCAAGTGGGTGTGTTTTCTTGTCTAAATGGAAGTTAAGGGGCGCCTGGGTGGCTCAGTGGATTAAAGCCTCTGCCTTTGGCTCAGGTCATGATCCCAGGGTCCTGGGATTGAGCCCTGCATCCGGCTCTCTGCCTGCCCCTCTGTCTACTTGTGATCTGTCTGTCAAACAAACAAAATCTTTAAAAATAAATAAATGGAAGTTAAGAAATGTAAACTAAAGCTGATTTTGTTGAAACCAAAGCAGAATAAAAGAGCATGTGATGTCATATGTACATTCAGAGTTTTTATTTCAAAACAAAGAACCACAGTAACATTAATAATAGAAAATCCATTTGGAAATATTCACAATCTGGTCACCGAGAAATGGGAAAACTTCCACACAGCATTACTGCCAACCCACTGTTTTTTGAGTCTTCAGAAGCAGAGGGGCAGTTAAAGTCACCTGGTCAACCAAGCCCCATTCCATATAAGCTCTGTGAGTTTCTTTTCCATAGGCTGTGACCAGGGGTAACAGTGCGAACTGGTGACTAAAATACTGTCAAAGGCAAGGGTTTGGCTAAAGGGTCTGAAATATGTTAAGCACCAAGGAGAGAAGGGTGATCAAGCAACATATGAAAGAGGGAAGACAGAGTAAATCTCCATTTATAAAAATACTGGGAAACTAGATGATTTGTAGAGGTGTCCATGACCTGTGGCAAGCATACATCCCTCCCTCCATCTTGTCTGACTCTAAAATGCTCCACAGTTAGAGGTCTTCACTTTGTTTCTTACCCCCTTAAAAGAAAGGCTCCCTCTCTCCTCCCACTCCAAGAGGCCACATGTTCTGATCTCACACCTTCCTTTCCTACTGTCACTGTCTAGGTATAGAGGGAGGCAGAGGCCTCCACCCTCCATCTCAAGATTTAAGGAGTTCTCCCCCAACTGCCCAACAAGGAAAATTAGCCAGATGAGCCTGAACTCTGAAGTCTAGAAGAAAACTGTAGATGCAAATTCTACCCAGCAAAGGCAGTGTTATTTATATATATATATATAGATGAGTATGAACACCTTTTATTCAAAGGGGGGCTGTAGGAACAGAGGACACAAGTAACCAGTCATCTACTCCCACCCAGAGCAAAGTGACAGTGCACATACATTCATACTCTCTCAAGTGTGGGCTACACTGCACATTTACTCATACTACCCCAAATGTATGGTCCCCTAAGGGCACTTGCCGTCACACTATGCAAATATGGTAACAGAACAAGCATGTGACGACCCTAAAGCAGTAACATACTTCAACTAGGTAATAATCGTTCAGGAAAAATCCTCCCAGAGCTGAGGTTACAAGTTCCAAGTTAGTTTATGAACATTCTCCTCTGAATTCTTTTAAAGCTATGGCTTAAATATAATAAAAAATCAACAACTAAAATCTAAAGAACAAAATGGAGAAATACAGAACCTCTACCAAGAACCACTATTTTGGGCTTTTCATTTGGAAGGTTCTCCTACCAGGTGGGTGTTAGGAATACTTAAAACACCCCCCACCCCCACGAGTCTGCAACAAGGGGAAAAGTTTTGTCCAGTGAGGGGAGAAAGATTTCTAGAAATAACCTTCCCTTCTCTGGACTCCAACCAAAGTTAGAACCCACCCACCACCATTATAATGCCCATCTTAATAATAACCCTAGGTTTCAAGTAATACTACATATAATTTTAAACAAAGAAAGAAGTTCGAAAGGTAACCAGTAGCTTCTTAATACAGGCACATGACTTTTCTGAGAAATTAACATTTTATAGAGTTTCCACCTGAAGGTTAAGAGGCAATGTGCAGACTTTACACACCCCTTCACGTACCCTCTGAGAACACGTTACACTTCTCCCTGAATCTTCCCTTATTGCACCTCGACCTCTCTCTCCAGCATCGAATCTTCTACCCTATAACCTCTCCTCAAGAGCCTCCCTCTATCCTCAATTTCCTTATGTTTTCATTATTTGGTAAAATTATTTTACACTTAAAAAAATAAATATTTATGCAATAAAACCAGAAGATTAAATAAATAAACTCAAGTTAATTTGCTCTGCAGAGCTGTATGGAAGCAAGGAAGGTGCTCTTATTTAATCCCTTTCTGCCCTCCACACTCATGTACATCTGCTTCCTGAAAGTCTGGGGTCAGGGAAACTGCACCTCACTCTTACTCCCCTACTGGCCCTCGCAAGGCCCTATTAGAACCCAAGGGAGGAAGAGCTGGCAATGTTGTCATATGGCAAGCGGCCAGTTCCTCCTGAAATGAAGGTAGGTTCACTTGGTCTCTCCTCAACAGAAGAGAATGTCCAAGAAATGAAATGTTTCAAAAGCCACTGAAGATACTAGCTCCAGCACGGGGTTCCTCTGAGTGCTCATGGAGTGTGTGGGAAGAGAAAGGAATCAAGTAGCAGCATTCAGAAACAGTCCTGGGTTACAACCTGATGAGGTCTCTCCCTCATCTGGGGGAGAGGTGGCTTTTCCATGTTGGGAGGGAGGCGGGAAGGAGGCATGGCTTAGACGGTGGCAGTCTCCTTCACAGGCTGGATGCTGTTCATCTCCACGATGGGGCCCTTCTCAGCTCTGTTAGCCTCCCGTGCCTGCCCTTCGAAGGCTCGTGTGATTTCCTCAAAAGTCCTGCCACGGGTCTCAGGGACTTTGAAGAAGGTGAACACCAAGAAGATAATGAGGAAGCCAGTGAAGATGATAAAAACATAGGCTCCTAAATAGAACTAGTGAAAAGATACCGAAAAAACAGTGTCAGTGTAAATCCTGGTCATTGCGAAACCTCTCCTTACCGTACATTTCTAGGAGGCTTCGAGGCACAAGCCCTCCACATTTAACAAGAACACGGAGTCTTCTTTGTGTCTTTAAATGCCACTGCTCACTTACTGTATCTCTAATCCTGTGTCATTCCTTTTCCCATTCATTAAAGATCCCTATCTGCTCCCAAATACCTATTGAGTATTCCAGGACATTTTTAAAAAAAGGTTTTATTTATTTGTCAGAAAATGGAGAGAAGAGTAACAGACTGTCTGCACCGGCAGGGAGAGAACGGCAGGTAGAAAGAGGCGGCAGCTCCCCACTGACCAAGGAGCCTGATACAGGGTTAGATCCCAGCTCTGGGATTAGGGCCTGAGTTGAAGGCAGATGCTTAACTGACTGAGCCCCACCCAGGGGCCCTGGGACTTCTGATTATTTTAAAAATCCGGGTTTCAAAAAAAAAAATCTGGTTTCTGAAAGACTCACAGATATAGGAAATGCATTCTAGATGTCCACTGCAAGTACATTTATTTAAGGAATCAGCTCCAGGTCATTTTATAATAGGATCTCATTCATTCATTAATATCCTATGATTATTAATGAATCTTTAAGGTCATGAAGTCATTAATGCCAGCTAATTCAAACTGTGGATTTAAGTGTTGTTCTGGAATCCTTTGAGACAGATCATGATCACTGTATCTAGACAGAACTATTCCTGTAATCACCCCAGACCAGACCAGCGGACTTTTCAAATTTCCCAGTTCTGGGACACCTGACTGCCTCAGTTGGTAGAGTGCGCGACTGGATCCTGGGCTCATGAGTTCGAGCCCCAAGCTGGGTGCAGAGATTTTTTAAATTAAAATAAATAAGTGTCCAGTTTTGGGGCACCTGGCTGGCTCAGTCAGTAGAACACGTGACTCTTGATCTCCATGTCTTGAGTTTGAGCCCCATGATGGGAGGTAGAGTTCACTTTAAAAAACAGAGGTCCCCAGTTTCCCAGTTTTGCCCTCCTGCTTCAACCTTTTCTTTGCTACCATTCCTTCTTTTTCTATATGCCATTGAAAATAAGAAAATCTGGTTTACAACACTTGACATCTGGGGCACCTGGGTGGTTTAGTTGGTTGAGTGTCCCAACTCTATTTTTCACTCAGGTCCTGATCTCAGGGTCAGGAAATCAAGCCCTGGGTCAGGCACAATGCTTATTAGCACAGTGTCTGCTTGAGATTCTCTCCCTCTTCCTCTGTTCCTCCCCTTCCCCCAATCTCACTCTCTAAAATAAATACAATCTAGGGACACCTGGGTGGCTCGGTTGGTTAAGCGTCTGCCTTCAGTTCAGGTTATGATCCCAAGGTCCTGGGATCGAGTCCCACAGGGAGCCTGCTTCTCCCTCTGCCTGTTACTCTGACAAATAAAAAAATAGTATCTTAAAATAAATAAAATTTTAAAAATCAAAGCAGAACACCAAAACATGAAACACTCAGTATCTAATCCTCTGCGGTGTCAGTTGCCAGATTTTAAATGTGTTGGCTTTAGTGAGCTGATTTTGAGATGGGCTTGGTTGAGTTTGTTTGTAATTTACTTACTGCAGCTGAAGGGAAGAGTAGCCCAACGAGAAAGTTGGAGGTCCAGTTGGAACAACCAGCCACAGCCATCGCAGCTGGGCGGGGTCCTTGGCTGAAGAGTTCGGCCACGATAAACCAGGGAATGGGGCCCGGGCCAATTTCAAAGAAGGCCACAAAGACCAAGATAGCCCCGATACAAACAAAGCTCATCCAAGTATAGTCATCCTAATGAGGAAGGAACAAAGAAAGTTAGTAGTAGAGACAGCTCAGCCTGGATAGGATCTAGCCTCCTAGAGATGAGGACTGACTGATAATGAAAAGCTCCCTCTGTCCTGGGGTACAATGGAGTTATTTCACTTAAGAGTCAAAAGACTGCGTTTTTGAATCCTAGCCTTGTGCTCACACATGTTACTCTGCACTAAGATCATTTTGTCACCCATAAAATGGGAAAACTTACCTCAACATTACATGACGAATTAAATTATAAGCCTGTGTTATGTAGAATATATATATATAGAACTATAGCAGTTTCATTACCGATCTCTGATGATTCACTTTTTGTAAAACACGTGACTTTATGGATCTCCGACCTCATCTTCCCACCCGTTGTCAGAGTCACCTATAACCTTCTCTTCCCATCCCCTCCCTCTCCTTCACTCAAAGAGTACTCACCTTCAACAACAAGGAGATGGTCATAAAGATGGAACAAACAGCCATCCCTCCGAGGCCAATCATATGCAGAGTCCTCCTCCCTGCCCTTTCCACCAGAAACAGCTAAAAGAAAAATAGAATGTAAAATTTCTGCTTTCCCTTTCAGGAAAACACTGTTACCAACTACCTGAATCTGCCTTACCAATAGCAGGATACTTGTTATAGTCATACTTCCCTGTTTATTTACTTAAGATTTTATTTATTTATTTGAGAAAGAGAGAGGGAGAGAAACAGCATGAGACTGGAAAGGGAGAGGGAGAAGCAGGCTCTCTGCTGAGCCACATGCCCCATGCGGGACTCCATCCCAGGACTCCGGGATCATGACCTGAGCCAAAGGCAGTCACTTAGCCAACTGAGCCACGCAGGCACCCCCACACTTCCTGTTTTAGTTCTGGGTTTAAAGCATCCTACAGAGAATCCCTTTTACCCCTCCCTCTTTCTCACCTACTTCTTAATTGCTTGGAGTGAGTGAAGACTTATACCCATCATTCAACAGCTCTTCTTCCCCAAAGAAGAACGAGGTAACACAAAGGGTTATTGTTTAAATGATAGTAGGGAGGAGGGAGATGGCAGGACAAGAAACCCAGCTTTGAACTTGTATAGTAAGAACGCCCCTCTCCCCTGCCCCCAAACTATCACACCATCCAACTTACAGAGACAACAGTGAAGATGGTATTAACCACACCCGCGCCAATGGTGGCATAGATGGGCTCCTCAACACCTGCGTCCTTGAAGATTCCTGTTGAATAATAGAAGACCTGAGAGGAAACAAAAGATCCAACTGTGAAACCGCAGCTGTGCACAGCAGTTAAGAAAACCCTCTGAAAAATAAACTCCAAGTCCCAGGAGGTTAAGGAGTCCTTTCTGGGTTTTTCGGTTCACTCAGTCAGTGTCTTTTCTACAAAGAAATCGTCTTCTATATCTTATCTCTATTCTCTTCTTGGTTCTCAATTCTAGCTACTTGTTTCCATTTTCTTCTTCAATGTTTACTCCTCCTGCTCATTGAAGTCTCCTCCTTAACAACTATTGGTTAAGCTTTTTTAATTTGTTTTAAAGGCTTTTTTGTTTTTGTTTTTTTTTTAAATAACTTCTACACCCAACATGGCATTGGAACTCAAAAGCCCGAGATCAAAAGTTGCATGATCTTCCGACAAAGCCAGCCAGCAGCAAGTTCCTCAATTTAGCTTCTTCAACGGACAATTCCGCTAACCCTTGAACAGTGACCAGCACACAGATATCCTGACAGCGAAGCAACTGGGAGTAACCTCAGCCTGCTCATGAAAATAGAAACAGAACCTCGGCTGGGACCCCTAACCCTAGGTCCTTTCCAAGTGTTTGAGGAAATGACACCAGCTATCATTTTAATTTAACATGTACTTAGTATTAAGTAAGCTACAGTTTATACCATTGTTTATTATTTGCTGGTCAGCCTGCTGACATGTAGGGTTGCTACAGCTACCATAGTTAATAGAAATGTCCCAATACTGAACTCAGACCTCCAGGGAACAAGGGAACAGGATCTAGATCAGCTAAGGTTCAGTCCTTCAGGTCTGGGTCAGGAGTTTATGATTTCATCTGGAGTGTTTGCCCCCTATGCCCGTATTGTCATCAGACTTTTTGATGAATATGTGTGTTTACACTGGGACTTAGCTTCTCAAGAACTCTTCAAACACCTACAACCTTGGATAGAAACTATGTGTATTTGTTATTTTTTTAAAGATTTTATTTATTTATTTGACAAAGACACAGCAAAAAAGGGAACACTCCCCGTTCATGTTGTGTCAAATTAAAAAAAATAAATAAAAATCTTTTAAAAACAAGATTTTTTATTTTTAAGTAATCCCTACACCCAATGCCCCAAGATCAAGAGTCACACACTCTATCAAGTCAGCCAGACGCCCCCACAGTGATTTTTATTTTTTATTTATTTTTTATTAAGATTTTATTTATTTGACAGAGAGAAGAGATCACAAGTAGGCAGAGAGGCAGGCAGAGAGGGGGAAGCAGGCTCCCCGTTAAGCAGAGAGCCAGATGCAGGGCTCCATTCCAGGACCCTGAAATCATGACCTGAACTGAAGGCAGAGGCTTAACCCACTGAGCCACCCAGGCGCCCTGCCCACAGTGATTTTTAAAAATGACAAAATTTGAAACTGGGATCCATCAAATCATCGCAGAGGTGTTTTTAAAACTGTTTTTCCTCCCAGTTTCTGGTGTAACAGCCTCTAATCCTTCACGAAAAGCACTGCTATTTCAAATACAAGTAACATTCTTGTGTGTTAGGGAGAAAAGGCCAAAGACCAACTTGCTATTTTGAGTATCAAGTAAGTGTGTTTGCAAAATGCTTTGCTACAGAATGATCTAATCGTATTGATTGAAGAATGACGTGATGAGAAACCCTCTGGGCAGAATCAGAACAAGGCTGTGCTTCATATCCAAAAACTATCTGCGAATGGATAGAAGGTATGGGAGTATCCTCTTACCACCACTAGAACCCAAAAGCTAGGAAGGTAGGTAGTTGCAGAATTCAAGCTACCTGCCAAATGCCAGCTTCCATTTTGCTCCCCACTTTAAACTGAGTCACTATATTCAGAGAGAATATTAAGGTCAGCTCTAAGTTCCTAGTGTGCCCCCAGATCTCTTGAATTTATTTCCTCTTATTCCCCAGGGCTTTACAGTGATTTTTTTTTTTAAGACTGTAAAGTCCTGAAGAAAAGCCACAGCGTGTAAATTCTTGCATCTGCTTCAGTTGCATGGCCTGCCTTATCACTGATGACATCAGATAAGATTTATCAGAGTAAAAGACAACTAGAAATAAAGAATGAGTGGTCAGAAAAGAGGATTAATTAAAAGTAGGTAACTGTTTTAAAAAAGTTTGAAAGAGAACAATATTAACTACAAGTTCCAAGACTAAAGGTGATGAATTTTTTATTATTTATTTTCTTATTTCCCCACATGGAAAACATGTACTGCAGATATAATTTTAAAGAAATAAAAACGGGCGCCTGATTGGTGCCCTTGGTAAGCGCATGTGACTCTTGATCTTGGGGCTGTGAGTTCTAGCCCTAGGGTGGGTGTAGAGATTATGTAAATAAACTTAAAAAAAAAAAAAGGAAAAAAAAAAACAAGTCAAAACCTGGATAACCAACATTTTTGGAATGGCTGCTGTGTGGCAAGAATCGCGGGGGCTCTGTAGGTAGTAAGGAGGTGAGCAGCCACCCTCGCTTGGCCCCTCGGGCAAGTGGAAGCATGTGCGGGACAGCCAGGGACAGAGCAGCTACTCACAGCATTGATTCCAGACAGCTGCTGGGACAGCTGGAGCATGATGGAAATCATGATGGGCTGCTGGTAGCTGCTCGATCGGAAGAGCTCCAACACCGTGGGTTGCTTCTCTTGTGCCATCCTTGCGCTCTCATCTTTCATCTCCTGGATGTCCTGACTCACGTCCTGGGTGCCCCACAATCGCTGGAGGACTGGTCAAACAGACAAAGGATAAAGATAAGATGCCATCTTGACTTCATTTCCGCTGTAACTCAGCTGGGAAGGTGTCACACTGGAATGAGCCCCAGATAATGGCTCATCTATTAGCATCTGTGCCCTAACCCTAACCTGCTTCTCACTTCACTCTTTAAGGGGTGCAAAGTTTCTGACTCCAGAGCAATCAATCAGGAAAGTCTCCACTTGGGTCCAGAGGAGCAAGGAAAGGAGCGGACAAAACACAGATCCAATACCCTCATCCTAAAATAAACCACGACCCCAAAATTCCTACAGCGAAGGTGTGAAGGATACTCACTCTCCTTAGCACTGTCCTCTTCCCTTCTGTTGATGAGCAGAAATCTAGGACTCTCGGGGCAAAACGGAAGGGCTGCACTTTGCAGGACAGCTGGAATGATGGTGAAGCCCAAAAGCAGGGGCCAAAGGTCTTCCGTCCCCATGATGACTTTCAGACCAAAGATCTAGAAACCAGATAAAGATGATACTTTATAAGGCTCATACCTTAAATAACCTGCAAGTCAATAAAAAAAAATTTCAGGGCGCCTGCGTGGCTCAGTCAGTTACGTTATCTGCTAGTTGGTTCAGGCCATGATCCCAGGGTCATGGGATCGGTCCCGCATGGGAGTGGGTTAAGTGTGCTTCTCCCTCCACCTCTAGCCTTCCTCCCCCGCTCTTGTGAGCACACTCATGCTCGCTCTCTCCCTCTCAAAAACTGAATCTTAAAAAAGATGAACTTAAAAAATTTTCAGAAAATCATCCATTCTCTTACCAAAGGAAAAAATAAATTCTGTCTCTTCTTTCTCTATGCTGCCTGCTTCTTTAGCTATCTGTGAGCTGCGGTAATAGTAACACCTGAAACTTACATATGCCAGATTCCTGAGAGCTTTATCTATCTTAACTCATTTTATGAGCCAAGAAACTAACACGTATTAAGTAGGAGTTCTGGAGTACCTGAGCCACCAGGATGCCGATGACGATGCCCAGCTGGTTGAGAGTACCAAAAGCCCCCCGAAGGGCAGTCGGAGAGACCTCGCCAATGTACATGGGCACAAAACCTGTGCAGAGGCCGCAGAAGAGGCCAATAACTAAACGGCCCAGGATCAGCATTTCAACCGACTCGGCAATTTTGCAGAACCCCATAAGGCAGCCGCCAGCGACCGCCAGGAGGTTGACAATCAGCATTGAATTGCGCCTGAAAGGTTAACCGAAGACAAGAGAAGTCAGCAACATAGGCCAGGCGGGATCGTCTCTCTTTCCTTATCTCTCTACCCTTCTCCAGTCTGTTATCAGAACATTCTAGTTGAGATAAGATCAATGGTTCTTACACCTCTGCCCACTGAAAACTCACCCAGAGAACTTGTTTAAGATTGTTTTAATCCCCAGTGGCAGCCAGGATTCTAGCAAGCACAAAGGCCAGTAGTTCTCAAAGTTGCCCACAAACTAACCGCATTAGCTAGGAATCTGCAACAAATTAAAACTGCCCCACCCCACCCCAATTTACTAAATCATTAGGTCTGACTTTGGGACCGAGCCCAGCAACCTTGTTCCCAGAAGCCATCTGGGTGTTGAGTCTCGCTAAGGTCTGAGAACCACTGCCCTGGGCAATTCTGATACACCTGGTCCACAAACACACTCGAGCAATTTCTGGACCAGTGCTGCTCTTGTTATGCTTCTTACTCGATTTTGTTATAGCTGCTTAGGTGCCACCAACATACTAATGGAGACAGATTTTTGACAAGTTTTTCCATGCACAGAAAGCAGACCGCTTCAGCTCTCTGGATCTCGGCTAGTATATGGTGAGGCCATTTACAGTAAGTATTGACAGCCAGTATAAAATAATAAATTACTGCATCTATGTGTTAAGTGTGGGAGGCCAAACCACCAAAACAACTAGAGAAAGTCAGAAGGAAGAGCTTAACGCTGAAAATTACTGCGGACGCTTGAGAGACTTCAGGGACTCTGCCCTTGGGTGGCCTGTTGGAATTACCCGGGAGTTCTCAAACACTGGTACTTTTAAAAGCTCCCCGTGAGATCCTAAATGTTCAGCCAAAGGAGAGAACCTGCTAAGAGAAAAGTTTTATCCCTCATCCTCACTTTTACCTTTTACCTTTCTGTGCATTCCTTTCCTGGTTTCCCTACTTCCTCTATTAGGTTCTTTTGCTAATAATGATAGGAAAAAATCATTGAGTTATGGGAGGGCCACATTAAAATTTCAATGACTTTAGTAATCACATTGTGGCCTCAAAAATACAAATACAACAAACCCCAAGTGTTATCAAATAAAATGGACTGCTTTAAGTTTTTTCAGACGAATTCCATCTGTGTTTCCAGAACGTGTAATTAGCAAATGAAATGGTTTCTTCATCAATCATTACTGGAAGTGTTCCGCTAAGACATTTTACTAAGTCAGCAGAGAATGAGAAGATTCAATTTTCTTTTTGGGGGAAAAAATGTCAGTTATTTGGCCATTATCCACATTTGCCACAGGCCAAGGATTATAAAGTGTTTCCTCCCAATCCTGCTTTGTAAACACCTGCATGAAATCCCAAATTTTCTAAGAAAAGCAAACAACTTCTGACCTTTTAAATCAGGTAGGTTTCTGGGAAATTCACAGTGTACTTTATTAGAGAGTACTGAATTAGCTTCAGCTAAATTGCAAAGGCTAATCTCCTGATGGGCGGCAGAGCTGCAAGCAGTCCTACTCAGTGCCAGGGGCCTATCCTTTATTTGCCTCCATGGGAATCTGGGATGCTCACATTCAAAAGCATCATCACCTCCCCATCCTAATTCTCAATACCCGTTCTCAATGCAACCGGAAGAGCCCCCTTCCTTACCCAGTTTCTGGTCAGTACCTGCCAAAGCGGTTAACAAAGAGTCCAACGGAGAAGGAGCCAATCATACCACCAACGGAGAAGATGGCCACAGACAAGGACCAGAGGGAAGTGAGTAACACCTCAGTGGGAGGGTCTTCCAACCTCTCCTCCAAGGTGTAATTGATGAAGTCCTTTATGATCTGCCAATTAAAATGATTGGACAGATAGGTTGTTACGGCTGAATGAGGAGCAAATACTGGGGATCTTCCCCTCCCTAAAAAACCAGCATTACAATTACTGGTAGAGAATCCAGTAAATGGGCGGGGATGGAAGAGATCGAGAACATTTTAGAGGTTCATGGTAGCTCTGAAAAGAACAATTTTGAATTGTCCTGAAAATCCCAGTAGGGAGCAGCACGATGTTCACAGCGACTACCCCAGTCCTTCCCTAAGACCTTCCCATCCTCCTTGTAACTAAGCCCTGAGGGATAATAAAGGAAGTGTATCATGACAGGGTGAGAAGAGGAATGGATTACAGTCAAGGGTATGGGGAGCAACTGAGCTTCTTCCTTTGACTAAGGATTCAATTAGACTTCCCCACCAGTATTTTCTGCTTCTTCAGCCTTCACCAAGCTGGATACCAAGTTTGTCTGAAATTCTTCATTCTCGAAACCCTACTTAAAGGAACAATTTCCCTATTGCAAATTCAAACTCTGGTCGCTTGGCACTCACCATCTCAGGAGCATTGATGACTCCGGTGTTGTAGCCGAACTGGAAAGAGCCTATTGTAGCAATGGAGATGGCAAAGATCAGAGGCGCGGTGACCTGGGGTGGGGGGAAAAAGGTAAGAAACAGTCCTTAAAGCTTTCCGCTGATGATTGTCTCTTAGTAATTCAGGAGATCTATTAGGAGCACTTGGCCTAGGAGTGGTATGGAAAGAAAAAAAACTTAACGAAATTTAGGTAATGAATGGGGGAACACAAAAGCACAGGTTATACTTGAGAACTTCTCCGGAGATATAGACAACCATAAAAACTTGGGAAAAGTGGCAAGAAAAACTGGGAAGAAAGTTAAGAGGAACTGGGTTAACTGATTTCAAACTATTAAAAAAATTGCTCCATATAAAAACAAGCATAAAACTGCAGGAAGAGAGCAAGCCTTGGGATTCCTACAAACGGGATTCTTTTGGAAACAGCTATATCTAGTGCTGTCTGCTTCTGGACCCAAGATCCCACTGAAGCCCAGAGTGGTGGTGGTGCCTTCGCCACTGGGCTGTTCTTTTCACTCCGGATAATGGAATCTACAAAATCTGCCCGCGGTATCCTGATCCCATTTGAAATTCTTCCTGTTCACTTCGTTTAGTACTGCTACACCCACCCAGTAGGGGGAGAGCACAGGCTCACTCCCAAACTAAGAGACCTGAGATGGGCTGGGGAGGAAGGAGTCCTCTCTCACCTTGCTGGGAGTAATTCAAGCACGTGTTTATCTTAGAATCCCAACTCGATTTTTATGGCTGAGGACATCTTCTGCTGCGTTCCCCCCACCAAACCCTTCCTTACCTTAACCACCCCCTCTTTATGTTAGACAGAGTGGCCAGCCAGAAGTTTCAGTTCCCCAAGTTGACCTTGCACCCCAGACAGCCAGGCATTAAGTACCCAAGACGCCCTCGCACGCACACAGTTCTTTCTGCTTAATCCACTTCTCGTCAATACTGACCTCTTCCTTTCTGCTTTCCTTCATCATTTACTATTCTCGAGGACTTTTTTTTTTTTTTACCCCTTTTCTTATCTCCCCTTATTTTCGAGTAAGCTCACCTTGGCAACAGTGATTTTTCTCCCAGCACATATACTACATACGTAACACACAATAACACATTAATGTGCCGTACACTCACAATCACAACACCAATAAGGACAACTAGAATTCTCCCTCCTTAGTATCCATGGACTGAATAACAGAATAGATGGCTGGACACTTCACCCAAGCTGTCAAACGAATCCCAGGTCCTTTCAAGTTTAATGCTTCCAGAGGAATCTTCCTGCTGGCTCACTGAGACCCACACTTGTAATCAACACAGCCAAAGCATCCTGGAACACTCAACCATCTCACCCCCACATCCTTAGTATCATGTGATTATGTTAAAACCAAACCAAAGCAACAAAACCCCTGAGAAACACACAACTTCTCCAGGTGACTTTCCCTGCGACAGGAAGGTGAGTGGGACTGGGATTAAGTCCTTTAGACGCCGTGACATCCAAAGAGAACAGACAGAAGCACAGCATCACAGGCTGGAGAAGATATGAAAAGGCCTGAAGATGGCTAAATGGCTACATGACTCATAATAAAACAGAGCACAGCCATCTCCGTTAAAGCTGGCCTTTCTGAGTGTACCCCCAAAACAAGCAAAGATAACTGGTAATTGTATTAATCTTACCTTCTGGGTCCCCATGGTCTTAGTTTAATTCTTTTCCAATCTTCACCAAAGATCTAGGAGCGGGACCCCAGAGACACCTCTTCAAACCTCCAGAATGCCTCCAGCAGCAAGCTTTCCTCTCAAACACTAACGGCGATGCACGATCCCCCTCACTCTCGCCGTTACAGCGAGCCAGGGACGGATTTATAATCTCCGCAAAGGGTGGAGCCTGCAAGGAAGACAAGCCCCCCCCCCCCCCCCTATAGACCCCGTGACCTAGCGGAATTTTGTGACCTCAAACTCTGCCCCCGCCCTAGGCAAGGACTCCCTCCCTCCCCACCCGGTTTTAAAACCACAGCCGACACCCACCCCATGCCAGGGTTTTTTTTTTTTTTTTTTTTTAAGCTCGTCCTCCTTCCCTCTTCTAATAGCAGTGATAATCTCTTAGTTTCAAAGACAAAATGCTACCAGAAAAGCCTGAAGGGAGGGCAAATTCACTTCAATTTTTGCTCTCACATCTGCTGGGAATAAAGTCAATCTAAAGAGATGAAACCAAATGCTACTTATATAAGATAAAGTCGACTGGGTGCTATTGTCTGAGAGTTCAGGTTGTTTGAAGGAGTGTAAGCAGATAGATTCACCATGCTATGAATTTATCAGTTCCTTTTTGATTGTAGGCTGGGTCTACCATCTTAAAGGGGAAGAAAGGGCAGCCTGGAGAAGAAAAGCTAGCTAGGGAAGAACTGGGCCAGTTTTTGGCTCTCTTTGTCCTCTGATTAGCACAATCTCTCCCGGGAGGAAGAAAACCTGAGTATCTGGAAGACAGACCACCTCTCCTGGGTTGAAGGAACAACAGAATCAACTGCTTATGGGATACCATTCAAACTCCTTAAGATGGCATTTACCCTACCGCTTATTCTGAATAATACCCGTTCTGAGATGTGCCTCTAGTCTCAGGTTTATAGCATCTAGAGATGGAACGATGACCACATTCAGCTAAACAGGTGTTTGTTGTGTGCACACTGCACATCAGATACTCTCCAAGAGCTTGAGGATTCATCAGTATGTAGGACAAAAAAATGTCCTGGCTTTTAAGAAATTTATAACATTTCCCTTCTTATTCTGTTAGGAGTTAGTTGGGCAGCTAGGTAGTCAGGGTCAGGGTCCCCAACAAGAAAATATGGAGTCAGGGCAGTTCAAATGAAGTGACATCTTATTCTGCAGCTTGTACAGGACTACACTATTTTGCTTTGCAGCATTTGCAGAGATGACTTCTTGATTTTTTTAACTTACTCTTTTTTTTCCCATTTTATTTTATTTTATTTCTTTCCAGTGTTCCAAAATTCATTGTTTATGCACCACACCCAGTGCTCCACACAATACGTGCCCTCCTGCCCTCCATAATACCCACCACCAGGCTCACTCACTCCCCTACCCCCCTTCCCCTCCGAAACCCTCAGTTTGCTTCTCATAGTCCACAGTTTCTCATGCTTCATTCATCTCCCCCTCCGATTTTCCCCATCTCACTTCTCCTCTCCATCTCCCAATGTGCAAAACATCCTAAAATAAGACAATTAACCACAAAGCACTTGTTTCTAAAACAGGAAAGGGGCAGCGAAGACATAAGCCCCCAGACGTCTGCAAAAAGACCAACAGCATAGAGACAGTAACCTAACAGGTAGATACGTAACCAAAGCCCTAATCGGCACGACTCAGCACACCCTGATTGTTTAAGATAATTCCACAAAAGAGCTCACAAAACCCCCCAAATTTAGAAAGTCCAGGGGCACCCCACCCCAGGTTCCCCGCTCCCCAGAGCTTTATGTGCTCTTGCTCTTGCTTTCTACCCACGGGTCTTCGTCTTCGAAACAGTGTGACCAAGGACCTCAGGCACTAAGGCGACAGAAATCCTCTAATTCACTTCTACTTAACAAAATAAAAAAGGGACAAGCCCACCTGATTTTTACACAACTAGAGAGAATAATCAATAGCCTGTTGATTACAGACGTGAATTTCTTGAAAGAAGTGTGAGATAAGTATTTGATTACTCAGTCATACAAGAAAATTGAGCAAGATGAGTAGAAAAAACAAGGAAAATGTGAACAGAGGAAGAAGGATAATGAAAGGAGAGAGGGAAGAGGTCCCAGGGTGTGACTAAACAAAGAAAACAATTTAGTTCTGATTAAAGATTTGGGTGAGAGATAGTATCAAGGCTTTGAAGGGGTGGAGGGAGGGGGGACCGGGTGTGGGGGTGGGGGTGAAGGCTCTTGGGAGGGGTGGGTGGGGCGTGGGAATATCAATGGTCAATTTCCTAATGCCCGTTAATTTGTAGCCTAGCAACAACCTATGGGGAAGAGGGTGACCGAGGACAGAGCACAGTAATTGGACCCAATTTTCCTAGTTGGTAAACTGGTGTTAGTACATCTTTCTTTTAGGTTTTGGTTGAGGGCCTAGAATTCGAACTGATGCTACAGGACCTGAAACAAACCAGATTATGTTGTCTCTCTCTCTCTCTCTCTAAAAAAAAAAGAAAAGAAAAATCTAAATTGTTAGCTGAGAGAACCAAGTATAAGTGAAACGTGACATCCAAGAAAACCTTCCCTGAGGTCACACCTCCCCTCCCCCGCCTCATTCCTGTCCTTCCAGGAAACACTGAGCCTAGAGGCCCCTTTAGTTACCACAGCAACTGAATTTAGCAGCCAAAGGACAAAGAATATCCTGTATGGCAGTGAGGTCCGATAGAAATATAATCCAAGCTATTTATGTAATATAAAATTTGCTAGTAGCCACATTAAAAATTTTAAAAGAAACGAGAGAGGTTAATTTAAGTAACTATTTTATTTGACCCACTATAACCCAAATAATATCATTTTAGTATGACATCAGTATAACAATTATTACTAAGGTAGTTTACTACCCCCCCAACTATATCTTTGAAATTCAGTGTATATTTCACGTGTATAACACATCTCCATTTTAGACTCTTAAGTTTTCTAGTTAAATATGGCATCTATCAAAACAACAAAGCTGCGTTTGATGGGAAAATATTTTATTTATTTATTTATTTATTTATTTTTTTAATATTTTATTTATTCATTTGACAGAGAGCTAGAGAGAGAGCACAAGTAAGCGGAGCGGCAAGCAGAGAGAGAGAGAGAGAAGCAGGCTCTCCGCTGAGCAGGGAGCCCGACCTGGAGCTTGATCCCAGGACCCTGGAATCATGACCTAAGCTGAAGGCAGCCGCTTAACCAACTGAGCCACCCAGGCACCCCTATTTTTTTTTTTTAAGATTTTATTTATTTATTTGACAGACAGATCACAAGTAGGCAGAGAGGCAGGCAGAGAGAGGGGGAGGCAGGCTTCCTGTTGAGCAGAGAGCCTGATGCGGGGCTCGATCCCAGGACCCTGGGATCATGACCTGAGCTGAAGGCAGAGGCTTTGGACCCACTGAGCCACCCAGGCGCCCCTGATGGGAAAATATTTTAAATCACTCCGATATTAAATTAATAAAAATCAACAATTCAGTTTCTCAGTTGTACTAGTCACATGTAAGTACTCAGTAGGCCCAAGAGGCTCACAGCTGAACCTTGCAAGAGTAGAGTAAGAGGACGATGATGCTCTGTTTTCCTCTGGTCTTTTCTACGTTTTTCTTATCTTGGCTTTTATTTATTATTTGTGTCACAGTGTCATCCTTGGCTCTAAATCGTTTATCTTTTCTTCCTCCCTCTTCCTAAGCTTTGTATAATTAGTCTTTAATGTTTTGTAAGAGCAAACTGCACAGGTAAAAATACAAAGTCAGTCTGTGTTACCTCCTTCATTTGCTCAAAGCGAGCTCCAAGGTAATTCCAGAGCACAGTCTTTGCCCCAGTAATTATTTGCCCAATGGTTAACGACAGAATAAATGGAATTGTGAAGGCACAGAATTTATGTGTCCCAAATTAATCTGTGTAAAACAGCTACGGAGAAAGACAACACTGAAGGTTAAGTTTTAGATGTGTGAATTCTGTATAATATTTTCCTCTTGGTGAAAAAGCAGTGAGGGTGAAAGGGAGACAGATCTGAAATATATTTTGTCTGGCTAACTCAGTCTGAGAAAATTACCTTTAAAAAAGTTAAGCAAGTTAATAGGGACAGAGAGCATTCTTCTAGCATAATGTACTTTTAAAAGTTACAACTGGAATTCAACGGAATCTCAAGCATCTAAAAGCGTGCTGAGTGTATTAAGATAAATGCTTCTTGAGTAAGAGGGATCTAAGAAACTGCTGACCAGAAACCAGCTTAGCCCCAGAGACGCCCCAGTTAAGCAATCCTCCTCCTGGGCAACAGATAACAGTTGCTCAATGCAACTGTGTGTTGATGTTTTGGGGAGATCGGCTGGTTGATTGGGGTCTTCCATGCACTTAGAATCCCAGCTCCAATCAGTCAGGAGTTACAACTCTGGTGATTAATCTGGTGATTACGCTAGGTTCAGGTCAGCAAGGTAAATGTCCTAAAATGTATCTTGGGATCATTTGATTCCTGTGAGGTGTTCTTCCTTCTTTCCTTCTTTACTAAACGTAAGAAATGTGGCAATACATTTAAAAATGGAATAGATTGGGAAGAAATGTTATGAAATTCCCACCTAATAGTTTAATGTAGGTCTGCTAAGAAGAAAAGTAATGAATGAAAAATGCTTTGAAATCTCTTAAGTCCAAACACAGGTATCAGCAGACCACACATCTGAATCCTAGCTTCTTGCTGCTCTGCGGGAGGATGTCTGCTACTGTGATAACCGAGGAGGAAAACAAACAAATCAAAAAAATCCTTAAGTCAAGGAATCCAGGACTTTAAACACGGAGAGTTAAAGACAGAGAAAACCGCCTCTTTCATAGAACCGCGTACTGGCATTTCAAGGCGCCCCAAAAAAGCTAATGCCTAAAGATTGCCAGAGTTAATTCTATTCTTTGCTTGCATTTGTAATTTCCCCCTAAAGAAAAACTTTTTTTGCATGTTATTTACTAATCTTCCTCTAATAGGCTAGGTGTAGTCAAAATTCATTTTGAATGTGAAAACAACAGGGTAAAGAAAGAAAAAATTTGAGAAATGTTGATTTTCCTGTCTACACTGGGTTTCAGCGATTCGTCACTCCAGTTGATCCGGAAGCACCTAATCTGAGCTCTCAGACCCTTACCACTTTCTAAGGGGATTGCTCCTCCTCCAATTTCCCTCAAAAATCAATCTATCCTGTACCAGTGCTAGATGAATTGCACTAAATCAAAATCATTATCATATCATTCTCCTATTCAAATGTCTTCAGTGCTACAGAATAAAGTCTAGATCAGTGCTGTCCAAAAAAACATAATGCGAACTATATAAAAAATTTAAAATTTTCCAGTAGTCACATTTAAAAAGAGTGAAAAGAAATGAGTGCATTTCAATATTATATTTTATCTAACCTAATATATACCAAATATTGTAATTTCAACCTATAGATAATAAAGAAATTATTAATGAGATATTTCTCTCTTTTTTTTTGTACTAGATCTTAAAAATTCAATCTTTTTTATACTTACAGCACACCTTAATTGGGACACTAAATCTTCAACAATTAAGGTGAAATGATTAAATGATTGTCTGATCAAAACAATGAAGTTGTGTTTAACAAAAACACTTTATGGTACTTCTAATTTTTTTACACTGCTTCAATTTTTTTTGTTTCTGTCATTTTCTTTCTTTCTCTTTCCTCACTTTTTCTTTCTTTTCTTCCTTCCTTTTCTTTCTTTCTTTCTTTCCTTTCCTCCATCCCTCCTTCTTTCCCTCCCCTTCCTTCTTCCCTCTCTCTCTCTCCTTCCTTCTCTCTTCCTTCCTTCCTTTTTTCTTTCTTTCTTCTTTTTTATGTTATCTCTATGCCCAACATGGGACTCAAACTTAACACCCCAAGATCAAGAGTTGCATGCTCTAACGACTGAGCCAGCCAGGTGCCCCAACACTGCTTCAGTTTTTAAATAGAAACTCAATGAATTAAAACGGGATGCAGTTAATAAGTAAACTCCTCAGTCACACTAGTCACATTTTAGGTATATCTCTCCTTTGCCCAAGCCAAACTGAACCAACTGTCAGTGTTCAAACACAGTGCTCCAACAGCCCTATGTACCTCTTCATCTGTATCCTTTATTACAGCCTTTATAATAAACTCATAAATGTGAGGAAATGTTTCTTTGAGTTCTGTCAGTTCTGTTGAGTTCTGTTCTGCTCTAGCAAATTAATGAAATCCAAGAGGGGGTTGTTGGAACCTCTGATCTCCAGTAGTTGATAACCCGGGCTTGCCACTAGCGTCTGAAATGGAGGGAGAGGGAGGGAGTCTTGGGGGCTGGGCCCTTACCCTGTGACACCCGATGCTATCTCATGGTAGATAGAATTGGGTTGAAATGGGAGGGTATTCTGTTATCATGACTGAGAACTGAGGAATTGCTCCGTGGTGTGAAAAAACACACGCCGCAGGCTGCCATAACAATACACCACAGATGGCTTACACAACAGAAACTTATTTTCTTTTTTTTTTTAAGAGTTTATTTATTTATTTGACAGACAGAGATCACAAGTAGGCAGAGAGGCAGGCAGAGAGAGCGGAGGAAGCAGGCTCCCCGCTGAGCAGAGAGCCCGATGCAGGGCTCGATTCCATGACCCTGGGATCATGACCTGAGCCGAAGGCAGAGGCTTTAACCCACTGAGCCACCCAGGTGCCCCCAGAAACTTATTTTCTTAACAATTCTGGAGTCTGGGGTCCAAGATCAAGGTGTTGGCAGGTTTGGTCTCTCCTCAGGGTTTTCTCCTTGACTTGTACATGATCTTTTTCTCCGTGCGCCTGCATCTCTGGTGACTCTTGAATATCTACATTTCCTGTTCTTATAGGGACATCAGTAGGATTGGATTAGGGCCCATCTAAAGGCCTCATTTTGACTTAATCACTTCTTTAAAGGCCGTATCTCCTAATACAATCACATTCTGAGGTACTGGGGATTATGCCTTCCATATGAATTCTGGGGGAACACAAGTCAGCCCATCATACCATATCATTAAAGACTCACTCTTGGGGCACCTGGGTGGCTCAGTGGGTTAAGCCTCTGCCTTCGGCTTAGGTCACGATCTCAGGGTGCTGGAATCAAGCCCGGCATCTCACTCTCTGATCAACAGGAAGCCTGCTTCCCCCTCTCTGCCTGCCTCTCTGCCTACTTGTGATCTGTCAAATAAATAAATAAAATCTTTAAAAAAAAGAAAAAAGACTCACTCTTTTGTACTTTTTCATCTTGAATATCCTTTCCAACCGACTAACTCCTAGTCATATGTACAATAACCAGTTATCTTCTCCCCTTTGTGAAACATTCCCAGACAAACCTAAGATGGTATGGTTTCCTTTGGGCTACAACCTATCCCAAAATACCTATATTATAGGACTTACTATATCCCATAGCAATTATTTGTTAACATATTTGCTTACTTTTCTAAATTGTGAGTACTCTGAGGACGGACATTTTATAATGTCGACAGTGCCCAACAAATAGGTGAACAAAAAATGTTTGTTAAATTAGCTGAACAAAACATGTCCAAAGCCTATCCTTAGGGCTGTTGAATATCTAAACAATCTAGAACCGGATTAGTAATTTTTTAAAACGTTTATTTTTGTTTGCTTTTTTAAGATTTTGTTTATTTATTTGTCAGAGAGAGAACACAAGCAGGGGAAGCAGCAGGCAGAGGGAGAAGCAGGCTCCCCACTGAGCAAGGAGCCCCATGTGGGACTTGATCACAGGGCCGTGGGATCCCCACCCGAGCCCAAGGCAGACACTTAACCAACTGAGCCACCCAGGTGTCCCTTCTTTTTTTTTTTTTTTTTAAGTAATCTCTACACCCAACATGGGGCTCAAACTGACAACCTTGAGATCAAGAATCGTGTGTTCCATTGACGGAGCCAACCAGGCGCCTTCCTAATTAGTAAATTGTACAACATGATTATAGAAATGATTTGTTAATAAAGGTAGTGATTCACAGATGTCTGAAAAAATTTAGAGAATAAACCTTTAGAAAATAAACTTCTTTTAGGGATATACATGGATGTGGCTTGGTAACTTGATGAAGGTGATACAGTTTCCTTTATTTCCCAAGAACAAGTCCTTAATGTATTCAAAGATTACAAGTATACTAGCATTTCTGAAGTTTTATTTTTCATCAGTAAAACATACAACCAATTTAAAGAAATGTATAATCAGCCTTGTGTCTGTTTCATTGGCACCACTCATCTCTGAAGCTCTGCTTAATTGTCAGCTAAGCCCTTGGTTTGACATTAAAACAGAACAAAACAAAACACCTCTAGTACTAGTCTAGGCTATCATCAGTTAATTTACAAGCACATACTGTTTAGGACTTGTTATTCTTACTCTTTAATGCTATATGCTATACTCCTAATCTGTTCTTTTTTTAAGATTTTATTTATTTCAGAGAGACAGAGATAGTGACAGCAAAAGCAGGGAGGAGAGGGAGAAGCAGGCTCCCCAATGAGCAGGGAGCCCTATACTCCTAATCTAAATGGGCATCTTGAAATGGTCAATATCTTATCTGTTAGAACATTGAAGTTTATGTTTAGGTCTGTTTTCAGTTTCGAAGTGGACACTTTTGAAATGTGCTTAGCATAAACAAATCTATTACCATGCCATGTTATTGTATTACTTAAAAAATGCTTTGCTATTACTGGTTTACAAATTTATTCCCCCAAATACACTGTGAGCTTCCTAAAAACAGTGACTATGCCTTATTTGCCTCAATATTCTGAATATCTGATACACTGTAAGTTATAAACAAATGTTCGTTGAGAGAAGTGAAGAAATGAATGGTGACCAATTTATCAGGATTCAAACAGGACTGAACATAGTACTTTTTTTTTTTTAAGATTTTATTTTTGAGTAATCTCTATAACCAACGTGGGGCTCAAACTCAAAACCTCAAGATCAAGAGTCACAAGCTCTACTGATGAACCTGCCAGACACCCTTGAACATAGCTTTAATTGTATTTATATCCTGCCTGTCTCTAGAAAGATTTTTTTTTTTTAAATGGGGGGTACCGGGAAGAGGGAGAGAGAATCTTTTTTTTTTTTTTAAGATTTTATTTATTTATTTGTCAGAGAGAGAAAGAGAGAGAGAGCGAGAGAGCGAGCACAGGCAGACAGAGTGAGCACAGGCAGACAGAGTGGCAGGTAGAGGGAGAAGCAGGCTCCCCGCCGAGCAAGGAGCCCGATGTGGGACTCGATCCCAGGACGCTGGGATCATGACCCGAGCTGAAGGCAGCCGCTTAACCAACTGAGCCACCCAGGCATCCCAGGGAGAGAGAATCTTAAGCAGGTTCTCTGCCCAGCATGGAGCCCAACACAGGGATTGATCTCAGAATCCTGAGATTTATGACCTGAGCCAAAATCAAGAGTCTGACCCTTAACCTACTGAGCCACCCAAGCGCCCCTCTAAAAAGAACGTGTTAACAAAGAAAAGAATAGTGGCATGTATTTCATTTCATTTCATTTCATTTCATTTATTTCATTTCATTTCATTTCATTTCATTTCATTTCATTTCATTTCTTTGCTTTTTTTAAGTAGGCTCCATGCCAAGCATGGAGCCCAGTGTGGGGCTTGAACTCACAACCCTGAGGTCAAGACCTGAGCTGATATCAAGAGTAGAGGCTTAATTAACTGAGCTACCCAGGTGCCGCACTGGTCTGTATTTTTTTTTTCTCCCCTTCTTTTTTTTTTTTTTTTAAGATTTTATTTATTTATTTGACACAGAGAGATCACAAGTAGGCAGACAGGCAGGCAGAGAGAGAGAGGAGGAAGCAGGCTCCCTATTGAGCAGGGAGCCCGATGTGGGGCTCAATCCCAGGACCCTGGGATCACGACCTGAGCCAAAAGCAGAGGCTTTAACCCACTGAGCCACCCAGGCACCCCTCCCCTTCTTTAAAATTTTTTTTTTATTTATTGGGACACCTGGGTGGCTCAGTTGGTTAAACATCTTCCTCTGGCTCAGGTCAATGATCCCACAGTCCTGGGATTACATCCTGCCGTAGACTCCTTGCTCAGCAGAAACTGCTTCTCCCTATGCCTGCCGCTCCCCATGCTTGTGCATGCTCTCTCTCTCTCTGGCAAATAAATAAATACCATCTAGAAAACATTTATTTATTAATCCATCCTAGAGGGAGAGAGAGTACACGAGCTGGGGGGGACAGGCAGGGGGGGGAAGGGGAGGGATAAGCAGACTCCTTGCTGAGTACAGAGCCCAGCTGGAGGGCTCCACCTCACCACCCTGAGATCACTACCCAAGCAGAAGCCAAGAGTCGGATGCTCAAACAACCTAGCCACCCAGGCACCCCAGTGGTCTCTATTTCTTAAACAAAAATAATCATTTGATGGTTAATATTTAATATTATCTACCATTAGGATGACTAATTCCCTCTTAATTCACTCTGTAAGTTCATTACCCTAATACCAAAACCAGACAAAGACATTACAACTATAGACCAATATCTCTCATGAACATAGATGCAAAAGACCTTAAGAACATATTAGTAAATATAATACAACAATAAATAAAAATAATCATTATACATCATCACCAATTGGGATTTATTACAGGTATGCAAGGCCTGTTCAATATTTGAAAATCAATTAATGTAATCCATCATATTAGCAAGTTAAAAAAAAAACTCACACAGTTGTGTCAATAAATGAAAAATTTGACAAAAATCCAACACTTTTTCACGATTAAAAACTCTCAGTAAACTAGGAATATAAAGGAACTTTCTTGATAAAAAAACAAATCTAGAACTAACAACATACTGAAATAGTGGAAAAGCCAAAGCTTTCAAACTAAGATCAGGAACAAGGTAGAAATGTTCTCTCTCACTACTTCTTTTTGACATTAGCTAAAAGTACTAGCTAATATAATAAGACATGAAAAGGAAATAAAAAATAAAAGGTATACAGATTAGGAAGAAATAAAACTGTTTGAACATGACAGGATTGTCTATAAAAATAAAATCCAGAAGAACCGACAGAATTCCTGTAAGTAATAAATTATTATGGCAAGGTTGCAAGATACAAGGTTAATATGTAAAAGTCAATCATAGTTCTACATACCAGCAAAAAAGGTAGAACTTGACATTAAAAACACAATACCACTTATATTAACAACTGGAAACCAAAATATTTAGATATAAATCTAGCAAAATATGTACAAGAGCTGGGGCGCCTGGGTAGCTCAGTGGGTTAAGCCTCTGCCTTCGGCTCAGGTCATGCTCCCAGGGTCCTGGGATCGAGCCCCACATCGGGCTCTCTGCTCAGCAGGAAGCCTGCTTCTCTTCCTCTCTCTCTCTGCCTGCCTCTCTGCCTACTTGTGATCTCTGTCTGTTAAACAAATAAATAAAATCTTAAAAAAAATATGTACAAGAGCTACAGGAGAAAAATTATAAAATTCTGATGAACTAGGGGCGTCTGGGTGGCTCAGTGGGTTAAAGCCTCTGCCTTCGGCTCAGGTCATGATCTCAGGGTCCTGGGATCAAGCCCCGCAGCGGGCTCTCTGCTCAGCAGGGAGCCTGCTTCCTCCTTTCTCTCTCTCTTCCTGCCTCTCTGCCTACTTGTGATCTCTGTCTGTCAAATAAAAAAAAAAAATTCTGATGAACTAATTTAGATAGACCTAAATAAATGGAGAATTAGTCTATACTTATGGATAAGAAGACTCAATATTGTTAAGATGTTAGTCTTCCCAACTTGAAATATAGATTCAATGCAATCCGAATCAATGTCCCAGTAAGTTACTTTGTAGATATAAAAAAACTGATTCTAAAGTTTATATGAAGTGACATAAGACCCACAGTAGCCAACACAATACTGACGGACAACAACACATTTGTAGAACTGATATTACCTACCTGACTTTGAGACTTACCATAAAGTCTCAGTAATCAAGACATTGTGGTATTGATGAAAACAATAGACAAACAGATCAATGGAACAGAATCAAGAGCCCAGAAAGACCCACATGAATACAGCTGACTGCTTTTTTACAAAGAAACAAAGGCAACACAGTGGAGCAGAGATAATCTCCTTCTCAACGAATGGTGCTTGGACAACATGATGTCTGCATGCAGACAAAAAAAGAAAAAAAAAGAAAGTAAGAAAAAGAATCCAGTAACAGATCTTATACCTTTCACAAAAATTAACTCAAAATGGATTATAGATCTAAATGTGAAACACAAAGATAATAAACTCCCAGAAGATAACATTGAAGAAAAACTTAGATGACCTTGGGTATGGCAATGCCTTCTTTTTTTTTTTTTTTTTTTTTTTTTTTTGCAATGCCTTCTTTAGATAGAACACCAAAGGCACCACCCATGAAAAATATTTGGTAAGTTGGACTTTATTAAAATTAAAACTTCTGCTCTGGAAAAGACATTTTCAAGAGAATAAGAGGACAAACCATAGACTGGAAGAAAATATTTGCAAAAGACACATCTGATAAAGGGCTATTATCCAAAATATAGAAAGAGCAGTTAAAATTCAACAATAAAAGAAAAGACAAACTTGACTAAAAAATAGGCCAAGGACCTCAGGGGAGAAACATTGCCCCAAACAAGATATACAAATGGCAAATAAGCATATGAAAAGGCCCTCCACATTAAAGGTCACAAGAAAAAATGGAAATTAAAACATCCAAAACTGTTCTAAAAAAAAAAAAAATCTAAAAAAAGAAAAAGATGACCAATTTCCTATACAATCTTATCTTTAAAAAGCAGAGGCTGTGTTCATTTTATTTCTGTGTCTTCTCCTCCAACATCATTTCTATCACTTTCTCAATACCTTGGTACAGTAGACGTTTGATAAGTATTTAGGGGGGGAGTTAAATGGTTTCATTTTGGAGCCAGACAGTTTTCTATGGGAGAGCATATATTGACTGGACATAAACGCTTCACTCTTACTGGTAAACCAGAATGCCAATTAAAATATTATAATCTCTTTTCAGTTTCACTAGCACAACTTGCCTTTAACCCCTGCCTAATCAGTCAACTAGGCTTGTTCCTTGTTACCTCTTTAATGAAATCAAGTGATTAATTTCTCTTTTCAAGATGAAAAAAAGGAACCATTTATTTATTTATTTTAGAGAGATCCTGGTGGGGCAGGG
Source organism: Martes martes (assembly GCF_963455335.1). Lineage (NCBI taxonomy): Eukaryota > Metazoa > Chordata > Mammalia > Carnivora > Mustelidae > Martes > Martes martes. The sequence goes on along the minus strand of NC_137895.1, from coordinate 99,861,483 downwards.
GGTGAGTGGGATGGGATAAAGAGGCTTAAGCAGGCGGCATCCCCGGCATCGAGCCTGACTCAGGGCTCAATCTCACCACCCTGAAATCATGACCTGAAACTGAAACCAAGAGGCAGAGGCTCAACGGAGAGGACACCAAGGCACCCCTCAAATGATTAATTTCTATTGATCAATTAATCAGTTGATAAGAATGTCCCATGAAAAGAACAGTGAACACCATACCTCTAAACTTCTTTGAATATAAACTTGTATTTGGTACTCATTTCCTTTAAAACTTCACTTCACACTTTTAAGTTCACTTGGCAATTATTGGCAAGTTATTATTATTGGCAAGTAATTATTATTTTTTTGAATCAAGTATTTTTGAATACTCAGCAGAGATTAAGTTGATTTTACCATGCCAAGACATCATGTATATTATACTAATTGTTAATAATCAATAATAAGATTGATAAAGTATGCTCTAAACAGTATCTAGAGGGGTGCCTGGGTGGCTCAGTGGGTTAAAAGCCTCTGCCTTCGGCTCAGGTCTCGAACCCAGGGTCCTGGGATCCAGCCCCGCACAGCCTCTGCTCAGGAGGGAGCCTGCTTCGTCCTCTCTCTCTGCCTGCCTCTCTGCCTACCTGTGATCTCTGTCTGTCAAATATATAAATAAAATCTTAAAAAAAAACCAAAACAGTATCTAGATAGATAAGTAGGTCACTATAGTTGACAAAAGGAAAATCTGAAGAAAAAGGAAGAGCCAGGTTACTAAGAGAAGGAAGTGAGTATCTATGTCACAATTCAAATGAGAAAATACCACTACCTTATACAATAGCTGCCCACAAGTAGCCCCATACTCTCCCCTCCCCCATATGCCAACCTAATTCTGAAAGATAAGCAACACAGAAAAAAAAATATCTGGGTTTATATTTATTGACACTGTCTAGTGTTTTCTTAACTGGTCTTTCAGGATTAGGGAAGCAAGTGACACTCTCTTATTATAGAGCATCTCAGTGCTTCCCTGAAATGATCATCTACCCTGAAAGCTAGAGCTCCTTCTCCGACACCACCCCTCACTGATTACAGCTGCCTTGGGTGGGGCATAAACATCCTTCTCACTCATTATACACCCTTCTCAACACCCAGCAGAGACTTGGCTTCATTACATTATCTACTTCCTCCTATTAACACTAGGAAGAACAGGTAGGAGAGAGAGAATCATTACAGTCTAGTGTAATTGCCTAAGCAGAGGATTGGAAATCAAAAGAACAGAATCTGAGTTCCAGCTCTGGAACAGGAACTAGAATTGAGACATTTGGATAGGTCACTTAAATTTTCTACGTCTCAACTTCAGTATTTCAGTTGGAGGCCATAACACTCAGTTCATGGAATTACTGGGAGAAATGAGATAATGTAAAAAAAGGAAGGAATGAAGGAAGGAACAAAGGAAGGAAGGAAGGAAGGAAGGAAGGAAAGAAAGAAAGAAAGAAAGAAAGAAGAAAGAGAGAGAAAGAAAGAGAAAGGAAGGAAGGAAGGAAGGAAGGAAAAAAACAAACCCCATAAACTCTAAATTTAGGCCAGCAACATCATTGATTATTAAGATATTCACATCAAAGCTACAATGAGAAATCTCTTCACACCCATTATAATGGCTACTATCAAAAGCAACAACAGAAAATAACAAATGTTGGTGAGGATATGAAGAAATTGATACTCTTATATACTCTTGGTGCTACTGTTAAGGAGTACAATTGTCATGGAGAACAGTATGGTAGTTCTTCAAAAAAGTAAAAATAGAACTACCCTATGAGCCAGAAATCTCCCTTCTAGTTTTGATTTGAATGTCTTAATGATCAATGAGGTTGGGCACCATATGCTCATATGTTGTTGGCCATGTGTATCACATTTGGAGAAATTTCTGTTCAAATCCTTTGCCCATTTTTAATCAGGTTGAGTTATTTTGTTGTTGAGCTCTTTATATATTCTGGATATTAACCCCTTATCAGATACATGATTTCTTCCATTTCATAAGTTGTCTTTTCACATTGTTGATTGTATCCTTTGATGAACAAAAGTTTGTAAGGTTAATGTAGTCTCATTTGTCTGTTTTTGCTTTTGTTGCCTGTGCTTTGGTGTCAAATCTATGTTTCATTAGATTTAAGTCTCAAGATAACCCTCAGTGGCTCACGGCTCTGCCCTCGAGCCCCACTGAGGTGACAGTGTTGTCCCTTCAGTTGTGGGGGCCAGTCTGGCCCACTGAAACTGAGGAGGAGAAGGCCTTACCTTGAAGGGCCTTGTGCTCTGGGCCTGTGGTGGGAGTAGCAACCCTGCTAATCTCTGAATCAAATTTAGTGACAATCTTAACTTTTACTAAAAAATAGGAAATATTGATAGATCTATTGCCCCAACCTGTAGAATCCTAGCGGACTTAAGCCTTCCTTCATTTTGTTTTCCTGCATCAGGCTCCCTGTTCAGCAGGGAGTCTGCTTCTCCCTCTGGCCCTCTCCCCTCTGTGCTCTCTCTTTCAAATAAATAAATAAATATTTGTTAAAAAAAATGGTTAAGACAGTAAATCTTATGTTATGTGCTATAAACCACAATAAGAAAGTAAGAAAAAACTAATGGGATTTACTTTGCTACATTTTAGACTTTTTTAGTACTTGTCTTCCCTTTCTTCTTTCCAATTTCTCCTTTTTGGAAAGGGCATATCTGTCTTATGCCTGTCCCACTATTATATTTTGGAAGCACATAACTTGTTTGATTTCACAGGTTCATATCTGGAGAGAAATTCTGCCTTAGGATGAATGTATTTATGTTTTCAAAAAGGTATTTGCTTTTGAATAGAGAAGATGCTGGTGGAGAACAAGAGTGGAAACCCATTAGGATGCTACTGGGCCAGTGAGAAATGATAAGGACTTGAAGTTGGTAGGACTTGAAAGAGGGTGGTAGTAGTAGTAGCAGTAGTAGTAGTAGTAGTAGTAGTAGTAGTAGTAGTAGTAGTAGAAGCAGTAACTTGTTGGATTTGAAAGATATTTTCAAGATAGAGCCAACAAGGGGGTACCTCAGTGGCTCAGTTGGTTAAGCATATGGCTTTGGCTCAGGTCACGAGCCAGCAGTGGGCTCTGTGCTTGGCGGGGAGTCTGCTCCTCTCTGACCCTACTCCACTCATGCGCTCTCTCTTCCTCTCTCTCTTTCCTTCGTTCAAACAAACAAATAAATAAAAATCTTTAAAAAAAAAAAAAAAAAGGTAGAACCAACAGGGTTACCTGATAGTCTACATGTTGGGTATGCGAGAAGAAAAAAAAAGTAAAAAATGATCTTCAGGGTTTGGGCCTGATCAACTGGAGAACTGGGGTTGCCATTTATTCATTTAGGAAGGCAGAGGGGAGCATGTTTGAGGAGTCAAATCAAGAGTTTTGTTTTAGACATGTGAAGTCTGAGATATTGTGTGTGTTGTTGTTGTTTTTTTAAGATTTTATTTATTTGTCAAAGAGAGAGAGTACACATGAAGGGGGAGCCACAGGCAGAGGGAGAAGCAGGTTCCCCGCAGAGCCCGATGCGGGGCTTGATCCCAGAACCCCACGATCACAAGCCGAGCCAAAGGCAGACGTCTAACTGACTGAACCACGCAGGCATCCCTGAAGTCTGAGATATTGTTAACAATATCTAACAACAGGCCTAACAATAGGACCATCTCCTCCCCTCACCCTAAAATTCTGGGATTATAAAGACAAAAAAGATACGGTGTTTGTTTTTAAGGTCCCATGGAAGGGGATAGAGAGAAACATACAAACCAGTGTTTTACGGTTTTATTATTAATGTTATTATTAATAGACTTTATTTTAGGGAGAACAATTTTAAATTTACAGATAAACAGAGAAGAAAGTACATATGGTGATGTGTGGTGGCACAGCCAGTTAAGTGTCTGCCTTCAGTTCGGGTCACGATCCCGGGGACCTGGGATTGAGCCCTGCATTGGGCTCCCAGCTCAGTGGGGAGCCTGCTTCTCCCTCTGCCTCTGCCCCTCCCACCTCCCCGCTGCCCATGCTCTCTGTCTCTGTCTCTCAAATAAATAAATAAATACTTTGGAAAAAAAAAAAGTACATAGAGTTCCCATATACCATTGCAGCTTTCCTATTATTAACATTTTGCATGAGTGTAGTATATTTGTACAACTGATAAAACCTACACTGATGCATCAGAGTCATTCAAAGTCCACACTTTACATTAGGGTTCACTCGTGGGCTTGTAAATATTATGGGTTTGGGCAAATGTATAATGACATGTATTCATCATTACAGGATCGTAATGAATAATTTCACTGTCCTAAAAAACCTCTGTGCTCTGCCTATTCATCCATCCTCCCCTTGGCACCCCAACCCCTGGCAACCAGCGTTTTTATCGTTTCCATAGTTTTGACTTTTGCAGAATGCCGTACATAGGCATACCTCGGTGATATTGCAGGTTCGGTTCCAGACCACTGCAATAAAGCAAATATCATAATACATCAACTCAAATGAATCTTTTTGGTTTCCTAGTACACATTAAGTTAGTGTACACTATACTATAATGTATTAAATGTTCAATAGGGGTGCTTGGGTGACTCAGTCCATTAAGCGTTGGACTCTTGATTTTGGCTCAGGTCATGATTTCAGAGTCCAGGGATCAAGTCCCCTGTCCAGCTCCATGCTCAGCACGGAGTCTACTTGCGATTCTCTCCCTCTCCCTCTTTTTCCCTCACCGTACTTCCTCCCACTTGCACTCTCTTTCTAGAATAAATAAATCTTTAAATGTGCAATAACACTGTATCTAAAAAAATGTACATACCTTAATTTAAAAAAATATCACTTAAAAATGCTAACCAGGAGCACCTGGGTGGCTCAGTGGGTTAAAGCCTCTGCCTTCAGCTCAGGTCATGCTCCCAGGGTCCTGGGGTCGTGCCCTGCATCCGGCTCTCCGCTCAGCAGGGAGTCTGCTTCCTCCCTCTCTCTCTGCCTGCCTCTCTGCCTACTTGTGATCTCTGTCTGTCAAATAAATAAATGAAATCTTTAAAAAAAAATGCTAGCCATTGTCTGAGCTTTCAGTCAGTGGTAATCTTTTTGCTGGTGGAGGGTCTCACCTTGATGTTCATGGCTGATGACTGATGAGGGTGGTGGTTGCTAAAGACTGGGGTGGTTGTGGCAATTTCTTTCTTTCTATCTTTATTGCTTTCTTGGCTTTCTCTTTCTTTCATAAGCTCTAGGCCCAATATGGGGCTTGAACCCAAAGCCCCAGAACAAGAGTCACATGCTCTACCAACTCTGTCCCCATGGCAATCTCTTAAAAATAAGAAAACAGTGAAGTCCCCCCCACCCCTTGATTGACTCTTTCATATACAAACGATTTCTCTCTAGTGTGTGACACTAGATAGCATTTCACTCACAGTAGAACTTCTTTCAAAATTGGAGTCAATCCTCTCAATTATCAGCTAAGATTATGTAATATTCTTTTTTTTTAAGATTTTATTTTATTTGACACAGAGAGAGAGATCACAAGTAGGCAGAGAGGCAGGCAGAGAGAAAGGGGGAAGCAGGCTCCCCGCTGAGCAGAGAGCCGGATGCGGGGCTTGATCCCAGGACCCTGAGACCATGACCTGAGCTGAAGGCAGAGGATTAACCCACTGAGCCACCCAGGCGCCCCAGATTATGTAATATTCTAAGTCCTTTGTTGTCATTTTAACAGTCTTCACAGCTTCTTCAACAGGAGTAGATTCCATCTCAAGAAACCACTTTCTTTGCTCATCCATAAGCAGTTTGATCATGTGATTGGAGCAAGTCAGTCACATCTTCAGGCTCTGCTTGACTGTAGTTCTCTTGATGTTTCCACCCTATCTGCGGTTCCTTCTCCACTGAGATCTTGAACTTCTCAAAGTCATCAGTGAGAGCTGGAATCCCCTTCTTCCAAACTCCTGTTCATGTTCATACTGTGACCTCTTCCCATGAATCACAAATGTTCTTAATGGCATCTAAAATGGTGTATCCCTTCCAGAAGGTTTTTTGCCCAGACTCATCAGACAAATCACTATCTATGTTAGCTATAGCTGCATAAAATGTATTTCTTAAATAATAAAACTTGAAGTAGACTTATTCTTCGAGCCACAGGCTACAGAATGGATGGTGTATTAGCAGGCATGAAAACAGTGTGACTCTCAATGGGCATCTCCATCAGAACTCTTGGGTGACCATGTGCAGTGTCAATGAGCAGTCATATTTGAAAGGAATCTTTTCTCCTAAGCAGTAGGTCTCAACAGTGGGCTTAACGTACTCAGTAGACCATGTTGTAAACAGATGCACTGTCATCCAGGCTTTACTATTCTAAATTAGAGAGCACAGGCAGATTGCTGCTCTAAATTAGAGAGCACAGGCAGAGAAGACTCAGCATAACTCTTGAGGGCCCTAGGATTTTCAGATGGTGAATGAGCACTGGCTCCACCTACTCACCAGCTGCATTAGCCCCTAGAAGAGAGTCAGCCTATCCTCTGAAAATGTGAAGCCAGGCAGTGACTTCTCCTTTCCAGCTATGAAAGTCCTAGATGACACCTTCTTTCAATAGAAGGCTGTCTGCGTATATTGAATATCTGTCATTGAGTATGGCCACCTTCATTAATGATCTGAGCTAGATCTGGAAACTTCCTGTTGCTTCTCCATCAGCATTTGCTGGTTCACCTTGCACTTTGTTGTTATGGAGATGGCTTCTTTCCTTGAACCCCGTGAACCAACATCCATTAGCTTTAAACTTTTCTTCTGCAGCCTTCTTGCCTCTCAGCCTCCATAGAATTAAGGAGAGTTGTGGTCTTGCTCTGGATTAGGCTTTGGCTCAAGGGAATGTTGTAGCTGGTTTGATCTTTTATCCAGATCAATAAAACTTTTTCCATATCGGTAATAAGGCTGTTTCACTTTCTTTCTCTCTTTTCCTTTTTAAAAAAGATTTTATTGATTCATTTGGGAGAGAGAGTGAGTGAGTGCACAAGCAGGGGAGTGGGAGAGGGAGAAGCAGAGTCCCTGCTGAGCAGGAAACCCAGAGATGTAGGGCTCCATCCCAGGACCCTGGGATCACTGACCTGAGCTGAATACAGACACTGAACCATCTGAGCCACCCAGGCATCCCGTTTCACTTTCTTATCATTTCTGTTTTCACTGGAATAACATTTGCATTTCCTTCCAGAACTTTTCCTTTGTGCTCATAATTAGGCTGCCTGATGCAAGAAACCTGGCTTTCAGACTAGCTTGGTTTTCAACATGCCTTCACTAAACGTATTCATTTCTAGCTTTCAGTTTAACGTGAGGGACATATCACTCTTCCTTTCACTTGAACACTTAGAGGCCACTGCAAGATTTTTAAGTGGCCTAATTTCAATGTTGTTGGTCTCCTGGAAAAGGGATGTCCTAGGAGAGGGCAAGCGGAGTGAGTGGCGGGCTGGTAGAGCCATCAGAACACACACAACATTTATCAAGTTTGCCATCTGGTAAAGGTGTGGTTTGTGACACCTGAAAACAATTACATTAGTAATATCAATGGAGTGGGCAGCTGGGTGTCTCAGCTACCTAAGCGTCCAATTCTTCATTCTGGCTCAGGTCATGATCTCAGGGTCATGAGATCAAGCCCCACATCAGGCTCTGTGCCGGGTGTGGAGGTGTGGAGTCTGCTTAAGCTTCTCCCTCTCACTCTGCCCGGTCCCACCCCCACTTGTGCTCTCTCACTCTCTCTAAAATAACGATAGTAATAAAAAGAAAAAGAAGAGAAGAGAATAGTAACAGCAAAGATCACTGATCACTGATCACCATAACAATGAGTAAGTTTGAAATACTGTGAGAATTACTGAAGTGTGACACAGAGATACCACATGAGCCAATGGCTGCCAGTAGATTTGACTGACCCAGGAACGCTACAATTTGTTAAAAAAAAAAAAAAAAAAAGCAGTGTCCGTGAAGAGCAATAAAATAAAGTATGCCTGCAGTTGGAATCATATAGTTTGCAGCCTTTTCAGACTGACTTCTTTCACTTAGTGATATGCACTTAAAGTTCCTCTGTGTCTTTTCGTGGCTCGATAGCTCATTTCTTTTTCTTTTCTTTTCTTTTTAATAGCTCTTTTTTTTTTTTTAAAGCACTGTATAATATTCCATGGGACGTACCACATCTCCTTATCTATTTACCAACTGATGGACATCTTGGTTGCTTCCAAGTTTGGGCAATTGTGTATAAAGCCGCGATGAACATTCATGCACAGGTGTGTCTGTGGATGTCAATTTTCAATTCATTTGGGTAAATAACAAGGAATGTCACTGCTGGATCATAAACAACTCTTCTTAAATGTCAATCTCTAATCCATTGTCGATAGAGACCATAGACTCTTGCTTGCAAAAAGCACAAAGTTTGGGGCGCCTGGGTGGCTCAGTGGGTTAAAGCCTCTGCCTTTGGCTCAGGTCATGATCCCAGGGTCCTGGAATCGAGTTCCGAGATGGGCTCTCTGCTCGGCGGGGAGCCTGCTCCCCGCCCCCCGCCTCTGCCTGCCTCTCTGCCTACTTGTGATCTGTCTGTCAAATAAATAAAAAAATAAATCTAAAAAAAAAATCCGTTAAAAAAGCACAGAGCTTTCTTTAAGTTCCTCAAGTTTACTCTGGCAGTGCTCTAAGACCATAAATGTCCGTCATTCTCTTTGTGGCTATTAGTCTGACACTATCACCAGGATACCCCTGCCTGGCTCACTTACAGGAAGACAGTTACTGAATACCGATAACCAAACTGACTCATATCCACCCTTTCAAAAACTGTAAGCAAGTGCCAATCCGTGGATGACGGCGCACTACCACTACTGTTCAATACAATGTGTCTCAATTAAGAAGTTTCTGTTCTTTTAGTAGGGCACTTCCCCAACTTTGGTGACCCTCCTGCCCAAAACAAGCCAAGTCCTCAGAAAAAGAAAAAAAAAAAATCCATCAAGTTCTCTAGGAAAAGGCTGTTGAAGCTCTGGGGTGGTGTTTATTAACTTGGGGTTTGAAGACAGACTAGACAGCACACAAATGCCCTGAAAGTGAATGCAAATGTATTTCAGTGTACTATTCTGAGGGGCCACGGGGACCCCAGCTCTTATCACAGTCTCAGAAAAGAGCACAAGAGCCAGAAAACAGCCAAAGGAGCTGCCAAACCTTGGGTGTGGTAGGAAGGGATGGGGGGATGGGATCTGACCTCTCTTGGGTCATCAGTGGAATTACAGTCTGGAGACTGCAGGCATTGTCTGCTTTCAAGCTAGTTCTCCGCCCACTCTTAGAGAAGGTCTGAGCTCCAGGTGGCATCACAAAGAACCAGCCCTTTTCAAACCAGAGCCTAATTCCCTCCCAGCAGGAGGGGGGTTAAGAAGAAGCAGTCACAGAGCTGTTTATTATTTGGGGACTTTAGTGAGAAGTACAGCTGACCCTCATCACAGAACAAGCTGGAGGAGACTAAAAAACTTCTTAACTCATCCAAACGGCCACTGTGATATTTTAGGTTTTGCCTTTAGCAACTCAAAAAGGAAGAGGTGTGCAGCAGCGCCGGTAAAGCTCTCTGGAGCTAAACGGAGCCATATAGTCTCCTTATCAAAACTGTCCATACTATGTGCACTCAACAAATTCTATCCAGTGTCTAGTATGTGCTATACAGTCTCCTGGCCACTGTACATACAATCATTTGATGTCTCTGGTACAGGCTTCATTTGCAAGTGCACTGTAATCTTTCTGTATAGTGAAAAATCAGCTTCCCTAATTTACACATCTTTTTTTTTTTTAACAAACAGTCGAGGCCACCCGGCCTTCTTGTTTTCAGCCTCAAATTGAATTAGGAAGTCACTGGAATATTTGGATGAGGCGGGCCCAGAAACCCAAGAATCTCCTCTCTTCTGCGCTACCCAATACGTTAAGCCCCGCCTGCCTACATTTTTAGGCGGCTACGTCAGCCCTTGCAGACGTGCTTTGCAGACCGTCTGCCAAATCTAGGTGACTAGTCCCATCACTCAAGGCTGACTAAGGAGAGGTCCCTGTCCTTTTGTACTCTTCTCATCTCCCCTCCTCCCGCGGAATTTATTTTCACGCTGATACTACCCAGGGATGCAGGCAATATCTGTATCTCCCTTACTGTCCTGTTTTTCCTCCTCCTCTCTGGTTCTCCTCTGTTTTTTTTTTTAAAGGTTTTATTTATTTATTTGTCAGAGAGAGTGAGCACAGGCAGACAGAGAGGCAGGCAGAGGCAGAGGGAGAAGCAGGCTCCCCGCTGAGCAAGGAGCCCGATGCGGGACTCGATCCCAGAACCCCGGGACCACGACCCCAGCCGAAGGCATCTGCTTAACCAACTGAGCCACCCAGGCGTCCCGAGGTTCTCCTCTGTTTGACATGAATTTGTACGATCTCATGGGTGTGTAAAACCCTGAGTTCTTCTTGAATGACTGGATGCAGATTTACTGAATGAATATGTACCTATTTTATTTATTTATTTTTTTAAAAAGGTTTATTTATTTATTTATTTGACAGACAGAGATCACAAGTAGGCAGAGAAGCAGGCAGAGAGAGAGGGAGGAAGCAGGCTCCCTGCTGAGCGGAGAGCGGGATGCGGGGCACATCCCAGGACTCTGGGACCATGACCTGAGCCGAAGGCAGAGGCTTAACCCACTGAGCCACCCAGGCGTCCCATATGTACCTATTTTAAAAATGTGTGGAAGGAATGTGCATTTTGATTGTCTGTCCCTATAATCCTATACTGTTCGTGTTCAAATGTGGGAGAGTTACTCTGATTAAAACCGCAATCTAAATACCAGGTTCCAGGGGGGCTTTTTAATCCTATTTTATTCCAGTTACATGTAGATGGCTATTTTAAGATAATTGGAAATAAACAAGTTAGCACATATTTTTACAAAATTAAAGGAAAGGAGGCAGTCCATTAAATCTCATGCTCTTGACTTGTGGCCCTTAAAGGGCTTTTGGGCCTTAACTTGATACTCTGGCTCTCTCCCTCCTAATACTATTAATAAGCAACAACAGATAAACACACTGACAGCAAGAGTGAAGAAGAAAGACAAGTGGCCTGGAAAATCTACAATGGGATATGGGTCTGGATTAATTCATTTATTCATTCATACAGATCTACTGTGTTGTCAGGCCCAGTTTTGGATATTGGGGGTACTGTGGTGAAGATGATAGGAAAACTCCATTTTTCTCCTTGCAAGGAGCTTAAATTCAAGTGTATCGGGGTTACGCACATATTTTTATTTTTCATTTCTATGCTTTAAAATAGTATTTTCTTTCTTACTTTTTTTTTTTTAAGATTTTATTTGACAGAGGGAGATCACAAGTAAGCAGAGAGAGAGAGAGAGGGAAGCAGGCTCCCTGCTGAGCAGAGAGCCAGATGTGGGACTCGATCCCAGAACCCAGAGATCACGACCCGAGCCGAAGGCAGCGGCTTAACCCACTGAGCCACCCAGGTGCCCCTTTCTTACTTTTTTTAAAAAATATTTTATCCTGGGGGCACCTTAGTGGTTCAGTGGGTTAAGCCTATGCCTTTGGCTGGGGTCATGATCTCAGGGTCCTGGGATCAAGCCCTGCACTGGGCTCTCTGCTCAGCCGGGAGCCCGCTTCCCCCTCTCTCTCTGCCTGCCTCTCTGCCTACTTGTGATCTCTGTCTGTCAAATAAATAAATAAGATCTTTAAAAACATTTTTTTATTCTTTTAAAGATTTTATTTATTTCACAGATACAGATCACAAGTAGGCAGAGAGGCAGGCAGAGAGAGAGAGGAGGAAGCAGGCTCCCGGCTGAGCAGAGAGAACCCGATGTGGGGCTTGATCCCAGGACCCTGGAATCATGACCTGAGCCCAAGGCCAAGGCTTTAAAAAAATTTTATTCTGAAGTAATCTCTACACCCAACATGGGGCTTCAACCCACAACCCCAAGATCAAGAGTCCCATGCTCCACCAACTGAGCCAACCAGGTGCCCCTAAAAATTATTTTAAAGCAAGTGTAGCTGAGACCACAGATTATGGCGCCAGACATCCTGGGTTTGAATCCTAGCTCTGCTTGCCACTTACACTGTGTGATCTTGGGAAAGTCATTTAGCTTCACTGTGTTTCTATTTCCTCTTATGTAAAATGAAGGTAATAATAGAGTCTGCTTTGTAAGATTTGTTGTGAGGATTAAATTAAATCAGTTAGTATGTGTAAAGGACTTAGAACAGTTCCCAGTATTTATTGTCCTATAAGTGTTTGTCTAAAAAGAAAAAAGAAGGCAGACATATCTACTTAATTTCAAAGTTGAATATATGCTCAGAGATAACTTACTGTAGGTTTTGGGTTAAAGTCTAGATCCATGGGGTGCCTGGGTGGCTGAGTGGGTTAAGCATCTGACTTCAGCTGGGGTTATGATCTCAGGGTCCTGGGACTGAGTGCTGAGTTGGGATCCCCACTCAGCAGGGAGTCTGCTTTTCCCTCTGTGGCTTCCAGGCAGCTGTGTTTGCAGACACTCTCCCAACTAAATAAGTACAATCTTTTTTTTTTTTTTTGAAAACTCTAGATCCTCATTCTTTTTAAGAACCTAAAGACTTCCCAGAGATTCTCCAATTGCATGTGAGAAATTCAAGTAAATATTTTTTTAAAGATTTTATTTATTTATTTGACAGAGATCACAAGTAGGAGTGGGGTGCGGTGGAGAGGGGAGCAGGCTCCCCACTGAGCAGAGAGCCCGATGTGGGGCTCGATCCCAGGACCCTGAGATCATGACTGAGCAGAAGGCAGAGGCTTAACCCACTGAGCCCCTCAGGCACCCCCCCCCTTTTTTTTTAAAGATTTAATTTATTTATTTGACAGGGAAACAGCGTGAGAGAGAACACAAGCAGGGGGAGCGGCAGAGGGAGAAGCAGGCTTCTCGCTGACCAGGGAGCCCAATGAGGGCTGGGTCCCAGGACCCTGGGATCATGACCTGAGCTGAAGGCAGCCACCTAACGACTGAGCCACCCAGGTGCACTCCAGTAAATATTCTTCTCTGAAGCAACTGAAGCTGTATTTGTTGTTTTTTTTTGTTTTTTTTAAACATTTTATTTATTTATTCAACAGACAGAGATCACAAGCAGGCAGAGAGGCAGGCAGAGAGAGAGAAGAGGAAGCAGGCTCCCCACTGAGCAGAGAGCCCGATGTGGGGCTCGATCCCAGGACCCTGGGATCATGACCCGAGCCTAAGGCAGAGGCTTTAACCCACTGAGCCACCCAGGCGCCCCTGAAGCTATATTTGTTAAGTGCCAGGTTCTTATCATGTCACCTAATTTACAATCCACAACAGTACTTTAAATTTAGTATTACCGTTCCGATTTCCCATGAGAAGCCTGTAAGTAATCTGCTTAAGGAACAAAGGTTGGGGCAGAACTAGTTGTCCAAATGTACGTCTATGCGATATTGCTGTATATTCCAAGAAAGATACAGTCAATGTCGGTTTAGAAAAAGTATCTGGGATAGCCAGGGTTTCCCCATCCCCACCCCCACCTCTTTCCTCCTGGAAATGGAGCTCTTTTTTTGCTCCCTTCTTAAGCCACTGGTCATAAACAGGAAGCATGGTTGTGGAGCAATAATGTGGAGGCTGATGATTCGTGGCCATTCACAAGTTGTGGGAAAGGGAGTCATCCTGCCCTACTGCATCAGTGAAGACCCTTATTTCAGACTTTGGTGAGAAGATCCTCACAGGTGGAGGGGAGATGAGGAGAGCAGGCAAGGAGGCTACTCGAGGGAAAGAAAGTTCTGACTCCTCTCAGCGTTGTCTCTGCCAGCAAAACACACCAAAGGGGAAAAAGGTGCACTTAACTTCAGGAATAATGGATTTGGAGAGCCTGTTTTTGTACCATCCATAAAGTAAGAATAGTTTTTACATTTTTAAATGGTTGAGAACAAATGTAAGAAAATAGTATTTTGTGACTTGTAAAAATTATATGAAATTCTGGGGCGCCTGACTGACTCAGTCAGTGGAGCCTGGGACTCTTGATCTCAGGGTTGTGAGTTCAAGCTTCTCCCTCTCCCTCTGCTGCTGCTCCCCCTCCTTGTGTGGGCACTTGCGCTCTCCTCCCCCTCACCCCGTCAAATAAATAAAATCTTAAAAAAAAAGAGAAGTGGCTAATGAAAGATGGGTTGGTGGCTAATCTGCAAGTCCAGTCTCCCTGTCTTTCTTAGCTCCACGGTCATTTTCTGTGACTCCCAAAAGGTAGCAGACACATTGCATGTTTGTTAAAGACTGATTTATGTATGTATATATGTATGTATGTATGTATGTATGTATGTATGTATATGTCAGAGAGCGAGAGAGCACAAGCAGGGGGAAGCAGGCAGAAGGAGAAGTAGGCTCCTCGTTGAGCCTACTTGATCCCAGAACCCTGGGATTACGACCTGAGCCAAAGGCAGACGCTTAACCAACTAAGACACCCAGGTGTCCTGATACATTGCATATTGTATAACTGCTGAAGATGGTGCAGGCAAGAGGGCCATAGGGATGGCTGAAATGTACACTAATGCACTGAGAGTTAGACTGTTGCTGGGGATTTCCCATTTTTCCAGTGAAGTGCAAGTGGCAAAAGCTGGGGATGGAAACTGGAGCCAAAATGTTACCACCCATGCCCATTTACCTAATGAAGTGATGGGGTGTGGAGAATAGCAGAGGAATGAGCACTTTAGTGGAATTAGGTCTCTGAATGAATCATGATAAATAGAATACATTGTTAAATACAGATCATTAATTTGTTGGTCCTACACTTACTGGATGCTGTCACTGCTAGATGCGGAGTCATATTTTTATTTTTTATTTTTTTTAAGGATTTTATTTATTTATTTGAGAGAGTGAGCAAGAGAGAGCACAAGAGGGGAGAGAGGGGCTGGGAGCAGCAGAGGGAGAGGGAGAAGCAGACTCCTCACTGAGCTGGGAGCCTGATGCAGGACTCAATCCTGGGAACCCAGGCTCATGACCTGAGCCGAAGGCAAACACCTAACCAACTGAGCACCCCAGGGGCCCCGCTGAGTCATATTTTTAAATATATTATGGGAGACTGTTATTTAAAAAAAAAAAAAAAGGAAAACTACTAATTTTTGAAGCCCTGCATAATTCTGTAACATAAATGACTCTTCTTCTTCTTCTTCTTTTTTTTAAAGATTTGTTATTTATTTATTTGACAGACAGAGATCACAAGTAGGCAGAGAGGAAGGCAGAGAGAGAGGAGGAAGCAGGCTCCCTGTGGAGCAGAGAGCCCGATGTGGGCTCGATCCCAGGACCCTGGGATCATGACCTGAGCTGAAGGCAGAGGCTTTAACCCACTGAGCCACTCAGGCGCCCATAAATGACTCTTCTTATTTATTTCTCTGCAAATTGTGATTTTAATGTGGCACAGTTGGTGCGTTTAAAGTAGAACATAACTGAATTTTCTAATGATTGACTTTCTGCAATATGACAGGTACAGTTTTGAAGACACATATATGCTGAATACATCTACCCAAAGTTGTAAAAATTGACATTAACTGATGCGAAGGGATACTACCAAGTGTATAACTAAAAATAATATACAAATAGAATGTCATGATACATAACTCGCCTCGTTTTTAAAACACGGTGCTTATTTTTCTCCATAGTACAAGAAGAGAAAGAAAGATACACACCAACAGGGGAATTTACACCTCATCAGTAAGGGAACCGAGGAAAAAAAAGGGGAGTTCTTGATTTGACTTTTCCCCCTTTACTGGTTGCTACTAGTTCTCCTCTCAGGCACTCTCTTCGGCCATGATGAGCAGTGTGCAAACACATTTGCCTGTGAATGGTAGGAAAGATTCTTCCTGTATCTATCTATCTATCTTTCTTTCTTTTTTTTTTTTTTTTTTAAGATTTTACTTATTTATTTGACAGAGAGAGAGAGAGATCACAAGTAGGCAGAGAGGCAGGCAGAGAGAGAGGGCGAAGCAGGCTCCCCGCTGAGCAGAGAGCCCGATGCGGGGCTCCATCCCAGGACCCTGGGATCATGACCTGAACCAGAGGCTTTAACCCACTGAGTCACCCAGGCGCCCCTAGATTTTATTTATTTGTTTGACAGGGAGAGAGAGATCACAAGGAAGCAGAGAGGCAGGCAGAGAGAGAGGGGGAAGCAGGCTCCTTGCTGAGCAGAGAGACTATGTGGGGCTCGATCCCAAGACCCTGAGATCCTGACCTGAGCTGAAGGCAGAGGCTTAACCCACTGAGCCACCCAGGCGCCCCTCTTTCTGTATCTTTCAAGGTCTTGCAGCTGGACTAAGAATTAAATTTACATGAAATAGGTATGGGGCAACCTGGGTGGCTCAGTTAGTTAAGCATCCGCCTTCAGCTCAGGTCATAATCCCAGGGTCCTGGGATCAAGTCCCAAATAGAGCTCCCTGCTCAGCCTGCTGCTCCCCTTGCTTGTGCACTCTCTCTTTGGCAAATAAATAGATAGAAATTTTTATAAATTTTACATAAGACAGATTAACAGGGGCGCCTGGGTGGCCCAGTGGATTAAGCCTCTGTTTTTGGCTCAGGTTATGGTCTCAGGGTCCAGCCTGCTTCCCCCTCTCCCTCTGCCTGCCTCTCTGCCTACTTGTGATCTCTCTCTCTCTGTCAAATAAATAAACGAAATCTCAAAAAAAAAAAAAAAATAGATTAACAGGACAAAACAACCCCCAAAGTTTTATTATGTGCACAAAGAGGCCCAATAATGAAGTTGAGAATTAAAGAAATAACCAAGGTAGGGAGCTTTTATCCTGTTTAGACAGAGACAATAGGTCTGAGGAATTGACAATACAAAGAAAACTTAACTTTGGGAGCTTCAATCACTTAGGAATTTTAAGCAGAATTTGGGCTAGGGTGGTAAACTAGCACAAAGTAACAAAGGTTATTTCTACAGCCTTCTGGGCTTTACATTTCCTATCTCTGGTGATAAGGATGTCTCCTCACCTCCTGGTACAGGGAGGCTACCTTTCACAGGGGAGATTTATTTTCTGCTTGCAGGGGACAGAGGAATGTCAGTGTTCTTATTGCACAGGCTGTCTCTTAAGTAACTTTTTAAAAAAAGATTTATTTGAGAGAGAGAACACATGTGCACATGCACAGGAGCAGGGGGAAGGGCAGAGGGAAATGGTAAAGGGCAGAGAAGCAGACTCCCCACTGAGCGGGGGCCCTGTGCTGGGCAGGGTGGGGGACTCTATCCCAGGATCCTGAGATCACCACCAATGGGAAACCCAGTTGTAGAGGCTTAACCAACTGGGACACCCAGGTGCCCCTCCTAAGTAACTTTTATTTAGGGGCATCTGGGTGGCTCAGATGGCTAAGAGACTGCCTTTCGCTCAGGTCATGATCCTGGGGTCCTAGGATGGAACCCCACATTGGGCTCCCAGCTCAGTAGGGAGTCTGCTTCTCCCTCTCTCCCTATCCCTCTGTCTCAAATGAATAAATAAAATCTTTTAAAAAACACCCTAACTTTTATTTAAATTGATCAGTATCCCAAAGTGGCACCTTTGGGGGCAGCCTGCCCTTGGCCCCTACACCTGGAACAAGCCTTTCCTCCATTTCCCTATACAAGTTCATTCTCTTCTTTGACGCCTCCATCCTTACTGCTGTTCCACTCCCAACCTTGCCACACGTTGCTCTGCATCCTGATAATTCAAAATCGTTGCTTTTCTGTCTCTTCTCTACCAGCTCAGTCCACCTCTTCCCTAATTGCGCTGCCTCCCTCCTTCTCACACATTCTGCTACCCAGTTTGCACGTCCCCTCTTTCCCCAGCCTTGCACTCTGCTCAGTCTTTTTCTCCGAAGCTCTCCATTCCCCTTCCCACTTTCGTTCTTTTCAGCGCAGACCCTCGAGGCCAAAACTGGCCCAGGAGCAGGCACGGAGAAAAAGACGGCGTGCTGGGGACTCTGTGGGGCTCTGCCCCTCCGCCGGGACTCCCAGTCAGGGGAGGGGGGAGGAGGGGAGGACAGGATGCCTGCGCGCCCCGGGCGCCGTGCCACCCCGCACGTCCCGGCGGTGACGGGAAGGTGACGCTGAGCTCTGAGCCGGCCACCCGGCCACCCCGCGCGCCCGCCCTTCCGCTCCGCAGCCGAGAGGCTTGCAGGAACCGCCACCCCATTGGCCAGAGAAAGTTAAAATTTCCAGGAACCAGAGGCATCTCTAGAGAGATGTAAAAGGCTATACAAAGGTTTTACCTCAAGGGCAGATGTTTTTGTTCTGCACAACTAATCCCCAGACATCACTTTTAGCATGGCTCATTCACGTCAGTCTGCAAGCCCCCTACTCCTCCATTTTGCCCCGACAACATGCCTGTGTGCTCTCCGGTCGGGTCTGGTCTTTCCTTTTTTCTTCTGCTATTTTCTCACCTCTTATCCCCTCCCTCTTCTCTTTTCTTTGCACGTGCACATTTCACATGTCACCTTGCCCTGGATCTTGACAAAATCTTCTTTATGCCCCTGTGGCACCTTGATTCTGTTTTTAAAAGTCAATTTCATGTATAAGATAGATACAATGCATACATTTTAGGTGCACAGTCACGACTTCTGACAGAGCCACACACCCAGGCAAACACTGCAGCCTTGTAGATGTTCATCTCACAAAGTTCCCGGGAAACCCTGATCCTTGGCTGCAGTTACCCCGTCCTTCTTCAGTGGCACCTTATATTTATATTTGTATTTATTAAGTACCTTCTATGAAACAAACACTGATGTTGCAGAAATAAATAAGAAACTAGCACAGCACAGTTTAAAAGGGGTAGCACATGCAATGCGACTGTATATATTTCTGATAATCTCTCCTTTTTAGACCCCCTGACATCTTGGTCACCTGACTAAACCTTCCTGAGAAAGACATGATTTCTCTTTTCCTCAGTTTTCTTTTTTACCTAAGGAAGGCTGAGGGTGAATGCAACACACCAGACACAGAATCGTGGCTGAGTAGAAAGCAGGGTGAGAACCTACAACACTGGGGAGAATTCCCCAAGGGGTGAGAAGGGGGCATACCCTAGAGGTAGTGGGAATATCCCAGGCACTGTTTGGAAATACAGCGCTGTTTGGAAATACTGGAAGACTCCTTGGCAGGGGGACCAGAAGTGAATCCCTGGAATGGACTCATAAAAGAAAATATGAGCACGGACAACTGAGTTTAAATTTTTTTTTTTTTTTTTTTTTTAAGATTTTATTTATTTATTTGACAGATAGAGAGATCACAAGTAGGCAGAGAGGCAGGCAGAGAGAGAAGGGGAAGCAGGCTCCCCGCTGAGCAGAGAGCCCGATGCGGGGCTCGATCCCAGGACCCTGAGATCATGACCTGAGCCGAAGGCAGCGGCTTAATCCACTGAGCCACCCAGGCGCCCCCGGACAACTGAGTTTAATGACTCAGAAATGATGGCAAAGTAGGTCACTAACAAGACATAAAGAAAATGTGAAGGCCACCCCCCCAAAGGATATGATGTATGGGGGTGTGTGTGAAAAATCAATCTAAAAAAAGCAGGCTTATGAGCACCAAGATAAAAAATAAGAAAAAGAACAAATAAAAACAAAGACTTGTCGCAATGCTGATGTAAACCTGGTCCTCTTCCTTACCAGTGACACAGGGTTTCCACTTCCCTTTACTGTCACATATTACTCAAGTCTAGAAACCAAGACAGCAGAATGAGGGGATGACTTCTAGATCTACATATGAGATGTTCAAGTCACAAAACCAAGCCTGTTTGATAGAAACATTTGTTAGAAACATTTCAACAAAAGGAATGTGTCTTCTAGTGGGCTCGGGATTTAGGGTGAGTTCTTTCTTTATGCCTTTTTTTCTTTTTGCTATATAATAAAGCAGGTAAAAATGCACGAAGGTGAAGACCTACATCTATATTGACCTATTTAATCACTACCCAGATCAAGATATAGCTTCTAGAACACTTCTACCTCCCCAGGAAGTTTCCTCATGTCTATTCCAGTATATAGCTTCCCTTCCCAGAGGTAACCACAATACTCCTATCATCATCTATGAATTTTGTTGTGCTTGCTCTCTATATAAATGGAGTAATATAGTATGTACTCTTTTGTGCTAGGATTTTTTTTTTTCACTCAACATAGTCTGTTTTATATAGTGTGTATCAGGAGTTCATTCCTTGCTATTGCTGAGTAGTATTCCATTTGTGGATATGCCAATGTTTATCCATTCTTCTTTTGATGAACACATTACTGTTTCTGGTTTTGAGCTATCGTAAACATTCTTGGCATTTGCCATATGTATGAATTCTTTTCTCTTGCTTATATACTTAGGAACAGGATTGCTGGGTTGCTATTTTTTGTCAATAAGTAATCAATTCTAAATAAAAACAAGTGATGGGGCGCCTGGGTGGCTCAGTCATTAAGCATCTGCCTTCAGCGCAGGTCATGATCCCAGGGTCCTGGGGATCGAGCCCCACATCGGGCTCTCTGCCCAGCGGGGAGTCTGCTTCTCCCACTCCCCCTGCTTGTGTCTTCTCTATCAAATAAAAAAATTAGTAAATCCTTTAAAAAAGTGAGCTACATCTGTGACTTAATATGCGTATGGTATTTTAATGAAAAATTTTATACACATTGCTTCAATTGATCATCAAAACATTTTTGTGAAGTGGAATAGGTAATACCATCTCCATTTTACAGGTACAGAAACTGAAATGTGAACAATTTAAATGTCCCATTTAAAGTCATAAAATTAACACATTATGATTTAGGACTAGACACCATATTTTCTGATTCTTAGTCAAATTCATTTTTCTTTTTCATTCCTCTTATTTCACTGGCCTCATGTGAATGGAGAGGTCACCCAAATGCCCACTCTGCCCTGGACTACCCCAGTTTTAGCCCCGAAAGGGCCTGGGCACATGGGGATGGTTGGTTACTCTATAGGACAAAGAAAGTTGTCAAGTGGGTATCGCAGCTTGTAAAGGAAAACACAAAACCTGTCTGAGTCAGCTCATTTGTGCTCTTTCATTCCCAAAGAAAAGATATTTTTAATCCAAGAGTAATGCAATACCCACACATTTACGTGCTATGTATGTCAACTGTATTCCTTGACTTTGGAAATCGTCTAGACTAGGACTACTCAAATGTGGTCCAAGGGATCAGCAGCATCATCTCCAGCGAACATCTTAGAAATACAGATTTAGGGGCGCTTGGGTGGCTCAGTGGGTTAAAGCCTCTGCCTTCAGCTCAGGTCATGGTCCCGGGGTACTGGGATCAAGCCCCGCATCCAGCTCTCTGCTCAGCTAGGAGCCTGCTTCCCCCACCCCCTCTCTCTGCCTGCCTCTCTGCCTACTTGTGATCTCTGCCTGTCAAATGAATAAATAAAATCTTAAACAAAAAAAAATACAGATTCATACCCCTTCTACCACCCCTCCCCCAACCCTAGGACTATCTCAGTCTCTAAGGGTAGGGCTCAGGAATTTGTGTTTAACAAGCTCTCCAGGTTAAGGTCAAGGGAAGCTGTGGGAAAAGGGAGCTTAAAAGTTAGAGAAGCACCGATCTTTCCTTTATTTATTTATTTTTTTAAAAAAGATTTTATTTATTTATTTGACAGGCAGAGAGAGAGGAGGAAGCAGGCTCCCTGTTGAGCAGAGAGCCCGATGCGGGACTCGATCCCAGGACCCGATCCCAGGACCCTGGGATCATGACCCGAGCTGAAAGCAGAGGCTTTAACCCACTGAGCCACCCAGGTTCCCTTTCCTTTGAAGATATACAGATACCTACTTGGGTTTTATTTTTTATTTTTAAAGATTTATTTATTTATTTATTTGACAGACAGAGATCACAAGTAGGCAGAGAGGCAGGCAGAGAGAGAGGGAGAAGCAGGTTCCCCGCTGAGCAGAGAGCCCGATGCGGGGCTCGATCCCAGGACCCCGGGATCATGACCTGAGCCGAAGGCAGAGGCTTTAACCCACTGAGCCACCCAGGCGCCCCCCTACTTGGGTTTTAAAGATCTCTGGGCAGAATGATTCCATTATCTTACATTCCTCAGTAAAACAAATCCCATTGTTTGTAAAGCCTTCTTTCTTTAAAGTGTTGTTGTTGTTGTTGTTGTTGTTTTGGGGGTGGCTGGGTGGCTCAGTTGGTTGGGCGTCTGCCTTCGGCTCGGGTCATCATCCCAGGGTCCTGGGATCCAGTCCCACGTCAGGCTCTCTGTTCAGTGGGAAGCCTGCTTCTCCTTCTCCCTCTGCCTCTCCCCCCTGCTTGTGCTCTTTCACTCCCTCCCAACTAAATAAATAAAGTCTTAAAAAAAAAAAAAAGTTTTGTTGTTGTTTTTTTTTTTAAAGATCCATTTATCCACTTGAGAGACAGACAGAGAGAGTGGAGAGGGTCAGAGGGAGATGGAGAGAAAGAATCTCAACCAGACTCCCCACTGAGTGTGGAGCTGGACATGGGGCTCAATCCCAGGATCCCGAGACCAAGAGACCAAGACCTGAGCTGAAGTCACCAGTAGGATGCTTAACTGACCAAGCCACACAAGCACCCCTGTAAAGCCTTTCTTTCTTGCTTATTAAATCTCATATCTAACATTCTGGTCCTACATGAGAGTACACAGTACCATTAAAAATTTTTTTATCCTTTTATAAAAAAAGATTTTCTTTGAGAGACAGCAAGTGTGCACTTGAGCAGGGGGTAAGGGATAGGGGAAGAGGGGGAGGGAGAAGCAGGCTCCCGCTGAGCAGGGATCCCTATGCCGGGACTTAATCCCAGGACCTTGAGCCCAGGGCAGATGCTTAACCAACTGAACTACCCGGGCATCCCTCCTCCCCGCCCCCGATTTTCTTATCCTTTTCTAAGGCCATTCCAAGTGTTCTTCATTATCAGTTAATGATCACTTAATGTCTATAATGAATCCTAGTGAAAAACTAAAGCACATTTAAAGAGAGACCTTGTGGGTGCCTGGTGGCTCAGGTCATGATCCCAAGATCCTGGGACTGAGTCCGGCATTGGGCTCCCTGCTCAGTGGGAAGTCTGCTTCTCTCTCTACCCCTACCCCCTGCTCCTGCTCTCTTTCTCAGATAAATACATTTTATCTTGTTTTTTTTTTTTTTTTTAACATTTTATCTTATTTTTTTAAAAAAGATTTTATTTATTTATTTGACAGAGAAAGAATAAGAGAGCACAAGCACGGGGAGTGGCAGAGGGAGAGGGAGAAGCAGGATCCCTGCTGAGCAGGAACTTGATGTGGGGATGGATCCCATGACCCGAACCAAAGGCAGACGCTTAACTGACTGAAAGACACAGGTGCTCCTCAATAAAATCTTTACAAAATAAAAATAAAATAAGAAATATATAAAAACCTATGGTTCCAATGTGAATATTCATGAATCTTCAAGAAAATCCCTTTTCAAGTTTAATTAACATTATCAGAAACTATACATGTATAAGAATTATGAAGGCAAGAAACAGAGAAAGACTAGTTAATTTGGATCACAGGGTACGGATAAACAGACGACAGCTTAGCATAAATAGAAAAGAATTTGCTGAATGAGTATGCTAGAAGGGGCTGGGTTCGGGCCCCCAAATTTTTGTTCCCTTAGGCTTTGTGTGACTTCGCAGGAATCCACCCACATAGTTTGTTTCTACTCTGTTCCAGGACAGAAGGTTATCCTCAACCCCAATCCGGTCTCTCACTGTCCATCTATTCTAGGCTCTCTCTTCCTTCCCTTTCCCCTCATTCTTCCCTAGGGAGGGGTTGCTATGGAGATGAAATCATAGTAAGCCAGCTGGTAAGAAAAACTGTGACAGAAGCAGAATGGGAGAGAGGGCAGAGAGAAAAATACAAGATTAAGACAAAAGAAAAAGACACAGACACAGATGAGACTTGATACAGTCAAGCGATACAGTCAATCAAGTTGATGGCAATAAAATGCCATCAAAAGGGGCACCTGGGTGGCTCAAAGGTTGCGCCTCTGCGTTTGGCTCAGGTCATGATCTCAGGGTCCTAGGATCAAGCCCTGCACTGGGCTGCATTGGGCTCTCTGCTCATCAGGGAGCCTGTGCCCCTCCCCACCCCCAGCCTGCCTCTCTGCCTACTTGGGATCTCTATCTCTGTCAAATAAATAAATAAAATATTAAAAAAAAAAAAAAAAAGATTGGGCAGCTCAGTGGGTTAAAGCCTCTGCCTTCGGCTCAGGTCATGATCCCGGGGTCCTGGGATCGAGCCCCGAATTAGGCTCTCTGCTCTGCAGGGAGCCTGCTTCCTCCTCTCTCTGCCTGCCTCTCTGCCTACTTGTGATCTCTGTCAAATAAATAAAAATCTTAAAAAAAAAAAAAGATGCCATCAGCAACTTACTTATAGAAATGGATGGGGACATACTGCCCACAGTTAGAGGCCCAGAGTATAGTTTGTTCTAAGGCAAGAGACATAAGCAAACCCAGGGACCTGAAATATATGTAGAGACACAGGAGGGGAGACACAGTCAGGGGATGAACCAGATCATATAGGATTCTGGTGAAAACAGCTTCACACAGAACCCTGCCGAGAACAGCGGCAGTTCCACGGAAGTGTTTATTTATTTTCATATGCCTTCCTGAGTCATTCTTATTTCCAAGGAAGGGACCAGTGGGAGGTTATACAAAGGATAACCTTACTTCTGTATGGTTTTTCACTTTCTTTTCTTGTTTGTGGTCTTTTTTTTTTTTTTTTAAGATTATTTATTTATTTATTTATTTGACAAACAGAGATCACAAATAGGCAGAGAGACAGACAGAGAGAGAGTGGGGAGAGCAGGCTCCCTCCTGAGCAGAGAGCCCAACGTGGAGCTCGATCCCAGGACCCCGAGATCATGACCTGAGCCGAAGGCAGAGGCTTTAACCCGCTGAGCCACCCAGGTGCCCCTTGTTTGTGGTCTTCTGAGAGGACAACCAAAAGGCTAAAAGACAACCAAAGGCTAAAATCTTTCCCTTACACCTAAACCTTCCGGTCTCTTGATTATTCCTCCTTCCACCTTTTCAATATTTGTAACTCAGAATTTCTACCGTTCCTTCTCTTTCTTTCTCTTCTATTTTTCCCCATACCTCCCAGGCTACAAGCCACCGTCTTAATGCTCCTTTTGTCTATCCCATTCTCTTTTCCAGTATCTCCCTTTTCCTAAAGTCAGGTTTGTCTCCATACCCTAGCCAGAAATTTGGCTTCTTTCAGTTCCATTCTCTGTTTTCACGTATTCGCTGCATTCTTACTTGGACCTCTTCATCTTTGGATAAGATAACAGTTAATAAAAAATAAGAAACAGGGGCACCTGGGTGGCTCAGTGGGTTAAGCCTCTGCCTTCGGCTCAGGTCATGATCTCAGGGTCCTGGGATCGAGTCCCGCATCAGGCTCTCTGCTCAGCAGGGAGCCTGCTTCCCTTCCTCTCTCTCTGCCTGCCTCTCTGCCTACTTGTGATCTCTGTCTGTCAAATAAATAAAATCTTCAAAAAAAAGTAAATAAAATAAAAATAAGAAACAATGTTTTTCTAAATACAGAAAAATTTTTATGAGTTTTCTAAAAGGCAACATTGAGAAAAATGAAGATATATACATACGTATGTATCCAGAGAGCCTATGAAAATACACAGCCCTCTAATGAATGAAGCAGAAGACCCAAAGTCCCTCCCCTCAAGTTGGTTACAATCTGGCCACGGAGGGAACAAGATAAAAAAATTTCTGAAGGAAGCCAAAGTGTTAAGAGACTCTGCTCATGTGGGAAGAATCCAGAAAGACTTCATGAAGTTAGAATTTGGAATAGGTCTTGAAAGATTAGTGAGAGAAGAGAGAAGAGAGAGGCAGAGATTACAGAAGGGCATTTCAGGAAAATGGAATGGCCTTGGCAATAGTATGATTGTAGGAAGCTTGGGCAGAAGGTTGGGAAATAGGGCTTTGACCAATTTAGCTGAAGAACAGGGTGCCTCGAGGAGTCTACTGAGAGACAATGCTGGAAAAGCAAGTTCAGGCTATGCTGCTGGGGTCTTTGAATACCAGACAGGCTACTTCGACTGTATGCCCTTAGGTGGGGAATGAAGTCAAATCTTACTGCATTTTTTCCTTTTTTTACAGGACTATTTGTCCTCCAGAGATACCAGACATGTCACTTTTATCTTATATGCTTTGCCCCAACTAAAATATGTTCTCTCTTTGTTCTGAGCTTTTTCTAATCTCCCTCTTTCCATTGATTCTCTCAACCCTGCTCCTGAACCCCAAACTCTTGTTGTTTCTTTTCAGGATCGTGGCCATTGTTTCAGTCAGAAGGCTTTCTGGATAGAAGCCAACCTGGTTGCGGTGGTGGTGGAGAGGCCTTTCTGCAAAGCATCTTCTCTCACTTCTATTTTTAGAACAAAGACAAGGTTGAAAATTATAAAACCCAGGTAGCAGTTCAGACTATGGTCCTGGGCTGCTGTGCTACACACTAGCTAGTGATTAGTGAAGTCATTCAACCTGTGTTTCAGTCTGCTCATTCTAAAAGGTGGTCTTTAAAAAGAAAATTTTTAAAAAAGATTTTATTTATTTACTTGTCAGAGAAAGAGAGAGAGAGAGCATGATTGGGGAGATGGACAGAGGGAGAGGGAGAAGCAAACTCCCTGCCGAGCAAGGAGTCTGATGTAGGACTCGATCCCAGGACCCTGAGATCATGACCTGAGCCAAAGACACTTAATTGACTGAGCCATCCAGGCATCTCTAAAAGGTGGTCTTAAGGCTGAAGGAGAAGGACCTAGTTGTTTTATTCTCTGCAATCTCAAGAATTCCACAAATACAACACCTACACAAATGCTTAGTGATTTGTTACCCCAAGGAAGAAAGGTGATAAATTATACAAATACTTTGACTATTAACTAGGCATTCACTCATCATTCCTCTTTCAAATAAACATTTGAGGGGCACCTGGGTGGCTCAGCGGGTTAAAGCCTCTGCCTTCGGCTCAGGTCATGATCTCAGGGTCCTGGGATCGAGCCCCACATCGGGCTCTCTGCTCAGCGGGGAGCCTGCTTCCTCCTCTCTCTCTCTGCCTGCCTCTCTGCCTACTAGTGATCTCTGTCTGTCAAATAAATAAATAAAAATATTAAAAAAAAAATTTGCAAATAAACATTTGAAATTTCCAGGTTTTCAGAAGCTTCCCTGATTCATTTATGTGCCTGACACATTCAATAAGTATCTGAATGAAAGAAACAATGAATGGGTGAATTTCCAGCTCTAAACATAGGGGAAGGATTATTTTTGCCGCCAGATCCTGAGTGATAACACAGTTGTATTGAAAACGCAGAAGCATCTGAAAAGAGCTACCTGGTTGTTCTTTTCAGGCATGGCTGAGGAAGGAATTTATTTCTTCCCTTTTACTTTTAAGTTTCCATGGCCCTCATTCCTTTCAGGTACTCCGAGAATGAAGCTCTTTACTCCTGTCTCATTATTTCCTCTTTGATCTTGACACCTGCAGTCAATACCAAGAAATGAAACAGCCCCAGGAAAAGACCGGCACGTTCCCACCGTGGAGGACGTGCAGTGAACAGCATTCTTTTGTCTCCCACACCTCTACCTCTAAGTGCAAACAGTGACAGGACAGGGACTTCTGCCCTGCCTGTCTCACTAGTAACACACTAGAGGGTTTTATGAGGATAGCCACATTCCAAAATAGCTGCATGCCTCACTGGAGCCCCTGAAAGATAAGGAGAACAAAGCCTTCAGTTGAAGTTGTATCGTATTTATCTAATATTAAGAGATGATGGGGAGTGCCTGGGTGGCTCAGTGGGTTAAAGCCTCTGCCTTCAGCTCAGGTCATGATCCCAGGGTCCTGGGATTGAGCCCCGCATTTGGGCTCTCTGCTCAGCAGGGAGCCTGCTTCCCTTCCTCTCCCTCTCTGCCTGCCTCTGCCTACTTGGGATGTCAAATGAATAAATAAAATCTTAAAAAAAAAAAAAAAGAGAGATGGTGGAAGAAAAGTAGGATTATCCTCTTTTCAAGAAACATGACCTTTTTTTTTTCTTAAAAGATTTTATTTTATTTATTTGACAGAGAAGGACACAGTGAGAGAGGGAACACAAGCAGGGGGAGTGGGAAAGGGAGAAGCAGGCTTCCCACAAAGCCAGATGCAGGGCTCAATCCCAGGATCCTGCCATCATAACCCAAGCCAAAGGCAGAGGCTTAACAACTGAGCCACCCCAGTGCCTCAAACATGACCTTTCTACTGGAAAAAAATGAATGAAATATGGGGAAGAGAAACTAAAGGCCAGGAAGGGCAATGAGAAAAGGGAGAGTATAATTTTCCTTTAGATAAAAAGCATATAAAAATGCCCAAATTTGATCATTGAACACTAGTTAATATTCTTTTTTTATTACACTTGTAAATATTCTAAAAATTATGGAGATTGGGAGACAAAAGATTGTAGGGGTGCCTGGCTGGATCACTTGGAAGAGGATATGACTCTTGGTCTTGGGGTCCTGAGTTTGAGCTCCACACTGAGTGCAGAGATTACTAAAAAGACAAATAAACTCAAAAAGCAAAACAAAACAAACAAACAAACAAAAAACCTGGGAGCTATGAAAATTTTTCTAAGTGAGAATAAGTAGTGGTTTATTAATTTCCTATTAAATTCTGGAAAGATTACTAACAGATGGTTGGCATGCAATAAAAGGAAAGAGGAGGGATTAATTGGATGCAGAATTAACTCATTAAGTTTACATCGTGTCAGTTTTTCACCTAAGGTTTTGCTAAGCTTTTTTTTCAAAAGGCTCCCCCACCCCCCAAAAGCAGCAAAATACCACAGCGCAGGGTTTTTAAATCTAGATACTATTCTGGGCCAGATAATTCTTTGTTACTGAGGCTAGTCCTGTGTCTTGTAAGATGTTCTCCACCCACTAGATGCCAGTAGCATTCTCTTTACTACAGTCACAGCAACCAAATAAGTCCGCAGAAAATGCCAAATGTCCCTGGGGAGCAACATCACTGCTGAGTGAGAAGCATTCCCTTTAGGAAATCCTTGGGTAAAAGAGTGCAATACCTCATCTATCTGGAACTCAACTATTTGGGAAACCGACTTCTTTTGTTTTTGTTTTTAAAGATTTTATTTATTGGGGCACCTGGGTGGCTCAGTCGTTAAGCAATCTGCCTTGGGCTCAGGTCATGATCCCAGGGTCCTGGGATTGAGCCCCTCATCAGGCTCCCTGCTCAGCGGGAAGCCTGCTTCTCTCTCTCCCACTGCTTGTGTTCTCTCTCTCGCTGTCTCTCTCTCTGTCAAATAAATAAAATCTTTAAAAAAAGAAGATTTTATCTATCTATCTATCTATCTATCAGAGAGATGGAGAGTGTGCATGGGCCAGCGCAAAGCAGAGGGAACGACAGGCAGAGAGAGAGAGAAGCAGGCTCCCTGCTGAGCAAGGAGCCTGATGGGGACTTGATCCCAGGTCCCTGGGATCATGACCTGAGCCCAAGGCAGACGCTTAACCATCTGAGCCACCCAGGCATCCCAAACTAACTTATTTTGAATGTAAGTTACAAAGGAAAAAAGATTTTTTCACAAGAGTGCAAAGCCTTCTTCATAGGAGAGCTCTGATGGTCCTTCTCCGAAACCATGCTCTTTCTCTCTTTCTAAATTACTATAAAATATTCCCAACATACAATACAAAATGTTAAAAACTCTTACAGAGCATAAATTTGTTATCTGATTTCCAAATCAGCAACACTATATTAGAAGAAAATTAGAAGAGCTGTCCTATGTCACATGTGGGAGCCCTAACACACTAATGACACCAAGAAAGGAAACTGACAAATTATAAAAAGTGAACAAACATAGGGGCGCCTGGGTGGCTCAGTGGGTAAAGCATCTACCTTCGGCTCAGGTCATGATCTTGGAGTCCCGGGATATAGCTTCATGGTGGGCTTCCTGTTCAGCGGTGAGTCTGCTTTTCCCTCTCCCTCTGCCCACTGCCCCCTACTCCCGCTTTCTGTCTCTCTCTAATAATGACATCTTTTTAAAAAAAGTGAACAAACATATTTTTGAACGAATAACAAATCAGAAGGATATTAGTCGTATGTTTGGGCTATATTATCCATATCACTTTAGTCCTTGGCACCCTACTCTCCAAAAGATATGACTAGGAGGATGAAATATCTTGAAACAAGGTAATGAAGAGCAAGAGCGCCTGGGTGGCTCAGTGGGTTAAAGCCTCTGCCTTCGGCTCAGGTCATGATCCCAGGGTCCTGGGATCGAGCCCCGCACTGGGCTCTCTGCTCGGCGGGGAGCCTGCTTCCCCCTCCCTCTCTGCCTGCTGCTCTGCCTACTTGTGATCTTTCTCTCTCTGTCAAATAAATAAATAAAGTCTTAAAAAAAAAAAGGCAGTTGGGCCACCTGGGTGGCTCAGTGGTTTAAGCCTCTGCCCTCGGCTCAGGTCATGATCTCAGGGTACTGGGATCGAGCCCCGCATCGGGCTCTCTGCTCAGCAGGGAGCCTGCTTCCCCCTCTGTCTCTCCCTGCCTCTCTGCCTACTTGTGATTTCTTTCCCTGTGTCAAATAAATAAGTAAAATCTTAAAAAAAAAAAAAAGGTAGTTAAGAGCAGCTGAGGGAACTAGGATTATTTAGCTTAGAGAATAAGAGGATGGGGGACAACATGATAACTTTCTTCAAATATTTGTTGTGCTTCCCAAAACATCTATTTTTCAGTAATCCCAAATGGAAGTAGGCATCACACTTCTATTACATTTTTAATAATCTCAAGGTCATGGAAAGAAGTTTCTAATAATTAAAGCTATCCAAAATATAAGGGGCTGCCTTGTAAGGTAATAAGTTTTCCACTGCTGACCTGATTTCCAGAGTCACAAATCCATTGCCTGCCTGCTCTCTCTCCTTCAGTGGGTAAAAGGCATCTCACACAAAGGCTTCTCCATCTTCGTAAACATTATCACTATTCACCCTTTTGTAAAAGCCAACATGCTAGGAGCTCTTCAGGGCTTCTCTCTTTCCCACAACTTCCACATTTAACACAATAGCAAGTATTGTCAGCTCTACCTCCAAAATATACCCAGATTTCTTCAACTCTCTACTGCCCCACCCTTGTCAAAACCATCATAATTTGTCACTTCATCTATTGCAGTAAGTCTCTCTTTTTATAAAGATTTTACTTTATTTTATTTTTTAGATTTTATTTATTTTTAAAAGATTTTATTTACTTATTTGACAGAGATCACAAGTAGGCAGAGGCAGGCAGAGAGAAAGGAGGAAGCAGGCTCCCCGCTGAGCAGAGAGCCCGATGTGGGGCTCGATCCCAGGACCCTGGGATCATGACCTGAACCGAAGGCAGAGGCTTTAACCCACTAAGCCACCCAGGTGCCCCTAGATTTTATTTATTTGCTTGACAGGGAGAGAGAGATCACAAGTAGGCAGAGAGGCAGGCAGAGAGAGAGGGGGAAGCAGGCTCCCTGCTGAGCAGAGAGCCCGATGCAGGGCTCAATCCCAGGACCCTGAGATCATGACCTGAGTCGAAGGCAGAGGCTTAACCCACTGAGCCACCCAGGCACCCCTTACTTACTTTTTTAAAGTGATCTCTTCACCCAACATGGGGCTCGAACTCACAACCCCGAGATCAAGAGTCACATGCTTTACTGACTGAGCCAGCTGGGCACCCTAGCAATGAGTCTTTCAATCAGTCTTAATGATTCATTCTTATTCTATAATTCATTCTTTTTTTTTTTAATTTTTTTTTCTAAAATTCATTCTTCACAAAGGTATCAGAACTATATCTGGCCCCTATGTCTCCCTCTTTCCTGCCTTATTTCTACCACTATTCCCCAGATTCACTAAGCTCCAGTCATATCAGGTCTTTTTCTCTCCCTTTATTATATTAATTTCATTTCTGCCACAGGGCCTGCCTGGAAATGTCTTCAAATGCCCAGATTCCTTCTTGTTATTCAGGTCTGAGCTCAAAGCCTGCTATTCAGAGAGGCCTTCTTCCAGCAGGCTATGTTGCCCTTCTATCCACCCATCATTTATCATACCTCCCTGTATTAATTTTTCTCAAAGCTCTTATCATTATCTGAAATTCTTTGGTTCTTGTCTGTCCCCATTTCAACAGGGACCTTATCTATCAACATTATTTGACCCATACTCTTTTTTTTTTTTTAAAGATTTTATTTATTTATTTGACAGAGATCACAAGAAGGCAGAAAGGCAGGCAGAGAGAGGAGGAAGCAGACTCCCCACTGAGCAGAGAGCCCGATGCGGGGCTCGGTCCCGGAACCCTGAGATCATGACCTGAGCGGAAGGCAGAAGCCTTAACCCACTGAGTCACCCAGGCGCCCCTGACCCATACTCTTAATGTCTAGAAGGAACTAGATACATACTAGATGCTCAATTAATATTTGTTGAATAAATGGATAATCAAATAATTATATAGATGAACTGAATTAATTTCTTACATTTGGTAGGAAATTGGACTGGATAATTACAGATTGCTGAGCATTATAACTCAGTGAGACTGATGACTATGAATTTATTTTTTTACTGTTTTATTATTTATTTTAAAAATTTTAAAAAGATTTTATTTATTTATTTGAGAGAGACGGGAAGAGCAAGAGTGAGAGAGAGAGAGAGCATGAGTAGGGTAAGGGGCAGGGGGAGCAGCAGGCTCCCCACTGAGCAGGAAGTCCAATGCAGGGCTCAATCCTGGGACTCTAGGACCATGACCCGAGCCTAAGGCAGATGCCCAACCGACTGAGCCACCCAGGCACCCCTTTAAAAACATTTTTTTAAAAGATTTTATTTATTTATTTGAGAGAAAGAAAGAATGCGAGCAATGGGGGCGTGAGAGAGAAAGAGAGAATCTCAAGTGGACTCTGCACAGAGCACAGAACCTGACGTGGGGCTTTATCCCATGACCACAACATCACAACCTGAGCCGAAATCAAGAGTTGGATACTTAACCAACTGAGCCACCCAGTGCCCCAAGGACTATGTATTTATAACAGTAGCAATCCTCTCTATAGTTCTGCTCACTCTTTTCAGCATCCTGGGAGTAGTATCAAAGAAGCCTAAACCAATCCTGAGGGGTTTTCAGGTGGGTGAGATATGACTCCGGGGAAGAGACTCAGGAACCTGTCATTTGAAGAAGACATTTCCAGGCAGGCCCTGTGGCAGAAATGAAATTAATATAATAGAGGGACAGAAAAAAGATTCAGACAACCAAGTAGTTATGCGCAGAGGGTTAAGTACAGGAAATGACTTCTCTCTACAGGAGTATTCTTGTTCAAGATTTTAAGGTAAGGAGAAAACACTTCTTTCAGAGAAACAACCCTTTGCCAGCCTTTTCAAACTCCAATCTCATCCCTGTTTGCCCCATTTACCCAGATGACCAGACCCCATGCTTTTTTAGAAAACGGATTTTGTTAATTTTCATTCCTTACCCTCACCTCACCCTTAATCCATTCATTCTAAAACCCTGCTGGTTTTAGAAATTTTTATTTTCCATATCTTATCCTATCAATGGTCCAGGACACTGTTCCATCTATTATTCCCATCTCTCACTTTCTGCTTGTCCTTTCCTGCTGCCGATGAAATTCTAAAGTATCTCCATTCTGAAATATTCTCATTCTTCCCATACCTCAACTTCTCTGAAGTATTCTGTCAAGGTACTCTTCACCTTTGAATTCTTCTGGAGAGCGATTTATACTCCCTGCTTCTATTTCTTTCCTTCCTATTCAGCATCAACATATTCCAGAATAGCTAATGGTCTGCACAGAAGTTCAGATCTCTATATGAAATTACAGACCTGCCACTAGCAATATCTTTGGTATGACTAGAATTTTATTTATTTTATGAAATAAGGTTATCACCTATTCCTATGGCTACAAGCTTGTGAGAAGGTATGGTTTCCCTCAAAAAAAGGAGACATTCTTTCATCTGGAGAAAAGAGGTAGGTCCATAAAAAGGAAACCAGAACTCTTACACATATGTATAAGGAAACCACACCTTGTTCCCTTAGACTTTGAGTTTGATATGTTTGAGGACCCTCCTAAGAAGTACAAGGTTGGCCTCTGATAAATGGAGCTAGGCCAAGAGCTTCTTGGCAAGATAGGTCTTCTGTGAACCACTTCACTGAAAGACAAGTATCTATTAATTATAACTTTTGTATTTTTTTTTCTCTTCTTTTATCTCCTACTCTTTGGAAAGTCTTGCTACAACATTCCAGGCTTATCTCAGTTGTATTAAGTTGGAGTGGAGAGACAGAATTAGAGGAAATGAAAAGCACTCTGTCCTTCTTGTGCTCCTTCCTTGAGGCTACCAAGAGGGCAGGTACAGTCTTTAGCAATAATTTCCAAAGAAAAAGTGTTTTTATTTGAAGGTTCAAGCACTCTTCCCCACATTCCATTGCAGCCTCTCTACTGAAGGTCCAATTGCAAAAGACACTGAATAACCTAATTGTAAAACCAGTGACCTTCTTAGCTATTGCCCAATGGAACCTATTTTCAAGATTTTCAGTGAGCCCCCCAATTGTTAGTGAGCCCCCCAATCTCTCTCAGTTCCCACACCATTTTCTAGGTAGTCCTCAACTTTTTCTAATTCTTAGTTCTACTTTTCCCCCCCCTTACTTCTTCCTCCTCAATGACTCTTAAACATCAGGTTCATCTTTGAACACCTTCTCGTGTTCTCAACCTTTCTCAGAGAAGAGACTTTAATATTGGGTTTTCACTCCATTCTTTTTTTTTTTTCTTTTTAAGGTTTTATTTATTTATTTGAGAGAGACAGAGAGAGAGAACACACGTGAGGGGAGTGTCAGAGGGAGAAGCAGACTCCCCACTGTGCAAGGAGCCCCATGCTAGGTGGTTTGATCCTGAGATTCTGGGATCATGACCTGAGCCGAAGGCAGATGCTTAACCCACAGAGCCACTCAACAAACACACTTTTGAATTCCAGACCAAATTTACAATTGCCTGCTATGAATCTCCACCTGGATATCCTATAAGTACCTCGAGCTCAACATGCTCAAAACTGATTTTCCAAATCTGCTTATGCTTTTTCTCCCCTAATTTCCCCACTTGGGTTAATGGCATTAGTAATTATCCAGTTCCTGAACTAAAATTTCTGATGCTTCTATCTTCTTCATTTTTAAGCCATCAAGTACTTTCAAAACTGCTTTCAGAAAATGTCCCTTAATATTGGACTAGTTATTGAAAAGGTCAAATTTTATTTTGAAAGCAGTATTGTTTACAACTGGATATCCATGAACATAAGAAGAAGTTGGACCCCTTCCTCTTCCTTATACTATAAAAATTAACTCAAAATCGTTCACAGATCTAAATATAGACCCTCTTGACCTGGGTCACATGAAGCTTTTTGTGATATAATATCAAAAGTACAAGTAAGGAATGAAAAATGAGAGAAATTGGACTTCGTCAACATAAAACTTTTGTGTTTGAAAGAATACCATCAAGAAAGCTAAAGAACAACCCATATAGTGTGAGAAAATATAAGTCATATATCTGATAAAGAACGTATCTAGAATATATAGGAATTTACAACTTGGGGGGCACCCGGTTGGCTCAGTTGGTTGAGTGTCTGACTCTTGACCTCAGCTCAGGTTTGTGAGTTCAAAGCCCCATGTTGGGCATGGAGCCTAATTAAAAAACAAACAAACAAACAAATAACAGAATTTACAACTTGGGGCACCTGGCTGGCTCAGTCAGTAGAGCATGTGACTTGTGATCTTGGGATTTTGAGTTTGAGCCCCACATCGGGCATAGAGCTCACCAAAGGGAAAAAAAAAAATTATAACTTAACAAAAAGATAATCCAATAAAAATGGGCATACATGTTTCCAAAGAAGATACACAAATGGCCAATAAGCAAAGAACATCTTTAGTCTTTGAGGAAATGCAAATTGAATTCATATTGAGATTCCAATTTACAAACACCAAAAAAGCTATAATAAAAAAGACAAAATAACAATTGTTCCAAGGATATGGATAAGCGAGAACCTTCACAATTACTGGTGGGTATGTAAAATGGTGTGGTGCTTTGGAAAATAGTTAAATACAGAGTTACTATATGACCTGACAATTTCACTCCAGTGTTTGTGTAAGGGAACTGAAAACCTATGTCCACATAAAAACATGGATAAGAGGGGCGCCTGGGTGGCTCAGTGGTAAAGCCTCTGCCTTTGGCTCGGGTCACAATCCCAGGGTCCGGGGATTGAGCCCTGCATCGGGCTCTCTGCTCAGCAGGGAGCCTGCTTCCTCTTCTCTCTGCCTGGCTCTCTGTCTACTTGTGATCTCTGCCTGTCAAATAAGTAAATAAGAATCTTAAAAAGATTTTTAAAAATTTTAAAAAATGGAAGAAACCCAAATGTTCATTTAGTGATCAATGGGTAAATAAATGCCATATAATCATCATATAACTAAATATTATTTATTCATAGACAGGAATGAAGTACATGTTACAATATGGATGAACCTTGAAACGTCATGCTAAGTAAAAGAGGCCGGTCACAAAAGGTTATGTATTTTATGATTCCCTTCATGAAATGTCCATAATAGGCAAACCCATAGGGACAGAAAGTAGTTTAGCAGTTGCCAAGGCCTGGGAGAGGTTAAGGAAGAATGAAGAAAGACTGCTAATGATTATGGGGCTAATTCTGGGGTGATAAAAACTGATTCATGGTTGCAAATCTCTGCGAATGTACTGAAAACCCTTGAACACTTTAAGTAAGTGAGCTCTATTCCTCATGCTCATAGTCACTGCCTTAATTTGCAGTCAATACTAACTTGTCTCATTTTCTTCAATTTCCCCAGGCTAATCATAAACCTCACAACACTATAGTTGCCTTTTAAAAAAGATTTTATTTATTTATTTATTATTTATTTATTTGAGAGCCAGTAAGCTTGGAGGGTAGGGTGAGGAGCAGAAGGAGAGGGACAAGCAGACTGAGCCAAGCGCAGAACCCGATTCAGGGCTTGATCCCATGACTCTGAGATCATGAGTCAGCCACTTAACACATTGAGCCACCCAGGTACGCCTATAGTTTCTTTTTAAAATACAAATCTGGGGGCGCCTGGGTGGCTCAGTGGGTTAAAGCCTCTGCCTTCAGCTCAGGTCATGATCCCAGGGTCCTGGGATCGAGCCGAGCATTGGACTCTCTGCTCAGCAGGAAGCCTGCTTCTTCCTCTCTCTCTGCCTACTTGTGATCTCTATCTGTCAAATAAATAAATAAATAAAATCTTTAAAAAAAATACAAATCCGTTTTCTAAGCAAAACATGTAACATGCAAATTACAAATATGACCACATACAGTTAACACTTTCTATTGTTATAAAATACTGTCCAATTAAAAAAAGTTGGCAAGGAAGTATACAATTCAAAGGACAAAGGCTTGATTTTCGTAATATACAAAGAGATCTTTCAGAGCAATAAAAAAAAAGGGAACAACAAAAGACAATAATAGGCACAGGAACTAGCTTTTGAATGGGAAAAATCAGTAATGGCCAAAACAAAAAGACATCCAAATTTAGTAACAAAACAAATGAAAATGAAAAGGGTTTTGTTTTTGTTTATTTTACGTCCCCTATAGGGACTGGTAAAAATTATGACGACTGACAATACTGAAGCCTGGCTCAAGTTTTAGAAAATAGACACTTGGAATAAATGTAAAATTTATAAACCTTTTTAGACAGCAGCTTAACCATATCTACCAAAATTTGAATATTCATACGTTTTGATCCATGATTTCTGCTGTGCAGGGATCCTATAAAATACTGCCACAGTATATACAGATTCAAGTACAAAGATGATCACTGTAGCATGGAGTTAAAGGAAAAGTCTGGACACAAGACCAATGTCTAAGGAAATTTGTTTTTTAAAAAATGTTGCCTAGGGGCGCCTGGGTGGCTCAGTGGGTTAAAGCCTCTGCCTTCGGCTCAGGTCACGATCCCAGAGTCCTGGGATCGAGTCCCGCATCGGGCTCTCTGCTCGGCGGGGAGCCTGCTTCCCTCTCTCTCTCTGCCTGCCTCTCTGCCTACTTGTGATCTATCTCTCTGTCAAATAAATAAATAAAATCTTTAAAAAAAAATGTTGCCTATTATCTCACCTTGCACGATTACTCCCCCTGACTTAGCAGTTATGACATTGATATTTTTTTCAATTTCCCAGGAAATTTACCTAAACTCTGTTGGTCAGGGCCCTGTAAATATGTTCCCTCTGCCAAGAATGCTCTTCTCTTCCAAAGCTAGCATATTCTTTTAGGTCCCAGCTTCACTGTCACTACTAAGAAAGGCCTTCCCTGCTCAATCTTCGTAAAGAAGATCCTTCTCTGTTAATTTCTGTTTTAAGTGCTTGTTGCTTCTTTCAATCCCCAGTTTGATATCTGCTGTAGAGTGGGCTCTCAGTAACTGGAGAATGAATAAATGGTATAGCTATCAATAAAATACAATGTCATTCTTTTTTAAAAAATATTAATTATTTATTTATTTGACAGAGATCACAAGTAGGCAGAGAGGCAGGCAGAGAGAGGGGGAAGCAGACTCCCTGCTGAGCAGAGAGCCCAATGCGGGGCTCGATCCCAGGACCCTGAGATCGTGACCCGAGCCGAAGGCAGAGGCTTAACCCACCCAGGTGCCCCTACAATGTCATTCTTAAAAAGAATAAAATATAACTATATATATTGACTTGAAAACATATCTGAGTATAAGTGTATTCACTGTCTATTTTACTCTTTTTTTTAAGTAAACTCTTTGCCCAATGTGGGGCTCGAACTCACAACCCTGAGATCAAGAGCTTCATGCTCCACTAACTGAGACAGCCAGGTGCCACTCTTCACTGTATATTTTAAAAATAACATATATTCACTGTTAAAAAAAAAAAAGGAAGAAGTACATAAATATATAAAGTAAAAAGATGGGCGCCTGGGTGGCTCAGCAGGTTAAGCTTCTGCCTTTGGCTCAGGTCATGATCTCAGGGTCCTGGGATCGAGTCCCATATCAGGCTTTGTGCTTGGTGGGGAGCCTGCTTCTTCCTTTCTCTCTCTACCTACTTGTGATCTCTCTCTGTCAAATAAATAAATAAAATCTTAAAAAAAAAAAAAGTTAAAAGTTAAAGATATTCACTACATTCCTATTCAATTTCAAGATTAACTGGTTAAACTCTGGGGGTGTATATACATAATATGTGAACACATATATATGTACACACATTACAGATGAATACATACATATGCTCTCTGTATATATGTACAATTTAAAACATGGTCTTATGTAAATACATATATCATTTTACCAGTCTGATATTTTTTCACTCAACATTATATCATTTTATTTTTTTTTAGATGTTATTTATTTATTGGACAGACAGAGATCACAGGTAGGCAGAGAGGCAGGCAGAGGGAGAGAGGAAGCAGGCTCCCTGCTGAGCAGAGAGCCCGACGCGGGGCCCGATCCCAGGACCCCGAGATCATGACCTGAGCCAAAGGCAGAGGCCCAACCCACCGAGCCACCCAGGCGCCCCTCAACATTGTATCATGAACATTCTTTTATATCAGCACATTTCCACATGCTACACAATGGCCCATAATATGGTAGTGGGCACCAGAATTTACTGTCTACTTAGGATGCATTGGTATTGCAAATAATGCTACAATAAACATCTTTGTGCATTTATCCTTGTGAGCTTCTGAGATAATTCTGTGGGAAAAATTCATAGATGTGAACTTGCTACAAAAATTTATTTTTGTATTTATTTATTTATTTATTTATTTATTTATTTATTCATGAGAGACAAAGAGACAGAGAGAGGTAGAGGAAGAAGCAGGCTCCCTGCTGAGCAGGGAGCCTGATGTGGGAGTCGATCTCAGGGATCTGGGATCATGACCTGAGCTAAAGGCAGACACTTAGCCAACTGAGCCACCCAGGTGCCCCTGAAATTGCTACCTCACAGGTAGATATATTTTAAATTTTGAAAAGAATTGGTAGATTTCCCTTTCTTAAAGTACTAATTTTTATTCCTACCAAATGTGTAGTGTGGCTTATATCTCCACCAAAACTAAATACTGTTCTTTTTTTTTTTTTTTTTTTTTTTTTTTTTCTGAGAGAGAGCTAGTACACATACAAGGCAGGGGGAGGAGCAGACGGAGAGGGAGAAAGAGAATCTTAAGCAGGCTCCCCACAGAGCCGGGTGCCACACGAGGCCCAGTCTCATGATCCTGAGATCATGGCCTGAGCCAAAAATCAGGAGGCGGACACAACTGACTGAGCGACCCAGACTCCCCTTGATCATTCTTTTTTTTTTTTTTTTTTTTAAGATTTTATTTATTTATTTGTCAGAGAGAGAGAGGGAGAGAGAGAGAGAACGCGAGCACAGGCAGAGGCAGAGGGAGAAGCAGGCTCCCTGCCAAGCAAGGAGCCTGATGTGGGACTCGATCCCAGGACGCTGGGATCATGACCTGAGCCGAAGGCAGCTGCTTAACCAACTGAGCCACGCAGGCGTCCCTGATCATTCTTTTAACTTTGTCCAATCTCATAGGTAAAAATAGGATATCATTTCTATACTGATTCTTATTACTGAAGTAGAGTATATTCACATATGGCTTGTGTTTTTGTTGTAGTTGATACTGTTTATGCGATCTGCCTCCTCAGAGAAGATACTCACTATGGGGGCGCCTGGGTGGCTCAGTTAAATGTCTGCCTTCGGCTCAGGTCATGATCTCAGGGTCCTGGGATGGAGCCCCATGTGGAGCCCCACATCCATCCCTAGGTCTGGCTCCCTGCTCAGAGGGGTGTCTGCTTCTCCCTGCCCCCTCAATGCCTGCTTGTACATGTGGGAGTGTCCTCTCTCTCTCTCAAAGACAATCTTAAAAAAAAAAAAAAAAAAAAAGAAGATACTATTACTTCAAAAAAGGCAAAGTATGGTTAGAATGATCTCATTGTTAGGAATGAATTAGTCATATATAAATACATTACACACATGTACATGTGCACAGGAAAAATATGGAGCATTATACCAAATCGTTAATTCTAGTGAGTGGGATTATAAAGAACTTTCAGCACTTTATCTGACGTATATTTCTCTGGGATAAGTGGAGAAGGGAAAAAAAAAGACGTATGCTTTGTTTTGTAGTAAAAATAGTGAAAAATATTTTTAAACACTGATCTAATTATATCACTCTTGTGCTCAAAATTTTTCAATGATTGTTGCCTGCTGTGCAAAATTCTTATTGATGAACAAAGCACTCAAAACCTTACACAACTGACCTTGATTTCCACCCTCCTCATTCACTCCTACTTAATCTGGTCACACAGACTACCTCTGTACTATTTTTTAAAAGTTTATTTATTTATTTATCTGTGGGGGTGCATAAGGAGAAGAAGAGCAGACTCCCTGCCAAGTGGGGAGTCTCATGCGAGGCTCGATCCCAGGACCCGGAGATCATGACCTGAGTCAAAATCAAGAGTCGGGCATCCCATCTCTGTACTCTTGGTGTTATATTTTCTCTCTTTGAAATACGGTTATTTACTGTTTCTGCCAATTGCCATACCTTTAAGGCCCAGCTCAAATGTCCCTCCACTTGTGCTCTTTCCAAAGCTCAGAAACAATTAATTATGCTCTCCTGAGGACTTACACAGTACTTTTTTTTTTTTACAGTTCTATTATAGAACTAGCCATGACCTTGTTATGTATTAAAGTTGAATGCACACATTAATTTCTTTAGTTTCCCTTCATTGTCTTCCAGCACTCAGTACAGGGCCTAGAATTATAAAGGAGCAGTTATGTGGGGCAGAATGGCAATGGGCCACATCACTGCAGAATTAGCAGTCTTATGAGAGACAGAAGCATGGGGAGACGTATGAGACTCATAAACTCCCATAGTGACCCCATGGAAGACTCCGTAGATTGTCTG
This sequence comes from Martes martes, assembly GCF_963455335.1. NCBI lineage: Eukaryota > Metazoa > Chordata > Mammalia > Carnivora > Mustelidae > Martes > Martes martes. The sequence continues at coordinate 99,819,617 of NC_137895.1, read as the reverse complement.
CACCCCCCAGATTACCAGGTCTATCGGAGTTTATGTGACTCCTCCCTCCGTACCCCAGAAGTGCATGACTTCCGGTCTCACAGAGGGGACTTGGGGGACAGATACAAAATTCAGGCAGAAGGAAGGGTGTGGCAGTGTCCGGGATGGCTTCCTCTTTGAGAAGATAAGTTGAGAAAGACCTGAAGGCTTGCTCCTTGTTGCCCTGCCAGTATAGGAGGGAGGGAGAGAAGAGAAAATAGTGTTCTGGGTTGAGGGTACAGTGTGAGAAGGAGCTTGAAGGACAGAGTATGGTATATTTGCGATCCTCAAAAAATTTCTGCGTAGGAGTGTAGAGGGCCAAGGGATGAGAAGAGGCTGGGAAGCAAGAAGGGATCATAATCACAAATGGCCTAATATGCTAGGTTAAGGAGTTTGGACTTTATTCTGAGTACCATGGAGAGCTAGCAGGTTTAGCACATTAATAACATGAGCATGAAATTTAGAAAGATTACGGATGAAGATTACTAAAACTCTTCAGGGGCTTTTATATGAATAGATGACAATGACTTGACCTGAGATCTTAGCAGGTGAGCTCAGAACACCAGCTATGGAAAGGGCTTAAAACATAAACCTCAGGCAAACCTTTGTTTTCAAGTAAATCTCCTTGAGAGGAAAGTCTTATGATTTCTTGTTTGATTTGGTTTTTCTTAAACTTCAGATGGCAAAAATAAGATATAGACATAGTTGTGACAAAGCAGGAAAAATAACAGAACCACTTGGGGTGCCTGTGTGGCTCAGTGGTTAAGATGTCTGCCTTCAGCTCAGGTCATGGTCCTAGGGTCCTGGGATCGAGCCCCACACCAGGCTCCCTGCTCAGCGGGAAGCCTGCCTCTCTGTCTCCCACTCCCCCTGCCTCTCTGGCTGTCTCTCTCTGTCAGATAAATAAAAAAGATCTTAAAAAACAACAACAACAACAAAACCTGATCTGGGGGTATTCATTCAATAAACATTTACTGATCAACTATTATATATTGAGTCTTTGGGACAATTAATTCTCTGTGTACCCATAGACATATATTTTTATGACTTAAAGCCACTGGTAAGCTTCTAGATATGTGCTAGCAGATCATGGAGAAGAGCCTTTCTGAGAGCTGGTGGCCCTCCTTGCAGAAGAAAGTCTTTTAGAAAAAATTTCAGCTAATCTCAGTTTGTTTCTCTAGAACAATGGCAAGGTTACATATTCATTAGAAGATCAGGTGCTGACTAACTTGGCATTTACTCCCCTTTAGCATTCATGACCTTGAATTCTATTGGTTTAGGAAGAATAACCTCTCATTTATCCACTACAAGGAGCCTGTGCGATTGACCTCTCCCTATCTCTCTCTCCCATGTTGGAAAGAGCTATTCTTCCTCAGGCACACCACACTTTCAATTTCCCCATGTCTGGGGCATGTTTATTTTCATCTCTAATTGTTCCATATCACTTTCTTTCTCCTGCTTGGCTTTTATCACCGCCACTTTGGAGCCATAGATAACACTTCATAACCTAAGGACAAAAACTATTTGGAATGTTGGGTACTCAGACAGGGAGAGGTGTGTGGGAGGAGGCCTAGGCAAGAAAAGGGGAAAGATGAGGTACGCTGACACCCCCTGGCAGTAGGTAGGGGAATCTCCATCTGCAAAATCCTGGAGAAACGGTTTTTGCTTATGAGTCAGTCAGGTTCTGGAAACTCAAAAAATTAGATATTCTCTAAGGTCTCTTCCCATTTAAAAGTTTTACAATTGTCATTGTAAGATTTCACCAACATGTCTATTCATAAGGTTGATAGGTAAAGAGAAATAAATCATTCTTCACTGAAATTAGGATTGAGGACTTGAGATTCAGAAAAATCTGGGAATAATAGAAGTTAAATTTCTGGGATTTCCTACAGTTCCTTCAGTAGATTCCTATAAAATTTATCCAAAACACTGACAACCTTTTGCCTCTAACTTTTGACTCTTCTTACAATCCAGTCACCAGTGAGACAAAATTACAGGCATACCTTGTTTTATTGCACCCTGCTTTCCTGTGCTTTGCAGATATTGCATTTTGTATAAATTTAAGGTTTGTGGCAACCCTGTGTTAAGCAAGTCTACCAGTGATGTTCTTCCAACAGCATTTTCTCACTTGGTCTCTGTCACATTTGGTGATCCTCACAATATTTCAAAAATTTTCACTACTATTATATTTGTTATGGTGATCTATGATCAGTGATCTTTGATGTTACTATTGTAATTGTTTTGGGGTGCCCATGTAAGGTGATGAACTTAATGGATAAATGTGCCCATGTAAGGTGATGAACTTAATGGATAAATGTTGTGTGTGTCCTGACTGCTCCACTGGTTGGCCATTCCCCTCTCTCCCTCCCCTTGGGTCTCCCTACTTCTTGAGACACAACAATATTGAAATTATGAATGAATGAAACCCTATGATAGTCTCTAAGTGTTAAAGTGAAAGGAAGAGTTATAAGTCTCTTACTTTAAATCAAAGCTAGAAATGATTTAGCTTAGTGAGGAAGGCATGTTGAAAGCTGAGATAGGCCTCTTGCATCAGTTAACCAAGTTGTAAATACAAAGGCAAAGTTCTTGAAGAAAGTGGAAAGTGTTATTCCTGTGAACATGGTAATGATAAGGAAATGCAAGATCCTCATGGCTGACATGGAAGAAGTTTTAGTGATCTGGATAGAAAATCAAACCAGCTATAACATTTCTCTTGAGCCAAAGCCTAATATAGACCAGGGCCTAAGTCTCTTTAATTCTAGGAAGGCTGCGAGAGGTGAGGAGTAGCAGGAGAAAAGTTTGAAGCTAATGGATGTTGGTTCATGGGTTTCAAGGAAAGAAGCCATCTCCATAACATCAAAGTGCAGGTTGAACCAGCAAATGCTGATGGAGAAGCTACAAGAAGTTTCCAGAAGATCTAGCTCAGATCATTAATGAAGGTGGCCACACTCAATGACAGATATTCAATATACGCAGACAGCCTTCTATTGAAAGAAGGTGTCATCTAGGACTTTCATAGCTGGAAAGGAGAAGTCACTGCCTGGCTTCACATTTTCAGAGGACAGGCTGACTCTTTTCTAGGGGCTAATGCAGCTGGTGAGTAAGCTGAAGCCAATGCTCATTCACCATCTGAAAATCCTAGGGCCGTCAAGAGTTATGCTGAGTCTTCTCTGCCTGTGCTCTCTAATTTAGAGCAGCAATCTGCCTGTGCTCTCTAATTTAGAATAGTAAAGCCTGGATGACAGTGCATCTGTTTACAACATGGTCTACTGAGTACGTTAAGCCCACTGTTGAGACCTACTGCTTAGAAGAAAAGATTCCTTTCAAATATGACTGCTCATTGACACTGCACCTGGTCACCCAAGAGTTCTGATGGAGATGCCCATTGAGATTCAGATTGTTTTTATGCCTAAGACAACATCCATTGTGTAGGCCATGGATCAAAGAATAAGTCTACTTTAAGTCTTACTATTATTATTATTTTTAAATATTTATTTATTTATTAGAGAGAAAGCATGTGTGGGTGAAGGGCCAGAGAGAGAGCAAAAGAGAAGCTCAAGCAGACTCCCTGTTGATCATAGAGCTTGATGTGGGGCTTAATCCCAGGATCCAGAGGTCATATATAACCTGAGCCAAATTCCAGAGTTGCACGCTTAACCAGCTGAGCCACCCATTCACCCCTCAAGTCTTATTATTTAAGAAATACAATTTGTGAGGCCAACATAGCTATAGCTAATATAGGTAATGATTCTTCTGATGGATCTGGGCAAAGCAAATCAAAAACCTTCTGGAAGGGATTTGCCATTTAAGATTTATTTATTTATTTTGTGGGGGAGAAAGAGAGACTGTAAGCATGTGCAAGCAGGGGGAGGGTCAGAAGGAGAGGGAGAGAATCCTTAAGCAGACCCCTGCTGAACAGAGCCTGATGCGGGGCTTGACCCTGGGGACCCTGGGATCACGACCTGAGCTGAAGGCAGACATTTAACCAACTGAGCCATGCAGACACCCCAGGGATCACCATTTTAGATGTCATTAAGAACATTCATAATTTGGGGCACCTTCGTGGCTCAGTCGGATAAGCGTCTACCTTCAGCTCAGGTTGTGATCCCAGGGTACCGGGATCCAGTGCAGCATTGGGCTCTGTACTCAGTGGGGAGCTTGCTTCTCCTTCTCCCTCTGCCTGCCTCTCCCCTGTTGTGCTCTATCTCTGTCAAAAAAACAAAGTCTTAAAAAAAAAAAAAGAACATTTGTGATTCATGGGACGAGGTCACAGTATCAACATGAACCTGAGTTTTGAAGAAGGGGATTCCGGCTCTCACTTTGAGAAGGTCACGATCTCGGTGGAAAAGGAACCGCGGATAGGATGGAAACATCAAGAGAACTACAGTCAAGCAGAGCCTGAAGATGTGACTGAATTGCTCCAATCACGTGATCAAACTGCTTATGGATGAGCAAAGAAAGTGGTTTCTTGAGATGGAATCTACTCCTGTTGAAATGACAACGAAGGATTTAGAATATTACATAATCTTAGCTGATAATTGAGAGGATTGACTCCAATTTTGAAAGAAGTTCTACTGTGAGTGAAATTATCGAACAGCATCACACACTACAGAGAAATCGTTTGTGAATGGAAGAATCAATCAAGGGGTGGGGGGGACTGCACTGTTCTTATTTTTAAGAGATTGCCATGGGGACAGAGTTGATAGAGCATGTGACTCTTGTTCTGGGGCCTTGGGTTCAAGCCCATGTTGGTCCTAGAGCTTATAAAAGAAAAAGAAAGCCAAGAAAGCAATAAAGATAGAAAGAAAGAAATTGCCACAACCACCCCAGTCTTTAGCAACCACCACCCTCATCAGTCATTAGCCACGAACATCAAGGTGAGACCCTCCACCAGCAAAAAGATTACCACTCATTGAAAGCTCAGAGGATGGTTAGCATGTTTAAGCAATAAAGCATTTTTAAATTAAGATATGTCCATTGTGGACACCTGGGTGACTCAGTGGGTTAAGAACCTGCCTTTGGCTCAGATCATGGTCTCAAGAGTCCTGGGATCAAGTTCCATATCAACCTCCTTGCTCAGCGGGAATCTGCTTCTCCCTCTTTCTACTGCTCCCCCTGCTTGTGTTCTGTCTGACAGATAAATAAAACCTTATAAAAAAAAGATATGTACATTATTCTTAAATTTAGTGTGATGCTAGTGTACATGTAGTAGACTATGGTAAAGTGTACACGTTAACTTCTGTATGCACAGGGAAGCCATAAAATTCATTTGACTTGCTTTATTGTGATATGTTTTATTGTGCTGGTCTGGAACTGAATCTGCAATATCTCTGAGCTATGTTTGTATTACCTAGGCAATCTGTTTAAGGAGTGCAATGTGTTTTGAAGAAAAGCAATTCATTCTTAACATAAGGGATGAAAGAAACAGGTTGAGTTGTCAGATTTAGCAAAAAACAAACAATGCCATTAAAATTGAATTTCAAATGAATAATGAATATTTAATTTTTTTTTTTATTTATTAGAGAGAGAGAGAGAGAATGAGAGAGCATGAGAGGGGAGAGGTCAGAGGGAGAAGCAGACTCCTGGCTGAGCAGGGAGTCTGATGCAGGACTCAATCCCGGGACTCCAGGATCATGATCTGAGCTAAAGGCAGTTGCTTAACTAACTGAGCTACCCAGGTGCCCTAATGAATACTTTTTTTTTTTTAAGATTTTATTTATTTATTCGACAGAAAGAGATCACAAGTAGGCAGAGAGGCAGGCAGAGAGAGAGGAAGGGAAGCAGGCTCCCTGCCGAGCAGAGAGCCCGATGCGGGGCTCGATCCCAGGACGCTGAGATCATGACCTGAGCCGAAGGCAGAGGCTTTAACCCACTTAGCCACCCAGGCGCCCCCCTAATGAATACTTTTCATACTATTAATACATCCATGAAATGTTTGAGACATACTGATACCAAAAACTAGTTTATCTGGCAACCTGAATCAGGTAGCTAAAGTTCCATCTCATAGGTTGTCAGGAGGATTATATGAGATAAAGTGGCAAAGTACCTAATACATACTAGTAAATAAAAGTTCTTCTGGCCTCTCCTTAGTCTTAGGAATATGATACTAATAATTTTCAATTATTCATGTGTAGATTGTCCTACACTTGATCTTAGCCAAAAGGCCGAGAAGCGATGTGTAGATTGTCCTAGTCACCCAGCATACTTCTGGTTCATTTCTGCCCCCCCCCAATCCATCTGTCCCAGCTACAGAAATGAAACATGAAAAATACTTAGTATTGAGTGAAGCACAATTATAAAAGGAAATCTGAGGGGCGCCTGGGTGGCTCAGTTGGTTAAGAACCTGATTTTGGCTCAGGTCCTGGGATCATGCCTAACATTGAGCAGGGAGCCTGCTTCTCCCTCTCCCTCTGCCCCTCCTCTCTGCTTGTGTGTGTGTGTGTGTGTGTGTCTCTCTCTCTCTCTCTGTCTGTCTCTCTCTCAAATAAATACAATCTTTAAAAATAAATAAATGAAATCTGCTACGAGATGGTGGTCATAAATATTGTTGTGTAAGCATATAACAGTTTCCATTAGCACAATCACTTTTATACTACGCAACTTCAGCTGTTAGAAATAATTTACAGTATAAGTGTAAAGGCCTGTTACAAACTACATATCTTGGCTGAGTTCTGCTTTGAGGTTTAGCTCTGCAGCATCAGTGCCAAACATTGAATTATGGGAGGACTGAGTAAAAAACACTAAAGTTCTTCGGAAATTGCAAAGCTCTGAGCTCTTGGCACTGAGTCCCACCAAGCACTGGAAGTGAAGATTCCTTGAACCAGAGGTCAGGAGATAGTCCATCCCACAGGCGGTCATACCTCAGAGACATTTCTCTTCATATGTAGCTTGGGAAATCAGAGTGTAATTTGCACAGCAAAATGACTACATCGCTTCCGGGGGTAACTCCTTACCTCCCACTCCCGACAATGGGCACCCCATCTTTACCTCCTGGGTTATGTCAATTGCAGTTTCATGCCAGTTGCAGTTCCTATTTTCTGATGACAGGGCTTCTGGGTTTTGTTTTGTTTGAAGAGCCATTGTCAACATCCCTCCCCAGAATGTTACATTTGTTGCAGCTGATGAACCTACACTGGCACATCATTATCACTCAACATGCATAGTTTACATCAGGGTTTACTCTTGGTGTTGTACCTTCCATGTGTCCGAACAGATGTATAATGACTTGTACCTCCCATTACAGTATCAAACAGCAGTTTCACTGTCTAAAATATCCTCTATGATCCACTTACTCATCCCTTCCTTCCCCTCCAACCCACATATAATGAAATAATTTTCCAGATCTTCAACTTTCATGAAACAGCTTTTCTTTATTTTATTTGACAGAGAGAGAGAGATCACAAGTAGGCAGAGAGGCAGGCAGAGAGAGTGAGAGAGGGAAGCAGGCTCCCCGCCAAGCAGAGAGCCCGATGTGGGACTCGATCCCAGGACCCTGAGATCATGACCTGAGCCGAAGGCAGCGGCTTAAACCACTGAGCCACCCAGGCGCCCATGAAACAGCTTTTCTTAAGAATGCGCCTGCTTTGCTCTTTTTTCTTTCCCATTTTTCACTGCTTTATCCTCTTTTGCAAAAGAAAAACATATCTCTAAGCCATCTTAAATTTTTACCGTGGTATGATAGGCAAAATCTGAGAGTGCATAGCTCCTAAGGGACAGAGCTATGGCAGTCATTATGGCATTGATGGGAAATATTAAAGCAGGCAATGCCTTAGTTCAACCAGTGTTACTCAAAGTGTGATCATCCGTGGATGAGACAACATCAGCATCCCCTGGGAGCTCAGAAGATAAGCAAACTTTCAGCTCCACCCTGGACCTGCAGAGTCAGAATGCCCGCAGAGTGGGACCAAGAAATCTGTATTAACAAGACTTTCAAGTGCCTCTTACATGTGCTGCTGAAGTTTTATTTATTTATTTATAAATACGATTTATTTTTTTTAAAAAATATTTTAAGTATTTATTTGAGAGAGAGAGAGAACATGAGCAGGGTGGAGAAGCACAGGGAGGGGGAGAAGCAGACCCAGGACCCTGGGATCATGACCCAGGCCGAAGGCAGACACACAACTGACTGAGCCACCCAGGCGCCCCAGTGTGCTAAAGTTTTAGAAGCATCAACTGGTAAAGAAGCCCTCTGCAAAGTTCCATAGCTTTTGTCTGTCTTAGAATTAAGAAGGAAGATGGTTGACACAGGGATATAAATTAACATTTTTTTAAAGATTTTATTTATTTGACAGAGAGATCACAAGGAGGCAGGGAGGCAGGCAGAGAGAGAAGAGGAAGCAGGCTCCCCACCGAGCAGAGAGTCAGATGTGGGGCTCGGTCCCCAAACCCTGAGATCATGACCTGAGCTGAAGGCAGAGGCTTAACCCACTAGGCCACCCAGGCGCCCCTATACATTAACATTTTTACTTGAAATAAAAAAACCTGTCTTTTTTGACAGAAAGTGTGAATGGGCTTACTGGTTTGCCATTTGGTTTGTATTTCTACAAACTCAATGAACTATGTCTATCTAAAGGTTTCCAGACACAAAAACGTACAAGGCCTATGGGTATGGCTATGTGGTTAAGGGGGGAAGTGGAGGCTGAAACCTGGTTGTGCAGCTTCCCAGGGAGGGCAGAGGCTGAAACATAGTCTACAGTCCACTGGCCAGGCCCTGCTCTTCTGCCAAAAGGAGGGACATCTTTTTCTTTGCACAAGGGCACCATCCCTGGAAAACCTGTTCATTCTGCTTTTTCCCAGGGGGACATCTTTTCCAAATTTGCGCAGAGGCACTGGGAAGTCTAGCAGTGGCCCTCAAAGCACATACGTCATATACTAGTCTGCAGAAAATTAATCCCTGTGAGCTATTTAGACATTAAAAATTTTATTTTAGATGTTAACTTAAAAATGTGTGAGGAGGGTATATAGTTTTTCAAAATTGTGAGTAAATAAAAAAGAAGAAGAAGAAAATGAAGAAGATCATTGCTTCTGTCTTTCTTTCAGTATTGCTCTGGTGCCCACTTCCCACTGTAATACCGCAGGTCTGCAAGTCTCTTCCTTTCTCTGCGGTTCCTCCTTTTGGCCTTTACTTCTTCTTAAGTATACTTGGGGCGCCTGGGTGGTTCAGTGGGTTAAGCCTCTGCCTTCGGCTTGGGTCATGGTCTCAGGCTCCTGGGATGGAGCCCCACAACAGGCTTTCTGCTCCGCAGGGAGCCTGCGCCCCCCTCCCCCCGCCCCCGCCTTTCTGCCTACTTGTGATCTCTCTTTCTCTGTCAAATAATCAATAATAAAAAAAAAATCTTAAAAAAAAGTATACTTGGCGCACAATGTAACATTAGTTTCAGGTGTACAGCATTGTGATTCCACAGTCTGTATGGCATGCTACATTCACAGTAGCTCCAGTTATCATCTGTCACTATACAACATTATTAGAACACCATCAACTATATTCCCTATGCTGTGCCTTTCATCCCCATGACTTATTCATTCCATGCCTGGAAGCCTGTATCTCCCACTCTCCTTCACCTATTTTGCCCATTCTCATACTCTCCTCCCTTCTGGCAACAAAAAGTGTGTTCTCTACATTTATGAGTCCTTTTCTGTTTTGTTTTGTTTTCGGTTTGTGTGTATGTTCATTTGTGTGTTAGATTCCATATGTAAGTGAAATCATTTGGTATTTGTCCTTCCCTGCCTGACTTATTTCACCTACTATAATACCCTCCAGTTCCTTCCACGTTGTCACAAAGGGCAAGATTTTATTCTTTTTTTATTGCAAATATTTCATAACATAGACACATCTTCGTTTGCAAGTATCTTTTCCCATTTGGTAGGTTGCTTTCTTGTTTTGTGGATGATTTTCTTCTCTGTGCCAATCTTTTTTTTTTTTTTTTAAAGATTTTATTTATTTATTTGACAGAGATCGCAAGTAGGCAGAGAGGCAGGCAGAGAGAGAGGAAGGGAAGCAGGCTCCCTGCTGAGCAGAGAGCCCGATGTGGGGCTCGATCCCAGGACCCTGGGATCATGACCCGAGCTGAAGGCAGAGGCTTTAACCCACTGAGCCAACCAGGCGCCCCTTCTCTGTGCCAATCTTTATTTTGGTGTAGTCCCAATAGTTTATTTTTGCTTTTGTTTCCCTGGCCTAGGAAAATGTGGCTAAGGCTGATGTGAGAGAGATTACTGCCTATGCTGTCCTCCAGGAGTGTTTCGGCTTCAAGTCTCGATCCATCGAGTTTACGTTTGTGTGAGGCGTTAGAAAGCACGGCCTTTACTTCTGCAGCATATGCACCATACCCTTATGTTGAGACAGCTTCCTTTCAACTTCTTCCTGATCTGTTGCCTAAATGTTCTCAGGTTTATTTTCTTCTCTTGAGAGCTTCGCCCCTTCATCGCTAGGACCGTGACAACATCTCAAGCCTTACTAAATACACCAGGCCCCACATCACTTGTCACTTGCCTCACCTCCGCTAGACCTGTGCTCGATTTTCATTTCCGGGGCTCACCGAGCCGCGGGACTGGTGAGGGCGCCTCAAGGATCTACACTGCCACCTGGTGGCCTACTGTGAAAGAGCGCCTGGCAACGCCAGGGCGCTAGCAACAACCTAGCAACCGGGCTGACGTAGGAGGCGCAGAAGCACCGGTCGTGGGCGCAACAGACAGCGAGAACCCCCTCTCTCTCCGTCATAACATTTTCTCTGCCTGGAAGGATCTTTCAAAAAATTTCTCTCAAAACGCTCTCACCTTCCCAACTCCAGAGTAAATGCCACTTTTTCCATGATCCCCTTTCTGAGCTTCCAAGTTAGGAGTATCTCACTCCGGGTTAGAGTTCCACCGACTGATTCCGGATCTCCCTGGTAATTCTTACAGAGCTCCACGTTGCCTCTTCCAAACTATTTCTCAAAACCTCAGATCCTTTGAGGTACATGCCATCAGGGTACTGTAATCATCTGCTGACAATCCTGGGTTACTTCCCCTCTTTCCCTGGAAATTTGAAGACCTGATTCATTCCTTCGCTTACACCACTCCTACTATCATCATTCCTAGTGACTTTGTCATCCATGGAAATAGTGTGCTGGCCTCTCAACTCCTTGTCCACTCATTTCCAGTCATCTTCTTTTCCAGCCCACCTCAGTCACTTACTTCTATGGTGACCCCCCAGTCCAGGTGATTAATAATAAATACATTTCTTCCAAAACCTGTTTCTCACATCTCACACTGACCCTCACCTCCTCTGCAACAGTTTCTTAATAGATGCAAGATCTCTAAGCCAGCAGCCCTATCAAGTTTTCACTGCTCATCACTCTTCTTCTGTTTTTACTTCCCACATGACTCACCCTAAATTATTTTAGTCATCACTCTACACACTCTTCTGCGCAAACTTGGAACTCCCTGGCACTTCCTCCCTTCCCCTTGTATTCCTTGGTAAAATCCCAACCCTTGGTTAATTTCAACCCTACTTAACTCTGCTTGCTTGCTCTAACTAAGCAAACATAGGTGAGGAAAGAAACCCACAACCCTGCTAACTGGTCCCACACTAAATTTAGATGATAATCTCAAGTGCGCTCTCAGCACTGCTCTGCAAAGCTTTATTTTCCAAAATCAATTAACTCTCTACTCTCCAAGAAAACAATTTCACACCTTTCCCTTGCTCTTGAAATTTCTAAGATCTCTTCTTCCTTTTTCACTCTCAACTGATAATCTCATTTCTAATTTCATTGGAAACCTAGATAAGAGAATTTCCTCATTATCTTACTTCACTACCAAATCTACTAGTTTCACGATGTCAGTATCCACACACTCATCTTCCCTCCTGTTAAAATGGGTGATGTGGCTCTTGCTCCCATCTGGTAAGGCCAGCCTCTCCACTAGAAAACTGGATCCCTTTTCTTCTAGTCTTATTCAAGAATTCTTTTTAAAGATTTTTATTTATTCATTTGAGAGAGAGAGAGAGAGCATATAAGTGAGAGCACAAACAGGGGGAAAGGGTCAGAGGGAGACCCTTTCTGAAAGGGTTAGAGAAGCAGACTCCCCACTAAGCAGGGAGCCCGATGATGCAGGGCTCTATTCCAGGACCCTGACCATGACTTGAGCCGAAGGCAAATGCTTAACCCACTGAGCCACACAGGCACCCCATACCAAGGCTTTCCCTTATAGATAAAGACAAAATTCAGAAAGTGCAGACTTCAGGCATGGTGAGAAGCTAGAGGAGAATCTTAACACTATCTATAAGACTCTAATTCTTAAGCAGGGAGATAGGTGTAAGATGTTCATTTTAAAAATTCTTGCCTTTTTTATAAAGATGATGCTGAAAGTGAAGAAGAAAGCCCCTGATCCTCCCAAAGTGAAAAACAAAGGATTTAAAGGCCAAAAAAGCAGTGCTAAAAGGTGCCCACACATTACGGCTCCATAGGCAGCCCAAACATCCTCAGAAGAGCACCCCCAGGAGAGACAAGCTTGAACATTATGCCTTCATCAATTCCCCCTGACCACTGACTCAGCCATGAAGAAGGAAGACCACAACATTCTTCTAGTCACTGTGGATGTCAAAGTCTACAAGTACCAGACCAAATGGGTATGAGGAAGCTCTGTGACATTGACATAGTCAAAGTCAACACCCTGATTAGGCCTGATGGAGAGAAGGTCCATGTTCAACTGACTCCTGACTAGGATGCTTTGGATGTTGCCAAAGAAACTGGGATCATCTAAACTGAGTCCAGCTGGCTAATTCTAAATATATATATTTTTTGCCATAAAAAATTCTTTTTTTTTTTTTAAGATTTTATTTACGTATTTGATAAAGAGATAGCGAGAGAGAGGGAGCACAAGCAGAGGGATTGAGAGAGGGAGAAGCAGGCCTCCCACTGAGCAAGAAGCCCAATGCAGGGCTTGATCCCAGGACCTTGGGATCATGACCTGAGCTGAAGGCAGACATTTAATAACTGAGTCACCCAGATACCCCATCCATAAAAAATTCTTATAACACATAAATTCCTTTATAGAAAGGAAATAATTCTTCTCTCTCCTTAGGAAGGAAATAAGTCCCTCTCAAGATGAGCACCCCATATCTGGGCTCCCTTTAAAGTAAAATTCTTCCCATTCCTTAAACCACTCTTTATTAAACCTGCTCCAGTAGGCTTTTGTCCCTCCTGCTGTATCTGAACTACTCTGTCAAGGTCATCAACAAACTCCATCTTATCAAATCCAACGGCCAATTCTCTATCTTTCCCACCCAACCACTCAAAAATCTCTGACAAAACTAATCACTCAAATAAATTTCCTCCCTAGGCTTTTGATACATCGGTCTGTCTTGGTTTCCAGTTCCTGCCTTTTCTCACCATTTCTTTCTTTCTTTTTTTTTTAAAGATTTTATTTATTTATTTATTTATTTTTAAGATTTTATTTATTTATTTGACAGAGAGACCGCAAGTAGACAGAGAGGCAGGCAGAGAGAGAAGAGGAAGCAGGATCCCCGCTGACCAGAGAGCCGATGTGGGGCTCGATCCCAGGACCCTGAGATCATGACCTGAGCCAAAGGTAGAGGCTTTAACCCATTGAGCCACCTAGGTGCCCCTCTCAGCATTTCTAAACATTGGATTGTCTCCAGTGTTTAATCCTTAAAACCCTTTTCCACATATACTCATACCCTGGCTTGTCACCTCTAGACCCATGGCTTTAAATACAATTTATATCAAATCTCAGTCTCCAGTTTGGACCCGGTCTCTTAAGCTACAGAACTGGGTATCTCCACACGGAGGGCTACATGGGAATCTCAAACCCAAGAGTGCTCCAGGCTCCTGTCCGTTCCTCCCCTAACTTGTGCTTCCTCCAATTTTCCTACCTCAACTGCTTAAGCTAAAAAAAAAAAGAAACTACTATTAAGTTCTGTACTACATTCGCACCCTCTGCCCAATTCATTAGCAGGTCCTGCCTGCTGAACTGACTGCTTTTCCTACCCCTACTTTTCCTACCCGTTATTACCACTTTTACCCATCCCGACATGATCTCTACCAATATGCTAATCACTGACCTACCTGCTTCTATACTTGCCCCCATAGTTTATTCTCCAACCGACAGGTTTAGTGACCTCTTAAAAACATAAATCTACTCTTATTTCTCCCCTGTTCAAAACCCTTCCAGTGGCGTGATATCAAATTAAAAAAAAAAAAATCAAACATTTTACCATGGTCTGCTAGGCCCTAGGTGATTCAGCCCTGCCTCCCGAATCTCATTTCTTATTCTTCTCCTTGATGTGCTACCCTCCTCCCTTGCTGTTCTTGTAATGGTCTTTGGGCCAAACGTAGCCTATCATCTGGGTTTTTTTTTTGTTGTTTTTTGTAGTTTGTTTGTTTTATTGCCTTTTAAAATTTTATTTTATTTATTTGACAGAGAGAGACAAAGCAAGAGAGGGAACACAAGCAGGGGGAGTGGGAGAGGGAGAAGCAGGCTTCCCGCCGAGCAGGGAGCACGATGCGGGGTTGACACCAGGACCCTGAGCTGAAGGTAGACACCTAATGACTGAGCCACCCAGGTGTCCCCTGTTTTATTGCCTTTTTGAGGTAATTATAGATTCATATCTAGTTGTAAGAAATAATACACAGATCTCTGTGTATTAAATATACTAAATATACTCTTAACTCAGTTTCCCCTGTAGGCAATATCCTGCATAACACTGTTCAATATCACCAGGGAACTGATGTTGATTTATCTACTCACCCTATAGCCAGTTAGCTCTCTCCCGATGCCAACCAGTAGCAAACATTAGTCTCTCCTCCATCTCTATATTTTTATCATTTAAAAAATGTTATATAAATGGGACCTATTTTAGTTTGGGCTGCTCTAACAGACTACCATAGACTGGGTGCCTTAAACAGTTTATTTCTCAGTTCTGAAGGCTGGAAGTCTGAGGTTAGGGTGCCAGCATGGCAGGGCTCTAGTGAAGGTCTTCTTCGTGGTTTCCAGACAGTGGCTTTCTCCTCGTATCCTCACATGGCAGAGACAGAACACACAAAGTAGCTCTCTGGCCTCTCCTTATAAAGGCACCAATCCCAGTCATGAGGGCTCCACCCTTGTAACCCAAGAGCCTCTCATAGGCCCCACATCCAAGTACCATCACACTGGGGATTAGATTTCTAAAATATAATGAATTTGGGGGGGGATACAAACATTCAGTCCATAATAAGATCATATAATAAGTCATCTTCTGAAATTGTCTCCTTTTACTCAGTAAAATTCCCTTGAGACCCATCCAAGCAATAGTTTGTCTTTTTTTAAAAAAAAGTAATCTCTATGTGCCCAACATTGGGCTCGAACTCACAACCCCAAGATCAAGAGTTGCATGCTCTATCAACTGAGCCAGCCAGGTGCCCCTTTTGCTCATTCTTTAAAAAAAATGTTGAGGTTTTTTAAAATAATAGTTTTATTGAGATAAAACTCACATACTATACAATTCACCATCAGAGTGTACAATTCAGTGGTTTCTAGGATATTCATAGAATTGTGCAACCACCACCACAATCAATTTTGGAACATCTTCATCACCCAAAAAGAAACTCCATACCTATTTGCAGTCACTCTCCAATTTCCCCCAAATTCCAAGTCCTAGGCAACCACTAATCTACTTTTTGCCTTCATAGATTTGCCTATTCTGGACATTTTGTATAAATGGAATTATATAATATGTGGACTTTGGTCACAGGCTTCATGAACTCAGTACAATGTTTGCAAGATTCATCCATATTGTAGCACGCTATCAGCACTCTGTTTCCTTTTACTGTTAAATAATATTCCACTGTATGCTTATAACACATTTTATTTATCTGGCCATCAGTTGATGGACAAATGGGTTATTTCCATTATCATGCATAATGCTACTATAAGCACTCAAGTGTAAGTTTTTGTGTAAACATACGTTTTCATTTCTCTTGGGTATATATCTAGGAGCTGCATTGTTGGGTCAATATGGTAATTCTATGTTTAAAATTTTTTAAAGATTATTTATTTATTTATTTGACAGATTGAGAGAGAGAGAGATCACAAGTAGGCAGAGAGGCAGGCAGAGAGAAAGGTGGAAGCAGGCTCCCCATTGAGCTGGGAGCCCGATGTGGGGCTCAATTCCAGGACCCTGAGACCATGACCTGAGCCAAAGGCAGAGGCTTAACCCACTGAGCCACCCAGTTGCCCCTATGTTTAATGTTTTGAGGAACTCCTAGCCTATTTTCCAAAGCAGCTTTCCCATTTTATATTCCTATCAGCAATGTATAAAGGGGTTCAACTTCTTCATAGCCTTACCAACACTTTTCAGTGTCTGTATTTTCAATTAGAGACAACTGGTGAGCATCAAATACCATCTCATTGTGGTTGTGATCTGTATTTCCTGAAGGGCTAATGATATTGAGCATCTTTTCATGTGCTTATTAGTCATTTGTTTATCTTCTGAGAAATGTCCACACAGATCATTGGCCATTTTTTAATTGGGTTATTTGTCTTTTTATTGTGGAATTATAATTAGTCTTTATATAATCTAGATACAAGTTCCTTTACCATACACATGATTTGCAAATATTATCTCCCATTCTGTGGGTTGTCTTTTCACTCTCTTGATGGTGTCTTTGAAGCACAAGTGTTTAATCCTGATTACGTCCGATATATCTATTTTTTCATTTGTTATTCATGATTTTGGTATCTCATCCAAGAAACCATTGCATAATGCAAGATCACAAAGGTTTACATATATGTTTCCTTCTGAAAATGTTATGGTTTGGGTGCCTGGGTGGCTCAGTCCATTGAGCAGCCAACTCTTGATTTTGGCTCAGGTCCAGGTGTCACTCTTGATCTGAGGGTCCTGGGATCTGCATTCAGCTGGGAATTTGCTTGAGGAAATCTCTCTCCCTCTTCATCTCCTCCTCCCCCCACCTCTATCTCTCTCACTCAAATAAATAATTTTTAAAAAACTTTATGGTTTGGGGCGCCTGGGTGGCTTAGTGGGTTAAAGCCTCTGCCTTCAGCTCAGGTCATGATCCCAGGGTCCTGGAATCGAGCCCCGCGTCGGGCTCTCTGCTCAGCAGGGAGCCTGCTTCCCCTCCACTCTCTCTGCCTGCCTCTCTGCCTACTTGTGATCTCTGTCAAATAAATAAATAAAATCTTAAAAAAAAAATTTATGGTTTTAAGTCCGTGATCCATTTTGAGTTAATTTTTGTAAATGGTGTGAGGTAAGGGTCTAACATCACTCCTTTGCATGTGGCTATCCAGTTGTCCTTGCATAATTTGTTGAAAATACTTATTTTTTCCCTCACTGAATGGTCCTGGCACCTTGTTGAAAGTTGAACACAGGCATATGAGAGTTTATTTCAGGACTATGAATTCTATTTTATTGATCTATATGTCTAACCTTATGCTAATACCACATTGTTTTGACTACAGTTACTGCTGAATTTTGAGAGGGCTTTTTGTCAATATGTGGTTTGTAAATATTTCCTCTGTAGCCTGTCTCTTCACCATCTTCACTGGGTCTTTACAGAGCAAAAGCTTTTAATTTTGGTGAGGCCCAATTTATCTTTTTTTTTTCTTTATGGTTTATGCTTTTGATGTCAAGCCTCTTCCTGTGTTTATAAATAAAGTTTCATTATAACACACCCATGCCCATTTGTTTACATAATGTCTGTAGCTGCTTTAACATATGACAGCAGAGTTGAAAATTGTTTACAGAGACACAGAATCTACAAAGCCTAAAACACTATCTGGGTCTTTATAGAAAACTTTGTGGACTCTCTGCTCTAATCTGCTAAGCCTTTCTACTCTAGCACCTCTACATCTATTCTTCCCTCTGTCTGAAGCACTTTCTTCAGATCTTCTCATGGCTGGTTCCTTATTGTCACAAAGGTTCCTGCTCAAATTCATGTTGGATAGGCCTTCTCTGACTACATTATTTATGCAACCCTACTTTCCTATCCCAACATCTATGCCTTTACCTTGCTTTATTTTTCTTCATTTGAATGTGTTACTTCCTTTGGGAGAATATAAGCTATATGAGGGTTGTCCTTCGCACCAACAGTACCTACTATAGGTACTATTTGAAATATTTGGGGACGCCTGGGTTGTTAAGTGTCTGCCTTTGGATCAGATCATGATCCCTGGTTCCTGGAATCAAGTCCCACATCAGGCTCCCTGATCAGCTGGGAGTCTGCTTCTCCCTTTGCCTGCTCTGCCTGCAGCTCACCCTGCTTGTGCTCTCTCTGACAAATAAATAAAATCTTAATATATATTTGAATGAAAAATGAATCATAGAGAACTATCCCATTTTTTAGAAAAATAATCCTACTGTTAACTCCATAAATTATTTTATTAGGGGAGCAATGCTTGAATAAAAGAACTATATATCTGATTCCCACCATAATTTGTGTAAGTGATGTTTATGTGTCATTGTACCTCTGTGAGATTCCCTAACAGAGCAAGCTAAGGATTTACAGAGGACTAGAGGGCAAGGATGTTTGGATGTCTTTAGATTTCTTTTTCTTTCCTTTTTATTTTATTTTATTTATTTTTTTTAAAGATTTTATTTATTTATTTGACAGATAGAGATCACAAGTAGGCAGAGAGGCAGGCAGAGAGAGGGAGAAGCAGGCTCCCTGCTGAGCAGAGAGCCCCATGCAGGGCTCGACCCCAGGACCCTGAGATCATGACCTGAGCCAAAGGCAGAGGCCCAACCCACTGAGCCACCCAGGCGTCCCTCCTTTTTTTTTTTTTTTTTTTTTTAAGATTTTCTTTGTTTATTTGTCAGAGAGAGCTAGCATAAATAGGGGGAGCAGCAGACAGAGGGAGAAGCAGGCTCCCCACTGAGCAGAGAGTCCCGATGCTGTTAGATTCCCAAGACCCTGGGATCATGACCTGAGCCTAAGACAGATGATCAACCGACTGAGCCACCCAGGTGCCCTTAGATTTAGTTTTCTAACTCTATATTCCTTCCTGATCTCCTCTTGAGCCTAATGGGTGAATAATAATGTAGGTTATCTTTTTCACCCGTGATTGCTTTTTTCCAATTGTTTTTGAATTCTGAACCTCTTCATCTGTCTACTAAAAGAACAATGTTAAACAAAAGAAAAGAAAGAGGGCTTCGCTATAAAGAAATTGACCATGGGCCAGCTCTAGCATGCTGTAGTTGTGTGACCTTGAAAATTTATCTCAAGATCTTAAACCTCGAATTCAGATAATAACATCTGCTTCACAAATCAATGTATGTAAATAATTGAAAGTTTCCAATTATTTAATATTTTCTATATGCCTAGCTTCTGGCACAAAGCTCCTAAAACGCTTGTGATTTCCTAAGTGACAAAAACACTAGGAGCATCTCTTGTTCTAATAATTGTCTTTGACCCCATCCCTGACACAGAGATCCTAAGACCCTTATAAATTCCGAAGTGATGAGAGCACTAGGAGCATCTTTTGTTCTAATGAGGTGACTCATTACATTAATGAGAGGACTCCTGGATGGGGGCTGGTCATCAGGAAGACCAAGCCATGGTTAAAACCTTGGAATTTTCAGCCCTACCCCCTCATCCTCCAGCACAGGGTGAGGGGCTAGAAATGGAGTTAATAATTGATCCCACCGATCTGAAGAAACTCCATAAAATCCCAGTCGTAGGGTTTCAGAGAGCTTTCAGGCTGGTGAACATGTGCACGCTGCGAGGGTGCCTCACCCCAAGTCCAGGAGGATAGAAGTTCCAGCACTTGGGAACCTCCCCAGCCTTCCCGTATGTGTCTCTTCATCTGACTTCATCTGTACCCTTTATCATATAATAAACTGGTAAATACAAGTAAGTGTTCCTGAGTTCTGGGAGCCACTCCAGCAAACCCAAAGAGGGGGTTGCTGGAACCTTTGATCTACAGCCAGTTGATCAGAAGGGCAGGTAGAACCAGGGCTTGTGACTGGTGTCTGAGGTGTGTGAGTGTTGGGGGGGAGGGTCAGTCTAGTAGGACTGGGCCCCTAACCTGTGGAATCTGATACTATTTCTAGGTAGATGGTGTCCAAATTGAATTAAATTGTAAGACAACTAAATTGCTTGGTGTGAGGAAAAACCTCCAAAATTTGGTGACCAGAACTGAAGTGTTTTGTGTGAGTCGTAAACAAGACCCAAAGGAAAGAATCACTGTAGGAAACATCACTGGATTTTTTCCCTACATAACCAAATACATTGCCAAGTGCTTAGAATATACAATCCAATTTAATTGTTACAATAACTGGCAAAGAGAGATGTCATGCAAAGAGCTAATTATAGTGTGGCTAATAGATAATGAAATAGAACAAACTTTCACAGTCATTTGTATCTGGCTATGTCAAAATGACCTTGTCAAAAGTAGAGTAACTGTTTTTAATGTCAGTAACAACAGCAACAACCATCTTCAATGTTTATTTATCCTTAATTACCACCACGATTCAGAAGACTTTGTCCTTTAATTTCTGTATTATCGAGATGTTTCATAGATATGGACTTCTTTTAAAATAAAACAATGATATATGATATCTTAATATTGATAAGGCACAATTAGAAGCCCACAAATAACAGAGGTAGATAATTCTGTGATTTTTGAAATGCAAAACAAAGTAAAGGGTCTAGTCTAATTATTAAATACCTATGCAACAGTGGGAACTAGATAGAGGTCTGGGATGGCAAGGGCACAGTGGCTTTGCTCTTGATTGGTAGAGAAGTGAACACATTTTAAAAAAATAATCACTCGAATATCTGAGTTTCATATCTTGCTCTTAGAGTGCTTTCTCCAATGTCTTTCCAAAAGAGTCTTAACCATTGTCATATAAATGTATCATCTTTTAAAATGTGTTGACTTTTAAACTTTTCCAAAATGTACATCTTTTGGAAAACATGCTAAGGAAAAGCAATTGCTCTCCCAGCTTTTCTTCCCTTAGTAGGACTATTAAAAAGTTCAGGAAAAAATCAGGGAGTCTGAGATGCCAGCCATTCAAGATACCAATGAAACCCCAGAAACAACCTTATTTAAAGTCTTTCTAGATGTGATCACACGTGGTAAACCACTGACTTCGAGCAATATGTGATTTTAGCCACCCCATGATGTCTACCCCACCCCATCTCATTCCAAAGTTTTAACACCTTTTCGGAGATTCTTACTACAAGGCTTCGCAAGTAATAGGGACTCAGTTACACTCTAGAGCCTGCTCTGTAAGAAGAGTTCTTACTATCATGCATTCATATATTCCTCTGTATTACTCTTCACACCTACACAGCCATGCTTCTTTTCCAGAATATTCCCCCAAAACCAGTTATGTCATAATTTTACCAAGGCTTGTTTGCAATTACGATGCTGAACATTCTTATTACTCTTCATATTATAGCACAAAACACCACAAGGGGCAAATACTAGTTAATTTAAAAAGAGAGAATGTAGAAATGTACCAAGTCTATTAACTGTAATAGTCTCTCCCACCACCACTTATGAATGTCATACATGATTAAGCCAACAAAAGGTTAGGAAGACGGAAGATATTACAATTAACACAGCCATGACAAAACAGTGTGATACCAATCTGACATAAATTCTTAATACTCACATCCTGTTTGTTGCTCTCCATGTCTCTGTTGTTCTAAGAATTCACTCTCCCTCCAACTCCTCTTCAAGGTACTGCTTCCTGTAAATTGTAATTAGCTAGTTATTTATTCGTTCTATCTACTTGAACTCCTTGAGAGCTTAAGTATGACAGCCCACCATTGGGCACACCAAGAAATACTTGTGGAAGGATGTGAAACCTTCACAGAAATCTAACGCTGTCTTAGATTAACTCAATTCTGGGGTCTTCAACAAAGCTTCTTCCACTTGTTCAGTAGCCAGTGGGAAGAATTTTATCAAGTTAAGGGGTCTGGGGAGAGAAGAGGGGCAGAGCTGGATATGGTGAAAATGGAACCTCTATATTTTGAGTCATTGCTCTGTCATCAACTAGTGTTTTCCCCATTAGCGAAATAAGCAGGGGGGTAGATAATCTAGCTGTTACAAAATTCTGGGACTTAATGTGGCTATTTTGCCATGTAAAATTTAAAATCTTGGAAATAAGCTACCCGTGGCCTAAAGTGCTTCCGCGAGCTGCAGTGGAGTCAGAAATCATGATTCTGCTTAATCCCGTTATCAAGTCCTGAGTCTGTCCCCTCCTCTCCTGAAGTGGATGCATGGTTGTGGGGATCGGCTGGGATGTTGTATGTTGAAGGAACCAGTATTACTTTCTGAGTTTATCAGGAGGAGGCAGAGAATTAGGACAGACCATTCCTCTATTCCACAGCCTCCTTGATACTTCTCCTTTCCATTTCTCTCTTCAAACTTCTCACCTCAGTCTCCTCTCTTTCCTTTCCTGTCTACTGCTTCTTGTCTTCTAGGTTATCCTCATTTGGGGGGTGGGGAGGGGTAGGGGACAAAACTAGAAACAAAAGCAGCCCACAACTCTTTAAACTTGAGTAAATATACTTTTCTTAAAAAGGGAGATGCTATTTGGTTATTTATGGAATTAATTCAGATAAATTCTTCTTGAAAACAACCAGAAATTCTAAATTTAATCTATGTATTAAAATGGGATAAAATTAACAACAGTATTTTTCCAAGGGCATCTGGCCTTACTCCCCTTCTCTTATGCTTCAGGAATAAAGCACTTAATGAATGGATGATCCATAATTTTCTAAGACAATTCCAGTTTTCATCTTGCAAAACCTACAAAACCAATCTCATCTGAGTAGCAGTTAAACTCCTGGTAGACATCTTTCAAGTTCCATGGCGTGGACCATTCTTCGACCCTTACTCACTTCCGTCAGGTCTCAGAGTCAAAAGACACCTCCTCGGAAAGGACTTCTCAGACCCACCTCATCCCCTTTCCCTTCACCCCCCACCCCCCTTTAATATACGATCCCTTCTCCCTCGCCGAGGTTAATACACCAGTACCCTCCCCATCTCTTATTGTGTATTATCTCCATAAGATTTATCGCCATCTGGCATTTTATCATATTATCTATGTGATTTTCTTGTCTGCCTCTTTGCTAGACTATAAGCTCGCGGAGGGCAGCGCCATTGTCTACCTGGTACACAGTGGGACCCCCAGCATTTCGAGCAGGGGCCGAGACACAATAGGTGCTCAGGAAATAACCAATATTCTCTCCAAGACTCAGAGGCGACGTGGTGGTTTCTCCAGAGCCGCGGGACCCATCCTCTCTCGGCGCAACCCAATTCTGGGTCACCACCCACCTTTACCCGAGCCCCGCTCGCGGGCTGGTCCTCCCACCTGCCGGCCACTGGGACAGCGCAGCGCGCCCACCACCCGGACCCTGCAACTCCAGTTGGGCCCTGCCGCTCCGCTCAACCGCGCATCTCCGGGGGCCCCCCAGGCTTTTCCGCTGGTCCCAGGCCGCTGCGCCCGGGAGTGGCAGTGACGGCGCCACTGCGGTTCCGCGGGGCTCGCTGAGCAGCCGTTAGGCCCCCCGCGCTGCTGGCAAATGTCAAGGATTCTTTTTTGACGGATCCGTTGATGCGGTAGTAAAACGTGACTCGCTTATCCCGCTCCCTCCGGAAGGAGGACGCGCGCTCCCACCCGCGGGCTGCGCCGGGGGCCCCTCTCGCGAGTCCCCGCCCCCGCGGCCCCCGCGACCCTCCTTCTCACCTTCGCACCAAACGGACCAGCACCGGCGGCCGGCGCACGACCCATCCGGCGTCTTCGCGACGCGGCGGCTGGGAACCCTTTACGGGGAAACTGTGCTGGGCCCCGCCATCCTTAAAGTCGCCGTTAGGAGGGTGTTAACATTTCTGCTTTAAGAGATACCCGTCCCCCTCGCCGCCCCCTCGCCCGCGAGAGGGTGCCCCCAGATATCCCCGCGGGGCGGGCCGGAGTGGGTGCCGAGGAGGCGGAGGGGGCGCGGGGGGAGGGGGGACAATTCCTGGTAGTTCTTCTGGCCCCGGTGGCTGTTTTCTGATGAAAAGCCCAACTGCCTTTCTTTCCACCTCCCAGAAAGGACTCTTTCCAGTTTCCAATAAAAGTCGTCCCCTGCTGCCCTGTAGGTGCTCTCCAGGGGAGGGGAGGAGCCAGGAGAACACAAAAGTGTTTGGGGGAGACTGCTTTTCCCCAAACCTAAGTTGGAATTATTTGGAGCCTCACCATGATGGCTTGGCCTTTAATAAAGCGGCGAGGCACTAGGGATGGTTTTTGGTATTGTTGGTGTTTGTTTTGAGGATCTACACTGAACTTCTCCAAAGAGATTGTCCCAGTGAACAATAAACACACGAGTACGCAATTGAATTGGTCTTCAGGAAACTCCAAATTAAAACTACATGAGATTCCACTGCATGCCCCCCCCCACCCATGGTTAAAATGAAGGAGGAAAAGGACAGGAAGAAGGAATACCAAACGTGGGAGGGGATGTGGGGCACCCAGAACTCTCCTGCACTGTTAATTGGGGATATACATTGATAAATTGGTGCAATCACTTGGGGGAAACTAGCAATATTTATTGAAACAGAACATAGGCCTACCCTGTGACCCAACAATTTCATTTCAACGGATTTCAACAGAAATTCATATACATGCTCACCAAAACATGGATACTAGAATGTTCATCTCAGCAGTATTCATAATAGCTCCAAAACTGGAAAAAATCCAAATGTCCATTGAGAGAAGAATGGATAAATAAAATACGTAGTGAGTATATTCACCCAAAGACATAGGGTACAGCAATTAGAGCAAATGTATTATGGTGACATGCAACAATATGGATAAATCTCATAAAGTTTAGTGAAAGAAACCAGGGTGCAAAAGAGAATATGTTGGGGCGCCTGGGTGGCTCAGTGGGTTGAGGCCTCTGCCTTCGGCTTGGGTCATGACCCTGGGGTCCTGTGATGGAGCTCCCCCTCCCTCTGCTCGGTGAGGAGCCTGCTTCCCCCCACTCTCTGCCTACTTGTGATCTCTGTCTGTCAAATAAATAAATAAACTCTTTAAAAAAGAGAGAGAGAGAGAATATATTAAAAGATTCTATTTATATAAAGGTCAAAACTCGCATATGGTGTCATAAATCCAGACTGTGGTTACCTTTCAGGGGATTGTAACTAGAAAGGACAGTACAGCTTCTGGGGTCTGTCAGTCACTTGGTCTGGGTGCTGTTAACTTTATAAAAACAACCATCCAAGGTTGCCTGGGTGGCCAGTCATTCAGCATCTGCCTTCCCTTCAGGTCATGATCCCAGAGTCCTGGGATGAAGAACCAAATGGGGCTCCCCGCTCAGCAGGAAGCCTGCTTCTCCCTCTCCCACTACCCCTGCTTGTGTTCCCTCTCTCTTGCTGTCTTTCTGTCAAATAAATAAATAAAATATTTAATAAAAAGAAAAAAAACCCCAATATCCAATAAAACATTTCCCTGATATGTTTTACCTTAAAAAGTTTTCAGAACAAAAAAGCCTGACATATTAATTTGTCCAACTTCTCTGCTCAATTCAACCTGCATCACTTTTATGATCATTATAAGGCTCTAGCAGGCACTGTGGAGTCCTGGAAAAATGTGTCTGCCTTCCAGTATTTCATAATCTAGGCAGTGGTATAAGCAAGTCGTTGCTGGGGAATAGTCTTTGATTATGTGCTAATTGTTAGGGAAATCCTATTAAAATACTTACTCTGGAAGAAAGTTGGGGAAATATATGCATCTAGGCAGAGTTTCTGAGTTAGAGGGATCTTTTCTTTTTTTTAAGATTTTATTTATTTATTTAAAAAAAGACTTTATTTATTTATTTGACAGACGGAGATCGCAAGTAGGCAGAGAAGCAGGCAGAGAGAGAAGGGGAAGCAGGCTCCCCGCTGACCAGAGAGCGTGATGTGGGGCTCTATCCCAGTACCCTGAGATCATGACCTGAGCCAAAGGCAGAGGCTTTAACCCACTGAGCCACCCAGGCACCCGAGTTAGAGGGATCTTAAGATCCTTATAATTTCTTGTGAATAGGCGCTAGGGTGATCAACTGTCTCAGTTATCCCAGGACTAAGGGGTTTCCCCGGGATAGTTGTGGGCAACCTGGGATGGGTAGTCACTCTAACTGGAGCTGAGCCTGATTCATCTTTGTTTTCACTTTTTATTTTGTTTCTTCCTCTTCTTCTCCTTCTTCTTCTTTTTTTTTTTTTTTTAAGATTTTATTTATTTGACAGAGAGAGATACAGTGAGAGAGGGAACACAAGTAGAAGTAGTGGAGAGAGGGAGAAGCAGGCTTCCTGCTAAGCAGGGAGCCAAATGTGGGGCTCTATACCAGGACCCTGGGATCATGACCTGAGCCCAAGGCAGATGCTCAGCCGACTGACCCACCCAGGCTCCCCTGCCCTTATTTTGTTTTGTTTCTTGAGAAGTGGGGAGGAGCAGAGGGAGGAGAGAGAGAATCCTCAAGCAAATTCCCCATTGAGCTTGGAGCCCCACCAGGGCTTGATGATTTCATGACCCCGAGATCATGACCTGAGCCAAAGTCAGGAGGTGAATGTTAGGTGGCTCAGTCATTAAGCGTCTGCCTTCCACTCAGGTCATAATCCCAGGATCCTGGGATAGAGCCCTGCCTCTGGTTCCCTGCCTGGCAGGGACCTTGCTGCTTCTCCCTCCCCCTCTGCGCGCCGCCCCCCCTCGCCTGTGTTCTCTCACTCTCTCTGTCAAATAAATAAAATCTTTAAAAAAAAAAAAAAAGAGTTGAATGCTTAATTGACTGAACCACCGAGGTGCCCCCGATTCATCTTTGAACTTGAAGTTTCTAACAGAGTCTGGCACATAGAAGAGGTTCAATAAGCTCAATATTTGTTGAAATAAAATGGGGGGGGGAAATGATAACAAATAAAGGCACCCTTTCAGATGATACCAGTTGGTTTTTGAAGGGCAGGGAATTGCAGATCAGGTAGGGATTAGGATCAGCTTCAGGAGGGCCTTGAATGCCAAGCTGAATAGTCTGGATTATGTTTTATTGACAATTGGTAGCCATGGAATGCTCTTGAACAAAAAGAGTGACATAAAAAAAAAATCTGTATTTTATTAAATCTGGGCCACTGAAGGGGATGATTTGACATAAGTAGACTCTACAAGCCAAAGTCCGGGTCGAGAGGTTATTAGGAGTCCAGGAAAAAAGATGAATAATAGACTTTTAGAATTGTAAGAGAACTAAGAGTTCTGCTAGTCTAATGCCTTTTTAAATTTTTGAATAACAGGTTTTCTTTTTCTAGTCTATGTTCCTTTTAGAAACTGTTTCTTCCAAACCTTCTATTCTCTTTTCTTAAATGTTAATATTTTTTGAAATACTAATTTTAATAAATTAAATGAAGCAGTAAATGAAGGCCCAGTGGTAAAATGATCTGTCCAAGGCTATTTGGCAAGTCTGAAACAGACTGAACAAGAAGCTGAGTTTCTTTCCTGCTACGGCAGTCACCTTATACTACATGAGTGGATTCATAACGATGTCATGCTGGAATAAAGTGTCTCCTCGGAAGGGAAAAAACAAGGCAGTATTTTTTTTTTTTCTTGAAGAGCTATGTATCCAATTCTTAAATTATTAGAGTATAACCTTCCCATCTTTTTGGTGTTAAAAATGTTAATTTCCGGGTGCCTGGGTGACTCAGTTGGTTAAGCGTCTGGCTTTGGCTCAGGTCATGACTAGAGTTCTGGGATTGAACCCCGAGTCAGGCTCCCTGTCATCAGTGGGAGGCCTGCTTCTCCCTCTCTCAATCCCCCTGCTTGTGTTCCCTCTCTCACTAGCTCTCTCTCCTATCAAATGAATAAATAAAATCTTTGAAAAAATAAAAATAAAGACTTTATTTTTAAGTAATCTCTATACCCAGTGTGGGGCTCAAACTCACAACTCTGTGATTAACAGTCACTGCTCCACAGACTGAGTCCTGGGGTTGGGGGCAGAGCATGAGGTGAGGGAAGGGCAGAGGGGGAGGGAGAAGCAGGCTACCCTCTGAACAGGGAACCTGACACAGTGCTTGATTCCAGGACCCCAGGGGTCATGACCTGAGCCAAAGGCAGCCACTTAACCCACTGAGCCACCCAGGTCCCCCTCCCTCCTTTTTATATACTCTCCTCTACTTACAGAGGCTGGAAAACCAAAACCTCAATTTCCTAGATTTTCTTGCAGCTAGGATTCTAGTTGTGAGTTTTGATCTATGAAAAATTTGCACATCCAAGAGACTTGAAAAGTCAAAGTGAGGCAGGGGCCATCTCCTGGCTACTTTGGTAGTTGCTGCTGGCCGGCCTGGTCAGGGGATTTGGTGGGGGGGGCGGTGTTTCTGTAGTGTTCCAGCAACCGTGTACAAGCTTCATGGCCACTGAAAGCTGCTGAGACATTAGTAACGGTAGCTTCCTGATGCCTGGATCTTAGGGAAGGCACTATGTTCTTGCACTCAACAGTTGTAGGAACAGTCTTGATTCCTCCCCTTTCTGCAGCTGCCCCTGGTGGGTGAGTTTAGTAGTCTTGTTTCTGAAGCCATATCTGGGATATAGCAGGGGCCCCGCTCCTCCTAAGTCCTTCCAACAAGTTCGTAAGTACCCATGTCCCTGTATTAAGGCCTATTCTGCTTAAAATAAAGTGGTTTCTGCTTCCTGTAGACAACCAGATCACATACTTACTGAGCAATAGTACTTTGTCCCTTCTGTACTTCTACCAGCCCCTCCAAACCCCTGCCTTCCCTTTTCTTTTCTTTCCATAAATTCCAAGTGCAGCATAACCTGGAGCTTTCATCCTTGGTCTTTAGAGGGCTTCTAGCTGTTGCTGGGCCTCCAGAGGAAAGAAAAAAAGATCACTGTGTTTCACAGAGCTGGGGTTTGGGGAGGTGGGGCAGCTGTTAGGCTGGAGGAAGTTGAAGATTTTCCTAGGGCCTAAGATTCTTTCTGACTCAGTATCTTATGTTCTCACCAATCAAGATGCCACTGGTTTATCTTTACATGTTAGAGGGCTCGGATCTTTGATTAGGAACAATGCCAATTTTTTTCTTCCTTAGACTTAGTGGTAGGCTCTATTTCTCCTTAGAGACAATTTCCACTCTGATTTATTGGATATCATCAAAAGGAAAGGTACAGTGCTCTCACTGTATGAATTATTGACCCCAAAATCATTTTGCATGGTTCCACATATTCATACAATATTACCAGGAAAAAAATGCACATTTAAGTGATAAACACCATTCTTGAAAATTTTCTTAATATCTCCCTTACCTACTTGCGTATAAGCAACGTATACCTTACTATGCTAAAATTATTTGTAGCTTAGAAATAACTTTCCTATGGCATTTTTATTCTTGCAAATAGAGCTGCCCCTGGCTCCTCCCCTTATTTCAAACTACTGTCCAAATTATACTGACAAACCAGTATGATACACTCTCTCATAAACTATCTGACCTAGAAGATTCTAGAAAATTATAAAGAGGGAATCGGTCTGGATAAACAGAAGGTACTTGAATCTTGACCAACAGCCTGTGCAGTGTCCTGCCTGCAGTGGGATAGTTATAACACTCTTGGAAAGTTTTTGCACTGTTTCCTCAATTTCAGAGCCGTTTTTAGACCATGTTAAAGCATGGGTGAAATCTTGCTATAATCTTGCCAGAAAGCAAGCGATTCCATAATTTCTGGTGATCTCTCAATACTCTCAGATAGTAAGTTCTTCCTACCCTTGACTCTCAGATTGTAGGTTAAACAACTTATTTTCCATTCATTGGATGTAGAAGCCTTTTTTTTTTTTTTTTTTTTTTTTTACTAATTCCATCTATCTTTTCAATTTTTTTCTAGGAATGTGGGTTAAGGGGCAATCTGCTTGCAAATTTTAAAGGCCCCAGGGTGTTAAGAGGAAAATGGTAGGTTTGGGAAGCAGATCTGCCTTTCATTTTATGGCTGGATTAACCCAGGTGGTAAGTGTGAAACATTTTTTCAGGATTATAAAATTGACATAGATACTTTATTTTTTAAATATGTGTGTATAGATATATTTTTTAAAAGATTTATTTGAGAGAGAGATTTATTTATTTATATTATGCGAGAGAGGGTTAGGGGTGGGGCAAAGGGAGAGGGAGAAGCAGGCTCCCCCCCTGAGCAGGGAGCGCCCACGGAGCTCCATCCCAGGACTCGGGATCATGACCTGAGCCAAACGCAGGCTCAAGGAGCCAAATGCAGACTCAAGGGACTGAGTCACCCAGACGCCCCTATTTTGATATAGATACTGTAAAAAACATATTCTAAAGGTCTGGCATCTTTAGAATTTGTCCATTATACTATAAAACATCTTCTCATTTTGTTTGGTTCAGATCTCGGACCATGTATCTGACACCACCAGGCATGAGGGATACAATGATGAACAAAATATATTCCCTACCCAAGGTTTCTGTATAGATGAATGCTCTTTAGACAAATCGTTTCAGTTCTCTACATCTCCGCCCACTCTTCATTATTTTATGAATGATTTCTTTAGGAACCCACCTGCTTGGATACTGTAATCCAGGGTCCATCCTTAGCTTTCTCTCTTAGAGTCTGTTTCTCTATCCTTTCCTAGAGTCAAGGTTAAACCCATGTTTTTCCTTTCCTGTCTCATTCTTTTAGGTAATGTAAGTAAATGGGAAGTCTTAAATTTGGTCCCACTTAAATGGCACCAAAGGCTCATAAGAATTCAATTATCATTATGTATTCCAGAAAGCCAGGGTACACGCTGACTTCGTTGAGTAAACAGGAAATTATCGATCCTATCCAGGAAATGACCTTGTTTGAGGGCAACGAAAGTGCCGCGGATTTCCCTCTTTCCTTCAGTTCCCTTCTAAACTCATTTCCGGGTTCTAATCAATTTGGTCCGTCAGTACAACAACAGAGTCCAGCTGACTCTTGGCAGTCCCACCCTAGACATCGTCCCTGAGAGAATGGCCAATAAGCCCTTCCCTTTAGTGGACATTTTTATGCCTCGTTTACCTCACTGCCAACCTCAACCAATCAGTAGTTGCGGCAGGCGGTACCAAAATAATCTCCACTTCCTCCCCAAATAGCCACACCCCTCGCTTGCGTCATCCTGATGGATTACTGACGCAGCCAATCAACCAGCAACCTTGGGCCCAGCCTACCTTAAACCCAATCAATTAAAACGGAGACGGGGAATTGGGGCGGAGAATGGAAAACTTGCCCCCTCTTTTGGAAATGGTTTGGAGAGGTGCGTCCGGATTTCTTGAACTTAACAGTTTTCGACCAACAGTCACTGCGTACTGTCTATCTCTAATGCCCCAGTTCTGTTCTCTTCGACCTCACCCCAAGATGAGCCCCACCCCTCACATATATTCCCCTCACCCCCCGCCCTCCGATTTCAGACTGGCACGCCCCCATCCTGAATCCTGCGGAAAAGAACCAAACCCAGTTGCCGGGGCTTTACACGTTCCTCTCGTGCGGGCAGAGCAGGGGAAGGACAGACCCTACGGCCTCGGGCGCCAATCTTTCCATTCAGTGCGTCTCTCCTCCCTTCCCCACGTTCCGGGGTCGGAGCTGACACGGGAGTGGGAGGAGCTGTCTGTCTGCCCGGCTCGGGGAGAGGCTAAAGCTTCTTAAGGTGGAACGGAGCTGTCGGGAGGCTGGGCCTCAGAACAACCGGGATGTGACGTCCTCCCGCCCTCCGACCACGTTTCTCCGTTTTTCATCTCTAGTCCTCTAACCTTACTTCTAGGCTTCGTTTTAGGGAGCACAAGCAGGTTAGGAAGAGGATATAAAGTTAGCGTCGAAAACTTAAAATAATAAAGTTATGGAGAGGAAATACGCACCATGGAATTTTTCCTTTGTGATTTAATCTCTGCTGTGTTCTATTTTGTTATCCCTCGATTACCCTTTAAGTAGCAGCTAGAATTTATTCTGATATGGAAACGTGAGCTCAGGTTTTTTTTTTTTTTTTTTAAGATTTTTTTACTTATTTATTTGACAGACAGAGATCACAAGTAGGCAACGAGGCAGGCAAAGAGAGAGGAGGAAGCGGGCTCTCTGCTGAGCAGAGAGCCCGACGTGGGGCTCCATCCCAGGACCCCTCGATCATGACCTGAGCCCAAGGCAGAGGCTTTAACCCACTGAGACACCCAGGCGCCGCGTGAGCTCAGATTTTGTCTAATAAATATTTCCAAATGAATCGTTTGTATGTTCATTTAATCCCTATCCACTATATCTGACTGCAGTCTCGAAGGGAAGCAAAAATCCTGTGCTTGGTAGCTGTGGTTTACCTCCTACACCTTCAAACAGCAGGTCCCTTGAAAAAGTGGAAGAGTGGAGGTGGTATGTTGCACAGTCTTGCAGTCTTGGCTCTAGTCAAATCTTCCCATTTGTAAAATGGGGATGATACCTACTCCCTAGGTTTACTGTCACTGCTAAAAGACATAGTGTTAATGAAAACATTGTAATCTGAAAAGTGTAAGCATAGATAATACAGTATTATAAATACATAGTATATAGTAACAGCAAACACTTGCATAATCCTTACTATCTTCTAGCACTTTTTAAAACAATATTTTAAAAAAACTTTTTAAAAGTAAACTCTATCCCTAACATAGGGCTTTAACTCGGGACCCCAAGATCAAGAGTTGCAGGCTCTACTGACTGAGCCAGCCAGGTGCCCCTTAAAAAACTATTTTGTAAAATTTCAAACACGTACGAATGTAGAGAGCATGGTATTTTATTTATTTATTTTTAAAAGATTTTATTAAAAAAAAAGATTTTATTTATTTATTTGACAGAGAGAGACACAGGGAGAGAGGGAACAGAAGCAGGGGGAGTGGGAGAGGGAAGAGCAGGCTTGCCCCTGAGCAGGGAGCTCAATGCAGGGTTAGATCCTGGGACCCTGGGATCATGACCTGATCTGAAGTCAGACACTTAACGACTGAGCCACCCAGGCGCCCCCAAAAGATTTTATTTTTAAGCACCTCTACATCCAAGGTGGGGCTCGAACTCACCACCCCAAGATCAAGATTCATATGCTCCACTGACTCAGCCAGGTACCCTGAGAATAATTTATTAAAAAACAAAAACAAAAAACATGTGATAAGCAACCCCGGTTGATCTTTTATCATCTATACCTCTTTCCTCCCATCACTTGATTATTCTGAAGGGGATTTCAGGCATTCCATGATTAAATACTGCAGTATGCATTTTTAAAAGATGAGATCCTTAAACAATAACATGGTACCATTAACACATCTAACAATAACAATAATTAATAATAATTAATAATAATATAACAATAATTCCTTGATATCACCAGAGTCAAGATTGAAATTTTACTGATTGCTTTATAATATCTTTTCCAGTTGCTTTGTTCAAATCAGGATCTCCCTCCATCTGGCCCAAATGTCCACATATTATATTTGATGGATATGTCTCTTGGTCCATATACATTGTATTTGCTTGGTATGATTTTTAAGCCCCTTTAAGCTTCAGGCTCTTTTTCTCTGTGCACTTACCTAAATGCATTACATGCATGAAGTCACATCGTTTTTCCACAACACTGTGAAGTAGGTACTATTATTATTCCCATTTTACTACTGTTGAGGAAACATAACAGTTAAGTGATTTAAGTTCTCACAGTTATAGAGCACCAAAGCTGGGATTTGGATACAAGAATCATATTCACTGTGTTTTATATAATACATAAGTCTTTAATAAATGCTCCCGAAACGGTATTGTGACATATTAGTCACCAATAGTATGAAGAAACGATTTGCTCAAGGTAGACTAACACTTGTGAATTATGTAATATGTTCTATTTTAGAAAAGTGTGAATCCTTACATTTTGGTTTCTTGCATGTTTCAGTGACTCACTCTCTCTTTCTCTCTCTCTAGAGCTATGTGTTTGTGAGCTCTACACCCACGGTGGGGCTCAAACTCATGATTTCAAGATCAAGAGTGGCATGTTCTCTACTAATTGAACCAGTCAGATGCCCCTCAGTGACTATATTTTTATTCCGCTCCATATCACCCTTCTTAATGCAAATATACAGAGAATGAATGCAAGTGTTTCCCTCTGTCTTAGGTGAAAACAAAACAAACGTAGGTTTATTTACCACTTTTTCTAATTTAAAAATTACATAAGCAAAACCCATAAGAACACTAACTATAGATATAGTAGAAAATGAGGTAAACTAAATTATCTTCAAGTTCACATCTTTGGTGTATATCCACTTGTGTCTGTGTGTATACTCAAATATATACATACACTTAAGTATATATTTAATTAATTAATTAACTTATTTATTTGAGAGAGAGAGAGGGAGCATGAGAGGGGAGAAGGTCAGAGGGAGAAGCAGACTCTCCATGGAGCTGGGTGCCCGACAGGACTCGATCCGAGGGCTCCGGGACCATGACCTGAGCCAAAGACAGTCGTTTAACCAACTGAGCCACCCAGGCGCCCAATAAGAATATATTTTAAAAAGCAATTATGTGATTATATTATACAAACTTTTCTTCTTTTTTTTTTTTAAGATTTTACTTATTTATTTGACAGAGAGAGAGAGACTTCAAGAGAGAGGGAACACAAGCAGGGGGGAGTGGGGGAGGGAGAAGCAGGCTTCCCACTGAGCAGGGAGCTCTTTGTGGGCTTCAATCCCAGGAACCTGGATCTTGACCTGAGCGGAAGGCAGATGCTTAACGATTGAGCCACCCAGATGCCTCTATTATACAAACTTTTAAAACATGATTTTCTCACTGGAATATATTTGGATATATGAAAAATTGTTTCTTTTAAAATAATGTACACCTATTGTAAGATATCTAAATGGTAAAGAAGATATAAAAAGAAAATCAGCTATCTATTATATAGACATACCATTATTTATTTAAGAGTTACCCTATTATGGTTATTTAAGCAAATTTTCTCATTTTCTACAGTCACAAATAATGCAGCAAACATCTCACATATATTAAATAATTTCTTGAGCTTCTAATTTTTCTCAATCTCCAGGAAAGGATGGTCTAATCCTTCCCTAACTTTCTCATTTTTAGTACTACTTCTCTACCATGCCTCTCAAATTCCACATACATACAAAAATGTCAAAAATGATTGACAAATGAAACATAACAAAACATCTAACGTAGCAAGAAGCAAGCATTTGATGCCAAATTATCTGTGTGTGGGAGAACAAGTTAATATTTCAAAAGGGGAAAAATATAGGGCACCTGGGTGGCTCAGGTCCTAGAGTCCCTGGATTGAATCCCTGGATTGAGTCCCGCATGGGGCTCCCAACTCCATGGGGAGTCTGCTTCTCCCTCTGACCTTCCCTCTCTTGCCCTCTCTCACTCTCTCTCTCAAATAAATAATTTTTTTTTTTTTTTAAAGGAAGGGATACAGCTTAAATTGGGATAGTGGAAGGGTGGAGAGAAAGAAAATACTCAACTGGGCTTCATTTCCTATAAATTTAAGGATTTTTTTTCATATATACATGTTTGTGATATAGATAGATCAATCAATCACAAACAACCAACTGACCTTTCTGCTTTCTATTTATGTAGAGGAAATGCCATCTATTTTCTTTTTTATTTGAGTATAGTTGCCCACAATGTTACATTAGTTTCAGGTATACAATCGTAGTGATTGGACAAGTTTATCCATTATGCTATGTTCATCATAAATGTAGCTACCATCTATTTCCATACATCTCTATTACAACAAGTTTAAGGATGGTTTTTAATTCTGACAGTTCAGGACAATGGAATAGAAGTTAAGAGTAGGGTCTTTGGAGTTCCTTGGATTTATTTGTTTAAGTCCTGGTTTTGCTACTTACTAATCATGTGAATGTAGACACAGTCATAATCTCTAAGTCAGTTTTCTCATCGTAAAATAGGTCTTGTAATGGTGGTACCTTACCGGATTGCTAGAAGAATTAAATGTGATAACACATGCAGAGTTCTTAGCTCAATGCCTGGCACACTGTAAATATAATGGAATTTTATACATGTGTAACTTAAACACAGTATTATACATTTAGCCAGAAGATAAAAGACTTTACTATCTAAACGTGAAATTTAGTCATCAAGTTGTAATCCTGAATACGCAGTCTTTTCTTTTGAGCAATTCAAATATTTCATGGATGGTATTTTTTGCTTTCATATTATTTTATATGATAGAAATTGGAATAGTTTGAGAAAAGTTTAAACAAGTCAGAGGGTGAAATATGTGAGAATTTCCAGAGGAATAATGTGACTGACGGAGCCAAAGTAGAGGTGGGCTCCCGGGTGGCATTTTCTGTCTCTGGGTGGGAATGATTCCGGAAGGGGCAGAAAGTAACATTCTTTACCATGTGTCACTCAGAATAAGGTATGTTACAAGATCGTCAAGTGAACTGAACGAGAAGTCATGTTTTGCATCCTTTGTATACTGTACGGTTTAAAAAGCATTTTCACATCAGTTATCTCCTGTGGTCCTTGCAACAGGCCTAGTGGGTAGCCAGGGCGAGTATCGAGGTCCCCTCGTCGCTCAGACCCCGCGGAAGAGGGGCCTTGCACAAGTTTATACGGAGTTTAGTCTAGAGTTCTCTCCGTGACGCGCTTTCTCTCTTCACACACCCGCTCCTTCAACAGCAGGTACTGAACTCCGGGATGAGGTCGGGATGAGGTCAGGATGACAGACGAACTCGGTCCCAACGCCATAACCCCTTATACACCGTCTCCGGGGAGCGGGAAGCCCATCAACGCCGTTCCGGAGAGAACACCTCGGCTCGGCCGCGCAGAGAACACCCGCGAAGGCGCGCGTGCAGCCGCGGCGGACGGCGTCGGGCGTGACCGGGGGACCGTCCCGACGGAGGGCAGGGGGCTGCCGCCGCGCGCCCAGGCGAGCTGCTCGTGCGGCCCTGTGGCCGGGCGGCGGCGGCGGCCCCCCCACCCCGCGTTGTCCCCCGGCTGCGGGCCGCGCGTCTCTCCCGGCGCCGCGCACCCCGGCGGCTCGGCCCGCGGCTCGGCGCCGCCCGCTCCTCCTTAACCCGCGCCGGGAGGCGGCGGCGGCGGCGGCCGGGCGGGCGGGGGAGGGGGAGGGGCGTGGAGCGCGGCGCGGAGGCCGGGGAGGAGCCGGGGCCTGCAGCGGAGCCGAGCCGAGCCCGAGCCCGAGCCGAGCCCTGACACTGTCCGTCCGCCTTCTGGCTCCCCGGGAGCCCGGACTGGCCGGAGCCCGAGAGGTGGCAGCGCCGGGGGCCTCACGCGCCGAAGGGAGCGGACCGGACGGGACGGGACTAGAGGAGGCGCTGGCCACAGTAGCCAGGGACCGGAGTCGGCAGCCGCGGCCTCCCGGACCCTGCTGCCCAGGCCAGCTCAGGGAGAGCGGGGAGTAGGAAAACCCCACCCTCGGGGGCACCCCCGGAGCGGAGGCGGGCGCGGGGACGGGAGCAGCCTCTCTCCCCGCTGGAGCGGAGACCCTTACCGCCACTCGGGCGAGGGGAAGAAGAGACCCCTGTAGGGGAGAGGAAAACCCCCATCCTGGCCCGGGAATAGACCTCCAGAAGTAGAAAGGGGCGATCCTGCTAAAGGAAGCAGACAGAGTGAGCCCGCCCCAGCGTGCCTCCACCCCTCCAAACGCACACTCTCAGCAGTTCAGGACTTTTGAGGCTAAGAGAAGGGGGGACATGCCTGTGGAGTAGGCGCCCTCCATCCTATCCAGTACTCACGGGGGAGAGGAGTCCTTACATTCAGAAGCAGAGGACATTCCAGGGAAAGAAGAGGAGCCGGCTTTCAGCCTTTCAGGAGAGGGGAAGGACTCTCCTCTCAACTTCCTTGTACCTAGACAGTGGAACAGGGCAGAGCCCCTCCGCTCAGATCCCCAGCAGACAGAAAGAGCCCTCCACTCCCGAAAGATCCAGTTTGGGGGGGAGGGGGACTCCCCCAAGGGGGAGGAGACAACTCCTGGTTCGGAGAGGCTCCTCCCCTCCTCCCCAGGGTTACAGGCAGGGTGTGGGGGGTGTGCCACCTTCCCCAGGTAGGACCTCCTTCTCCTCCGCCCCCTCCTCCTCCTCCCTCCGCTCCTCATCCTCAGGGGACCCAGTTTCCCCCGACCCCAGCTTGGGATGCTCAGCCAAGTACAGGAAGAGCCACTGAGGATGAGACTCTTCATCTGCCTTTGAAGAGGGGAGTCCCTCCAGCCCCAAACTCCAGTACCAGGTGGTTCCCTCCCTTTGCTGGGGGAAGCTTGGAGACAGGTTAGTGCTTTCTTTCACCTCTCTGTCCTCTTTAGGTACTAGTGGGGGTAGGGGCTGAGATGGTGGCTCTTGGGTTTCATCACTGGGGAAGGTAGAGTAATAAATCAGAGAATCCTCTGGGGAGTGTGTTCGAGGAAGTTCCTGGCTTCAGACTTACACCTTCTGCAGAGGCTCTGAGAAGTGGGTTTCTTAGTGTTTGGGGACTCGATGGATGGGATTCATTTGAGGTCCCTGGGGACATGTAGTTTCATGCTGAGGGCAAAGGGGTATCAGCAAATGCCTGCATTTTCAGAACTGCATCGGTACTGTGTAATAATGATGGACACATCCCAACCAGACTCCCAGAGCGCTCTCCATTCTTGGGATTTCTTAGTTCACTAAAGTGATCGTGGCATTTCATGGCCTACACTTGTCTAGGGCTTCCAGTGATACTACCTTGTCTTACCTTGTAAGCCTACCTCAGCTTCATATCCACCAGAGCTGTTCTCTCCTACCCACTGTCTCCTTGACAAGAAAATCAGCCTGTCCCCACTCACCCTTCCTCAAACACCAGGAGGCCTCCTCTTGTGGCTTACCTATTCCTGGATGGAAGCATGGCTCTGTCAGTAAAATCCAAAGGGACAATGGAAATCCCCCCTTCCCAAGGCAAGAAGAGAAGATGCAGGGGAACGCTAACTCCTGGGTTGAAGTTCTTCCCTAGTGCTGGTCCTGTACCACTGCCCTCATGTCCTGCATGGCTCCTGTCCTTCACTGACAGTTCCTCAGGAAAAAGCAGATCCTGGATAGGAAGAGAGGGGTGTTGCTGCTCAGCCTCCTTCCAGTTTTCCATCGAAATAAGTTGCCCCCCCCCCCCACCGGGAGATTTGACCTGTGATGAATCTCCTTTCAGAAAAGCACCTAATAGTATCATCTTTTCCCTTCCATTTCTTGTTCAGTTCTGTGTTTCTGGAATCTGGTATTTAAGTTTTCTTTCATGAGATATGGAGCAGGAATCATCAAAGCCCAGAATCATCAGAAAAGGCAGGAGAAGGGTGCCA
Organism: Martes martes; assembly: GCF_963455335.1. Lineage (NCBI taxonomy): Eukaryota > Metazoa > Chordata > Mammalia > Carnivora > Mustelidae > Martes > Martes martes. Next base: position 99,780,354 of record NC_137895.1, on the reverse strand, counting down.
GGAAATCCTTCTAGCAGATGCTGGGCTGTGTGTGTTTAGCAGTGTGTCTTTCCACCTGGGACCACTAGCTGGGCGCCCGCTTTCCTGCCTCATCTTCTGTGTGCACCTCGCAGCAAAACCAAGTGGGAGGCTTCATCTTACGTGGGTTTTTATGTTTCCTTCTTCTTTCTGTGTCTGGGCCTTGGTGGGCTGTGTGAGTCCCTATGTACATCCACTTGGCCCCGGAGACTACCTGATAGTGGTATATGAGGCAGGGGTATAATCCAGGTCCGCACAGCTATGCTAGAGAGCGGTGTACATATGTCTCTTAATTCAGGTGAATGGGGCTCTGACTCTGTTTCGAGTGGGTATGTGTGTGGGGACAGTTGCATCCGCGCTTTTCGGACTAAGGCTCCAATTACCCAGAATCCTGTGTTTCTGGTAGGCCTCTCGAAGCAGGTGCCCCTGCGGGAGGACATGGAGAGATTGCTGGTAAGGTTGCCCTGCTGGGAGGAAGGCCTTGGCCTGGCCTGCCCTGGACAGTTGGGAACCCTCATGAATGGCTGCACGAGAGTCCTTTCTTGTGGTAGGGCTGCTCAGTGTCAGGCTGTGGCCACTTCTTCTAGAATTAGCGAGAGAGTTTCATTTCTGGTATCTCTAGTCTCAAAAGCATGAGGCTCTTTGGCTCTACCTCTAGAACTCCCTCCCCCACTTTGTGAAAAGAGCCGACTCTAGTGTAATAGCAACCCATTTCTCCCAAAGTGCTTTCCCAGATGCTGGAATGCAACATGTTGAGAGACTCAGAGGGAACTGTATCATAGCGGCTCCAGGTGGACCCCCCTTCCCACTCCCAACAGTGCAACCGGCCCTACTAGGACGGAGTTTCCCTAATTCTTCTTGCCTCTGTGGAATCCGCTGGAAGCAGATGGCTGTTGGGTTGGATTAACTATGCTTTAGAGAGTGGTGTTTTCCAGATCATGTCTTATGACTAGACCTGGTCCCTGCTGAAAAATAGAGATGATATCCCCTCGTTCCCTCATCTTTGAAGTCTCCGTGGTCCTGGCATTGGTCAGTAGTGGGGTGACCTTATCCCCAAAGTAAAAGGAGTTTCTGACATCTCGAAAGCTATTGCAAATTCAGTGCAGGTGTTGTAACATAAACCATTGCAGACTTGCTGTTTTCAGTCTTAACCTCCACGGTCTGCTTTCTCATTTCCAATATTCTCTGTTTTCCCTCATTCAAAAATAATAATAGTTACACTTACCTAACACTTACTAAATGCCTTAAAAAATATTAACTTGAGGCAATCCTTACAACAACCCTGTGCAGGTACAGTTATCATCTCTATTTTATAGAGGAAGAAACTACAACACAGAGAGGTTAAGTAACTTGCCTGAGGTTGCACAGCCAGTAAGTAGTGGAGCCAGGATTGAAACCCAGGCGTCCTGACTGGTAATTGGTAATGTGGTAAACTCAACCACTGCTCTTTTAGCGTTGACATTCTGTCCAGAGCAGGAAGTTATCACTCCTTAGTACCTGACCTTGGCACCATACAGAGAATAATTCCTGGCCTTTCAGATAAAGTGGGAAGAAAACCATGCCTGTTATTTTGGATCTTACACATCTCATCCAGGATCAGTCTTCCACACCAACAGAATGTCCTTCTGTTTTTCTCTGCCTTTCTCCTGGTACTGTAGTCTTCATTAGACGTCCTGTGGATGTGATGGAGCCTGCCCTTTGGCTGCCTTTCCCAGTTTCTATGGGTATTTCCTTTCAGTCTTCCAGCATGCAGAGAAGAATGTGGCCTGACTCGAGTTCTGCCCAAGCCCAGTGGCACAAGGCCCACCTGGAGAGAGAGGTCTGGGTAACTAGGTTGGTTGGACTGAGAAATGGAAGTAGCTCTTGTTTGCCTTTCTAATATTAGCCCTGAACATTAGCCTCGTGCCATTATTTTGGGGAGCATGGAATGTGTGGCAGCCACAAGCTCATTAAGCTTCATTCACTTCCCTCCAGGGATGAAGCTTTGGCAGTGTTGATGACTTCATCCCTTTTATTGAAGGGGGAAACTGAGGCATCAAGACTTCAGGGAGCAAGGGGTGGCTAGGGACATTTAGTGAGTCAGTGTCAAGGCTGGGAATAGAATGGAGGGACATCATCTCTGAGGTTCTGTGCACTGGACGGCCCTTCCAGAATGGGGAAGTGACAGGGGTGAGGAAGTGGGATGGGTTAAGGGAGAATGGTGCCAAAAGATCAGGAGGACTTCTGCTGCAAGCTTCTTGTAGCTGGTAAGATTAGGATATATTTTGAGTGCTGGGTGGTATCTGGAGGGCTGACTGGGAGGGTGCTGGAGAAAGGTTAAATTTAACCTCTCTGAACCTGGTGCAGGGGTAAGGATAGGGAAGAGCATGGAACAACTAGCGAAGGCTGGGAGTGCCTCCCTTTCTGGAATTCACAGCGAATGGCATGTGCCAAATGGGTTCTGTAAACCACTTGAAATCTACTCTCATGTCCGTGTCCCGTGTTGGGAGACTTTCAAATGAAGGGTCCACGGAAGGCTTCTGTGTTCATAAGTTGAGGTTTCCTAGGGATCTTTAGCAGGAGATATTAGGAAATTATTTATTTAAAAAAAAAGATTTTGTTTATTTATTTGACAGAGATCACAAGTAGGCAGAGAGGCAGGCAGAGAGAGAGGGGGAAGCAGGCTCCCCACTGAGCAGAGAGCCCGACACGGGACTCGATCCCAGGACCCCGAGATCATGACCTGAGCCGAAGGCAGAGGCCCAACCCACTGAGCCACCCAGGCGCCTGATAATAGGGAATTCTTTACCGACTTCCCCTTCTGAGGAGGACCCAGGAAAACCCTGGTCACTGAGAACCTGCTTATTGTCACATTACTGTTCGGCTGGGATAACCCAGCTATAGGACCAATTCACTGCCCAAAGCGCCGTACTTGACTCCAGATGCTGTGGCGTTTTGACTCAGTAATGCGCTAGGAGGTTTGAGGCTTCCTGGAATGATTAGATGTCCCTATTAGCTTCCAAGTTCCCATGATATTATAAGGCAAGATGGTGGTGGTGGGCTGTAAAGGAGGGTGGTGGGGAGAGAAGCTAACCGTAAAGGGGAAACCCTTTCATGATACTATTTATAAACATAGCTTTTTTTTTTTTTTTCTCTCTTTCTCCTGTCAAGCAATTCTTGGGTTTCAGTTGGGTCTCATGCCGCTCAGGCCCTGAGGCATAAGGTGTTTCCCTTAGCCTTGTGGAGTGGGTGTGTTGCTGGGGAGGAGCAGGGTGCCGGCTACTTGTGTGTACATGCAGAGGTTGTGTGGGTGGGGAACTTGGGGGAGAACATACCAGTGAAAACACTGACCCTTAGGAGAAAGGGTAAATCTCAAGGGGAGGAGAGTCCCGCTATGGGCGACAGAGTGAGCTGACAGCTTGCAAGGTGTTTTGGAGGCAGGAGAGGGGGGTAGGCAGTCGTACCTGGGATTGAGTTTTTAACGGCAAAGGATGTGGATTTGTCTATAGTCGAATCCATACCGCTCGTGCATTTTATCTGGGTGCGCATTTAGAAATTACATACGCGGTGTGTTTCTGTCCGGGATTCTGAATTCTGAGGCTCGGTAGCCCTAGTGGGACCGTCAGCAGGGCCGCGAGAAGGAAATACTGGCTGGACTCTCCTCGCCAGGGGCGAGCAGGCACAAACCTGCCAAGCGGCAAGTGCTTAGGGGGTTGCTGGCATGGGCTCTCACGGAGCGCCAAATGGCTACCAAGCGCTTCCTGCCAGCCTTTCTAGACCCTGCAGTAGCAGAGAGCACCCGGCGCTCTTCACCTTCCCCCACCAAGACGTCACTCCGGCTACACCGCTCTGCCAGCGAGAGCGCCCAGGGGGTGTGGGTGGCAGCAGGGTGTGCAAACATCAGGCGTGGGCGGTTTGGCAGCGCCAGGAGTTTGCATGGAGGTGCAGCAAGCGTGCGTGCCTGACTGGGAAGGAAGGAGAGGGGAGGAGGGCGGGAGAAGGGGAGCCAGCTCTTAGCCCCAGAGTGGCTATTTTTAGCTAGGCTATCTGATTGTTACCGGTGTGCACACAGCTGGGTGTCCCCCACCTCCTGGCTCAGTGAAGCCCAGCGGGCTGGGAGGTGGGAGGTCCTTGCCGATGCCTTCTTCCTGGTGTTAGTGTCTGTGGGCGGGAGCCAGTCAGGGGCAGCTTTAAAGGTGTGAGGGCGGCTCTAACTCAGGATCTGTTACCTCTGTGTGTGACTTTGTGCTCTGCTGGTAATGTACATCGTATATCTCATTGTGATCTCTGGGTATGGGGGCCACTGTTTACGTGTGTGTCTTGCCTCAGTCCTTTGCTCGTTGTCGTGTGTAATTTATGCTTGGGGTAAATCGAATATGCCTCATGTGCACATATATGGGATAAAAAGGGTGAGGGGTCAAATACACCCACTGTGAAACATCTGTAAAAGTGTTGGTGTGTGCTTCGTTTCTGTATATTTGTGTTTACTTGGACTGTTTTTCTTTACATGTTCACTTGTGCTGTCTGTATGTACGTAAAACAAGCATCACATAATTGGAGAGTAGACTTTGGATGATTTTACCTGGTATATTAAGTTTTAAAAAAAATTATGTAGTTTAAAATATTATGTTGTAGGGCTCCAAGTAAGGAGGATTGAGGGAATAGTTCAGTTGGGTGGGGGTCTGACTTCTCTCTTAGTGCTAAATGGAGAGTCCTGTTGGCTGTGTTCTACATTAAGATGTAAGATTGGTAAGTACCAGTCTGTCATCTGGTAGATGATTGGTGATATGTTGTCTGGGGGCTTTGGGAACACTTGGTTGAGGGCTGTCCTGCGACAGTCTCCCATGGGAATTACAGTGGGAAGAAACTCTACTTCCCTTAGAGCACTAACATTTGAATATTATTTGCCACTAGTAACCAGCTATCACACTCACCTGTTCTAGTTTCCTCTCCCCTTTGTTCTCTTCTCTGCAGAACCCAGAAGTACCATGGCTTCTGACCTAGAGAGTAGCCTCACCTCCATAGACTGGCTCCCCCAGCTGACCCTTCGAGCTACCATCGAGAAGCTTGGGAGTGCCTCTCAGGCTGGGCCTCCAGGTGGCAGCCGCAAGTGTCCCCCAGGCTCACCCACAGATCCAAATGCCACCCTGAGCAAAGATGAGGCAGCAGTGCACCAGGATGGCAAGCCACGATACAGCTATGCCACCCTCATCACCTATGCCATCAACTCCTCTCCAGCCAAGAAGATGACCCTCAGTGAGATTTACCGCTGGATCTGTGATAACTTCCCCTATTACAAGAACGCTGGCATTGGTTGGAAGGTGGGATGGCTTCTGTAACCTGCGATTGTTTTTAGCCTTTGACAGCCTTTTTCTCTACTCTTTTGTTTCTTCCTCTAACCTGGTCCAGTTCACTCTGACCTGTTTCAGAGATGTGTGAACTTAAAATCTTATATCTCCCATCCCCTACTCTTTTTCAGAGTTGAACAACTTTCATAAGGTATATCAGGGAAACTCCAGTGATATCGAGCCACTAAGTGTAGTTATGAGGATGGCAGGATGCTGTTGCTCATCATACCCTCTTACCTTCTGAGTCTTCGAAAAGGAGATTCATTCATTTCACAAATACTTATTGCCACTCTACTATGTTCAAGTCACTGTGCAAGGGATGGCATTGCTTCTTCCTACCTAGAGGTAGGAGTCTCATCAGATTTCCAAAGCTTCATTACACATAGTCCTCATCTTCTGAAAAATTGTATACCAGTAACAACAACAATAATAATAATGATAATAATAAGGTCCTTCACCAACAGCTCATCCACCAAGCAAGTAGTAAGAGGATAAGTTGTTTGGCTGACAGTAAAGGAAGAAGGAAACTCTTCTTCCAAGCAAAGAAGGAAGACTGCTGTTCCCCATCTTTTGGAGCAGCAACTCATTTGCCAGTTGTTGAGAAGGAGTGGGGATTTAATGTAGTTCTTGTACTCTGTAAATCACCGGTTGACATACAAACCAGATGATGAGCTGGAGACTACTGGAAGCATTCAGCTTTTCCTCCATGACCCTGTCCCTGCTAGCTACCACAACACCCAGCCTCATCTAATACACAGCTGCAACATTCTTTCTTTCCTCCGAATGTAGCATTCCAGGGGGCTGTTGAGAAAACAAAGGTGACCTTGTGCCTTTGTTTTGTTTCTAATTTATATTTGTTTTTATTTATATAAACAGTCTTAAAGTAGTATTCTTTTAGGGGAGATTAAAATAAATTAAGGCAGATATATATCTGTCTTAATTTAATCTTTCTGGTTATATATATGTATAAAACCAGAAAGATTATATAGTTGTTGTTTTTTATATAGATAGCAGAAGCACCTGGTAGTCAAGTTTATAGGCATTACCTCCCATCCATTTAATTTCCGCATTTTCTCATCTCAGTGCTCTTGCTATCTGCTAGATAAGGTCCTCCATCAGTATAGTTAGGAGGTCCTAAGTTTGCCTGATACTTGGACTTTATGATATGTTATGTTTTTTTTGTGTCCCTCTGTGCCCTATTGGAAAAGTTTCTGCTTTACACCATGCTGAAGCCTAACTTGCTTCTCTGCTTCCCTAGAATTCAATTCGGCACAACCTTTCTCTCAACAAGTGTTTCCGGAAGGTGCCCAGACCTCGGGATGACCCTGGGAAGGTGAGACACTCCTGTAAGCATTGAAAGGAGGGGCAGGAAGGAGAGAGGAGTAGTTGACAGCCTAGAATCCTGTGGCTGTTTTAATTACCCAGAAGAGGAAATCATGTTAATTAGAGAAGCAGCTTTATTTTTTCTCAAAGGAAGAGCTTGGCTATCACGCTTGTGGGCTCCCACTAGCATGAATGACTAAGAAAGATTGTGAAATTTTTTTTTAAGATTTATTTATTTATTTGTCAGAGAGAGAGGGAGAGAGAGAGAGCATGAACAAGGGTAGCAGCAGGGAGAGGGAGAAGTAGGCTCCCCACTGAGCAAGGAGCCTGATGTGGGACTAGATCCCAAGACCCTGAGATCATGACCTAAGCCAAAGGCAGGAGACAACTGAGCCACCCAGCCATCCCTGAAATCCTTTTTTAAAATAGAATTATATATGGTAAAGTTGACTTTAATGCCCCCTTTCTTATGTGTGGCCCTCTTTTTAGATGTGAAAGGTAGGCTAAATAACCTTTGTAGGGACTTTTCTCTACAAAAATCCCATGACTTTTATCTTCAAAAGGGAAAAGAGATAAATCAGTTTCTTCTTTCGAAAGATGTGGATGCTAGACTTCAGGAGAGCCTTGCCACAGATCACACAGAAGGGGATGGTTGTGTGTGGGCATTTCCAGCTCTTTGAACGAGATACCAGAACAATCAAGGCCTGTGTTTGGACCACCAGTTATACCCCTGCCATACTCATTGAACTTTTTTTTTTTTTTTTTTTTTTTTTTAAAGATTTTATTTATTTGACAGACAGATCACAAGTAGGTAGAGAGGCAGGCAGAGAGAAAGGAAGGGAAGCAGGCTCCCTGCTGAGCAGAGAGCCCGATGCGGGGCTCGATCCCAGGACCCTGGGATCATGACCTGAGCCGAAGGCAGAGGCTTTAACCCACTGAGCCACCCAGGCGCCCCCTCATTGAACTTTTAGAACAAATTTACTCCTCAAAAATAGCCAGTACCCTCGGGACTCTGTGTGATTCTCCAGTTATTTTTCTTAATATAACATTTTTTTAAAAGATTTTATTTATTTATTTGACAGATAGAGATCACAAGTAGTCAGAGAGGCAGACAGAGAGAGAGGGGGAAGCAGGCTCCCTGCCAGGCAGAGAGCCCGATGCGGGGCTCGATCCCAGGACCCTGGGATCATGACCTGAGCCGAAGGCAGAGGCTTTAACCCACTGAGCCACCCAGGCACCCCTATAACATTTTTTTGTTGTTGTTGAAAATCCTCCCAACTATCTACTTTTCCAAAGGTGGGAATTTTCATATATAATGATTTTGTTTTCTGTGGGGTTGGGTTCTCCTTCCAGGGCTCTTACTGGACAATCGACACCTGCCCTGACATCTCCCGAAAGAGAAGACACCCTCCAGATGATGATGTAAGTCCCCACCTGAGCCAGCTGCTCGGGCCACATCCTGTCTTGTAGTTTTGGTCCTTTCCTATGTTTGGGGCAAAGGGTGAGCTGAAACCATGGGTCTCAGGAGGATGTTTAGTTTCTGCTTCTAGATTTCTGTTCTTTCCCAACCCTCAGCTATCCCAAGACTCACCAGAACAGGAGGCAAGCAAGAGCCCACGGGGAGGCGTTCCTGGGGGTGGAGAAGCCTCACTGCCTTCCGAGGGGAATCCTCAGATGTCCCTTCAGAGCCCCACTTCTATCACAAGCTACAGCCAGGTAAGAAGTAGGGGTGCCAGGGTGCATGGGGACGGATGGATGGGTGGATAGGTCATTGAACAGAGTCATAGATCTGCCAGTTGGAAATACTGTATTGAGTATCTGTGATGTAGTAGACAGATCAATTGGGAAAGACGGGGAAAGCAGAAAAGGGAAGCTGAGAGAGAGAGAAAGAGAGAGAGAGAGAGATGTAACAGAACTTTAAGAAAGATCAGGGGGATGAAAAGTAGTGAGAAGAGAAGAAGGGGAGCCAAAAAGGTTATGAGAATGGAAGATGGATGAAGCATGGGAAAATGGCTTGAGGCGCATCATGATAGGATCAATGAGACGGACGGAGAAATGATGTTCATTCATTGAAAAGTTAGGACAGGATGAAGATAAGCCAGAGAGCTTGGTGACCATGAAAGGGCTGTTTTCCTGATTTAGCACATGGATTGGGTCTGTCTTACTCCTTTCTGCAGGGCACAGGATCTGTGGATGGTGGAGCGGTGGCAGCAGGGGCTCCTGGCCGAGAAGGTGCTGAGGGCCCTCCTCCCCTGTATAACACCAGCCATGACTTCAAATTCTCCTACTCAGAGATCAATTTTCAGGACCTAAGCTGGTCCTTTCGCAACCTCTACAAATCCATGCTGGAGAAATCCTCTTCCTCGTCTCAGCATGGTGAGCCTGCTGTTGGGATGAGGGCATGAACATCCTTATACTCCCGGAACGGTGGTAACCTTCTCTTTCCCTTCGGTCTTACTTTTCACATGAGGAGAGATTGATCACTGGTTAGGGGAAGCATCTCAAGAAACCAGAATTGTTTGGAGTCAAGCTCTTCTGGCTTAGTTTGGAGCTGTTTTGGAGCTGTTTTGAGAGGCATGCTGGGTTATTAGCTTCAGAAAGTGAGTTCGAGGGATCCCCCTTCTAGAACTAAGGGCAGTGACTTGATGGCTGCAAGCAGGTCACTTAGAGGATGGCCACTAGGGGACAGCAGTGGTTTCCTTTCCCTCAGAATACATTTCATTGTGAGACAACTTAATTTTTTAGCACATTTCTAGTTGCCTTTTAAAAAAAAATTTGTGCTCACTTCGGCAGCACATATATTTAAAAAAAGATTTATTTATTTATTTGAGAGAGAGAGAGTGAGCGAGTGGGAGAGGGGTAGAGGGAGAGGATCTTCAAAAAGACTCCCCACCAAGCACAGAGCCCACCTTGGGGCTCAAGCTCATCACCCTGAGATCATGAGATCATGACCTGAGCTGAAATCAAGAGTCAGACACTCAACCAACTAAGCCACTCAGGTACCCCATGTTAATTTTTGTTGGAAAAAAATCTCAAACAGATGCAAAAATAGAGAAAATAGTATAATAAACCCTCAGGTTTCCAACCTTTAAGATGGCCCAGTTTTAATACATGGCAGTATTTTGTTCAGCTCATTTCATTTACCACCCACTTTTTTTTTTTTTTTTAATGGGAGTAATTTAATGCAATTCCCAGACGTGCTATCCCACCTATAGATGCTACTTCAGTGTGAAGTCTTAATGATAAAGATTTGGTTATCCACTGCCATTATTATTTTTAATACAGTCAATAATACTTCCTTAATATCAGTTTATATTTGGTCCGTACTCAAATTTCCTGAATTACCATGTGAGAGTAAAGTTCATATTGGAAAGCTCCTTGAGAGATCACCTGGTCCAGCCCTCTGTGACTCCTGTTTGTTTCTGTTTTTATTTATTTATTTAGATTTTATTTATTTATTTGACAAACAGAGCACAAGAAGGGGGAGTGGCAAGCAGAGGGAGAGGGAAAAGCAGGCTCCCTGCTGAGCAGGGAGCCCAATGTGGGACTCGATCCCAGGACCTTGGGATCATGACCCGAGCCAAAGCCAGATGCTTAACCACTGAGCCACCCAAGTGCCCCTTGTTTGTGGTTTTAAAGAAATTAGAGGTGGGGGTCAACTTCGGGTGAGGCATCAGAGCCTCTTGTTCTGTGTAGTTGCCTTGTACAGGCCTCAGGGGATGAACAGGATGATGAAAACTGATTAGAAGCCACCTTTCGGAAAATTTATATTAACTGCCATGGATTTCTTCTTTTATATCTCGGGGGATTTAGAGCTGGAGTTATACTCTGAGATTGTAGCCTTTGCTTGAAAAATGAATCCAGGTCAGATGATTGGTTGATCAGAAGTGGGGAGCAGGGAGGGGCTGTCAGAGACAAAGTGAAAAATTAGAGTGAGTGAGGATTCAAGTGTTCACTCGAGTTTCATGGTGGCTGAAAGCCCCTGCCCAGCCTCAGTCTCTAGTTCTTCCCTGCCCAATATGTGCGAGAAATTCATCCATCCTTATTCTATGCCTCACCCAACTCCGTTTGTTGGTGGTGAATCCAAGTAGGTAGTAATAGCAGATGAGTGTAGACACAGTAAGGAAGAAGAAAGAGTAGGTACCCAGTGGCTTTATTTTATTAGTAATTTACCTTTTATTTATTTATTTGAGAGAGAGAGAGAGCACGAGCAGGGGAGAGACGGAGAAGCAGGCTCCCCGATGAGCAGGGAGCCTGAGGCAGGGCTCCATCCTAGGACCCTGGGATCATGACCTGAGCCAAAGGCAGATGGTTAACAGACTGAGCCACACAGGCACCCCTGTGATTTACTTTTAAAACTTCACCTTATATCTGACTGCTCTTGACACTGATTCCAGGCCTACCCCCACATCCCTGAGGAATAGCATGAAAAGGTACATGCTAACCTTTTTGCTAGAATTTGAGCAGTTGTCCCACTGTCAAGGTCCTCCATCTGTCCATTGTATCATAGAGGTGGGGGAGCCATGGAGGGCACAGGGAGCCCAGAGGATCCGTGCCTTCTCGGGACACCCTTAAGTCTGGGATTTCTGTCTGACGCCTCCCACCTCATCCCTGTGGAAGTCCTGTTCAGTGAAAAATGCATTGGGGTGTCCAGTAGGCTCAGTCAGTTGAGCGCCTGACCCATGGTTTTGGCTCAGGTCATAATCTCAGGGTCTTGGGATCAAATGCCCCATGCGGTGCTCCATGCTCAGTGGGGAGTCGGCTTGAAGATTCTCTCTATCCCAACCCCTGCTGGCAATGCTCTCTGTCTCTCAAATAAATAAACCTTTAAAAAAAGAAAGGGAAGAAAAGAAAGAAAAATGCATTGCCCAATTCACTTGGCTGCCTCCTCCCGCCCTCCAGGCTTCTCGTCTCTCCTGGGGGACATGCCGACCTCTAACAACTACTACATGTACCAGCAGCCGCCGCCCCAGCAGCAGCCGCCACCGCAGCCGCCCCCCCAGCAGTCGCAGCCGCAGCCGGCTCCCGCCCAGGGCCCCTCCGCTGTAGGGGGTGCCCCTCCGCTGCACACACCAAGCCCGGATGGGTGTACCCCACCGGGGGGGAAGCCGGCTGGGGCCGAAGGCTACGGGCCTCCCTCCGTGATGGCCATGCACCCACCCCCGCTACAGCACGGGGGCTACCACCCGCATCAGCACCATCCCCACCCCCACCCCGCCCAGCAGCCGCCGCCTCCGGCTCAGCAGCAGGCGCAGGGCCAGGCTCCTATCAACAGTACTGGCTTTGGTGAGTACGGAGGGTGCTCCGAGAGGAGGGCGGGCTGACCCGCTTGTTCTGACTGGGGCTGGAGATGCAGTTGGCCAGGTAGTTAACAGTGGGTCTCTAGCCACCCCCCCCCCGCCCCCCCGCAGGAGCCCCCTTGAGCCTGCGGAAGTTGCCCCTCAGAGCTCCATGTTCTGGAATTCTTGGACCGCCTGCGATTGCTTTACGGATTCTCCTGCCTGGGAGCTAGGCTGTCTCTCCCTAAAGCGATGCGCTTTACTAGTCCTCCATCTCCAGGGAGGGAGATTTTCAGATGATACTGGTGATGTCATTGACAACCTTGCACGTAGTCAGCCGGCTGCCACTGCACCGTCTTTACTTTCTACCCTCCCCGCCCCTTTATAGCCTTTCCTCCCGACTGGTGCTCCAACATTGACTCCTTAAAGGAAAGCTTTAAGATGGTGAATCGGCTCAACTGGTCCAGCATTGAGCAGTCACAGTTCTCAGGTGAGTGAGGAGAGGAGATGACCAGAGGGGAGAGGAGGACATGGTGAGTGGGAAGCCTAGTAGAAACCAGTACCAGAAGGGGATGGTGAAGTGAGCTTGGAGGAAGGAGGATTCCATTGTTTTCCCTCCATATCTCACAAGGCAGATGATGCCAATGTTATTTGCAAATTAATTTAAATTAATTTTGCCGGAACTCACCCAAAATATGACCATGTTTTATCCTACCCTATTTTGTCCCTGGAGTGGAAAGGCTCTCAGGAATTCAGAAACCGGGACCACGATTTTGTAGTTTTGTCACTGTTTATGGGCTAATTCAATCACTCCCTTTGAAATTTTGTTTTCTTTATCAGCAAGATGGAAATTGTAACAAGAATTTAGGAAGGAGCCAACAGAAGAAGAGTTCGAAAATGTAGAGCTCTAGGAGATGTCAATTATTCTTGGCAACGAATCTAGTCCGTGGTGTTGATTTGTGATGTGGTGGGAGCAGGGGAGGTGGGGGCGGATACGGTAGGGGCTTTGGGATCTCCACAAAGGGTAGCCCTTCTTGCTTCTCTGTTTGTAGAACTGATGGAGAGTCTGCGACAGGCAGAGCAGAAGAACTGGAGCCTCGACCAGCATCACATTGCCAATCTGTGTGACTCTCTCAACCACTTCCTTACCCAGACTGGTCATGTGCCCCCCCAAGGGGGCTCCCACCGGCCACCAGCCTCTGCCCGTATTGCTGACTCCTGTGCCCTTACCAGTGGCAAACAAGAGCCAGCCATGAACCAAGGTAGTGAACCAAGCAAGTTACCAAGGAGGTGGAGGCTCTGACAAAAAGAGAGGGGGAGGAAAAGGGCAGAAGAGAATTGAGCAAAGTCATCTGATGAGCAGTGACCCAGACTGAGCAGCGGGACTGGTTTGTCTGCTACGTTGACTGAACATCTAGTGCATCAGTCGAGTCCTGTACTGAAACACTGTATGAGTCCCTTTTCCACCTTAATTTGGGAGATCAGAATTACTTATGAAAAGGGAGGAGAAGGTGCTCATTCCAGATGTGTGTCTCAGTAACCCCTACCCGGATCGTAGCAGATGGGGTTGTGGTTCTCTACAGTTACACAACCTTCAGACCAGTGTAATGAGAGTGATTCAATGATCATGTTTCTCTATTTGTCATCCTTTGACTAGCCATGATATTTCATAGTTCTAGGGACCATTAGGGTCCCTTTTTGCCCTGAGTGGTGAGGACTGATGGCTCCTCCAGAAAGCCTTTAAGCCTGCTGAAGCTATAGAACAGAGCAAGGAAGGGAGGAAACATCAAGGAGAGAAAGAGTACTTCTTTCCCCCTCTATATTGGGCCCCACTTCACGGAGTATAGTAAAGTCTGCTCAAGTAACTCTTGTCTTGCTTTGGCAGTGAACTCTTATGTGCACCCACAAGCCCCCCACCTCTACCCCGGCCCATCACCAATGTACCCAATCTCCACCCAGGATTCAGCAGGATACAATCGCCCAGGTAAGAGCCAGGAAGCTTACTTCTCCAACAGCCCAACACTCTCTACCCTGACAAGTTGTGTTTGCTTTCCTCTGGCTCTGAGCCTGTATTCTCTTCCCTCTTGCTCACCCCTGCTGGGAGTGTGTGAGCCTTCATGATTCCTGAGGCCGGAGGGTGGGCCCCTTGCTAGGGAGGTATATGTCATGGAAGACTAAAGAAGACTGATTTACTTTGAGCATAACTTGTGCCTGTAATAATAAAAGGGAGTAAAAGCAGGGGTGCCTGGGTGGCTTAGTCAGTTGAATGTCTGACTTTGGCTCAGGTCATGATCTTGGGGTCCTGGGGTCAAGCCCTACATCGGGCTCTGCGCTCAGCTGGGAGTCTGCTTCTCCCTCTCTGTCTGCCTCTCCCCCTGCTCATGCTCTTTCTTCCCCCACCCAAATGGATAAATAAAATCTTAAAAAAAAAAGGCAGTAAAAACATGCAAATAGACCAAAGATGTTGAACATTTATGTCCAACTTTAGAATCTAGATGGAGGGTATGGTCAGGCAGATACAATGAGCATGTTATACAGACATACCTGCTCTGTGCCCATGTCTGTTTTCCTGTTACCTGACTCCTGTATCAGGGGTCTGGGATTGAACTACCTCTGATGAGGGTGGAGGTGGACCCTAACTTGCCATAAATAATATAAAATGAACAGATCATTTGCTTTTAAATACATTTCAGAAAAATCGCTATTATTATCCTGCGTAACCACGAGGGTTTCGAATTTTTTGGGTGACATCAGACTCTTTGTCCATATCTTCCTTATCCATGTAACATGTCTACAAATTTCTATACTGTGATTTCATATAGTAGTACGTTGTGTATGTTTTTTTCATCACTACATGGTTTTCATAAGTATAATTCTTGGGGGATGCATAGTGTTAAATTGCCGTGTGCCCTCTGTTTACTCTGGTTTATTTCCTGAGACCCACTGGAGTGGCGCTAGCAACAGAAACAACTCTGGGCTGATAAGGAGCATAGTTTCACCAGCCCTTCCTCGTGGTCATATTCGGGGCTGAGCACTGCCTATCTAGATTGTTAGAATAACTTCCCATCCACTCTCCTTTTAATTTCTTTCTCTCTTCCTGACAGCACACCATATGGTCCCTCGGCCACCGGTCCCCCCTCCGGGTACCAACGAGGAGATCCCTGATGACTTCGACTGGGACTTGATCACTTAGGGCCTCATGGAGCGTGGCCATGAGCCCAAGGCTGGGTGGCGAAAAGTCTGGGAGTGGGGCAGGAGCAGCCCCAGCCCATCCCTTCCTCCTTGCTGTATATACTTATATATCCTCTTTTTTCTTGCTCTGTCAGAAAAGCCACCGCAAGATGCTGCCGAAGATAACCCCCCTCTTTCCTGCCTCCTTCTTCCTCTTCCTTCTTGTTTTTTTCCGAATTCTTTTATTATTATTCTTATTATGGTATTATTATTATTATTATTGTTATTATTATTATTGGTTATATGCTGTCCCCAGTCTTCTGCCCTCCTCCACAGACCGTGTCCACCCCTTGCTAATTTAAAATCATTTGGCCAGAAGGTGAGGCCTTGATGACTACAGAGAAAGGTTTCAAATTTTGATTTACCTTTCTCTTTGGGAAACTCAATGCTAATCTCACCTTCCGACCCTAAATTGTTTTCTGTTCCTGTCAGTTCAGTCCAGTACTAGAGAAGCCACATTCTCAAGTAAAAAGGGATCTAAAACACTGTTTGGCAGCCATGAATTTGCAGGTTTTACTCAATGGTGCTAATTTTGTCCTCTGAGCTCTTCCTTGTCCCTTTTATCTTCGATCCTTACTTCTACCGGTCCTCACTCCTCATCTAGGGTAAGAGTGATGGTGGTGGTGCAGGAGGGTGACCATTAAATCCTAGAAGAATAAGACGTCTGGGTTGGGTGGAGTCAAGCAGTGTAGAGGGGTGATGGAATATAAAACAGTCAGTTTCTGTATGCTACTAGAAACTTCCATGGGCTTGTTCCCAGCCCTTAGTCTATTGGAGATAGAGTTGGTCTTGCTTCTGTAGTAGGGATGAGGATACCTGTTCAGTGTAGGTTCAGCTTTTAGGAGATGGTTTCAATTTAACCCTTTTGAGTTTTTAAACATAGTTTTCTCTGGAAATTAACTGTGGCTCATATTTGCATTTACAAATTATCCTTCAGTCCCCCTTCCCCATTCTGCAAATACTATTTTGTCCTCCTTCAGTTGCTGGCTCAACTCTTCTTCCCCTTTTATCTTCTTCTCCCCCATTTTCTGGAACTCTCAAGAAAGAAAAGTAAGCCATTATCACTCTTTCAGTTTCATCATGTCCTAGGACAAGATGGGAACCTCTTTCCCACTGATCATAGCAGAACCAAACCTACAGCGTTGGTGGGAGGGGTGTGGGGAAAGGGAAAAGGAGCTGGCATACACATAGGTAGGGATTATTTCAATTATTTAATTGTGTCAGCAAATGCTTCTCTTGGAATCCAAATCACTGGGGCTGAAGCTTTTGCCATTTGACTTTCAAGGGGTGAAGGAAATTGGTAGAGGGGATTAAATAATATAGAGAGGAGAGTTTGTGAGGGCCAAGGGAGACCCCCCAGAAAAAGAAAAAAGGTACAGGGACAACTTCTATCCTTTAACGAGAAATGGCCATGAGTTACTGCTGCAAAGCACTTAGTGTATGTTTCATGTTAATTGTTGAATATTAGTTACGAGAGGGAAGAGCAGTTTTACTTCTGTTTTTATTTCACTGAATGTTCACTTTCTGAAAGCTGCAGGACAAATGTAAGGAATGGACAAGGCCACTCTCTCTGTGATTTCTGCTGCTTGTTCATATTTTACGTACCCATGACTTCCAGGAGATCTGGCTTTCCTCTCTTCTGCTTTTCCCTCACCCACCCCTCTCTTTCTTTGTAAGGGGTTATATATGAGAGTTTGTTGAAGAAGCCTGAAGCAAAGGGGCAAGAAAGGGCGGTTAACTAAAGAGCACTTTATTTTCTGTGAAGTTCTTTGTAAGAAATGGGGATATAAGTGGCTTGAATCCCCCGTTGTTGGGCAGTCAGTGGGGTTGAAGTATGACATAATATTTCCCATTGGGGAAAGGAGAATTTCTCTTAGAGGGTGGCAAAATGCCTTTGCCCTGTGTCCTTGTTCTAGGCATCTCTTCTGAATTCCTTCCAGTCAAGGTGCCTCCTATATACACAACTTCCCATCTGTTCTCCTGTTCTCCCCAATATTCCCCCCTTTATAAATGATCACTTCTCTTTTCTAAACCCCCTTTCTACTCGGATCCACACAGGATTTACGAGGGTAGACGAAATTGTACATGCAAATATCCCTTGTTTATAATTCATCTGTGTCTTCTGAAAATTAGTCTCATGAAGACTCTGGTGGGCAGCCAGAGTAACTAAAGTTTGGGGCTAGGGCTGGAGACTGGCCACCAGGCCTCCTGGGATTTTAGCTCCCTTCCATTAAACTCAGCCTTGCTAGATGGCACAGGACAAAGCTTACCCTCTTTGGGCCTCAGTTTCCCCTCCCCTCCATGAAATGGAAAGAATACTACTTTTTCTTGTTGGTCCAGCATTGCTGGGCTCAAAGTATAGTCATTGTCGTATTGGGTGACGTGTACAAAAGTGCAGGCGCTCTGCCTCCAGGAGGAGATGAGGGAGAAATGGGAGGAGAGGGACAGATGGAGCAGTCACGTGGTATAGATCCACTCATCCTCACTTTCCTCTCTTCGACCCCCAGGTTTCTGGTTTGGTGAGTCCTTCGTACCACCCATAGTGCTTTGCATTGGTGCAGGCCGGCAAGGGGGTGTATGATCTCACAATTTGTTGTTGTTGTGTTTTGCATGCTTTCTTAATAAAAAAAAAAAAAGGAAGAATGTTTATGGTTTAATCTTACTGGTACTGGTCTCAGATTTCCTTTTGGCAGGGTAGGAAGGAAGGAAGGGGGAAGCATTTGTCTTCAGCTGGCCTTGTACCCTTTCCCTGCCTCCCACCTCTGGGTCCAACCAGTTGATCTTGGAATTGTTTTGTAAGATTGCTGGGAAAGAAGAATTAAAAAACATGCATTTAACATTGCCTTTTTTTTTTTTCCCAAATGCTATTAAATATAGTGAAATATTGTTGGGAGAGGCAGTCACCCCTTGTAGCTCAGTGTGTGGACTAGGTCACCTTGCCTGTGTTCTGGGATATTTCAAAGATCAGAGATACTATGATTTTGGGAGGAGTTGGATCTCCATCTGGGACTTCCTGGCAAATACTCACAGGTACTTACCAGAGTTTTTCATAAGAAATGAGGGAATTCTAATTGTAAGATTTTGTTTTCAGAATACATTTCCCAGGGATGGAACTCTCAAAGGGAATCCAGAAATAGCAACTATGGAATCTTATAACTATGCCATCACCCCAATATCCTGTACCCTAAATGCAGAAGTTTGGGACTTGCATCTGGGTCTTGTGAGATGCATTGGGACTTCCAGGATCCTAGTTAATTGCCATTATAGCAAGCCTCCAGCTGCCTACTATGATTTGCTGTATGTTTAGAGATTATGACATATTCTGAGTATCAAACAATTAAGAGGATCCATGAATCCCAGTCTCACAAGGAACCACAAGAAAGCAAGCATTTATTCATATCAAATACATAAGAAGATTACATTGGAAGGTAGCATTGCAAATCTTACATCATGTCACACATTGTTACCTCACACCTGAACGACTTCTCAGTGATTTGCAATTTTCCTGCATAGCACATTATTACTTATTTGTAGTCCAGAGCCTCACCCCAATCACTGAACAAATAATAGTGCCTTGCAAGTCTAAAACATCTCATTTTCTCTCTTTTTTAGATTAAATAATTATATTCCACCCAGGGGAGGCTATATTATAGTACAAAACCCCTGAGATTTTAGAAGTTTAACACAATAAAGTTTAAATACACAGACAAATGAGAAGGTGATAGGGTTAAAAAACTTTTTTTTTTTTTTTTTGAATGAAAGGATGGAAGGAAAGCTGTATGTGGGGTTGGGATGGATCCACAGAACAGGAGAAAGTGGTCAGGAGCCAACTCAAGTACGGTGATTAATGAATATTAGGATGATGGATAAGCAAAAAGTATGAATGTGGATAAAATTCATCTTTCAAGACAAGGAGTGATGTTATCGTGTATATGAAAACTAGCTGCATAAGCACATGATTGTCATGGTAAATATCAGAAGAAATGTCTAAAATTGTTGCAAGTGTTATTTCTGGGAGATGGGAGTGGGAGGAGGGATTGGTTGGGCAGAGAGGGGCAGGAAACTTTATATTTCATTATAAGCCTTGAGTTCTCCTTAAATTATGTGCATCTATTACTTTGGGAAAGATAAAAATTCATTTCAAAAACCCAAAGATATACCCGGTGAATGATACACAAATGTAGCCATGCTTTACAAAGTTTGATGGTATTCCTGGAGGGTACTCAGTCACCGTGAGTGAATTCAAGGTTTACTGCTCCATTTTCAACCCTCCTCCTCTTCTCACTGGAAATGAGTTTCTCAGGGAATATTAGTTTCAAGCAAGAGGAGGGGAGCAATTTGAATCTTAAGAAATTAGAGGTTATTAGGTTCACAAAGTCTAATACGGAAGAAGATTTAGAGGCAGGGGAGAAATAAGGGAATAAAGGAGCTTAAGAAAGGGAATAGAAGAGAGATGGTTCTATCAATAGGCAGAGTAAGTAAACAAATGGAAAACTCCCCAAACCACAGCTTATGTGCCATTTTTTGAGTAAGTTTTCAGATGCCTTAGCAGCCTGTCTTTACACAGTAGATGCCTATTCAGTTGTAATAATGGAAACGTGGAATTCCCATGTCCCGTATCCAGGAGTATTGCACATAACAAGCATCTGACATTGTACTCTGCTCCAGACTCCGTCTCATAACTGCTTGTTTTCGTGGACTTTGTCTTTTTGCACCTTGTTTTCATTTAAAAACATCCCCACCCCCACAACAAAGCCAAAAAGAGACGATCATTGTTCACTCATGTAAGATTAGACAAAATGGTTTTAAATTGCACCTGGGAGGGGATTTGGACACTCCCAAAGAAAAAAGTTCATGATGGAAAAATCATTTTAAAACAGACTAGGTTCTCCCTGACCTCACTGGCTTAGTTTGGGGTGGAAATAGACTAATTTGGGGGATGATTCTCAAATTTAGCATTCATCAGAAACACGAGAGTTCATTAAAACACTTGCTAGGCCTCACCCCCAGAGATTCCAATTCAGCAAGTTTCTAGGTGATTCTAACAAGTTACCAGGTGATGCAGATGCTTCTAGTCTCGGACCATACTTTGAGAACCTATGGATTGATTCTTGGATGGCTTCTGGAATCCCCTGTTCACAATACCACTCGTTGCTTCAGAAACACGTCACACCGGGTGAATACCTAAGAACCTTGGCTTGGGTCCACGGCTCCATATCTTCACACAGGTGTACTGATACTGTTTCTTTCTGAAAAGACTTTGCTTTGGGGACAGCTGGTAGAGTGTGTGAGGTCTTCACTGAAAGCCGCCTCCAGAATGCCCTTCATGGACTGTTTCGCTTTCTTCCTGAAATCTTTTCCCAGGAGGGCATAGAGGAAGGGATTAAAGCAACTATTGGCAGATGCTAGAGCAATGGACACGTGGTCCCAAGACAGCAGAGCTTCTCCAAAGGGGGTTTCTGAGTCAAAAAACAATGATAGGACTCCAATAATGTGGTATGGAGCCCAGCAGACGCAGAAGACAACCACCACAGCCATGGCCACTCGCAAGGTTTTGGTCCGAGACTTGGTGAAGCGGCCCCGTCGCATTCGGAAGATAATGAGGCCATAACAGGTCACCATGACCATAAAGGGCAGAAGGAAACCCATCACTAGTCTAGTGATGGTTATTGCCATCAGGGGTGTTAGTACTTGATTGTCGTATGAAAACTGGCCTAGATCATAATCCTGGAGATTTCGGAATAGCTCATATGCGTATAAGGAGTTGCTGGAAGTACCAGAGTAAAGCTCTAAATCAGTAGAGAGAAAACTATCAGAGTTACCTGGTGGGTTAGTTCTGCGATCTTCAATAGGAAACCCACTGGGGCTTATAGATAAGACCTCACCAGCAAGTAAATTATAATATGGATATTGACTAGATAATTTCGCTGAATCCACAGGTAGTGACTCTCCAGAAGGTCTTTGAAATGTTTGAGAATAGAGGATAGTGGTGGCTGTCCAAGGAAGATCATTTGTTTGTAAAGAGAAAGACTCTAATCCCTCATCCATTTCTCTAGGCAGCTGCACAGTGGAGCTGTCAAGAGACCCATTTTCCAGTAGATCACTGGTGAAGTCTGAATAACCAAAGGAGCTGTAGGGACCAAAATTGTAGCCACACATATGATGGTCGTCTACAGCGAATGTTTCCCGGTACACGAACACGGGTATACACATTACAAAAGCCACCACCCATATACATCCGCAGATAGCGAAGGCTGTCCCCACCTTGCGGTGATTCTGGCACCAGATTGGCCTGAGGACCAAAAGACAACGATCCAGGCTAATGGCAGTCAGCAGGAAGACGCTGGCAAACATGTTGAGGATGATGATGGAGGGGATGAGCTTGCACAGGAACAGGCCATAGGGCCAGTGTCCTTGCAGAGCTAAGTGAGCCAGGGAGAAGGGCAACGAGAGGCAGCAGAGGAAGTCGGCCAGCGTGAGATGGAGAAACCAAACGGTGTTCACTGTCCGCTGCATCTTTAGGCCAGCCACCCACAGCACTAGCCCGTTGCCTGGCAACCCCAGTACGAAAGTGAGGCTGAGAATGCCCATGGAGAGAATGACTTGGGGTTCGTACAAGGGCTGTGAGGGTAGGTCAGTTGAATTGTTATCAGCGGAGGAAGGCTCCATTGCTGAACTTCTCTAAAAATAGAAGCAATAATATTAAAAGCTATCTTTTTCTTAAAAAGCATATCCTTAGAATTACAACCCTCCCACATAATGCTGTAGACTACAGAGGCCCCTGGTTTAGTCTGTATTCCTTGACTTCACACTGGACCACACGAAAACATTCTGTGATCGTTATAATCTACCATATCAATTTAAATGTGTACCGAAATCATAATCTCATTTGGAAGTCCCTGTCAATGTACATTCTCCTCTTTCTTGCAATTCCAATATCACATTCTGCACTCATTCCTTTCCTTACCCAGTGTTCCCTACTGAAAACAAGCGGGGCTCCTTGGTGGCTCAGTCGGTTAAGTGTCTTCCCTCAGCTCAGGTCATGATCCCTGGGTCCTGGGATCAAGACCCACATCGTGCTTTTCCCTCTGCCTGCCACTCCCCCTGCTTGAGCTCTCTCTCTCTTTCTCTGTCACATAAATAAATAATCTTAAAAAACAAAACAAGACAAAAAAAAAAACCCAAATAAGCTAAATGGATGAACAATAACTTTAGACCAGAGGTTTCCAGCTTTTGATCCACAAAAAGGCTTATATGGAGCTCCATCACCACCCCAAATGGTATGTAAGATTTTAAGGTTGCATATTCCCATTTCTATGAGGGTAGAAGTTCCATCCAATCCCTCCACCAGATTTTCAATGACTCAATACCACAAAAAAAGGTAACATAGACTCAGTTGTATCTTTACTTTTTACTAAAAAGGTAAAAAAGATTATTTATTTATTTGAAAGAGAGAGAGAGATAGCGAGAGAGAGCATGACCAAGGAGAAGAGGGAGAAGCAGGCTCCCCGCTGAGCAGGGAGCCAATGTGGGGCCCGATCCCAGGACTCTGCAATCATGACCTGAGCTGAAGGCAGCTGCTTAACCGACTGAGCCACCCAGGTGCCACCCCCAGTTATGTCTTTAGATATAACCTCATCTTTTCCTTTTGCTTTCAAATTTCTCAAGAGTTGTTTACCCTCAGCATTGATTCCCTCAACATCTGTCATTTCTTTCTTGTTTTTAAAAAAATGTTATTAATGAATATATACACATATATTTGCATATATATATACATATATGTATATGTGTATGCATATTTTTCTTAATCGAAATTTAACAAAATTTGATTAGTCTGTGCATATTTAAAAATTCTTTAGTTATGGGAAAATACACATAACACAAAATTTACCATTCTAGCCATTTTTTTAAGTATAAAGTTCAGCAGTATTAAGTATATTCAAGTTATTGTACAATTAACCTCCACAATTTTCTCATCTTGTAAAACCGAAACTCTAATTTTATTAGACAATGGTTCCCCACTTCCCTCTTCCCCCAGTCACTGGCAAACCACCAGGCTACTTTCTGTTACTATTTGTATTTGACTACTCTAGACATCTCATATAAATGGAATTGTACAGCATTCATCTTCTGGTGTCTGGTTTATTTCCCTTGGCATAGTGTTCTCAAGGCTCATCCACGTTGTAGCATATGTCAGAATTTCTTTCTTCTTCTTCTTTTTTTTTTTTTAATTAAAGATTTATTTATTTATTTATTTATTTGAGAGAGAATGAGTGAGAGAGAGCATGAGAGAGGAGAAGGTCAGTCAGAGGGAGAAGCAGACTCCCCATGGAGCTGGGAGCCGGATGCGGGACTCAATCCCGGAAGTCCGGGATCATGACCTGAGCCAAAGGCAGTCAATCAACCAACTGAGCCACGCAGGCGCCCAGAATTTCTTTCTTTTTAAGGCTAAATAATACTCCACTGTATGTAAACCCCACATTTTGCTTACCCACTCATCTCTTGATGGACATCTGAATTGCTTTCATCTTTTAGCTCTTGTGAACAGTGCTGCTATGAACTGGCATGCATATTGTTGTATAAACTGATTTCAGCTAGTCTCCACATTATGCAGTAATATTTTACCTTGAGGAATACTCAGTCTTCGTCTACTTTTTTCTAGACGTAGTTTTTTTCTCACCGTCCCGAAACATCTTCTGTAGCTATTCTACTACAAAGAACCACAGTTATAGCCAATCTAGGATCACACTTTGCATCCAAATGTTATGTTTAAGTCTCTCTCTCTCTCCTTTTTTGGCATAGTTTGTCAAGGATGCTAGCTTGTCTCGGGGTCTGTTGTTCTCACCACTCACTTTTTAACCTTTGTAATTTGTAATTTTTTAACACTTTGTAATTTGTCTTCTGACCCATCACTGGGCTAAAGTTACCTCTAAAATTATTTCTAAGTAACAAATCCAAACATCGTTTTCTCTGTCCTTATCCACAACTCCATTCTCTTGGCCTCTTGACATCACCCTCCCCTAATTCCGAAGACTCCCGTAAATGCACCCTACTTTATAGCTTTCTTGAACAACTCACTATTTTGGCTAATGCTGTTTACTTCTGTCTGGAATTACATCCTTCACCTTAACCTCCTTTGTCCTGCATCCTTAATCTCTACCTGTTGAAATTCTAGCCGTTCCTCAAAATAAGCTCAAATGTTATTCTTCTTCGAAACCTCCTCTTATAGTCTCAATAGGAAATTAGTTCTTCAACCTCTTAAATTTGTGTGTATGTATATGTGTTGAATCTCCATTTCATATTCTCTGTGCAGCGAAGCATTTTGCCTTGTATAATAATAATAATAATAATAATTATTTAAGATTTTATTTAATTTGACAGACAGATCACAGGTAGGCAGAGAGGCAGGCAGAGAGAGAGGAAGGGAAGCAGGCTTGCTGCTGAGCAGAGAGCCCAATGTGGGACTCGATCCCAGGACCCTGGGATCATGACCCAAGCTGAAGGCAGAGGCTTTAACCCACTGAGCCATCCAGGCGCCCCAATTATTATTATTTTTTAAAGGTTTTATTTATTTATTTGACAGAGAGAGACCCAGCGAGAGAGGGAACACAAGCAGGGGGAGTGAGAGAGGGAGAAGCAGACTTTCCACTGAGGAAGGGAACCAGATGCGGGGCTTAATCCCAGGACCCTGGGATCATGACCTGACCCAAAGGCAGACGCTTAGTGACTGAGCCACCCAGGCGCTCCTGTATTAAAATTATTGTCATGGCTGTCTTATCTATTATTCTGGCCCTAAAGTTCATGATGGTAAAAATGAGTCTTCTACTTAAGTGCTTGTTCTACTGAAGTTAGCACAATGGATTCTATGACATAAAGATCAAAGATGACTTCAGTGCATGGATGTTCATGTTTGGGGTTTACTTTATTTTCTTTCTCAACTAAATTTAAAATTTTTGTTATTGTCCACTTAATGCATTAAAGATGCTGTCTCTTCTAACTTCCCTTTTGGTTTCCAGTTTCGAGTTCTTACTGGCTATAATAGCATTTTATGTTTCCTTTCATAGAGTCCCAAAATATTTTCATGACTTGGAATTCTGCTGAGCTAACCAAATGCTGTCACAGGGTCTTACATGATTAGCAGAAGTTAAAATAACCGAGTCAACAAAATAATAGAAAAGAAGAAGTGATTCTCATTCTCCCTCTCCGTAGCCTTATATACTCAAATACTCAAGTCTTATCAGGACCCCTTCTTTCCTTGCTGGGCACAGCAGCTACCCTGGTCCACTGTCCTGCTCCAGTATACATAGTCATGCCAACATCTGTGAAGTATTGAGAGAAGGATAGAATCAGAGAAGCTAGGACTGAAAAGAAACATAGCAATTATTTTTCATTGTCTCTAGTTTTATTTTGCAGTTTTTGACACAGAAACTCAGCAAATTAGGGGACTGTCACATATTCACAACTAGGAGGGTTCTAAGATCTTAAGTCCAATAGTCTTCCTACTTCAAAGAACCACAGAACTAAAAAGGCTTTGGTATTGTTATTATTAACAACAACAAGGGAAGGGTACCAAGAGCTGCACAAACTGAAGTAATAAAGACTGAAAAGAAAGGCATCTGGGTGGGTCATTCTGTTAAGCAACTGGCTCTTGATTTTGGCTCAGATCATGATCTTAGGGTCGTGGGATTGAGTTCCACATTGGGCAGGGTCTGCTGGAGATTCTCTCCTTGTACGGCTGCCCACTCCCCCTTGTGCTCTCTCCCCCCTAAAATAAATAAATAAATCTTTTAAAAAAAGATTAAAAAGAGCAAGATTCCAATATAAACAGAGCCATAGGTATGAACTATATTTTAAATATCACATATCATCTGCCTTGAAAGTATGTATGAATCAGTCTTAAAAATCTTTCAGAATGAACAAGATCACTTTTTACATTTCTCCAAGTGTTTCAGCTGAAAGATACCTCTACATTTGCGACTGGTAGAACCCTTTCCTTCTCTTTCTTTCTTTCTTTTTTTAGTTTTCAATACTACATTGGCCAAAAGTAGTTAAAAGGATAAAGACAATCCTGAAACTAAAATTCAGTTATAACAGGACAAGAAAGTAGATTCCAGAATCAAATACTAATGATAGGGAGACAGGGTTGGTAACAATAAAGAATAAATAGGGGCATCTGGGTGGCTCAGTGGGTTAAGCCTCTGCCTTCGGCTCAGGTCATGATCTCAGGGTCCTGGGATCAAGCCCCGCATCCGGCTCTCTGCTCAGCAGGGAGCCTGCTTCCCCCTCTCTCTCTGCCTGCCTCTCTGCCCACTTGTGATCTCTTTCTCTGTCAAATAAATAAATAAAATCTTAAAAAAAAAGAATAAGCAAAAGAATAAAAAAAAGAGGAAAATGGAGTGAGAAAAAATATATATAAAAAGGCAACTGATTTGAAGAATTAGCTATTGTGAAAAGCTGGACTCAAAATTCAGAAAGAGACACATAGCCGATTTAAGAGAAAAAATTGGCATAAAATTCACTATTTGTTCTAGAATGAAAATATGAAGAATGAAGATAATTTAGAATATGGGATATTTAGTAAAAGAAAGGTGGATGTGGAGATAAAACAAAACAAAGAAAAGTTGGGGAAGGAATGGGGGGAAGGGGAGATAATGACCCTCAAATCATTATCAGTAATAAGCAGAAGAAGCATAAGTTGTCAGGTGGATGTAGGTTTTCTTACCAAAAACCTGAGACAGTAGCTGACGGCCTCAGCACAGGTCTGGAGGTCCCCACAAATCCCGTGTGGGTCTCACACTTACCCACAATCAAGTTATGAAGTATGTTTAGGAAATTTGCTGAGCGCTTCCTCTTCCCTCTCTTTGTTTCTGGTGATAGAGGAAACTCCACACTTTTGACTACTATCTGACTTCACAGGACGAGTTTTGAAGTGAGTCACTCCTCAATGTTTCAGATAAGAAAAGTAAAAAAAAGCAGAAGTGGGAGGGCATAATTGTATTCTGCAGAACACAGAATACGGCTAAAGAGAGAGTACTTCTGTACATAAGCTTCTCATTTGGTAGGTTTTTGCTTGCGTTTTAGAAATGCATACACATGACCCTATGCTACGTGAGGGTGGGGGTGCTGAGTGGCTGGGAGGCGTGACCAGCACAATCCCGATGTAAGAATCTCAAATAGCATCTCCTGAATGCTTATTATGTGTAAAGAAACATGGCATTCCAAAATCAGATTAATTAAACTATGTTCTAATATTGAGAGATCCACGATCTTGTAGGAGTAAGCACCTATACACCCCAAAAATCCCCCTTCAATACAAACCAGACTATCATGGCAGAAGTGCCAGTAGAAGTAAAATAGTACAACATAACAGGAAGGCTCCATTTAGCCTGGGGCAATCTAAGAAAGTCTTAAGTAAGATCTGGGTAGATCCTTAAAGACTTTTTAAAAAAATATTTTATTTATTTTTAAAATTTCTTATCAGTGTTCCAGAATTCATTGTTTATGCACCACACCCAGTGCTCCACGCAATATGTGCCCTCCATAATACCCACCACCAGGCTTACCCAACCGCCCACCCTCCTCTCCCCTCCAAAACCCTCAGTTAGTTCCTCAGAGTCCAGTATCTCATGGTTCATCTCCTCCTCCAATTTCCCCCAACTCCCTTCTCCTCTCCATCTCCCCATGTCCTCCATGTTATTCCTTATGATCCATAAATAAGTGAAACCATATGATAATTGACTTTCTCTGCTTGACTGATTTCACTCAGCATAATCTCTTCCAGTCCCATCCATGTTGATACAAAAGCTGGGTATTCGTCCTTTCTGATGGAGGCATAATACTCCATTGTATATACAGACCATATCTTCTTTATCCATTTGTCTGTTGAAGGGCACCTTGGTTCTTCCCACAGTTTGGCGATTGTGGCCATTGCTGCTATGAACATTGGGGTAAAGATGGCCCTTATTTTCACTACATCTGTGTCTTTGGGGTAAATACCCAGTAGTGCAATTGCAAGGTCATAGGGTAACTCTATTTTTAATTTCTTAAGGAATCTTTCACACTGTTTTCCAAAGTGGCTGCACCAACTTGCATTCCCACCAACAGTGTGAGAGTGTTCCCCTTTCTCCACATCCTCTCCAACACATGTTGTTTACTGTCTTGTTAATTTTGGCCATTCTAACTGGTGTAAGGTGGTATCTCAGTGTGGTTTTGATTTGAATCTCCCTGATGACAAGTGATGATGAACAATTATTTCATGTGTCTGTTAGCCATTCATATGTCTTTATTGGAGAAGTATCTGTTCATGTCTTCTGCCCATTCTTTGACATGGTTATCTGTTTTGTGTGTGTTGAGTTTGAGGAGTTCTTTATAGACCTTGGATATCAGCCCTTTGTCTGTACTGTTAAACACTTTAAAAAAAATTCACTTTATTTGAGAGAAAGCACAAGCTTGGGCAGGGGGAGGGGCAAAGGGAGAGAGAGAATATTAGGCAGATGCCATGCTCAGTGCAGAGCCCAACAGGGGTTTTGATCTCATGACTCTGAGATCTTGACTTGAGAAGAAACCAAGAGTAGGATGCTTAACCAGTTGAGCCACCCAGGCATCCCTGGGCAGGACCTTAAAGATCTCTATAGACAGGAGAAGCTGACATGCTATTTAGAATGTTCAAATGGAGAAGAATGAGAGGCAAGTGGGTGGGAGAATGCTTCGGGTATTGGGGATGGACAGAATAGTCAATCAACTAGATTGTTTCATCAAGAAGGCATACAGAATATATTGAAGCAATGATTCCAGCTTAAAGTATACATCTTAAAAATTCTCACTCACATTGTTCTTTTACATGTATGCATATGAAATAAAATTCACTTGGTTCAAATGTATTTGAACACCGTTGCCTGGGGTAAAGGCTTCAGTCCGTATTAATCAACTTACTGTTCAAACAATATCTGCTCCTCCCCTTGTTTGCAGAGAAATCACCATGAAATTTTTTTAAGATGGAAAGACCCAAGAAAAATGCCAAGAGAGTGATTGATTGACTGACTGGTTGATGTCCATTGTTATCTAATGACAGGGGTAGTACATATAAAAAAGATTAATTGAAATAATACAAAAGTTAAAGGGTAAAAGAATGAAAGTTTTTATTTCCAATTCCACTGCCTAGAAGTAACTATTTTTAATAGCTTCACATTCATTCTTTGTAAATTTGTTCTAAGTAGAACACATATCTTTTAAAAAGGTAGTTTCAAACAAAAATGGGATTATAATTTACATGTGATTTTATGACCTGCTTTTTTGCTTAACAATATGTCAGAACATATTTCCATGTTAGTGCATATAGTTCTATTAATTATATTCTGTTTTTTAAAAAAATATTTTATTTATTTATTTGACAGAGAAACATACAGCAAGAGAGGGAACACAAGCAGGGAGCGTGAGAGAGGGAGAAGTAGACTCCCCACCAAGCAGGGATCCTGATGCGGGGCTCAATCCCAGGACCCTGGGATCATGCCCTGAGCCAAAGGCAGAGGGTTAAGACTGAGCCACCCAGGTGCCCCATATTCTGTTTTTTTAAAATTTTTTTTAAAATATTTTAAAATTTTTTTAAAATTTTAATCTAGTATTTGGAATAATGGAATGATGAGGGCATTCAGAAAGCACAAGCAGTGAGCATACAAAAGATAGTATTATCATAAGTGTGCATATATACACATTTTATATATATACACATATATACGTAAAATAATTAATTCCCATGTTAAAAAAAAAACTTGAAATATAGAAGGACTAAAATGAAATGAAAACTAAAATTTCCAGAATACCTAGCTATCCTATTGTTACTCCCTGGAGGAATCTCTTTCATAAATATAAAAGCAATTACATTACATATATTGTCTTATGCTTTTTTTATTTACCTTTTCATATCAGGACATAGCAGTCCACATCATTTTTTAAAAAAGATTTTATTTATTAATTTGACAGAGAGAGATCACAAGTAGGCAGAGCAGCAGGCAGTGGGGGGCGGGGGGGAAGAAGGCTCCCTGCCGAGCAGGGAGCCCAATGCGGGGCTCGATCCCAGGACCCCAGGATCATGACCCAAGTTGAAGGCAGAGGCCTAACCCACTGAGCCACCCAGGCGCCCCCACATCATATTTTTTTAATTGGTCCATATTATCCCTTTAATCAATTAGTCCTCTGTTGATGAATAGTCTGTTTTTACCAACTTTTTTTTTCAAAGATTTATTTATTTATTTTAGAGAGAGAGAGAGAGAGAGAGAGAGGGTTCAAACACGAGCAGGGGGAGGGGCAGAGGGGAAGGGAGAGTTGGAAAGAGAATCTCAAGCAGACTCCCTGTTGAGATCAGAGTCCTATCCAGGGCTCGATCTTACCACCCTGACATCATGACCTGAGTTGAAATGAAGAGTCAGATGCTCAATGACTGAGTCACCAGGTGCCCTATTTTTTTAAATCAACTTTTAAAGCAGTTACAAACAATGCTCCAATGAGTACTTTTGTATTTTACACATCTCTGAACACTTTTGTAGAATAGGTTCCTAGAGTTGTAACTGTTAAGTCTAAGAGTATGTGCATTTACATTTTTGAAAGATACATAATTTCCTGCCACAGAGATTCCATCAATTTATACTTTCACTGATAGTGGTGAGAATATCTTTTTTTTTTTTTTTTTTTTTGAGAACGTCTTTTCCACTTGCAAAAGGTAAGGTCTCTATCATTAAGTTCAGTATCATAAACATGTACTCTGCTCCTACCACAGACATTATGCTTTGTGCTGTAGGAGATACAGATGCAATGAGAGACATACATCATTATAACATAATAAGGGCTCCTGGGTCACTCTGGAAAGCAGTATGGAGGTTCCTCAAAAAGTTGAAAATAGAGCTATAACCTAGCAATCGCACTACTGGGTATTTACCCCAAAGATACAAATGTATTGATCCAAAGGGGCATGTGCACCCGAATGTTTATAGCAGCAATGTCCACAATAGCCAAACATTGGAAAGAGCCTAGATGTCCACCAACAGATGAACACACACACACACACACACACACACACACACACACACACACAGAAATATTATGCAGCCATCAAAAATGAAATCTTGCCATTTGCAAAGATGTGGATGGAACTAGAAGATATGCTAAATGAAATAAGTCAGTCAGGGAAAGACAGTATCATATGATCTTACTCATATGTGGAATTTGAGAAACAAGGCAGAGGATCATAAGCAAAGAGAGGAAAAAAAATGAAACAAGACAAAATCAGAGAGGGGGACAAACCATGAGAGACTTTTAATCGCAGGAAACAAACTGAGGGTTGCTGGAGTGGAGAGGACTGGAGGGATGGGTGGCTGGGTGATGGACTATTGGGGAGGGTATGTGCTATGGTGAGTGCTGTGAATTGTGAAAGACTGATGAATCACAGACCTGTGTCCCTGAAGCAAGTAATACATTATCTGTTAATAAAAAATATTAAAAAAATCTTTCTATAAAAAAATAAAAATTTTTATCCAGTAAAAAAAAAAAAAAGGGCTGCTGGGAGGTTCCCAATGTGCCCAGAAACATGAGAGAAATGCTAATTCTTACTGAAGCAAACAGACCACTGAAGAGGTAGCACTTGAGCTAGACTTTAAAGATGGGGAGAAATTTTACAGGCCCTTGTAGTGCAGAAAAAATAACATTTTATCTGTTTCTCTGCCCTACGAGGTCATGACTTTGTTTCTATGTCCAGTGCCTGCTACATTCTTGGTATAACACATGGGTATGAATGAATGAATGAATGAATGAAAGAATAAATATGTGGTTGAAAAGGATGTTGACTTTCGAATATAATTCAAAGATTTAAGAGTCTTTAAGGTTGTTTCTCAAGTGGATTCACTTTTACCGGTTCCTATCTTTCTAAAGATTATAAAGCAATTAAAACCAATTAGAGAACTTCCAGGTGTGATCCTTAGATTTCAGATCAGGAAGGAAATTATTGAAAACATCTTGTAAATAGTTCTCTTGCTTCTGGATGTCCTCTGTCCCTTCTTCTTCTTCTTCTTCTTCTTCTTCTTCTTCTTCTTCTTCTTCTTCTTCTTCTTCTTCTTTTTTTTTTTAAAGATTTTATTTATTCATTTGACAGACAGAGATCACAAGTAGGCAGAGAGGCAGGCAGAGAGAGAGGGGGAAGCAGGCTCCCTGCTGAGCAGAGCCCAAGGCGGGGCTCGATCCCAGGACCCCGGGATCATGACCTGGGCCAAAGGCAGAGGCTTAACCCACTGAGCCACCCAGGTGCCCCTCTTCTGTCCCTTCTTATAAAGTACTAGCTGTTTTGTGGTACAATGTTGAAAAACTGGGGAAATTTATGTGGTTATCTTTTGTTCCTTTTTTTTCCCTTAACATTTTGTTTGTTTGAGAGATTGAGAGAGAGCACACAAGCAGGAGAAAGGGCAGAGAGAGAGGGAGGGACAAGCAGACTCACTGGTGAGCATGGAGCCCAACACAGGGCTTGACGAGGGGTTTGATTTCAGGACCTTGGGATCATGACTTGAGCCAAAACCAAGATTTGGAGGCTTAACTGACTGAACCATCAGTCAGCCCCATGTTTTGTTCCTTTTGAATATCTAAATTATATACATCTAAGCAGAGATTAGATGCTCTAGAAAGAATAAAATCTTGAATATATTACAAAGTCAGTCATATTAAAACCTTTTATGAACTACTGATTAATTCTACATTTTCAGTGATGGCAATTTGTATTCGCCTGGCCAAATTAAAAACTTTGGAATCGTAGACTCTCTAGCCTGTTTTGTATAAGAGAATTAAAAAATAAATATACAAAAAGTGTCTGCCCTTAAGGACTTTGATGAAAACTGAGTTTGAATCCCAGCTTTGCCAGTTCATTGTGTGACCATACAGAAATTATTTAAACTCTGCGTTTTCATTTCCTCCCCTGCAAAAAGGGGATTGTGTCAGACTTTATCTATTGAACTGAAGCCCATTCCCATCTTTCCTTACTATCTCTCTATTGGAAGCCTGGGCACCACATTTCCTAGACCTTCTCTCCAGTGGAATTCTGAATAGGCTTTACCAGAAGGGCTATGCTCAGGTGCTATCAGACGGTGAAAGGTAAAGGGAAGCGTTGCATTCGATTCTGGAACTTAGTTTGTTCACAATGATTGCAAATCTTTTATTTTTTTAATTTAATTGATATATTAACTAATCTTGAAGCCCAACGTGGGGCTCAAACTCACAACCAGGAGATCAAGAGCCACATGCTCCACTGACTGAGGCGGCCAGGTGCCCAAGATTGCAAATTTATTTTACTTTATTTTAGTTTATTATTTATTTATTTACTTATTTATTTATATGAGATACAGTGAGTGTGTGTACACATGTGAGTGGGGTGGGGGTGGGGTATAGGGAGAGGGAGAGAGAGAATTTTAAGCAGACTCCACACCCAGCAGGGAGCCTGTCATGGGTTTGATCTCACGCACTGAGATCAAGACCTGAGCTGAAATCAAGTCGGCCACTTAACGGACAGCCACCAGGCACCCCGCAAATCTGTTTAAAAAGTAAAAAAGAACAAAAACCATAAAACAGACTAAACAGTAAAACTATATGTATAACTATATTACACACACACACACACACATACAGAAAGAGATTGATTGAACAGGGAATGCTTTAGCTTCTGGCTCTGTTTCAGAATACAACTGTGGTAACTCCTGCAAAGGGGATGGGACACATGGCTGAGGCAGCTGCTGGCTCCTGTGGGCTCTAGTGGGATTACTGGTTCCTCAGACCTATGCATTCTTAGATGCCTGGGACAGCAGCAAGAGCCCTCAGCCTCAAAGCCAAAGGCATACTTGCCCATTCTAGGTGACACACTTCTCCAATTCTAGGGGAGCAGTCACCCGCAATTCTATCATCTCCTCCCCTTTTATCCCTCTAGCCCTCCCAACACTTTCGTAACCAGGTCCTTATATTAAATACCCTGTTTGATGTACCTACAATGGTTTCTCTTTTCCTGGCTGGGCAATGACTGATTTAGGGGAATATTCACTGTACTCTGTAGGATTGTTAGGAGTTAATAAATACATGCCAAGCCCTTGAAAGAGAGTTGGCACATAAGGACTCAATAAACGTTAGTAATTATTATGCCAAAAAAATTACGTGGCTTCCAGTTTTGCCTATTATATCACAACCATTCTCCCAGCTTGGACATGTAACAAATAACTTACGGAATGTTCTTTTCCCATTGTTAAGTCATGTCCTTTCTGTCAAATCAAATCCTAGCCCGTGGCCCTTCAGGAATGTGGATTAGATGTACTCCCTTCTTCCTCTAGCACATAGCTATAGTAGAACCAAGAAGGGAAACAAATTGAAGAAGAAAGTCACCCAGAAAGGAAAGCAATTCAGTTGAAAAGTAAATAAAACAAAGCAAAAAAACCTGTTCATCCCATCAAAATATCTGATGCACGTATGCCTAGATCTTGAAAGAAGTCAGTCAAGTTTGGCATGATAAATCATTCAGATCTGAGTGGTTTAAAGAAAAGTAAATGTTTCCTCTATTGATTTATTGGTTATTATTTTTCCATTATAGTATGTACCTAGGATAGCCAAGGGAGGGAGATTGAAGGGGAAGGAAACTGAGTTCACCCACATTTTTCACGAAAACCCTTTGGGGCTTTCATTCGGTGAAACTGAAAGTGGACAAGGGGACAAGCTTTCGGTTTGTGCTTTATCTAATCTGATGAGAAGTCATAGTCCCTATGGCCCCTGTTTTTTGATGCGGACAGGATTCAGGACTGTTGAGGAACAGATAGCTCTCCTAAGTGTAAGTCTACATAACTTGTTGAGTAAATTTTGGTGGACTTTGTATGTTAGCTATCCTACTTGTGCGTTATTTAGAAAGGGGTGATGGACATTAAGGAGGGCACGTGTTGCGATGAGCACTGGGTGTTATACGCAACTGACGAATTGTTGAACACTACATCAAAAACTAATGATGCACTGCATGTTGGCTAGCTGAACATAAAAATTAAAAAAAAAAAAGAAAATGTCTTCATTTCTTTTCTTCTTCCTCTTTTCTTCCCCATGTCATCTTCAGTAAAAGGCAACAGAAGGTGGTGGTACTGTGTTGGGAAACCACCCAGTGTTCCCCTCTGGTAGGAAAAAAAAACCCCACTTCTCCCTTTTCTGTGTATCTCCTTCATACAGCCGACATTTCATTTCTGACACTTCTGGTCACCACACCTGTGAGGTTTTTTTTTTTTTTCTTGCCACATCAAACAATTCTGTGAGACTAGCTGGTGTCAATTTAACTCAATTCCACACCATCTACCTGGAGAGAGTGTTTCATCCCACAGATTAAGGACCGAGTCCCACAGGACTGCTCTTCACTTCAGGTACTAATGGCAAGGGGCAGGTCTCGTGATTACTCATGACTTCTGTGCCCCATGGCTACACACTGGACATTCCCATGACTTCCTCCCCCTTGGGTTGCTTTATTTACTATAGTGGTTCACAGAACTCAGGGAAATTCACACTTATGTTTATCAGTTTATTAAAGAATACAAGAAAGAATACATGTGTACAGCTAGATGAAGAGATACATAGGTGATAGCCCTATGAACTTCTTCCCCTGATGAGGTGGGACATGTCACCTTCCCAGTGAGGCTGTGTTCACCAACCTGGAAGTTCTTTGAATCTCATACTTTTGGGATTTTTATGGCATTTTCCTCACACAGGTGTGATCAATTATTAACTCCTTTTCCCACTCTTCTAGCTTCTTAAGGAGGATGGGGGATGCGCAGAAAATTTCAAGCTTCGAATCATGGCTTTGTCTCTCTAGAACCCTCATCTGGGAGCCATCTGGAAGCCTACCCAGAGCTGCCTCATAAACAAAAGTCACTCCTGTCACCCAGGGGTTACAAGAGTTTCAGGAACCCTGTGTCAGGAATCCAGTTCAAAGACCCAATATATAGCTCCTAATGCTCTTATCGCTTAGGAAGTTACAAGGGTTTTGGGAGCTCTGTGTAAAGAACTGGGAGCAGAGATCAAGATACATATTTCTTATTATAAATCACAATATCACACGTGGCCATTTCAGATGAGATATTCCTTATATATTTGCCACATTTGCCAGCCATTAAGGGAAAAATCGTGTTAGAATGGTAACTCCATTTTATTTTCTAATTTTTAAGAAAGATTTTATTTATTTATTTGACAGAGAGAGAGATAGCAAGAGAGGGAACACAAGCAAGGGGGGGGGGTGGAGAGAGAGAGAGAGAGAGAGAAGCAGGCTTCCCGCTGAGCAGGGAGCCCAGTGTGTTGTTCCATTCCAGGACCCTGGGATCATGACCTGAGCCAAGGCAGACGCTTAATGACTGAGCTACCCAGGAGTCCTGGTAACTCCATTTTAGTTATTATGTTCTCGGTTGTGTAGCTTCTGAAATACTGAAAATCAATGTGTCAGTGCTTATCTTTACCTAAACGAACATGGTAACTCTTGTTTCAAATGTAAAGTAGTATCAATAGTAGTAATAACTTACACCCTGAGAGTTTATTTACCAGACACTGTGCTAAGCTCTTCATTGGTTTCATGTATATAGCTCTCCCAACCTCCTGGTGATGAGATAGGTACTAATATTAGTATCTCGTCAAAAAGGACACTGAGTTGCAAAGAGGCTAATAAGTTATCCATGTTCATACCACCATGTAAATGGCAGAATTCGAACCAGACAGTTGGCCTCCGGAGCCTATCCTCTTAGACACCTTGCTCCTGCATGAATGCTCTATTCTCTCAGTATTCATGGTAGTTTCTGCTCTGCAAAGTCACCAAGAACACTGAATTGGCAAGTTCTGAACCACTGCTGCTAGAGGAAATCCAGATTTCATAGCATTCTGGTCAACTGATCACTATACATTGATCCTTGAACGTCATGGGAGTTAGGAGAGCTGACCCTCCACACAGCCGAAAATTCACATGTCATATTTGATTCCCCCTAATGTAACTCTGAACAGTCTACCATTGACTAGAAGCCTTACCAGTAATAGCGATCGACACACATTTTGTATATGTATTATATGTTGTATTCTTACAATAAAGTAACTAGCAAAAAAAAATGTTATTAAGAAAATCATAAAGATTGGGCGCCTGGGTGGCTCAGTCGGTTAAGCATCTGTCTTTGGCTCAGGTCATGATCCTGGAGTCCCGGGATTGAGCCCTTCGTCGTCGGGGTCCCTGCTCAGCAGAAGTCTGCTGCTTCTTCTCTCTCTGCTGCTACTCAGGCGCCCTGCTTGGGGGGCTGTTTTAAATAGAAAACACCAAGAAAAACCATAAATATGCAAAAACCTTGGCACTACATAGACTGCAGAGGGTACTTGTTTAAAATATGAGAGGTGAGGGGCGCCTGGGTGGCTCAGTCAGTTATGCGTCTGCTTTTGGCTCAGGTCATGATCTCAGGGTCCTGGGATAAGAGCCCCGCATTGGGCTCCCTGCTCTGTGGGGTGTCTGCTTCTCTATCTCCTTCTGCCCGCTCCTTGCCGCCCCCACCCCACACTCTCTTTCTTGCAAATAAAAATAAAACCTTAAAAAAATAAAATATGAGAGATGAAACAAGAAGGTACAGCACTACGTTGTTCAGTCTCAGCTGAATGTGTGCATTCCCAGTGAGTCAAATTTTCTGCCACTTTGTGTGTCCAAGAGTAACTGTGAAAGGTTTGGGGAATATCAATCTTGGGGTTACAAATAAATTTAAGCAAATAGGCAAATTCACAGATATAAAATTCATAATAATGAGGATCTCCTGGAATTGCAAAAAGTCTTGCATATTCTGCCCATTAACTGGATGGAGAGTTTGGAGGGAGAAGAAAAAATTATGGAGGCAGGGGTGCTTGGGTGCCTCAGCTGGTTAAGAATCTGACTCTTGGGTCACCTGGGTGGCTCAGTGGGTTAAAGCCTCTGCCTTCGGCTCAGGTCATGATCCCAGGGTCCCGGGATTGAGCCCCACATCGGGCTCTCTGCCAGCGAGGTGCCTGCTTCCTCCTCTCTCTCTGCCTGCCTCTCTGCCTACTTGTGATCTCTGTCAAATAAATAAATAAAATCTTAAAAAAAAAAAAAAAGCTGTGACTGAAGAATTGATTTAGGAAAAAAAAAAAAAAGGAATCTGACTCTTGATTTCACCTCAGGCTGTGATCTCAGGGTTGTGAGATCAAGGCCTGCACTGGGCTCACACTGAGCATGGAGCCTGCTTAAGAATCTCTTTCTCCCTCCTTCTCTGCCCCTCCCTCTCCCATCTCTCTCTTCCCTCTTAAAAAAAAAAAAAAAGGATTACCCAGGCAGAGTTGCATGCTGGTTAAGGACTTGGTCTTGGAGACATTTAGATCTGTTTGCCAGTTGTGACAGTAGACAAGTTAGTTAATCACAGTGTGTCGGTTTCTTCACCTGTAAAACTAGCAGGATAATGATAGCACCTATCTGTTGTAGGATTAATGATATAATGCACATCAGTATGTAGAATAGTATTCAGCATTCAGTAATCATTAGTCATTACTATAATTCAACCATGTACACAGTATTACTAATAATACATGCAAACATAAATGTAAATTATGAGCAGCTATTGTGTTAGTACCAGAAATATAAGGCGTTCTTTTCCTGACATTTAAATATTAAACGCCCAAATCAATAGATCTTTCTGTATCTCAGCATATTTTTGATGAAAATGGGGATAATACTACCGACCAGCCAAGACTGTTGTGAGAAATAAATGAGATCATGTATGTGAAAGCATTTTGTAGTTTGTATTTATTTATTTATTTATTTATTTAATTTTTAAGACTTTATGTATTCATTTGACAGAGAGAGAGCACAAGCAGGGGGAACAGCAGGCAGAGGGAAAGGGAGAAGCAGACTCCCCACTGAGCAGGGAGCCCACCTGGGATCATGACCTGAGCCAAAGGCAGATACTCAACTGATTGAGCCACTCAGGTGCCCCACATTTTGTAGTTTTTAAAAAAGATGTATTTTAGAGAGGAAGAGAGCATGTGATTAGGGGGAGGAGTAGAGGGAGAGGGAGAGAATATTCAAGCAGACTCCCTGCTGAGCGAGGAGCCCAACCCAGGACTCCATCCCATGACTTTGAAATTAAGAATCAGAGGCTTAACTAACTGACCCACTGAGGTACCCCGTATTTTATAATTTTCAAGGTGCTATATATCAGTTAATACCATTATTGTTGCCATACAGAATGTTTGTTGTTGGAATCAATAACTAACAACTTAGCTGCTTCACGTATCACATTTTAAATGTATTATGAGGTATATAATACATTTGTAAAATTCTGCAATGACTATGTACATTTTAAAAAAGATTTTTATTTATTTATTTGACAGAGAAAGACACAGTGAGAGAGGGAACACAAGCAGAGGGAGTGGGAGGGGGGAAGCAGGCTTCCCAACCAGCAGGGGGCCCGATGGGGGGCTTGAGCCCAGGACTCTGGGATCATGATCTAAGCCAAAGGCAGATTATTTCCATTTTCTTTTTTTTTTTTTTAAAGATTTTATTTATTTATTTGACAGACAGATCACAAGTAGGCAGAGAGGCAGACAGAGAGAGAGAAGGGAGGATGCAGGCTCCCTGCTGAGCAGAGAGCCCGATGCGGGGCTCGATCCCAGGACCCTGGGATCATGACCCAAGCCGAAGGCAGAGGCTTTAACCCACTGAGCCACCCAGGCGCCCCCTATTTCCATTTTCTAATTACAAAAATCCTGCAGTAAATATCCCATATATTTGTGTCAATTAATGACTGAGCCACCCAGGCGCCCCAAATATGTACATTTTAAATAATAATGAAATGACTATCATGAGTTTATCATCCAATTTTTTCATCCTTTTTTAAAAGTAGAATTCTATCACTATCATTCAAGCACACTCTGTGCCCACCTTAATCTTCCTCCCCCCCACCGACCCCCAATATCCACAGTTGGGAATTTTGTATTTATCATTTCCCTTCATTTTGAAAATGGCTTTGCCACCGAAATGTATTTCCCAAAACCATACAATTTTAGATTTGTTCATTTTTGAATATTGCCCAAATGGACAATCTAGTTATTTCTTCTGTTAACTTACTTTTTTCTTTTTTCCCCAACCAACATTCTGTTTTTGTGAACTATCCCTTTTGCTGCACATTGCGAGTAGTTCATTCATGTTCACTATTTACACTGTCTTATTATACAAATATACCCAAGTTGATTTGTTCTAATGGTGGACGTTTATTTCGTAAATGGTCATAAATGGTAAACAATGTTGCAATAATATTCTTATGCATTTTCCCTAATAACATCCAGCCCCTGATTGTATGTTTGTACCTAGTGAACATATGCAGAAGTTGCTTACTTTGGTGGAGTACTCCTGGTATGACCACGTTCAACTTTACTAGAAACAGTCAAACTCCCACCAGTTCCATTGCCCCACATCCTTGGATATGGACCAATTTAAAAAATTTTTGTGACTAGTTGTGTCATGAGGAATGTCTTCCAAAACTCTTCACTCAAGGAGATTACTCTTGAAATCGAGTATTTCCTTAGAAAATTATCTACAGAGTAACTATAGTAGGGACTAGAAATTGCTTCTGTTGGATTTACATTTGGTAAATGTAACTGGTGCAGTATGAGAGGACAGAGTTGGGAGGAAAATCAGATATATTTAGCTGTAGCATCTGATCCTTTTCCTAATTACATCCCACACCTGCCACATGCCTCATGTCCTTGAGATGGAGCGGAGATTCTCAAAGGATGAGTTATTGCTGCAAACCTCTCTGGGACCAAATTATTACCCATGTTTTGTAGCTCTTAAAGCTTGAACACCTGAGGAGGAAGCAGGTATTTTTTCTTAATCAGAAAAAAGAATCCTAACAAGAGTTCTCCTCTAGAACTTCAAGTGAGCATCATCAAGTGAGACATATCCTTTGTTTCTCAGGGTTGCAGGACCTGATAGAGTTTTCTCCACAAATGCTAAGGTGGCTTTGATCTTAAATTCTGTAATTCTAGGACTTGCTTGGTTTTTTTCCCTGCTTAGGCCTCTAGGTCACCATCATTCTAATTGTAGCTCTTGATTGAACACACCATGTGCCAGGCATGTCTTATGTGTTGGGGATACAGAGTAAATCAAATGGACAAAGTTAGAATTCCTGACCTCTCAGAATTAGAGATTGTCAAATTCACATACTGGACCAGTTTAACCCGACCCAGTAGCTGCAGGACCACAATGGGAAGCAAGGAGCAGGAAGAGACAGAATTAGGGCAATGACTGACTTTATATATTAGGTAACTAAAACATCATTAAATCATTGTAAAACCAGTACAATGTTTCTAACTTTTAAAAGTGTTCATTTTTGAATTATACAACTAAATCTGTGCTCATTGCAAAAATCAAAGGCAGACTTTTTTTAACAATAATTCAATTAACTAAATGCAGACATGTTTAAAGCAAAAGTGAAAATTCTTTCTCTACCTTTCCTTTTCCAAAGTGCATTTCCCAAGAGGTGATTGCTATTAAATGTATTCTTTTCAGAGTTTTTCTATATACATGTAAGTATATGTGAAGAATGTGTGTGTGTGTGTGTGTGTGAGAGAGAGAGAGACAGAGAGAGAGAACATTGGGCACGCTCATTTTAAATTATACATATAATTCTGCAGCTCACTTACATCACTCAGTAATTTACCAGGTCGTTTCTTCATTATTTACTTCACAATTTTTACCTCTTGGACTCCCATTCTCTATTTTATTATGATGGCATATTTAAGATAGGTGAATAAGTATATAAAAAATAGAATTTGCATCAGCTCTATCAACTTGTGACTAATCACCTTTACTAAGGTTTTAATATTATGCTGTTTACTTCAGATACTTTTAAAAGATAAATACTCCTTCTTCCCCAAATCTTTTAGCTCTCTCTTTCTCCAGAGATAACCACTTTTCCCCCGATGGCTTTTATATTTTTATTACATATGTATGACTTCATAAGTAACACGTAGTTTCATTTTCATGTATTGAAATTTTATATGCATAGTTCTTGATTTACTGTTACAAGTTAGTTATCACAACAGTAGCATAAAGAAGTATATAAAATGAAAAAGAGTTTCCCTTTCTTTATCCTTTCCATTTACTAGAAATAACAGCCCCTATTAAGCATCTTTGCTATAGTTTCATAATTATTTTATGCCTATCAAGTCTAGATTTCATTTATTTATTTATTTGTTTATTATTTTTAAAAGTAAGCTCTAGACCCAACATGGGTCTTGAATTCATGATCTCAAGATCAAGAATTACATGCTCTACTGACTGAAACAGCCAGGCAGCCCTTATATTTATTTTTTGTAGATGACCTAATATTAAAACTTTTTGTACCTTACAGTTTTTCACTTATAACTTACCTTTTCATATCTGAGCATATAGACAAATTTCAATGTTTAATAGGTGCATAGTACTTCACTGATAGATGCACCATAACTTATTTATTTATGGAATGGATCAATTCCAGATTGATGGACATTTAGATTATTTCCGTTTTCTAATTACAAAAATCCTGCAGTAAATATCCCATATATTTCTGTGTACTTGTGAAGTTATCTTTATGGCTTATATTAAATGAAAAAAAATTGATATGGATACAAAACTACACAAGTGTTCTATTTTTGTACTAGTATCTTGGGTATCCTTGTATTTAAATAGTGTGGTGGGGTGAAGAAAATGTTAATTTGTAAATCATGAAACATGAGTTTCCAATCCTGACTTTACCACCAACTATGTCTTTGTACAAATGATTTAATAAGTCTTGGATTCAAGTCTGTCATATGAAAAGTGCAAGTTTTCACCCACAAGGTCACTAGGTCCATTCTAAGTAAGGAATATTTATAAACTATGGTTGAAATCTCATTACAATTTTTATCACTGCATTTGTAGCAACCCTAAGACTTAGGACAGTTATCTTTAACAAGGACAATTTCATGATAGATAATAGTACCCTGAACAAAGGTAAATCAGAATTGAAAACCCTGTGATAAATAGCTTTTTGTATGTGTGCAAAGAAAAAAGAGCTGAAAAATACGTTACTAGTGGAAAAAGTCAAGAAAACTTGACCTTTATTTTCATGTCTAAAATATATATCTAAAAATAATCAAAATTTGAGTTGGATGAGGCCCCTGACATTTCTGACAAAAGTGCTTTTGTTGAACTCGGTTAAATCACATATACTTAGAGAATCACACATAGGAGAAAATTAGCTTGATTTCTGGTACAGTTAATCTAATCTCCAGTCCAGAACTTTTGAATTGTGTAGCTGCTACCCCCTGCTGGTGGGCAGAGGTGAATTCCAGCCAAGATATTTAGCATTTTTTGGATTCAGAAAGAACAAATTATAGCAGTAAAGATGGACAGAAATGATCATTCATTTAATAGAAAAAAAAAGTATGGTGTTCTTACTACATTCCAAAAACTGTGATGGATAACTGTGTAAATACAAACATGTTTCTTGCCTTTGTACCTATTAACAGTTGAATGCAATGTGATAAGAATTAAAAACTAAGTATAAATAATGCTGTGGGAGTGTAAAGCTGGGTTTGGGGAAGTTGAGAAAGACTTCTCAGATAAACTGATATACAAATTACATGTGAAGGCATTTTACCAAGGAATGAATGGGAAGGGCATTTCAGTCTGTGCAAATACGTTCAACATGAACAAAGATGGTGCATTTGGAAAATTACAGCAATGTGATTAAGGTAGAGAAGACACTGGGAGCAAAAAGAAGATGGTGTGAGAAAAGTGGCTCTATGTGAGCCTGAAAAGAAGGTTGGGGCAAGATTATTAAGAATCATCTAGCTAAGAAAATTAGACTTTATCGTAC
This sequence comes from Martes martes, assembly GCF_963455335.1. Lineage (NCBI taxonomy): Eukaryota > Metazoa > Chordata > Mammalia > Carnivora > Mustelidae > Martes > Martes martes. The sequence goes on along the minus strand of NC_137895.1, from coordinate 99,736,266 downwards.
AGCCGGTGGAAAGTTTGTAAGATGACTTTCTTTTGCTGTTGGTTAATTGAATTTATTATTTTTTCTTTTTCTTTTTTTCTATTAACATATAATGTATTATTTGCTTCAGGGGTACAGGTGTATGCATTATCAGTCTTACATAATTCACAGCACTTACCAGAGCACATACCCTCCCCAATGTCCATAACCCAGCCACCCTCTCCCTCCACATCCACCCAGCAACCCTCAGTTTGTTTCCTGAGATTAAGAGTCTCTTCTGGTTTGTCTCCCTCCCGATCTTAGATTGTTTCATTTTTCCCCCCACGACTCCCTGCCCTGTCTCTCACATTTCTCATTATCAGAGAGATCATATGATAATTGTATTTTTCTGATTAACTTATTTCACTTAGCATAACACCCTCTAGTTCCATCCACATCATTGTAAATGGCAAGATTTTGTTTTTGATAGCTGCATAGTATTCCATACATTCCAACACACACACACACACACACACACACTCGAATACACTGGAATGGAATATATATATATATATATATATATGAGATATGGCATATATATATATGAGATATATATATCTGAAAGGACATGTGCACCCGAATGCTCATAGCAGCAATGTCCACAACAGCCAAACTATGGAAAGAACCTAGATGCCCATCAACAGATGAATGGATAAAGAAGAATATATATATATATACACACACACATATATATATGTGTGTGTGTGTGTATACACACATATATACACACACACACATATATATGTGTGTGTGTATACACACATATATATACACACACACACATATATGTGTGTGTGTGTATACACACATATATACACACACACATATATATGTGTGTGTGTGTATACACACATATATATACACACACACACATATATATATGTGTGTGTGTGTGTATATATATATATATTCTTCTTTATCCATTCATCTGTTGATGGGCATCTAGGTTCTTTCCATAGTTTGGCTGTTGTGGACATTGCTGCTATGAGCATTCGGGTGCACATGTCCTTTCAGATCACTACATTTGTATCTTTAGGGTAAATACCCAGTAGTGCGATTGCTGGGTTGTAGGGTAGCTCTATTTTCAACTTTTTGAGGAACCTCCATACTGCTTTCCAGAATGGCTGCACCAGCTTACATTCCCACCAACAATGTAGGAGGGTTCCCCTTTCTCTGCATCCTTGCCAACACCTGTCGTTTCCTGACTTGTTCATTTTAGCCATTCTGACTGATGCGAGGTGGTAGTAAGATGACTCTTTGAAAAGGCAGAGTAAAATATACACAATAATCTTAGTATATGATTTAATTATCAGAAACATTCTTGGTCTTTCTTCATTACTTTTTCTTTAACCTGTGGGTCAAGTGGGTCAAGATGTACTACTAGTATTGAAATCAGTTTTGTGGATTGAGAACAATAATATAAAATAGAATAGAAGAGAACACAATAAAAATTATAAACTGCCATCATGTTTAATAGAATTATCATTTTGGGAAAACTTTGTTTCAAGTACTTATGTGTGCATTGGTTTCCAATATAAAATGTGTTTCTACTGTGGGTAAATTTCATTCACATGTGAATTTTAAGAAACAAAACAAATGAATAAGGGGAAAAAAGAGAGAGAGAGGCAAACCCAGAAACAGAATCTGAACTATAGAGAATGAACTGATGGTTACTGGGGGGGGGGTGTGGGTGATGGGGAGTAAGGAGTACACCTGCTGTGATGAGCACCAGGTGAGGTATGGAGGTGTTGAATCACTATATCGTACACCTGAAACTAATATTACACGGTATGTTAACTACTCTGGAATTAGAAAAAAGTACCCGATAAAGTCAAAGAGGAGGTATTATTTGAGCAGATATGTGAGTGTATCAAATTGACAAGCTAGAGGAAAATGTTCAAGATAGAAGGTTTAATGCATGTAAAGGTGTGAAGAATATGATGAACACGGACAATTCTGGAACCAGAAGTAGTTTAGGATTACTGAAATTTTAAGTGAAAGTTTATTGACTTTCTTTTTTTTGTTTTTTTATCATGAATCTTTCCCTATGCCTTCCTATGGCCTTAATTTCAAGATATACATATTTTTTTATATTTTATATGTAAATATATATTTAGGTACCAACATATATTTATATATATATTTATGTAAAATATATAAATCTTATATAACATTTATATTATAGATAATATATAATATATATTATATATCACTATAAATAATATAATACATATTACTATATCATATGTAAATTTAAATATAAATTACATATAATATATAAAATATATATACTATAAATATATATTTATATATAATTTTATTATATATTTTAGATTTTATATAAATAATATATATAAATTATATATAAATATAAATTATATAGTAGATATATTATATAATATGTATTATATAAATAATACATGTGTTATATATTATATATGTATTATATTATATATTATATCATGTATAACATAATATGTAATATATATATTATCTATTTTAAAGATTTTATTTATTTATTTGACAGAGAGAGACACAGTGAGAGAGGGAACAAAAAACAAGCAGGGACAGTAGCAGGGACAGTAGGAGAGGGAGAGGGAGAAGCAAGCTTCCCACTAAGCGGGGAGCCCCACGCCACTGGATCCCAGGACAATGGGATCAAGACCTGAGCCAAAGGCAGACACTTAACCCACTGAGCCTCCCATGTTGTTTTGCATTACTCACTATTACAAACAATGCTGTAATAAATACTGTACCTACTTTATTGTGCATATAAGAATATCTCTAAGGGCACATAGCTGGTTTAGTTGGTTTAGAGGTTGACTCTTGATTTCTGCTCAGGTCAGGATCTCAGATGGTGAGCTGGAGCCAGGTGTCTGGCTCCCCTCTCAGGGTGAAATTTGCTTGAGATTCTGTCTCCGTCTTCCTCTGTCCCTCCTCTTCCATGCTTGCCTGCGTTCTCTCTCCTCCTTCCTCTCTCAAAATAAATAAAATCTAAAAAAAAAAAAAGTCTCATACCTATTAGTGGTTTTACTAAATTTAAAGTTATATATGATATTTTGATCAACTCTGCTAAATTTCCCTTCAAAATGTTCTATCAACGTACATTCACGGTACTAGGGTATGAGAGTAGCTGGTTTCCCACATGCTGGCCAGGGATATATATCATAAGTCCTTTTGAGGGTGCCTGGATGGCTCAGTCGGTTAAGCGACTGCCTTCGGCTTGGGTCACGATCCCGGTTCCGGGATGGAGTCCCACATTGGGACTCCTGGCTCCACGGAGAGTCGGCTTCTCCCTCTGACCTTCTCCCCTCTCAAGCTCTCTATCACTCAACAGATAAATACAATCTTTAAAAAATAAGTAAGTCTTCTTGAATTTTAAGATTATCACTTTGTCAGGTAGGCTATTATTAATGACAGGTTTTCAACCAGTCAGTATAATGAAGGGGCAAAGACCACTGCTATTTTAGTCAGACAGACTTCAGTTCATAACTTGGTTTTGACACCTGCTATCCCTGCTAATTAAATCGGTTCAAAGTGATAGTGTCGTGGCAAGTTTACATGTAAAGTGTACAAAGAACATATTTATGGAAAGAGTTCGGTAGGATTTATCATTATAATAGGATTTGGAGCAAATAGTGGGCATTAATAGCTCATTAGTTTTCGCTAATTTATCAGTAATTGAGTTGGTCCCATTTAAGAGTTTGAGGTTATTTTCCAAAAAGATAACCAGAATGTACACTGAAAGCGTGGCAAACTATTTCAACAGGTGTTGTTCTGTGAAATCCGAGATTAAACGGTGCTGTTAGGCAACTAATCAGGCTGGGCATTTTTAACATTTAGACGCCGGAGGATTAAACTCCACCATGACTATGACTGAGTCATGTATTTACTGTAGGTACCCGGTTTGGGATTACCAACAGGTAATTACCCTTTTTCTGCCGGGAAACTGGTTAAAAAGTGGTTCTTGTCAGAAAAAAATTCGCCCAGATTTCAAGATGGTCCTCCTCCTCCCCAAGCACGGCAGGAACCTGCCAGCCCCAAGATGGCGCTTTCCCTAATCACTTTTGGGGATCGAGATTTCCATAACGTGGGTCACGCACTGGAAAGGCCCTTTTGCCATTACCCAAGATGGCGAACTGCGCAGCTTCACGGTTTCCAGGTTTCAATATGGCTTCCCCAGCCGGTACCTCCGAAGGTTAATCTCAGGAACCCAACTAAAATCGCGCGGAAGTAGCGTAAGCGGAAGTTGCGCACAGCCCACCTCCCCCGCCCCCAACAGCCGCCCCCATTCCATACGCCCCGCCCCCGGTGGCGCGGAGTGCAGAGCCAAGATGGCGGCCGAGTTGGAGTACGAGTCTGTTCTGTGTGTGAAGCCCGACGTTAGCGTCTACCGGATTCCTCCCCGGGCCTCCAACCGCGGTTACAGGTACTAACCCCGAGGCACTGCAGCACACGCATACCGGGTCGGGGATGACAGTTTCCTCCTCAGGTAGCCCGCTGCGCGTCCCTTGCCACTGCCACCTCTGGGTTGTCACCTTGTTAGCCTGCCCACCTGGGTTGTTATGGCCCTGCCCTCCTGTTCTTTCCCCACTGTGGAATGTCATCCTGGTTTCCTCCGCTTTTAGAAAAATTACCGTCTGCATCCTCACACCCCTCTTCCCTTGGGCCCCTCTGGGTTACCCATGTGCTCCCCATCATCCACATCCAATCGTCCCTGCTCCATTGCCAGTCACCTTTCGTTCTTTCCTGCGTCCTGCAGTTTGTCACCCTTGTCGAAACCCCCTCCCGTCCTCCCTCATACCCGTTACCAGTACGCTTTTGTAGATAGTCATTGTTGGCCATTCTGTAGGTGATACAGTTTATCTTCTGTGCTGTTGTCAGTCTTGCTACCAAATACCATCCACCATTTGGTTTTCCTTTCAATTCTTTGGCTAGTGGGCAAAGGTTAGGATTATAGGTTTTCCAGTGGTTGTCCATTCTGTTTCTTTTCAGTACGTTTTCTTGATGATTACATAGTATTTTCTATTTTCCTACATGCCCCCCCCCCCGCCCCCTTAACCTCTGCCATAGTTTTTTCTCTCCAGAGTTAATGGAGCATTTTCTCTATAGTGCTGACCACCTTGTAATCCGATAACAGTGAGGTTCTGAGGATGCTGTAGGAAGTCATGAGGTCATGTAGTGGAAAGAGTTAACATGTTAACTGGATTACACGCTGAGAAATATGAGTATGACCTCTGACAACTTAACAGCTGTATGATTTGAGACAAATCTCTTAGCTTTTCCAAGCTTTAGTTTTCTCATCTGTGAATAGGGAAAAAAAGTTAATGATAATAAAACCTGCTCTGGTTATGTACCTCACAGAAGTTTTTAGAGGGTTAAATGAAATAATATAATGTGAAAGAATTTAGGAAACAGTAAAGCAGCATGTAAATATATAGGATACTGTTCTTACTGTTCTCTGATCCACATCACCATCATGATTTTCCTCTTGGCATTTATTATTACTTAGACTGTTGTGCTCTTCCTGTGTCCATTATTTTGCCTCTTTACCGGAGAGGCATTCATCATCAGTTCATCATCAATCAGTATCTTTGTGCTTGCTGACCTGTGCATTAGACCCTGTGGGTTGTACCTTTTGGCAAAGAGGTAGTCCTAATTCCAGTCTTTCAGTCAGACTCCAAATTGACCATGAATAGGAATCTACATGCTTTCTGATGGTAGTTACAGGTAGTACTATGTGTGACTCAGCTGAGATATCTTCCTTGGGAAGCTCCCTTTTCATTCTGGCTTTAGTATGTTTTCTGCATGCTTCCACAACACGTATGCTTATCTCTGTCATAGTGAGTGCTCTTCCTTCTGTATTGTAATTGATTGCTCGATCTGTTTTCCCAGACTAGCTATGAACAACTTGTTTCTTTTCTAATTTTATAGTACCAGGGTCTACTATAGTGTCTGGTGCATAGTGGGCACTCTAAATGTGGAAGAAATTAGTAGGTTATCCTTAATCGCATAAGTTAGCATTGATTGAACTGCTAAATAAGGTGGAATAGCCCAACTTAATAGTTAAGACTTCCTGGAGGATAGGATATACCACAAAGTGGGGTTCTCTTCTTTTTCTTCTGCTTTAAGGTGTTTTAAAGACCCTCCTTCTCTCACCCATCTGTATTCTCTACCTTCACTTCCTAGTTTATCCAGAGCCTTTTATCCTTATGTCCGTTAACAGCAGTGAGCCATCAAAACAGTTTCTTAATTTTCCTTTTTCTTGTTATCTATGTTTTCCTGCTTATTATTGACGTTTGTAATCCTCCAAAAGGTATTTTATCATTATCCACCCTTACTATAATGAATGAAGAGAGCTGCACTAAGTTTGCATTGAGATTCCCATTTATTTGCTTTTGGCAAGACACTTAACTCTCTTTTTTTTTTCTTTAAGATTTTATTTATTTTATATATGGAGAGAACAAGAGAGCACACAAGGAGTGCCTGGGTGGCTCAGTCGTTGAGTATCTGCCTTCCGCTCAGGTCGTGATCCCAGGGTCCTGGGATTGAGCCCCACATCACAATGCATCTGGCTCCCTGCTCAGTGGGAGGCCTGCTTCTTCCTCTCCCCTGGCTTGTGTTCCCGCTGCAGCTGTCTCTCTCTCTCTGTTAAATAAATAAATAAAATCTATATTAAAAAAAAAGAGTGCACAAGCATGGGGAGCAGTAGAGGGAGAGGCAGAGGCAGACTCCCCACAGAGCAGGGAGCCCGACGTGGGGCTTGATCCTAGGATTCTGGGATCATGACCTGAGCCAAAGGCGGATGCTTAACTGACTAAGCCAGCCCAGGCGCCTGACACTTAACTCTTTTGAACTGTGGTTTCCTCATTTGTAAAAATGGATATACTACTTATACCTTGCAGTATCCTCTCACTTAATTTTCATAAGAGTGAGCATAATGCCTGGCATGTAATAGATGCTTGATAAACATTACTTTTATGTCTTTTTGTCTGCCTAATCTTGTTTACAGAACACATTTTCCATTATAAGCATGACTTCTTTAGGCTGCTATTAAAGGTTTTTAAAAACTGGGCTTTTTAGGAAGCAGGAGTCACGGTTTGAGTGACTAAGATCACCTAGTGTGAGCTGTTGCCCTGAGGCTTTCACTGATAGTTTAGGTCTATGAGAAAGTTATAAATGATGAAGAAATAGTATCCCAACCTATAAAAATTTTTATATTCATCACTGCCCTCCTCCTCAGCTAAATCAATAGTAAGCTCAATAGTCTGTTTTAAGGTAATGAGAAGAATGCTGGACTTTGAGTTAGGCATTATATACTTACTGTGTTACTGTTCTTCACCTAGAGAGACAGAGATAATAGGCTTTTTATGCCTGTTCCATATGATTGCTGTAAGGATTTATTACTGAGGTGAATGAAAATTTTTGAAGTCAGTTCAGAAGACCAGTGAAACCAAGAGTTCCTCAGGCTAGGTCTTGGAAGTGGGAAAGGAACTAAGGCTCAGGGCTGAAGGAGACTGTTGCTGGGGATATCCATTCACTTACTGAGAATTTGTTAAATATTGGCCACTAGACACGCAAGATAAATAAGACAAAGAACTTGTCCCAGGAAACACATCTGGTAGGCTTGTTCTGATATATTCAGTATACTGTGTTTAGCTCGTAGAGGCATAAGAGAACAAGTAATGACCATATTAAAAAAAATTAAAATACAGGGACCTTTAGAGCATTGTATTCTGGATCAGATTCAAGTACTTGAGCATCTTTGAGGCAGGGCGTCAAGAGAGATGGACATGACAAAGATTTGTCTTATAAATCCTGTTCAAAACCCGTGCTTTCTCTTTTCCATCTTTTGCTTGCCATCTTGTTAAACTTATTATTGTTTAGATATACTTACTGTTACCTTTCTAACTTGTGAGTGTTTGTCTTCGGGTTCCTAAGGGATGAGTTTGTTTTGTTTTTAAGATATTATTTTTAAGTAATCTCTGCACCAACATGGGCCTTGAACTCACAACCTTGAAATCGAGCGTCACGTGCTCTACTGACTGAGCCAGCCAGCTGCCCCAGGATAAGTTATTAATAACTTTTACTTTGCCCTCTCTTTTCCACACGCTGACAAAATCACAAGGCACTGCTTTGTAAAATTGATCATATTTAAATGTCTTAGATTTCATTCAAATTCATTTATCATCATACACATTTTAAGTATTCAGTATTTGTAATGTTTCCATGGACATCAGTATGTTTAGCCTACATGTCTTTCCTAAACTCCAGACTTGTATTCAGATGCCTTCTCTGTATCTTCACTTGAAAATCTGTTTGCTATCTTAAACTCTACATATTCAAAACTGAACTCCTGATCTTTCTTCCCAGACATTGCTCTGCTTATAGTCTATCTCACTTATTGGCAGCTCCTTTGCTCAGGCTAAAATCTTCAGAGTCATTCTTGACTTTTCTCTTTCCTTCTACCTCACAATAAATCCATTAGAAAATCCTTCTTCTTTGCTTTTTTTTTTTTTTTTTTTTTAAAGATTTATTTATTTATTTATTTGTCAGAGAGAGAGAGAGAGAGAGAGAGAGAGAGAGAAGCGAGAGTGAGCACAAGCAGACAGAGTGGCAGGCAGAGGGAGAAGCAGGCTCCCTGCCAAGCAAGGAGCCCGATGTGGGACTCGATCCCAGGACGCTGGGATCATGACCCGAGCCGAAGGCAGCTGCTTAACCAACTGAGCCACCCAGGCGTCCCTCTTCTTTGCTTTAAATATATCCAAAATGTAGCCACTTCTGCTGCCCCCTCTTCCTAGTCATCATTATGATTCCTAGATTACTGCAGTAGTCTCTTAACTAATCCCCATGCTTTGTCACTTACATCCCTACATTGCTTCTACACACAACAGACAAAGTAATCCTTTTAAAATAAAAGGAAGATTGGGGTGCCTGGGTGGCTCAGTAGGTTAAGCATCTAACTCTTGATTCTGGCTCAGGTCATGATCATCTCAGGGTCATGAGATTGAGCCCAGTGTCTGGCTCCACGTTCAGCTGGAAGTCTCTGCTTGAGATTTTTCTTCCTCCCTTCACCTCTCTCTCAAATAAGTTAAGTCTTTTAAAAAAACAGCTACTTGGGGCGCCTGGGTGTCTCATTGGGTTGGAGCCTCTGCATTCGGCTCAGGTCATGATCCCAGGGTCCTGGGGTCAAGCCCCACATCTGACTCTGCTCAGCAGGGAGCCTGCTTCCTCCCCTCTCTCTGCCTGCCTCTGCCTACTTGTGATCCCTCTCTGTCAAATAAATAAAATCTTTAAAAAGAAAAAAAACAAAAACCAGCTACTCTCTTAAAAAAATAAAATAAAAGGAAGATCATGATCATGTTTCACCTCTGCTTAAAACCTGTTAATGGCTTCTTCACTCAGAGTGAAAGCCAAAGTTCTTACAAGACCTATAAAATTTGGCCCTCTGTTACCTCTCCCACTTCATCTCTTAATTTATTTTATTCTCACTGTAGCAGCTTCCTTTTTTTGAGGGCAGACATTCTAGATACACTCCCATCTCAGCACCTGTTGACTAATTGTTCTAGTCCAGGAATTGCCCCCTTCCTCCAGTATCTGCATGAGTAACTTTCTTGCTTCCTTCACATTTTTGCTCACATTTCACTGTGTTAATAAGGTCTCCCCAGCCACCTTCTTGAATGTTACAACCTGTTTATTCTCCCACTACCCTCCCAATTTCCCTTTTCTGCCTCTGCATTTTCTTTTTTACTGTAGCACTTATCTTCTGAGATACTATTTATATTGCTTATTTTTTATGTTTTTTTATTACTTGTTTTCTATTATAATGTAAACCTCATGAGGGTAGAAGTCTTTGTTTTGTTCATTCACTGTTGTCTCCCAAGCGCTCAGAATAGTGCCTGTGACTTAATACACACTCTGTAAATATTGGTTGAATTCAGTGAAAGATGATGATACATTTAGGGATTTGGGAAGGGTTCTATTACCAGTATGATTTATTTAGTAGACTTTGTTGTTACCTGATTGGTAAAATACTGTTATATAAATTATTATCTGCAGTAGGGAAATGGTATTATTATGAGAATTTTAAAAAATTGCTTGTATTTGTACTTTACATGTTTTTATTGATGCTTATTGGATAATCCTTACATAGTAAGGACTTGTTTGCTTTGGGCTATATGTACTAATGAGACATCTATGTAGAGGGGTCATGAGTTATTCTTATTGATTATTTAATAGGTAGAAAGAATAAGCAACCCAGGACAGCAAAATAGTACTGTGACAAATGATTTGTGTAGGTTTTTAGTAATTAAAGACATGGACCTGAGACTTCCTATTTTCCTATCCTAGGGCATCTGACTGGAAATTAGACCAGCCTGATTGGACTGGTCGCCTCCGAATCACTTCAAAAGGGAAGATCGCTTACATCAAACTTGAGGATAAAGTTTCAGGTAATCTGTGCTGGTGACTCTCTGACATATTAAGAGTATTGGTTTGGTGCATTTATAAGTACATTTAAGTTGGGGACTGGAATGTAAATATTTGTTAACTGGAGTTTTAGATTTTTGCTTCCTTTGCCCAAAGAATTCTTTTTCTTGCCTGTCAGGGGAGCTCTTTGCTCAGGCACCAGTAGAACAGTATCCTGGTATTGCTGTGGAGACAGTGACAGATTCCAGCCGCTACTTTGTAATCCGGATCCAGGATGGTACTGGTAAGGAATCTGGGATTTTGAATGGGGTGATAGTAGGAAAATAGGTAATGTACTTCAATGAAAGTGTGTCCTAATTGCATTTATCTTTCTTTAGTTTACTAAATTTTTCTTCTCCTTTCTCCATAGTTAACTGTAGTTGCTAAAAGCAAGGACAAGGGTTAACATGTTATTAGTAATAGATACGAACACAAGTTCAAGACATGATGATTAATAGGTAGACGTAAATAAATCAAAGTGTCTAACTAACCAAAGAATTAACACATATTGCCCATTCACTCATTGTTTGTGGTGGGTTTTGATGGGACTGTCTTAAATCATCTATGTTAGGGCAGTCATTCTCTATCTTTTCTCGATAGTCTCTATCAGAGGTTGTCATAACTTTTTGTTAGGATGCAGTTAGTAAATATTTTAGATTTTGTTCTCAACCGTAGCTACTTAATTCTGCTGATGTAGTGTGAAAGCAGCCGTATAATATGTAAACAAATTGGTGTAGCTGTGTTCAAGTAAAATGTTACTTATAAAGACAAGTGATGGCAGCATTTGGTCCTTGGGCTATATGTAGATTGTGGACCCCAGGGCTGTGAGAAAATGTTTCATGTTCTGGACTTTTCACTGGGTGGAATTTTCCCCAAGGGTACTTCCTATTGAGAATATTCCTGTCTTTTTCACAGGGCGTAGTGCTTTCATTGGCATTGGCTTCACAGATCGGGGTGATGCCTTTGACTTTAATGTCTCCTTGCAAGATCACTTCAAGTGAGTGAAATTTGACCTTTAGTTACCTGGTTAAAAGGTTTTGGATGTGCTCCTTTTCAGTTGAATGGACACTCTTTTACCTCCTGGTTTCTGTATTTGGTAAACTAGTGCATTATGAATTTGAATCTTTCCATTTGCTGTTTCCTTACATTATCTTTGTATCTGCTCTGTCCTTTCCTTAAAACCTGGAACATGTTTTTGGTCCCTTGTATGGTATTTTGAGATGCTTTTGCTTATGTCTCTGGGGAATTGTGCTTGTAAGTGGCTGAGGGAGGCATACAATAATAGCAGGACTGTATGGGAGATAGTGGGGAGTTGTGGGGCAGTTTTGTTACTTTGTGTAGCTGACATGTTTTATGTCTGTTTCAACATTTCTTCCGCCTGCCTGGTTTTGGCACAGCTGTGGTGGGTAGCATCATGCACACTGTCGACTCTCTACTTCAAGGGCAGGCATAGGCACAACTCTGCTTTTGTGCCTCAGAACTCTGAAACTGTGGAAGTCCACTCACGTGGCACAGGAATGCAGCCTGGAAGGACTGAGGAATTAACACTCCCTAAGGGGCAGCTCTCAACCATGGAAGATGAGAATTGGCAGCTAAATGCTGTCCTTGGAGGGACAAGTTAAATATGTATTCTGTGTGGCTCCTCAGTGCCACTGAACCCTGTTGCCCTCTTTCATGGCTTTTCTTCCTTTCCTTCTTCATTCTTCATATTCCCTCACTCTGCTTTCTGGAATCCTGTTTCCCATAAGTTAGTTATACTCAGGTTTGTGTGCCAGACTCTCAGGTAATCTCAGATTAACATAATTTACTCTTTTAGGTGGGTAAAGCAGGAATCTGAGATTTCCAAAGAATCTCAGGACATGGACAATCGTCCCAAGTTGGATCTGGGCTTCAAGGAAGGACAGACCATTAAATTGAGTATTGGGGTGAGTATGCTTTCTTTCCCCCACTCCCTGTATTTCTGAAATAAGCTTGTGACTTTTTCTTTCTCTCCTCTGTTTTCTCTATGTAGAACATTACAACTAAGAAAGGAGGTGCTTCTAAGCCCAAGACTACAGGGGCTGGGGGCCTAAGTTTGCTCCCACCCCCACCTGGAGGCAAAGTCACTATTCCCCCACCGTCCTCTGTTGCCATCAGCAATCATGTCACTCCACCACCCATTCCAAAATCTAAGCATGGAGGTAGTGATGCAGGTAAATCTCTTCATAACTTTGAGAAATCATCATATCTTAGGTTTTGATTGGGTAGCACCTGTTTGTCAAGGAGTATCTTGATGTTTTTGCTGTTAAATGGCACTTGGTACTGACACAGTGATTCCGGCAGCCTCTAATAAGGAATTAAAGCTTTTCTAGTGAACCGAGAGTCATGATATTTGGCAGGTTCTTTGTTGGAAAATGAGTAGATTTAATAACTATTTTCTTCATTATACCTTGGTGAAATGCTATTAGGTCTGAGAGTCAGATGGAGTAAGATTTTGATCATAGCTCTGCTATTTTATATTTGAATGTATTTGGTAACATTATTTACATTTTTGGGTCTCAGTATCCTTTTTTGCTTTGTAAAGATTTTATTTGAGGGGCGCTTGAGTGGCTCAGTTGGTTAAGCGTCTGCCTTCAGCTTGGGTCATGATCCCAGAGTACTGGGATCGAGCCCTGCATCTGGCTCTCTGCTCAGCAGGGAGCCTGTGTCTCCCTCTCTCTTTGCCTCCCGCTCCCCCTACTTGGTGCTTGTGTGCTCTCTTCTCTCTCTGTGCCAAATAAATAAATAAAATCTTAAAAAAAAAAAAGATTTTATTTGAGAGAGAAAGTGTGCACGGGGGGAAGGGGCAGAGTGAGAGGGAGAAGCAGACTCCCTGTTGAGCAGGGAGCCCAACGTAGGGCTCGATCCCAGCACCCCGGGATCATGACATGAGCTGAAGCCAGATGCTTAACTGACTGAGCTACCTAGGCATCCCGTCTCAATATCCTTAACTGCAAAATGGAGACTTAGAATTACCCCAGGATTATAAGGAGAAATGATGTGACACCACCTCGCACAGTCCTTTGAACATTGCAGCCATTCAGTAAATGTTATTTTTTTAATCTTTTATTTCTTCCCAAAGGCATTTGGGAGAAAATTAGATAGCATCTGGGTTTGTGAATACATTTTCACTCTTCTGTATTATCTGAGGGGAAAAAGAATAGATGGAGTTTTTTCATTTCAAGAATGGGAACATTAGGGGCGCCTGGGTGGCTCAGTGGGTTAAGCCTCTGACTTTGGCTCAGGTCATGCATGGTCTCAGGGTCCTGGGATCGAGCCCCACATTGGGCTCTCTGCTCAGTGGGGGGGCCTGCTTCTCCCTCTCTCTCTGCATACCTCTCTGCTTACTTGTGATCTCTCTCTATCAAATAAATAAATAAAATCTTTAAAAATAAATAAATAAATAAATAAGTAAATGTCAACTCTTCTCCAAAAAAAAAAAAAAAAAAAAAATAGAATAGGAACATTAGAATTCGGGAAGGAATTTTCCAAAGATTAGAAAAGCAGGTATTAGAATCTGTAGTTTTAACTTACTGTATTACAGGATGTAGAGCATTCATATCATTGATTGCTAAGAGTAAACTTCTTTTGAAATTTTGACGTAAAAATGGTTATAACGTACATCTTTTCATAAGTGTCTCCAGAAGGCACTGGGTATAATGTCTAAGGTTTACTTTAAATTTTTTTGAATTAAACTATTTATTTTAAGATAATCATAGGTTCACATGCAGTTGTAAAAAATAACACAAAGAAATCCTGTGTACCCTTTACTCAGTTCCCCTAAATGGTAACATTTGCAAAGCCAAAGTCAGATACCACCAGGAAATCGACATCAATACCATCTACTGGTCTTATTTAGATTTCATCAGATTTACGTGTTCTCATTTGTGTGTATATGTGTGTTTTTAGTTCTATGCACTTTTATTGTGGGTAGGTTCCTGGATCCATCACCATGGTCAGGATACAGAACAGCTCCATCAGTACAAGGATCGCTCATGTCATCCGTTTATAACCGCACCTACCTCCTGTGTCCTGCCTCACACCCCCTCACTAACCCTAGGCAATCACTAATTTCTTTTCTCTCTCTATAATTTTGTCACTTCTGTGAATGTTATGTAAGTGGAGTCATAGAGTACATAACTTTGGGGGATTGGCTTTTTCCACTCAGCATACTTCCCTTGAGATTCATCCAAGTTGTGTCTTTTCAGTAGTTTCTCTGTTGTTGGGTAGTAGTTCATGGTATGGAAGTACTACAGTATGTTTAACCTTCACCCATGGAAAGACATCTGGGTCGTCTTTAGTTTTTGACTATTACAGATAAGCTGCAATGAACATTTGTGTATAGATTTGTGTGAGCATAAGTTTTTATTACTGAGATTTTTATTATGTTTTCCCTTTTCTTTCTCTTCTCTTTACTGTGTATTCAGATATCCTTTTAGATTTGGATTCTCCTGCTCCTGTCACGACACCAGCATCAGCTCCAGTTTCTGCAAGCAATGACCTGTGGGGAGACTTTAGCACTGCATCCAGGTATGAATCTCATGAAACCACCATACTCTCAGAGGATATGTTACAGTTAAATGAAGTCTTGATCTGGGAAAGCAGGGCATTTACAGGTCATAGAGTCTTCGGCAGGAATTCTAGGTAAAGTAGTAGGGGAGTGTGGGGAGGTGGTGGGGTAAGAGAGTTGTAGGATGATGTTTGAGTGGGATATCTCAAGACTTGATAAGTAGAATTTCTGCGAGGTATGGTTTCAGAAATTCTGGGCAGCAATTTCTTGGAAGCTATTACGTGAAGAATGGAGTAGCTATCCTAATTCCTTTGGCTTTCTCTTTCTTCTCCTGTCTTGCAGCTCTGTTCCAAACCAGGCACCACAGCCATCCAACTGGGTCCAGTTCTGAATAGCATTGGCAGGACATTAAGGACAGACTTGAAGAAAAAAAAATGACCTTGAGGGCACCAATCTGTGAGGGAAGCTAGGAACTCCTACTGTCCCCAGAATCCAAATTACTGGACAATCTTTTTCATAGCTTCTCCATTGCATTCAAGCTGGTTTATGTCACTCCCCTATGTTGTTACTTGCTGTACAGCCAAGAAAGTATCCCTTATCTCCTGTTCACTATTAAGGCAGGGGAATAATGGGTCTTACCATACTTGTGGCTGACTATGCAGGGCTCAGAAGGCCAGGTCTCTTTGCAGGGGCGGGGACAAAATCTACCATCTGTAAAATTTTTCTCCCATCTTTTCAATTCTTCCTTCTTTCTGAATCATCTCATGACCCTGTGTGCCCTATTTAGCAATTTCAGGGGACAGAAACCTTGAAATTTCCTTTTCCATTAACCTAAGACCCTAACAATGGACTGACTGACCTCAGTGTTTACAAATTGAGTTTTGATAGGGATAGGTGTGAGGAAAGACCTGTTTCCTGGGTCTGTGTTATATATGCTCCTTCAGGCTTATCCTGTTCGGTGAACACCCAGTGCCAGGTGCAGCTCCGTCACCCTCTCATGTGTTTACATGTTTCTTCCTATGCTCAGAGGGTCTTGCTGGTGGCACTTTCGCTGTTCTTTGTTTGCTGAATAGTGCAACATCTTTGATCAGTGGGTGTCTCTTGGATGAAGGAGGTTCGAGGGGCCATGTTTCCCAAGTTACGTTGTAGAGAAGCGTTTACTTTCTTGCAGCTCCATCTAGTTGCTACGTTTGACGTGTGGCATTACTTTGTATTAGCCCTATTATTTGACCTGAAGTTAAAGGGTTTAGAGTTTTTAACCGGATATGTAGAGCAGAGGGGTTGAAAGCATGTAGCTCTCTTTCAGGACCCATATTGCCTTGCTGCCTGGGTATCTGGCCCCTTTCCATAAACATTTATTTTTCAGTCCATCTAGCTCTTTGTAGAAAGCTGCTATTACCTACATCGTCATCTATGAAGGAAGTCAGAGAGTCCACGGCGCAGGCTGTCATAGGTTTGCCCGAGTGATGGCCTTGATAAACCGTTACCTGGAGTATCTCAGAAGCAAGTTACTCTCCCTCCACTTTCCCTTCCCTCTACCCCACCATTCCTTTTACGATGCTGTGAAGAGAGTTCCCTTTCTTGGATGAATGGGCACTGTCTATTTTGTTAACCGGCAGTTTTAAGGATGAAATGGGAAGATATCATTTCTTCCCCTGGCACTTCTTCGGATGTGTACACTTTGGCTGAAGGGAGTCTTATATTTAGTTTCAAAATATATTCTCTCTCCTGCATTTCCTTCCTGACTCTTTTTAACTTTGGGTCCATTTTTTTTCATTGCCTCCTGTTCCAGGCAGCTCTATTCTTACAGAGCCATGGCAGGACATTTTAAAATTCCAATAGAAAACACTAAATGGGAAGTTCTGTAGAATCTCTAGTGACTAACTACTGGGAACCTATTTTCTCAATCTTCCTCCATGTTGTGTTCTTTGTATTCTCAAGATGATAATATATTATGTATTTGAATTGCTGAAAAATTGAAAAATGAAATTTAAAATATATGTATATAAAGCATATGCTGTATTGGTGCAATAATGGTAATTAAAAGTGTGGAAAAAGGTAGTGTCTCCTTTATCTTTTAATTTGTCTATTTCAGTGCCTTTTTAATTTAACTGACCCAGTATAAATGGGCCAGTAGGTAATAAACACATTTTGTATCTATTACTCTTTTTCAAGAGATAGGTTCAGGTTAAGTTCTGCCTTTTTAAATTCAGGTTAGACTTCTGCCCTCATGGTTCAAAACCCACAGAGCACTCCTTGTAGAGATCATATGAATTATTTGCTGGAATAGTTCATTTCCTTTGCTTCAGATTATCTTCAGGATCTAGGCCACCTCTCACATCCCAGAACCATAAGCAGCATAAATGAGGGGAATCAGTGTATGAGATGGAACCAAAGTCAAGGCCATAGACTTTGGAAGTCAGAATGATCTTGGAGTTCTCATTCAGTGATTTTCACAGAAGGTGAATCAAAATGACATATGTGTTTGCCTTTTTTTTTTTTTTAAATAAAGTAACACACTTCTCCCTCCAGAGGTTCTACTGCAGCTCCTCCATTTGCTTTCCTAGAGTAGGGCCTGGATGGCTCTCCTAACTGTGGCCTTTCTTATCATTACTGAGGTGGTGAGGCACTGTCATTGATAGAAGTATATCCTAAACTCAGGTTTTATTTGGGGAAAAATGCGGACAATCAGTTTTTTTTTTTTTTTTAGCTCAATCCCCTCAGTTGTACGTTTGTACCTACCTTCACAGTTGTAGTGTGAACTTTCATTACTCCACTTCCTCCACTCTGATGACCTTCTAGGCCGTTGGCTTGCCTCTAGCTTTCTTTTCCTCCAGCTCCAGTTCAGCTTACCTGTTACTACCAGAATTATCTTCCTTCCTGAGCCCTGCTGATGCCCTTTCTTCCCCAGCTCATTGTCTTTAATGATTTTCCTTTGCATATAGAATAAAGTCCATAGTACCATTTCATCCTCAACTCTGTTTTCCCTTCCACTCACAGTATGCTCCTGGAACTAGAGGACTGGTGATTCTTCAGATGCCATTAGCACCATGAGCACTGAATGCTTGCTGAAATTCCCTCTGCCTAGAATACCTTCCTGTCTGTCAAAATCCTTTGCATTTCATAAAGCACATGTAAATGCTACTTCATGAAATGTCACCCATCCTCCCAGTCTGAAAAATGATCTCCCTTGCTTTATTTGGGTTGCTGTTGAAATTCTTACTGGTTTGTAAACTCTTTGAATACAATGACCATGTCTTCATTTTTATATGCTCTACCATACTTCCCATATACCTTTTTATGTAGTTGATACTCATTAAATACTTGTTGAATTAACAGTGATTTCAGTGAAGAAGGACTAGAAATCAGTAAGTTGGGTGTTTTACTTCTTTTACTTAATTCTCAGGGTTGTTCCTTGCTACATGACACAAGTATTCCTTACCGCTTTGTCATAGTTGGAGAAAATCTCATTTACGTGCTCCAGAGTCTGCCAGTATTAGGAATCGGAAAACAGTGATGAAGAAAAATTTTACTTTGGTACTTTGCCTATGACCTGGGAGAAGAAAAACAATACTGTAAAGCACAGCTGTGGGTAGGTTTGGTAGCTTACTGTCTCATTTTGATTATTGTAACCGTCTAAGATTACATTGCACTTTGGCTATGTTTTAGTTATTTTCTAGCTTCTAAAAAATCCATTTCTGTTATTGCCTCTTAACTGTACGTGAAGGGAATACATATGGTTTATGACTAGGGGACTCCTACTCAGGAGCTCCCCATCAATCAATCACATATTCTCTAGAGTAGGAAAGGGCAAATGAAGAGCTTTATCTTTACTTCCAGGTCCCTTAAGCCTGGAGGATATATGTAGCCTTATGATTGTTTTCACAGAAATTTTATGGCTTGACATTTATTTCAGGTTTTGCAATAGTCATTTTCAGTCCCCTTTTGAAAGATAAGATACAGGGGTAGTAGGTTTTTTAAAAAGCTCTGCTATAGGGACGCCTGGGTGGCTCAGTCGTTAAGTGTCTGCCTTCGGTTCAGGTCATGATCTCATGTGGGATCGAGCCCCACATGGGGCTCCTTGCTCAGTGGGGAGCCTGTTTCTCACTCTCCCACTCCACCAGCTTGTGTTCCCACTCTTGCTGTGTCTCCTGTCAAATTAAAAAAAAAAATCTTAAAAAAAAAAATCTCTGCTGTATTTGAATTGCCTATTTTGGAGCCAGGAGTTAAATAATTGTCCGTGGTGACCTCATGTTCTGCCTTACCAGTCTGAGGATAGTGTCATCCCCTCAATTAAATACAGTAATGCATTAAGACCCATTGTGGATTACTTGCTTTTTAATACTTTCTTTTTTCTTATATGTGCTCTGCCACAGAACCTGTAATAGGAAAAAAGGCATTGGAGCACTTTCTGTGAAATGCTTAATCTGACTGCATATCAGCATGGGACCACTAGAGGGCGAGCTCCCTCTAGCAACTCTAGCCCAACTGTAGGAAATACTGCACAGACGTCCTGGTGACAGGGAAAGTGTTTAAAAAGAAAGACATAAAAGAAAGACTCAAGAGACATATTTATGGAGTCTAAACATGCATTTGATGCAAAGTTTGTTGGGAATGTAGAAAAATTGCTGTTTAGGTAGGCAGAAATGAAGTAGAGAATTAGACTTTCTTTAGACTTTAATAAATAAATATTTGAATGGGGAATATACTTAATTTTAATAACCCCCCCCATCAAAATAGATGTTTAATAGGTAGTTAAGTGTAGTAGTGGTTATAGCATGGATTTGGGAGGGAACAAATTGTCTTGGTACAAGATTTTGCTTTGCCACTTAACTGGCTTTTTAACTTTGGACAAGTTACTTAACTTTTGTTTGCCTTAGTTTCCTCATGTGCAGTATGAGGATAATAGTTCCTACCTTATTGGGTTATTGTGACAACAAAATTAAAATTTTAAAGTGCTCAGGACAGGGTCTGGCACGTGGTACTACTACTACTGCTGTTTGGTGGCTTTTCTAATTCTTGGTATCAGGGTATGCAATGAAATGGTAAGTGTAAGGGTAAAGTGATGTGACTTCCTTTCTTTTTTAAAAGAAAATTTGGGAATACAACATATTCATTTGATACATTTATATATTTTAATAGAAGTACCACTGTTGTGTTGCTAACACCTTTTTTTTTTTTTTTAAAGATTTTATTTATTTTAGAAAGAGAAAGCTTATGGCCTCCGGGGGAGGTGGCATTTTGAGCAGACTCTGCTGAGTGTGGAGCCTGGTGCAGGGCTTGACCTCAGGACCCTGAGATCATGATTTGAGCTGAAACCAAGAGTCAATTGCTTAACAACTGAGGCACCCAGGTGCCCCTAGAAGCTAACACTTCTAGTTGACATCACAAATTTATCACATTTATTTGATACTTATTTTTTTTTCTGGTGAGAACAATCAAGATCTAGTCTCTTACCTCTTTGAAGTTTATAATGCAGTATTGTCTATAATCACCATGCTGTGGGTTAGGCCTCCAGGACTGACTTATCTACTGGTTTCAGGTTTGTACCCTTAAACCTCATCTCACCAACCCCCCACCACCTAGTGCCTGGTAACCACCAATCTACTCTTTGTTTCATGAGTTTGGCTTTTTTCAATTTCATATATAAGTAATAACATGTAATATTTGTCTTTCTCTGTCTGACTTATCTCATTTAGCATTGCCCTTCAAGGTCATTCTACATTTTGTTGCATACACACATATAAACACGCATATCTTTTTTAATCATAAATGAACACAGATTGTTTCTATATTTTGGCCTTTGTGAGCAATGCTGCAATAAACATGGGAGTGCTTATAGGTCTTTGATTCCCTATTTTCATTACTTTTGGATGTATACCTAGAAGTGGATCATTTGGCAGTTTTACTTTTAGTGTTTTGAGGGGCCTCTATACTGTTTTCAATAGTACTGTACTAATTTGTCTTTCTATCAACAGTGTAGAAGGGTTCCCTTTTCTCCACATCCTTGCCAACAGTTGTTATCTCTTGTCATCTTGACAACAGCCATTCTAAAAGGTGTGAGTTGATATTTCATTGTGGTTTTTGTTTGCATTTCCCTGATGATGACTGATGTTGAGTATCTTTTTATGTGAATGGGCCCCAAGCATCACTCCTGCCAGTCTGGGCCCACCATAAGGGCTTGGAATGGAGTAAAGTAGAAATGGTATCTTTGTGGTCTTGAGTCACACTGAAACAGTTGACTGCTTATGGTTCTACATAAACATAACCTACCTTTTGTAAATGAAAGAAAAAAAGAGCTGCCAGCCATTTTATATCTTTCTTGGAAAAATATATGTAGTTTCTCTGCCCAATTTTAATTTCATTGTTTTTTTGTTACTGAGTTGTAGGAGTTTTTAATATAATATATTAAATATTAATATAATATATTAATATATATTAATATATTAATAATATATTAAAAACTATAGCTATAGCTATAGACATAGATATATAATATATACTATTATATATCTATATCTATTGATATAGATATATAATATATAAAATATATAGATATATAAATACATATTAATATATATATATTTCCCAAATATAGTTTCTCAAATATAGTTTATAATATTTTTTCCCATTCCATAGGTTGTCTTCATTTTTTAAAAAAGATTTTCTTTATTGAGAGAGAGAGAGAGAGAACAGGAGTTGGAGGGGGTGAGGGGCAGAGGGTGAGGGAGAAGCAGATTTCCTGCTGAGCAGGGAGCCTGATGTGGGGCTCCATCCCAGGATCCCAAGATCATGATCTGAGCCAAAGGCAGATACGTGACCAATTGAGCCACCCAGGTGCCCCATCTTCATTTTTTTTTTTTTTAATATTTTATTTATTTATTTGACAGACAGAGATCACAAGTAGGCAGAGAGGAAGGCAGAGAGAGGAGGAAGCAGGCTCCCTGCAGAGCAGAGAGCCTGATGCGGGGCTCGATCCCAAGACCCTGGGATCATGACCTGAGCCAAAGGCAGAGGCTTTAACCCACTGAGCCACTCAGTTGCCCCCCCATCTTCATTTTTTAAAATGTTTCTCTTGTTGTGCAGAAGCTTTTTAATTTGACGAAGTTCCACTGAACGATTTTTACTGTTGTTGCTTCTACACTTGAGGTCGTATCTAAAAAATCATTGCCAAGACCAATGCCAGGGAGCTTCCTCCCTGTTTTCTTACAGGAGTTTTACTCTATAAGATCTTACATTTAAGTCTTTAACCTATTTTGAGTTAATTTTTAAGAGTGCTGTAAGATGGGGTCCGATTTCATTTTTCTGCGTGTGGTAATCCAATTTTCTGAACAGCATTTGTTGAAGTCACTGTCCTTTTCTCATTGAGTGTTTTTGGCACCCTGGTCAGATAAATGCAGGGGTTTATTTCTGGGCTTTCTGTTATGTTCCATTGGTTTTTATATCTATTTTTATGCCATTACTATACTGTTTTAAATACTATAGCTTTGTAGAGTACTTTAAAATCAGGAAGTATAATGCCTTTGGCTTTGTCCTTTTCCTCCAGATTGCTTTGGCCATTACTTTGGAGTGTACTTTTGTGGTTCCATACAAATTTTAGGATTGTTTTTTCTATTTCTGTAAAAGATGCTTGGAATTTTGATAGAGATTGCATTGAATTCTTAGATGGTTTGGGTAATGTGGACATTTTAACAATATTTATTCTTTCAATCGATGAACACAGGGTGTATCTTCCCATTTTTTTTCTTTTCAGTTTCTTTTGTCAAAGTTACAGTGTTTGGTGTGTAGAAATTCACCTTCTTGGTTGAATTTATTCCTAAAGTATTTTGTTGTTTTGATGCTATTGTGAATGGGATTGTTTTCTTTATAACTTTTTCAATTGTTTCATTGTCAATATATAGAAATACAACTGATTTTTGTATGTTTATTTTGTAACTTGCCATTATACTGAATTGGTTTATTAATTCTAACAGTTTTTTTGGTGCAGTCTAGGATTTTTTATATATAAAATCATATCATCTGGAGAGATAATTTTACTATTTCTTTGATTTGGATGACTTTTATTTCTTTTTCTTGCCTGATTGCTTTAGCTTGGACTTCCAGGACTATGTTTAATAGGAATGGTGAGTGGGATTCCTTTTCTTATTCCTGGTCTTAGAGGAAAAGGTTTCAACTTTGCACTATTGTGAATATGTTATCTGTGGGCTTATCATATATGGCCTATATCATGCTGAGGTATAGTTCTTCTGTAACCAATTTGTTGAGAGTTTTTATAATGAAAGGATGTTGTATTTTGTGAAATGTTTTTTCCATATCTATTGAGATGATCTGTAATTTTTTTGTCTTTCATTTTATTAATATGGTATATGATGGTTCATGATTTGCATATATTGAACTCTTGTTGCATCCCAGGGCTGAATCCCACCTGATCATGGTGTAAGATGATTTTAATGTGCTGTTGAATTTAGTTTGGTAATATTCTGTTGAGAATTTTTGTATCTGTATTCATCAGGAATATTGGCCTGTAATTTTCTTAATGTATCTTTATCTGGCATTGGTATCAAGGTAATGTTAGCCTTGTAAAATGAGTTTGGGAGTATTTTCTCCTCTTGAATTTTTTGAATGAGTTTGAGAAGGATTGGTGTCAATTTTTTTTTACACATTTGGTGGAATTCTCCATAAAATCATCTGGTTTTGGACTTTTCTTTGTTGGTAGGTTTTGGATTTCTGATTAAAAATCCATACTTGTTATTGATCTGTTCACATTTTTTGTTACTTACTGATTCAGTGTTCGTAGGCTTTATGTTCCTCAGGAATGTTCATTTTTCTAGGTTATCCAGTTTATTGGCATATAATTGTTCATAGTAATCTCTTATTATCCTCTGTATTTCTGTAGTACCAGATGTAATGTCTCCTCTTTCATTTTTGATTTTACTTATTTGAGTTGTCTTTTTTTCTTAGTCTTGTTAAAGCCTTATTGATTTTATCTTTTCAAAACACCAGCTCTTAGTTTTGTTGATCTTTTCTATCATTTTTCTGTTTCTGCTTTATTTATTTTCACTCTGACCTTTGTTATTTCATTCCTTGCACTAAATTTGGGCTTTGTGTTTCTTTCTCCAGTTCCTTGAGGTATAAAGTGAGGTTATTTGTTTGAGGTCTTTCTTTTTTCTTGGTGTAAGCTTGTATCACTATAAACTTACCTTTTAGAATTATTTTTGTAGCCTTACATAAGTTTTGGTATGTTGTGTTTTTGTTTGTTTAATTTTTTTTTATTTCCTGTTTGATTTCTTTGACATATTAGTTGTTCAGGAATGTGTTAATCTTCACATATTTGTGAATTTTCTAGCTTTCCTCCTATTACTGATTTCTAGTTTCATACCACTGTGGTTGAAGAAGATACTTGGTATGATTTTAGTCTTAAATTTCCTAAGATTTGGTTTTTGATCTAATATGATCTATTCTGAAAAATGTTACATTTGCACATGAGAAGAATGTGTATTCTGCTTTTGTTGGATGAAATGTTCTGTGACTTACTTGTTTTGTAACTGGGAGTTTGTACCTTTTATTTTTATATTTATTTTATTTATTTTTAATATTTATTTATTAGAGAGAGCACAAGCAGCGGGGAGGAGCAGAGGGAGGGCAGAAGCAGGTTCCCTGCTGGGCAGGGAGCCTGATGCGGGGCTTGATCCCAGGATCCTGGGATCATGACCTGAGCCGAAGGTAGCCACTTAACGGACTGAGCCACCCAGCCGCGCCTATTTTTATTTTTTAGAGAGCATGAGGTGGGGTAGGGCAGAGGGAGGGGAAGAGAGAGAGGAAATCTTAAGCAGCTCCACACTCAGCACAGAGCCCGATGTGGGGCTTGACACACAACCCCAGGATCATAACCTGAGCTGGATCAAGGGTTGGTTGCTTAACTTACTGAGCCACCCAGGCACCCTGAAGTTTGTACCTTTTAATCCCCTTCATCTATTTCACTCATCTTCCCACCCACCTCCCTTCTGGCAACCACCAGTTTGTTCTCTGTATTTAAGAGTCTGTTTTTTTGTCTCTTGTTTTCTTTCTTAAATTCCACATGTGAATGAAACCATATGGTATTTGTCTTTCTCTGTCTGACTTATTTCACTTAGCATTATACCCTCTAGGGCCATTCACATTGCAAATGGCAAGATCTCATTCTTTTTTATGGCTGTGTAATATCCCTTCTATATAGCACCACATCTTCTTTATCCATTTATCTATTGATGGACACTTGGGTTGCTTCCATTTCTTGACTATTGTAAATAATGCTGCAATAAACACAAGAGGTACCTGTATCTTTTTGAACTAGTGTTTTTTTTTTTTTTTGTTTTGTTTTTTAGGTAAGTATTCAGTGGTGGAATTACTGGATTGTATTTCTATTTTTAATTTTTTGAGGAATCTCCATACTGTTTTCCACAGTAGCTGTACCAATTTGTATCCCCACCAATGGTGCGTGAGGGTTTCTTTTTCTTCATATCCTTGCCAACACTTATTTCTTGTCTTTTTGATTTTAACCATTCTGACAAGTGTGAGGTGATCTCTTCTTGTGGTTTTGATTTGCATTTCCCTGACGATTAATGATCTTGAGCATCTTTTCATGTGTTTTGGCCATCTGTATGTCTTTAGAAAATGTTCAGGTCCTCTGCCCATTTTTAGTAGGATTATTTGTTTTTTTTGGATTGTTGCATTGTATAAATTCTCTATATATTTTGGATTTTCACCCCGTATTGGATATATCATTTGCAGATATATTTCCCTGTTGAGTCGGTTGCCTTTTTGTTTTGTTGATTGTTTCTTTCACTGTGTAAAAGCTTTTCATTTTGACGTAGTTGCGGTAATTTATTTTTGCTTTTGTTTTCCTTGTTTGAGGAGTTGCCTATGTTTTTTTTCTGGGAATTTTATGGTTTTAGGTGTCACAATTAGGTCTTTAATCCATTTTGAGTTTATTTTTGTGTGTGGTGTAAGAAAGTGGTCTAGTTTCATTCTTTTGCATGTAGTTGTTCAGTTTTCTCAGTACCACTTGTTGAAGAGATGGTCTTTTCCCCATTGTTTGTTATTCCTTCCTTTCGTGTAAGTAATTGACCATTCAGGTGTGAGATTATTTCTGGGTTCTCTGTTCTGTTCCATTGACCTATGTGTCTTTTGTGCCAGTATTGTACTGTTTTGATTACTTCAGTTTTGTAGTAAATCTCAAAATCTGGCATTGTGATACCTCCAGCTTTGTTCTTTGGAGATCATTTTGGATTAAGATTTTGTGGTGATCTCTACTCTCATGAATTTGACTGTCCAAGTCTCTCCCCAGGTTTGGACTATTTTTAGCTGTTATTTCTTTAAATAGCTTTCTGTCCCTTTCTCCATTTTTTTTTTTTTAAGATTTTTTAATTTATTTGACAGACAGCACTAGTAGGCAGAGAGGCAGGCAGAGAGAGAGAGGGGGAAGCAGGCTCCCCGCCAAAGCAGAGAGCCCGATGCGGGACTTGATCCCAGGACCCCGGGATCACAACCTGAGCTGAAGGCAGTGGCTTAACCCACTGAGCCACCCAGGCGTGCCCCCCCCCTTTTTTAAGATTTTTTTTAAAATTTTATTTGATAGACAGACAGCACTAGTAGGAAGAGAGGCAGGCAGAGAGAAGGGGGGAATCTTTCTCCATCTTTTATCCTTCTGGAACTCTAATGATATGTGGATTGTTTTGTCTTTTGTAGACTTTTGTCTTCTCTTTTCATTCTTTTTTTCTTTTTGCTCTCTAACTGGATAATTTCAATTGATATGTCTTCTAGATCACTGATTATTCTTCTTGGTTAAGTCTGCTGTTGAAGCTTTCTGTTAAATTCTCCAGTCATTATATTCTTCAGCTATACAATTTCTGTTTTTGTTTTGTTTTCTTTTGTTTTTTTTAAGATTTTACTTAGAGAGAGAGAGCATGAGCAGAGTGAGGGACAGTGGGAGAGACAGGCTCCCTACTGAGCAGGGAATTCGATTTTTTTTTCCCTTATGCTATCTGTTGAACTTCTCATTTTTTCTTGTATTGTTTTTCACGATCATTAAATTGTTTTTTCTGTTTTCTTACAGCTCTCTGAGCATCTTTAGAACAATTATTTTGAGTTTCTTTGTCAGGTAATTCCTGGATCTCTCATTCTTTGGGGTTAGTTACTAGAGGTTTACTGTATTTCTCTGCATGTTTCCCTGATTCTTCATTATTCCTTTAGCCTAGTATGGTTTCCCGAATATTTGAAGAAACAGTCACTCTTTTGGCCTAACTTCGATGAGGGAAGACTTTTACCTGTGGGTGGGCACATAATGGAGCATGCTGTAACCCCGTTCTAGTGGTGCAAGGTGCTAACTGCTGGGATGTGTAGTTGCACCATCTACGGGGTGGGGCATGATGGGCCTTTGGCTCAGACCATTGGGGTCTACAGCACTGACAGTTGTTTTTGGCAAGCACTGCAGGGTCTACAGAGGCTGTGAGGGCTCTTGGAATCCTCAGTGGTGCCTCCAGCACCCCACCAGGTGGGGCCCAGCAGCTAGGGACCAGGACAGACAGTGGTGGTGACTGGAGCTTTTGGTATGCACCTACTTGGCTGTGGGGACCAGTCGTAAGCGCTGTTAAGTGATGGAGGCCAGCTGCAGACACATGTAGTAGTTGGGGCAGGGCAGGGAGCAAGGGCTGGAGCCAGCTTTGGGCTCACTGGCATCTACAGGGGCTCTGGCTGTTGGTGTATTCTCCTCTGGTTGCATGGTCTCCCCTTCCGGTTGTGTGCACCATAGCGGTGGTCACTGATGGGCATCAGGTTGGTAGTATGCAAGTGCATAGCTGGAGAAGCTAGACTCATGTGCACATGATGTTTAGGGTAATCTTTTGGGGTCTATGCTAGCATCTTGTATTTGAACAGCAACCTTGGTTGGCTGCTGGTGTGATTCAAGGGCTCTGGCAGGGAGTGTGTGCGGAGAGGGGGCTAATGTGAGCAAATACTTGTGAGGCAAAAGCTGGTGAAATTGTCAGGGACTCTGCTGTGATCATTACTTTCTGAAATGGCAGAATCTGTGGGGTTTGTCTGTAGAGCATGTCACTGAACTATGACATGTGACCTGCGACTCATGTAGCTGCTTTTGGTTGCCTCTGCTGTTTTTCCTTGTTCCTAGCCGTCTCTGTGCATCTCAGCTCTGCCAGTCTGGGTGGGATAAAATTGAAGTGAGACCATGAAGTGCTCTGAAAGGGTAGGGAAGCTGATCACTAATCCCTTTTTTTCTTTTCTGGTAAAGGGAGCTCTTTCTAGCTGGGAAGAACCTTCTTGGTGCTGAGCAGTGTTGCCTTGGGTGAAGGGGTAGGGTGTGGTGGGAAAAGACAGGCAAAATAAAACTCTTTCTTCTCTTTCTGTGTTCTTATTTTCTGGTTTTTTGTTCTATTGTATTGCTAAAGTTTCTGAAATAGACTCCAGAGCTCTCCAGAGCTGTTTTTGTTCATGGATAGCAGTCTGTTGATCTTAGAGGGGAGACAGAGGCTGGGATCTCCTATGTCACCATTTTGGTGATATTGAAAAATAATTACCGGGGCGCCTGGGTGGCTCAGTGGGTTAAGCCTCTGCCTTCGGCTCAGGTCATGGTCTCAGGGTCCTGGGATCGAGCCCCACATCTGGCTCTCTGCTCAGTGGGGAGCCTGCTTCCCCCACCCTCTGCTTGCCTCTCTGCCTACTTGTGATCTCTGTCAAATAAATAAATAAAATTTAAAAAAAAATAATAATTACCGAGTTCCTTTATATCTGATGGAACAAGATATTTCAGATTCACCTTGTATTTTCCTACTGGTTTTTCTTTTTAATCTAAAACCCAGGGAGAGGTATTAACTGATGGATGGTCTGTGCTTTGCTGTGACAAAGCTTTTTAGTTTGATATAGCCACACTTGTTTATTTTTGCTTTTGTTGCCTTTGCTTTTGTGTCAAATAACAATACTATATTATATACTTAAACCTTGTTGAAAATGTAGATTAGTTATGTGAAGGGATGGATGTGTTAACTAATCCTACTGTAGTACTCATTTTACAGTCTATATGTGTATCAAATCATCACTTTATATACCTCAAGCTTATGTATTTTATATGTTGATGTCTCAATAAAACTGGAAAAAATGACAAATGCTGTATGATCTCAATTATATGTAGAATCTAAAGAAGTTGGTTGCTGAGGAGTGGGAGCCAAGGGAAAGGGTGCATGCATCCCTTTGGATTAGTGTTTTTGTATTTGGGGGGTAAATACCCAGTATTGTGATTCCTGGATTATAGGCTAGTTCTATTTTCAACTTTTGAGGAACTTCCATGCTGTTTTCCAGAGGGTCCGTACCACCTTGCATTCCTACCAACAGTGTAGGAGGGTTCCCCTTTCTCCACATCCTCGCCAACATCTCTTGTTTCCTGACTTGTTAATTTTAGCCAATCTGACTGGTGTGAGATGGTATCTCACTGTTGGTTTGATTTGTATTTCCCTGATGCCGAGTGATGTTCAGCACTTTTCCATGTATCTCTTGGCCCTCTGGATGTCTTCTTGGGAGAAATGTCTGTTCATGTCCTCTGCCCATTTCTTGATTGGATTGTTTGTTCTTTGGGTATTGAATTTGATAAGTTCTTTACAGATTTTGGGTACTAGTTCTTTATCTGACATGTCATTTGCAAATATCTTCTCCCATTCTGTCACTTGTCTTTTGGTTTTGTTGACTGTTTCCTTTGCTGTGCAAAAGCTTTTGATCTTGATGAAGTACCAATAATTTATTTTTGCCCTTGTTACCCTTGCCTTTGGCGATGTTTCTAGGAAGAAGTTGCTGAGGCTGAGGTTGAAGAGGTTGCTGCCTGTGTTCTCCTCAAGGATTTTGATGGATTTCTGTCTTACATTGAGGTCTTTCATTCCTTTTGAGTCTATTTTTGTGTGTGGTATAAAGAAATGGTCCAGCTTCATTCTTCTGCATGTGGCTGTCCAATTTTCCCAACACCATTTGTTGAAGAGACTGTCTTTTTTCCACTGGAAATTTTTTCCTGCTTTATCAAAGATTAGTTGACCATAGAGTTGAGGGTCCATTTCTGGGCTCTCTATTCTGTTCCATTGATCTATTTTTCTGTTTTTGTGCCAGTATTGTACTGTCTTGATGATTACAGCTTTGTAATAGAGCTTGAAGTCTGGAATTGTGATGCTGCCACCTTTGGTTTTCTTTTTCAATATTACTCTGGCTATTCGAGGTCTTTTCTGGTTCCATATAAATTTTAGGATTATTTGTTCCATTTCTTTGAAAAAAATTGATGGTATTTTGATAGGGATTGCATTAAATGTGTAGATTGCTCTTGGTAGCATAGACATTTTCACAATATTTGTTCTTCCAATCCATGAGCATGGAACGTTCTTCCATTTCGTTTTGTCTTCCTCAATTTCTTTCATGAGTACTTTATAGTTTTCTGAGTACAGATTCTTTGCCTCTTTGGTTAGGTTTATTCCTAAGTATCTTATGGTTTTGGGTGCAATTGTAAATGGGATTGACTCCTTAATTTCTCTTTATTCTGTCTTGCTGTTGGTGTATAGAAATGCAACTGATTTCTGTGCATTGATTTTTTATCCTGACACTTGACTGAATTCTCTGTATGAGTTCTAGCAGTTTTGGAGTGGAGTCTTTTGGGTTTTCCACATAAAGTATCATATCATCTGCAGAGAGTGAGAGTTTGACTTCTTCCTTGCTGATTTGGATGTCTTTTATTTCTTCTTTTGTCTGATTTCCTGAGGTTAGGACTTCTAGTACTATGTCGAATAGCAGTGGTGATAGTGGACATCTCTGCCGTGTTCCTAACCTTAGGGGAAAAGCTTTCAGTTTTTCCCCATTGAGAATGATATTTGCTGTGGGTTTTTCATAGATGGCTTTTATGATATTGAAGTATGTACCTCTATCCCTACACGGTGAAGAGTTTCGATCAAGAAAGGATGCTCTACTTTGTCAGATGTTTTCTCAGCATCTATTGAGAGTGTCATATGGTTCTTGTTCTTTTTTTTATTAATGTATTGTATCACACTGATTGATTTGCGGATGTTGAACCAAACTTGGAGCCCAGGAATAAATCCTACTTGGTGATGGTGAATAATCCTTTTAATGTACTGTTGGACTCTATTGGCTACTCTTTTGGTGAGAATTTTTGCATCCATGTTCATCAGGGATATTGCTCTCTAATTCTCCTTTCTGATAGGGTCTTTAACTTTTCCTGGTTTTGGGATCAAGGTAATGCTGTCGTCATAAAATGCATTTGGATGTTTTCCTTCCACTTCTGTTCTTTGGAACAGTTTCAGGAGACTAGGTATTGATTCTTTTTTAAATGTTTGGTACAATTCCTCTGGGAAGCCCTCTGGCCCAGGGCTCTTATTTATTGGGAGATTTTTGATGACCGCTTCAATCTCCTTACTGGTTATGGGTCTGTTCAGGTTTTCTATTTCTTCCTGGTTCATTTTTGGTATTTTATATGTTTCTAGGAATGCATTCATCTCTTCCAGATTGTTAAATTTGCTGGCATATATTTCTTTATAATATGTTCTTATAATCATTTGTATTTCTTTGGTATTAGTTGTGATCTCTCCTCTTTAATTCATGATTTTATTAATTTGGGTGCTTTCTCTTTTCCTTTTGGTAGATCTGGCCAGGGGTATCAATCTTGTTAATTCTTTCAAAGAACCAGCTCCTAGTTTCATTGCTCTGTTCTACTGTTCTTTTGGTTTCCTTCATTGATTTCTGTTCTGATCCTTATTACTTTTCTTCTCCTACTGGGTTTAGGCTTTATTTCTTGTTCTTTCTCTAACTTCTCTTGGTGTAGGGTTAGATTGTGTATTTGAGAACTTCCTTGTTTCTTTTCTTTTTTTTTTTTTTTTTAAGATTTTATTTATTTATTTAACAGAGAGAGAGAGAGAGATCACAAGTAGGCAGAGAGGCAAGCAGAAAGAGAGGGGGAAGCAGGCTCCTTGCTGAGCAGGGAGACTGATACGGGGCTTGATCCCAGGACCCTGAGATCATGACCTGAGCCGGAGGCAGAGGCTTAACCCACTGAGCCACCCAGGTGCCCCGAGACCTTCTTTGTTTCTTGAGAAAGACTTTTATTGCTATATACTTTTCTCTCAGGACCGCCTTTGCTGTATCCCAAAGATTTTGAATAGTTGTTTTCATTGTCATTTGTTTCCATTTTTTAAAAAATTGTTCTTTAAGGGGCACCTGGGTGGCTCAGTGGGTTGGACCTCTGCCTTCTGCTCGGGTCATGATTTCGGGGTCCTGGGATCGAGCCCTGCATCTGGCTCTCTGCTCGGCGGGGAGCCTGCTTTCCCCTCTCTCTCTGCCTGCCACTCTGCCTGCTTGTGATCTCTCTCTCTGTCAAATAAGTAAATACAATCTTAAAAAAAAATTCTTTAATTTCCTGGTTGACCCATTCATTCTTTAGTAAGATACTCTTTAGCCTCCTTAGCCTGTATTTGAGTTCCTCCCAACTTTCTTCTTGTGGTTGAGTTCAGTTTCAAAGCATTGTGTTCTGGAAATATGCAGGGAATGATCCCAATCTTTTGGTACCAGTTGAAACCTGATTGTGACCCAGGGTGTGATCTATTCTGAAGAATGTTCCATGTGCACTAGAGAAGAATGTGTATTCTGTTGCATTGGGATGGAATGTTCTGAATATATCTGTGATGTCCATTTGGTCCAGTGTGTCATTTAAGGCCTTTATTTCCTTGTTGATCTTTTGCTTAGATGATGTGTCCATTTCAGTGAGGGGGATGTTAAAGTCCCCTACTGTTACTGTATTATTGTTGATGTGTTTCTTTGATTTTATTATTAATTGGTTTATATAATTGGATGCTCCCATGTTAGGGGCATAGATATTTAAAATTGTTAGATCTTGTTGGACAGACCCTTTAAGTATGATACAGTGTCTTTCCTCATCTCTTATTATAGTTTTTGGCTTAAAATCTAATTTATCTGATATAAGGATTGCCACCCCAGCTTTCTTTTGATGTCCATTAGCATGGTAAATTGTTTTCCACCTCCTTACTTTAAATCTGGAGGTGTCTTTGGGTCTAAAATGAGTCTCTTGCAGACAGCATATCAATGGGTTTTGGTTTTTTGTTTTGTTTTGTTTTTTATCCATTCTGGTACTCTGTGTCTTTTGATTGGGGCATTTGGCCCATTTACATTCAAGGTAACTATTGAAAGATATGAATTTAGTGCCATTGTATTGCCTGCAGTGTGACTTTACTGTATATTGTCTCTGTTCCTCTCTGGTCTGTTACTGTTAGGCTCTCTCTTTGCTTAGAGGACCCCTTTTAATATTTCCTGTAGGGCTGGTTTGGTGTTTGCAAATTCTTTTAGTTTTTGTTTGTCTTGGAAGCTTTTTATCTCTCCTTCTATTTTCAATGACAGCCTAGCTGGATATAGTATTCTTGGCTGCATATTTTTCTCATTTAGTGCTCTAAATATATCATGCCAGTTCTTTCTGGTCTGTCAGGGCACTGTGGATAGGTATGCTGCCAATCTAATATTTCTACCATTGTATGTTACAGACCTCTTGTCCCAAGCTACTTTCAGGATTTTCTCTTTGTCACTGAGACTTGTAGGTTTTACTATTAGATGATGGGGTGTTGACCTATTTTTATTGATTTTGAGGAGGATTCTCTGTGCCTCCTGAATTTTGACGCTTGTTCCCTTCCCGAGATTAGGGAAATTCTCTGCTATAATTTGCTCCAATATACCTTTTGCCCCCGTCCCCCCTCTTTCTTCTTCTTCTTCTTCTTCTTCTTCTTCTTCTTCTTCTTCTTCTTCTGGGATCCCGATTATTCTAATATTGTTTCATCTTGTGGTATCACTTATCTCTTGAATTCTCCCCTTATGGTCCAGTAGTTGTTTGTCTCTCTTTTGCTCAGCTTCTTTATTCTCCATCGTTTCTCCATTGTTTAGTCCTCTATATCACTAATTCCCTCTTCTGCCTCATTTATCCTAGCAGTAAGAGCTTCCATTTTTTTTTTTAAGATTTTATTTATTTATTTGACAGAGAGGCAGTGAGAGAGAGCATGAGAGAGGAGAAGGTCAGAGGGAGAAGCAGATTCCCTATGGAGCAGGGAGCCCGATGTGGGACTCGATTCCACATGGGATCATGACCTGATCTGGGATCATGACTTGAGCTGAAGGCAGTCGCCTAACCAACTGAGCCACCCAGGCGCCCCTAAGAGCTTCCATTTTTTAAAAAAGATTTTATTTATATATTTGACACAGAGAGAGAGATCACAAGTAGGCAGAGAGGCAAGCAGAGAGAGAGGGGGGAGCAGGCTCCCTGCTGAGCAGAGAGTCCAATGTGGGGCTTGATCCCAGGACCCTGCGATCATGACCTGAGCCGAAGGCTGAGGCTTAACCCACTGAGCCACCCAGGTGCCCCAATAGTCTCCATTTTTAATTGCACCTCATTAATAGCTTTTTTGATTTCAACTTGGTTAGATTTTAGTTCTCCAGAAAGGGATTATTTCTCCAGAAAGTGATTCTCTAGTGTCTTATGCTTTTTTTTTTTTAAAGATTTTATTAATTTATTTGACAGAGAGACACAGTGAGAGAGGGAACACAAGCAGTGGGAGAGGGAGGAAGCAGGCTCCTCATGGAGCAGGGAGCCTGATGTGGGGCTCGATCCCAGGACCCTGGGATCATGACTTGAGCCAAAGGCAGATGCTTAACAACTGAGCCACCCAGGTGCCCCTTCTATGCTTTTTTTCAAACCCAGCTAGCATCTTTATTATCATCATTCTAAATTTTAGTTCTGACTTCTTACTAATATCCGTATTGATTAGGTCCCTAGCCACTGGTATTGTGTCTTTTTTTTTTTTTTTAAGTGAGTTTTCCTGCCTTGTCATTTTATTCAGAGAAGAATAGATGAATGAGAGAACAAAATACTAAGGGTAGCAATGACCCCAGAAAAAATATGCACTAACCAAAGAGACCAGAAACTGGGAGAGAGAGAAGAAAGGTGGGGGAAATATGTTTGTTTCCATAAAATTAAGTAATCTGCTCGGTTTTGCTTTTGGTAGCTTTTGTTCCCTGAACACTTTCCAAACAGCTTTGGAGGATGGGAATGAATATGGCAACCTGTCAGTCTCTGGCCCGTAGGAGCCAAGAGCTCGGGCCCCACTCCTCAGTGCGCCAAGAGAGAAAAGCAGTCAGTTACTCCAGTCTCCCTGGTCTCTAGCTGAACTCGGAGCTCATACGGCCTGTGACTGAGCGTTTCTATCTTGGGTGCACGGCCTTGTTTGGAGTCTCCAAACCCAGCAGATTCTTGTAGCATGTTCCCACGCTGCTCTTCCTGGAGGAGGAAGGAGGAGGGTTCCCCGGATCTGCCACCTGTGGGGTCCCTTTTTGAAGAGCAGTGGCCCCGACTGTGCCTCGGATCATGGTTTCAGGTAATCCCAAGCTGAGAGCCCCCTCCTCGGCTCCATCTCTGCATCCGGCTTCCCTGCTCTGATACCTAGGAGCTCTGCCGTACTCAGACACCCCTGGTCTTTTTGTGACCGCGTGGGTCCTGAGACCACCCTGTCCCAGCAAAGGCTCCATCCCCTGCTTAGCCTCTGGAGTGATGTCCCTCAGTGGAGACTTCTAAAAGTTCCGATTTTGTGCTCCACTGCTCTATAGTTTACCGAGAGCCGGCCCCTCCCCCCATGGTCTCTCTTCCCATATGTTACCTCGGATTCACTTTTCCATACATCCTACTTTCCAGAATGTGGTTGCTTTTCTGTTCTTAGAATTGCTGCTCTCCTCTTCGACCTCCTGTTTGTAGGGGTTCAGAATGGTTTGATGACTACCTGGCTGAACTCCTAGGACCTGATGATATTATGTCTCCTACTCCTCTGCCATCTTGCTCCTCCCCTGGTTAAGTTTATTCTTATTTTTATTCTTTTGGTGCTGCTGTAAATGAAATTGCTTTCTTAATTTTCTTTTTATACTGTTTATTGTTACCGTATAGACATGTAACTGACTGTTGAGGTCGATTTTATATCCTACTTTCCTGACTCTGTATTAGTTCCAACAGTATTTTTCCAGTGTTAAAGATTTATAATTTCCATATAATATTGCATGAGTTTGAGGTGTGCAATGTGATAACCTGATATATGTAAGTATTGCAAAATGATTACCTCAAAAGGTTAGTTAACACATCCATCATCTCTCATAGTTACCTTTTTTTTTTTTTTGTGGCCAGAATATTTAAGTTCTACTCCTCACCAACTTGAAATAAACAGTACAGTGTTGTTAACTAGAGTCACCATGCTGTACATTACATCCCAGGATTTAGATTCATCTTATAACTAGAAGTTGATACTTTTTGATTAACATTTTCCCATTCTGCCCATACACCAGCACCTGAACCACTATTACAGTGTATTATATGGTGGGTTTTTAATTTAAATTAAATAAGTTTAATTAATTTAATTTTTGAGTACAGTTGACCTACAATATTACATTAGTTTCAGGTATGCAGCATAGTGATTTGACAAGTTTATATATTATGTGATTCTCAGCACAAGCGTAGCTACCATCTACCACCATACAGACTATTATAATACTATTGACTATATTCTTTATGCTGAGTCTTTTTTCCTGTGACTTATTCATTCTATAAGTTTGGCTTTTTCAGATTCTCTGTGTGAGTGAGTAATTGTTTTTCTCTGACCTATTTCAGCTAGCTTAATGTCCTTAATGTCCATTCATGTTGTCACAAATTCATCATTTCCTTCATTTTTATGGCCGAGTATTACATTGTTTATATCCCACACTTTCTTTATTCATTCTTCCATTTATAGACACACAGGTTATTGTCATGTCCTGGTTATTGTAAATAATGCTGCATTAAACATGGAGTTGCAGATATCTCTTCAAAATAGTGTTCATTTCCTTCAGATATATACTCAAAAGGGAAATTGCTGGATCATGTGTGGTTTTATTTTCAATCTTTTGAGGAACCTCCATATTTTCCATAGTGGCTGTGCAAATTTATATTCTCGTCAACAGCCCTTTCTCTCCACATTCTTGACAGCATTTATTATCTTTTGATATTAGCATTTATTTTCTTTTGATGTCTTTTGAGATTAGTAATCCTAACAGAGTAAGGGGATATCTCATTGTGGCTTTGATTTGCATTTTCTTAATGATCAGTGATATTGAGCATCTTCCCATACCTATTGGCCATTTTTATGTCTTCTTTGGAAAAATGTCTGTTCAGGTCCTTTGCCCATTTTTAATTGCATTTAAATTATTTAATTTTGTTATTGAGTTATACAAGTTCCTTATATAGTTTGGATATTAACTCCTTATATGTAGCTGGTTTGTCAATATTTTTCCCCATTCCATAGATTGCCTTTTCATTTTGTTGATTGTTTTTATACTGTGCAGAACTTATAAACTTGATGTAGTCCCACTTAAATGTTTACTTTTGTTGCCTCTGCCTTTGGTGTCATATCTGAAAAAAATTATTGCCATGACCAATGTCAAGGATATTTTCCTCTATGTTTTTTTCTAGAAGTTTGTTGCAGACTTACATAAAAGTTTTTAATCCACTTTGAGTTAATTTTTTGTAGGTAGAATAGCATAGTGGTCCATTTTATTCTTTTGTATGTGATTATCCAGTTTTACCATTTATTAAAGAGACTACCCTTTTAGTATTCTTGGCTCTCTTGCCAAATACTTATTGTATATTGTATGTGCATAGGTTTATTTTAGGACTCTCTATTCTGTTCCACTGATCTATATTTCTGTTTTTATGCCAATATCATATTGTTTTGATTACTATAGATTTGTAATACAGTTTGAAATCAAGATGTGTGATGATTCAGCTTTGTTCTTTCTCAGGATTGCTTTAGCTATTTGGAGTATTTTACAGTTCCATACAAATTTTAGGATTGTTTTTTCTATTTCTGTGAAAAATGCTATAGGTATTTAATAGATAGAGATTATATTGACTCTACAGATGGCTTTGGGTAGTATGGACATATTAACATTATTAAGTCTTCCAATCTATGAACATGGGATATGTTTCCATTTATTGGTGTCTTTCCCAATTTCTTTCATCAATATATATAGTTTTCAATGTACCGATTTTTCATCTCCTTGGATAAATTTATTCCTAAATGTTTTATTATTGGTATTATATATAGTATTTATTATGCCATTGCAATGGAATTGTTTTTAAATTTATTTTCCAAGTAGTTTGTTTTTAAAAACACAACTGATTTTTGTATTCTGTAACTTACCAAATTTATTAATTCTAACAATGTCTTGGTGGAATCTTTAAGATTTTCTATATATAAGATTATAACATCAGCAAACAGGACAATTTCACTTCTTCCTTTCTAAGTTGGGTGTCTTTTATCTTTCTTTCCTTCCTTCATTCCTTTCTTCCTTTCCTTCTTCCTTTCTTTTTTATTTTCTATTTCCATTTTCCTAATGATTGCATCTGTTCATGTGCTTGTTAGCCATTGATTTTTTTTTTTTTTTTTTTTTTAGTTTCTATTTAAATTCTAGTTAGTTAACATACAGTGTAATATTAGTTTCA
This sequence comes from Martes martes, assembly GCF_963455335.1. Classification (NCBI taxonomy): domain Eukaryota; kingdom Metazoa; phylum Chordata; class Mammalia; order Carnivora; family Mustelidae; genus Martes; species Martes martes. Next base: position 99,697,651 of record NC_137895.1, on the reverse strand, counting down.
GGTGTACAGTATAGTGATTCAACACTTTTGTGCAACACCTGTTACATATAATAACAAGTGTACTCTTTATACCCCATCACCTGTTTAACCCATCCCCCATCCACCTCCCCTCTGGTAACCATCATTTTGTTCTCTATAGTTCAGAATTTGTTTCTGGGTTTGCCTCTCTCTCTCTTTTTTCCTTTTGCTCATTTGTTTTGTTTCTTAAATTCCACATGTGAGTGAAATCATATGGTATGATTTTTCTGACTTATTTTACTTAACATTATATTAGCTCCTTAATGTTGTTGCAAATGGCAAGATTTCATTTTTTTTATGGCTAATATTCTAGTGTGTGTAGTGTGTGTTTGTCTGTGTGTGTGTATCTTTACTCACCAGTTGATGGACATTTGGGCTGTTTCCATGATTTGGCTGTTATAGATAATGCTGCTATAATCATTGGGGTAGAGGTTTCCCTTTGAATTAGTATTTTTGTGTTCTTTGGGTAATACCTAGTAGTGCAATTGCTGGAGAATAGGGTAGTACTGTTTTTAGCTTTCTGAGGAAACTCCATACTGTTTTCCAGAGTGGCTGCACCAGTTTGCATTCCCACCAATAGTGTGGGAATGTGCCAACCCCTGTTGCTTCTTGTGTTTTTTATTTTAGCCATTCCCTGACAGGTGTAAGGTAGTATCTCACTGTAGTTTTGATTTGTATTTCCCTGATGATGAGTGATATTGAGTATTGTTTCATGTGTCTGTTGGCCTCTGTATGTCTTCTTTGGAAAAGTATCTATTCATATCTTCTGCCAATTTTTAAATTGGATTATTCATTTTTTGGGTGTTGAGTTTTATAAGTTCTTTATGCATTTTGAATATCAGGTATGTCATTTGCAAATATCTTCTCCCATTTTGTAAGTTGCCTTTTAGTTTTGTTGATTGTTTCCATTATTGTGCAGAAGCTTTTGAATATCAGGTATGTCATTTGCAAATATCTTCTCCCATTTTGTAAGTTGCCTTTTAGTTTTGTTGATTGTTTCCATTATTGTGCAGAAGCTTTTAACCTTGAAGTCCCAATAGCTTATTTTTGCTTTTGTTTCCTTTGTCTCAGGAGACATATCTAGAAAGAAATTGCTGTGGCTGATATCAAGGAGGTTATTCCACTCCTCTAGGATTTTTGTGGTTTCCTGTCTCACATTTAGGTCTTTGATCCATTTTGAATTTTATTTCTGTGTATGGTATAAGAAAGTGGTCCGATTTAATTCTTTTGCATGTTACTGTCCAGTTTCCCCCGCCATTTGTTGAAGAGGCTATTTTTCATTGCATAGTCTTTCCTGTATTATATTTAAAAAAAGAGAAAGGACCCAAATAAATAAAATCACAAATGAGAGAGGAGAAATAACAACCAACACCACAGAAATACAAACAATTATAAGAAAATATGAAAAACCATATGCCAGCAAATTGGATAATCTGGAAGAAATGGATAAATTCCTAGAAACAGAAACTACCAGAGTTGAAACAGGAAGAAATAGAAAATTTGATCAGTCCAATAGTCTGCAAAGAAATTGAATCACTAATCACAAAGCTCTCAAAAAACAAAAGTCCAGGACCAGATGGCTTCACAGGTGAATTCGACCAAACATTTAAAGAATAGTTAATACCTATTCCTCTCAAATTATTCCAAAAAATAGAAAAGGAATGAAAAGTTCCAAACTCATCCTAAGAGGCCAGCATTACCCTGATACCAAAACTAGCTAAAGACTCCACTAAAAAAGAGAACTCCAGGCCAATGTCTCTGATGAATACAGATGCAAAAATTCTCAAAAAAAAAAAAAAAAAACCAAAACAAAACTAACAAATTGAATTCAACAATATAATAAAAAAATAAGTCACCATGATTAAGTAGGACTTATACCTGGATTGCAAGGTTGGCTCAATATTCACAAACCAATCAATATGATATGCCACATTAATGAAAGAGGAGAAGAACCATATGATCCTTTCAAAGGATGCAGAAAAAGCATTTGACAAAGTACAACATCCATTCATGATAAAAGCCCTCAACAAAGTAGGTTTAGACAGAACATACCTCAACTTAATACAGGCCATATATGAAAAGCCCACAGCAAATATCATACTCAATGGGGAAAAACTAAGCTTTTTCCCTAAGATCAGGAAAAGACAGGGACATCCACTTTCACCACTGTTATTTAGCATAGCACTGGGAGACCTAGCCACAGCAATTGGACAAGAAGAGAAATAAAAGGCATGCAAATTGGCAAGGAAACAATAAAACTTTCACTATTTGCAGATGACATGACACTATATGGAAAACCTGAAAGACTCCATCAGAAAATTGCTAGAACTGATGCACAAATTCAGTAAAGTCGCAGGGTACAAAATCAACATACAGAAATCTATTGCATTTCTAAACACCAAAAATGAAGCAGCAGAAAGAGAAGTTAAGGGACCAATCCTATTTACAATTGCACCAAAAACAAAAAGATATCTAGGAATAAATCTAACTAAAGAGGTGAAAGATCTATGCTCTGAAAACTAAAACACATTGATGAGGGGCACCTGGGTGGCTCAGTCAGTCAAGCATCTGACTCTTAATTTTGGCTCAGGTCATAATCTCAGGGTTGTGGGATCAAACTCCATGTTGGGCTCTGTGCTCAGCAGGGAATCTGCTTGAGATTCTCTCTCTCCCTTCTCCTTTGCCCCTCCCCCCTGCTTGTATATGCTCTCTCTCTAAAACAAATAAATAAATCGTAAAAAAAAAAAAACAAACATTGATGAAAGAAATTGAGGATGACACAAAGAAATGCAAAGGTATTCCAAGTTCATGGATTGGGAGAATAAATATTATTAAAATGCCCATACTACCCAAAGCAATCTATAGATTTATATAATCCCTATTTAAATACCAACAGCATTTTTCACAGAGCTAAAACAAACAATCCTAAAATTTGTATGAAATCACAGAGGACACTGACTAGCCAAAGCAACCTTGAAAAAAGAAAAGCAAAGCTGGAGGCATCACAATTTTGGATTTCAAGTTATATTACAAATATAATATGTGCTGGCACAAAAATAGACATATAGATCAATGGGACAGCCATAGAAAACATAGAAATAAACCCACAACTATATGGTCAATTAATCTGTGATGAAGCCATTGATGTTTTAAAGATATTTAAAAAATACATTTCATTTAGCTTTTTATAGTTGTCTTCCTCAAAAGGGCTGGTCTAATTTATCAAGCCTGCAAATGACTGGATATGGAAGTCTAGGCATCTAATATTTTATGGGAACAAGAAGATATTTTGAACCTTCCTGTAGTGGGCTGAATAATGGGCCCCCAAAGATGTTCACACTCTAAGTCCAGAAACCTGTGAATATGTTACAATTCAATAGGATAAAAGGTTTTACAGATACTAATAAATTAAGGATTTTGAGATAGATTATCCTGGATTATCTGGGTGGGCGTAATGGACTAAAGGAACCTTACAAGAGAAAAGTAGATGGATCAGAGTCAGGGAAGGAGATATGATGACAAAAGCAGTGGTCAGAGTTAGAGAGATTTGAAAATACTACACAACTTGCTTTGAAGATGGAGGTAGGGACCATGAGTCAAAGAATGTACATGGTTTCTAGAAGCTGGAAGAGGCAAGGAAATGGATTTACCTCTAGAGCTCCAAAAGGAATATAGCCCTGCCAACTCATTCTAAACTTCTGATCTTTAGTGCTATAGGATAATAAACTTATGTTGTTTTAAGTCACAGAGTTTGTGTTCATTCTTTATAGCAGCATTAGGGAACTAATATACTTCCTTTGAATTTTAGTTTGAGTGTTATCAAGGGCTCAGAAGAGCTGACAAGAGAGCTAAGCTGCCAGCTTACACATAGATTTTTTTGGCCAGGGACCAGACTCCTGGTGGTTACCCCTTTTATTTTTTTAAGAAAGAAAGAGGGAGTCCAGATGTGCACAAGCAGGAGGAGGGGCAGAGGGAGAGGGAGAGAGAGAATCCCAAGGAGGCTCCATGCCCAGTACAGAGCTTGACATGGGGCTCGATCCATGACCCTGACACCATGTCCTGAGCTAAAATCAAGAGTCAGACACTCAACCAGCTGCGCCACCCAGGAACCCAAATTATGGTGGTTATCTTGAGTTATAGTGATCTCTTAATTATGGACAAATATTGCTGATTAAAAGAATGTTCATAGTGGGAGAATAGCAAAAATACCTAATCAGAGGTCAAAATATGCATTCCTATTTGTGGGAATTTTTGCTTCCTTCTCATTCAGGCAGCAAGCTGATTTTATAATGCATTGCAACAAGGGAAGTAAGTGCCAGAGCTGAAGAAGCAGTAGCTTACTAGACTTCCTAGCATTTGTTTTCCAAATCATAACCTTTAAGAAAATTATAGGGATTTTGGAAAGTAGAAATTAAAATAGAGGTTCTGAGAAAAGAGGGAGTGTGTTAAAAGGACATAACAAAAGGTGTAAATCACATAACAAAAGGAGTTGAGAACCAATGGGCCTCAGAGGGTCATGTGGGTAGAGATGATGACTCTCGCAGTGATAACTAGTAGAGAAATGGACGAAGAGCATGCACCTGGCTCCTCTTAGCTTTTTGCCTCTGAATATTGTTGGGCAGAAAATTTTTTTTTTGACCCTTCTTAGTTCTTTGGCTGGTCCACTAATAAAATTAATATAGGGCAGTTTAACAGGAGGAAAACATTTAATTATGTACATATGGCAACCCCATAAAAATAAAACCCACCAGTGGTCAGGCAATTGAGGCTTATATGTCATTCTGAGCTAAGGGGAAGGCGGTAAGGGTCTGGTACCTCAAAAGGGAAGAAGACAACTCACAGGATGGGAAGAGCAAATATGTGGTAAACAAATGTTTGCCATGCCATGCAGAGACAATGGGACACAGAGGAATTTGATCTCTAGGCCTCACCAAGCCCCCCCCCACAACCCCAGTTTATCATACCTAACCCATATTCTTTGTAGCTATCATTGGTGATATTTCTCTTTCTAGACAGGCCCTCTTTCTAAAATCTGGGCAGTTAAGGGAGAGGTAAAATTTTTTCTTGAATCTGATGGGTCTTGATTGCCTTAAGCTCAAAATAGTCTACATGTGGGGAGACTTGTTCTGAACTCTTTCAGTATCTTGCTGACCCACTAGAGGAGACTTGATATGTCTTTTGTGGCAGAGAAGAATCTCGAATAACCAAGGTCACATTTCTTCAAATCTAGTCCAATGGCATGTGGTTAAACAGTAAAAATAAATTGATTCAGAAAAAAAGATTTAATGTTTATTGTACAACTGAGTGAACAGAAATTCATACTTTCTGTGTATTTCTTAAATGTCTAATTTATGATACAAGAAGATTTTCTAGATGCAGTTTTAGATTCCACTTGCTATTGTCAATTCAAACTGTTGAGCAAGAAAATTTAATCTTTCCTCTAAATAGCAGATACACATCTTTATTGAGGAATCCAGAGATGTTTTCTGAGGACAGAAACTCTGGGTAATTTAATTTATTGATTCACAGATTACACTTTAGGAGCAGCAGGGGGTATACACCAGGAAAGAATTTACCCTTCTAAAGGAGGTCAAGTCACAAGGAACACAATTCAATGTTTGAACAATGTATACATTTTTCTCTCCATATCTGCCAGTCTATCTAGGATTTTCTCTTGTGATCTTTTGTTTTTGTACTTGTACCTGGTCAGAGTCAAAAGATTCTCTGCTGTCTCCATTTGTGACCTTTGCAACATTCAGGTCTGCTCTTGCTTTATATTAATTTGGCACCTTGCCCATGTTTTTATGTTGTTATTTGTTTTTGCTTATTTTCCTTTTAGCATCCCCCCTGTTTTTAGTTTTTCCCCTCCCCTCAGCACCCAGAGGGCAAATCTATACCTGAAAGTAATGTAACATTTTGTGTCAACTGCACTTGAAAATAGAAAATAGAAAATAAAAGAGCATGAAGAATAGGCGAGCAAGTTGTAAATTGGGACTATTAGTTGGTCTGTTACTTACATGACTTGATGTAGTAGATGTCTTTGCTCTTTTGTTCAGAACTTAAATTATTCTCAAGCCTTGGTTTATTGTATCTTCCCTTACCAAGAGGATCTGAAAACTGAAAGTGACATTGCAGAATCTACTCTTCCTTTTCGTGAATAAACTATTGCTCTCACTGAACCCTGAAGGAATTTGTACTATTTCTAGCTTGTTCCTGAATTTTCATTTTATCAGTAACTCTTCTTCCATTTTAAAAGTCCCGTCAAGAAAACAAAATCTCATATTATTCAAGTCTCTGTTTATTTAATATTACTTCCTTGAGAATGTGCTTTGATGGGAATGCAAACTGGTGCAGCCACTATGGAAAACAGTATGGAGGTTCCTCAAAAAGTTGAAAATAGAGCTATCCTATGACTCAGCAATTGCACTACTGGATATTTACCCCAAAGAATCAAAGGTAGTGATCTGAAGGGGCACCTGCACCCCTGTGTTTATAGGAACAATGTCCACAGTGGCCAAACTGTGAAAAGAGCCCAGATGTCCATTGACAGATGGATGTATAAAGAAGATGTGGTATAATGAGATACTATGCATCCACAAAAACCTGAAATCTTGCCATTTGCAGTGACATGGATGGAACTAGAGGGTATTATGCTAAGTGAAATGAGTCAGTCAGAGAAAGACAGTTATCATATGATCTCACTGATATGTGGAATTTAAGGGAAAAAAACAGAGGATCTAGGAGAAGAGAGGAAAAAAATGAAACAAGATGGAATCAGAGAGGTAAACAAACCATAAGAGACTCTTAATCATAGGAAACAAGTTGAGGGTTGCTGGAGGGAGGAGGGTAGAGGGATGGGGTAACTGGGTGATGGACATTTAGGAGGGCATGTGTTGTAATGAGCACTGGTGTTATATAAGACTAATGAATCACAGGCCTGTACCTCTGAAACCAATAATACATTATATGTTAATTGAATTTAAATAAAAAATTAAAAAAAAAAGAATATGCTTTGATCAATGATTTGGGATATGGATGATTTAGAGAGCCTCAGTGAGTTACTGATATTGAAGACAGGGAACCTGCCTCTGACATTCCAAACTCTTGTGTCACCCTTTCTTGTTTTGGAAATTCTACTGTTATTTAGCCAAGAAAATCGTGAAATGCTTTTCCAACGTGTGCTTCATCTTAACCGTGACTCATGAATACTGATTAACAATCTTCTCAGGTTCTTGAAACTTCAAGAATTCTAGTCTTATAAGCATATCCCACACTATAAAATATCTATGGGTCCCATGCTATTCTTTCCTTCCTTTAACTCATACCTGTAAAATTGAGCTGTTGCTAATCTTTCTGTATTAAAATGACTTATGTTTCCTTCTAAGACATTTACTTCATGGGTACAACCTCACTGAAAATTTGCCATGAAGAAAGTTATAAGAATAGCAATAGCTGTGAATGTTTGTTCATACATTGAAGATGTATGAATGAATTACCTTCATGTCATATACATGCTTGTCTTTTGAAAGATCTAACATGGTAATTAAATAGAGAAACTTAATGGGAAACACCCGGTAAATGATTTTAACATATTTGGAGAAGTCCTTAACATTTTTTTTTTTTTATTTTTGAATGTTCTTTTGTTTACGTTTTTCTGATTGTAAGTGAAAAGCTTTTAAATTTGGGGGTCCTTTAGCTCTTCTTTTTTAAAAAAAATATTTATTTGTTTATTTGACAGTGAGAGAGACAGTGAGAGAGGGAATACAAGCAGGGGGAGTGGGAGAGGGAGAAGCAGGCTTCCTGCTGAGCAGGGACCCTGATGCTGGTCTTGATCCCAGGACCCTGGGATCATGACCTGAGCTGGAGGCAGACACTTAACGACAGAGCCGCCCAGGCACCCCTCTTACTTCTTTTGAGGTGAATTTTATATCTGAAGTTCTCCAACGTTTAAGAGTATGATGACTAAGGCCTAGCCTTTCTGAATAAATCCAGGTTTCCTGGATAAAAACATCAGAGAAACAGATATAAGAGGTTCCTGGTATGCCTCACCAACACAATGTTTCTTGAAGAATAACCTCAGAGTGGAAGTGAGAACTTATTTTCTTTTTCACTTCAGTAAGAGGGTAGAAGTAAAACCAAGAATGGAGGATTAGGAAATGAGGTTGATTCCATGCATGATGTTCTATAAAGTAAGCAAACAAGTGAAAGAATTATATAATTAGATAATCTGAGTACTGTAGTAGATACCAGAGCATGATAATTGGTTAGAAAAATATGAAGTTAGAGAAATAACTGAGCTTATGAGAAATTAGGAAGATTAAAAAAACAATTCTGGGAGATGAAAAATTGGAGAAAGTAGTAAAGTTTGGGGGAAGATATGGCAGTAAAGGAAGAATGCCATTCAAGAAGAAAAAGAATAGGAAAATAGGCAGTATGGACTTCTCAGTACTGCCAAAGTTTGCAAACTTTCCATGCTCCAGACTCATAGGAAACTGGTTTCCTGAATGGTTAGATGGAGGGGATTGTGACTGTTTTTATTTTGCAGACCTGATAGAAGGAAGAGCTGATATTCCTAGGAGAAGCCTCAGAGTATTTCTCATTTCCATTCCACCCTTCACGGGCTATTTCATTGTAGTTTATTGTGTAAATTCTTGCTTGAAATGGAGACATCTCGGGTGCTTGGGTAGTTCAGTTGGTTAAGCATCTGTCTTTGGCTCAGTTCATGATCTTGGGATCGTGGGATTGAGTCCCAGGTTGGGCTCCCTGCTCAGTGGGGAGTCTACTTCTCCCTCTCCCTCTGCTACTCCTTTCTCCCCTTCCCCCCATTCATGTTTTCTCTTTTCCTCTCTCTCTCAAATAAAATCTTTAAAAAAAAAATCTGTGGGGCTCCTGAGTGCCTCAGTTGTTAAGCATTGGCCTTCAGCTTAGGTCGTGATCCCAGGGTTCTGGGATCAAGCCCTACATCAGGCTCCCTGCTCAGCAGCAAGCCTGCTTCTCCCTCTCCCACTCCCCTTGCTTGTATTCCCTCTCTCACTGTGTCTTTTTCTATCAAATTAATAAATAAAGTCTTTCAAAAAAATCTATAAAAAAAAGAAATGGAGACATCTCTGCAGTACTTCCAATGCGGCTTTTTAAACAAATGTCTTTCAAAATAGCTTTTCTATTTTTTAGTGTAATTTTGTCCTCTTTTACCAAATAGAATTCAAAATATAGATTACATGTTTTATTTTCTTTCTTGACCTTATGATGGCTCTTAAAATGCTAAAACAAGCCTTTTAAAAATTAATTGGCTACCATTTTTAGTAACTTTGCCTGGTTCTGGCTATTTTCCCAATTTGGATTCTTTTCTTAAAGAACTTATTGAGGACACATGAAAAAATGTTCATCATCACTAGCCATCAGGGAGATTCAAATCAAAACCACATTGAGATACCACCTTACACCAGTTATAATGGCCAAAATTAGCAAGACAGGAAACAACGTGTGTTGGAGAGGATGTGGAGAAAGGGGAACCGTCTTACACTGTTGGTGGGAATGCAAGTTGGTGTGGCCAATTTGGAGAACAGTGTGGAGGTTCCTTAAGAAATTAAAAATAGAGCTTCCCTATGACCCTGCAATTGCACTAGTGGGTATTTACCCCAAAGATACAGATGTAGTGAAAAGAAGGGCCATCTGTAACCCAGTGTCCATAGCAGCAATGGCCATGGTCGCCAAACTTTGGAAAGAATCAAGATGCCCTTCATCGGGCGAATGGATAAAGATGTGGTCCATATACACTATGGAGTATTATGCCTCCATCAGAAAGGATGAATACCCAACTTTTGTATCAACATGGATGGGACTGGAAGAGATTATGATGAGTGAAATAAGTCAAGCAGAGAGAGATAATTATCCTATGGTTTCACTTATTTGTGGAGCATAAGAAATAACACGGAGGACATGGGGAGATGGAGAGGAGAAGGGAGTTGAGGGAAATTGGAGGAGGAGATGAACCATGAGAGACTATGGACTCTGAAAAACAATCTGAGGGTTTTGAAGGGGCGGGGGGTGGGAGGTTGGGGGAACCAGGTGGTGGGTATTAGGGACGGCGCGGATTGCATGGAGCACTGAGTGTGCAAAAACAATGAATATTGTTACGCTGAAAAGAAATTAAATAAATTATTGAGGAATAACTGACAAACATAATTGTATATTTCAAGACTACAGTGTGATATTTTGATATACATATACATTGTGGAATGATTACCAAGGTTAAGATAATTAATACATCCATCACCACACATAGTAAACCCTTTAAAGGGTGCATGATAAGAACATTTAAGAGCTACTCTTAGCAAACTTCTAGTATGAAATACTGAATTATTAACTATAGTCACCAACTATACATTAACTTATAACTGAGAATTTGTATCTTTGAACTATATCACCCAATTTGCCTTCCCTCCAGCCTCTGCATTCACCAATCTATTCTGTTTCTTTTTTATTCTTTTAAAAAAGATTTTTATTATTTATTTGACACAGAGAGAGAGAGGGAGGAAGAGAGAGACCACACAAACAGGGGGAGTGGCAGAGGGAGAGGGAGGAGCAGGCTCCCCACCAAGCAGGGAGCCCAACATGGGGTTCAATCCTAGGACCCTGAGATTATGACCTGAGCTGAAGGCAGATGTTTAACTGACTGAGCCACCCATGTGCCCTATTCTCTGTTTCTATAAAATTGCTTTTAAAAAGAATTCCACATATAATTGATAATAGTAATGCCAATCAGTATTTATCTTTCTCTGTCTGACCTCTTTCACTTAGTTCACTAATGTCCTCCAGATTTATCCATGTGTTGTAATTGGCAGGTATTACTTTTTCATGGTTGAATAATATTTCATTGTATATATACCACGTTTTCTTTATCCTTTTATCCAATAAAGGACATTTAGGTTGTTTTCATATCTTGGCATTTATTTTTTGCCATACTGTTTTCCATAAACATTATACCAACTTAACATCCCCACCAAGACTGTACAAGGATCCCCTTTCCTCCACACCCTTGCCAATTCTTGTTATCCCTTGTCTTTTCAAGAATAGCCATCCTCACAGGTATCAGGTGATATATCACTGTAGTTTTGATTTGCATTTCCCTGATAACTAATAATGTTGAACACCTTTTCCTACCTATTGGCCATTTGTATGTGTTCTTTGAAAAAGTGTCTATTCAGATCCTTTGCCCTTTTAAAATTTGCTTTTTCAATTCAGAGTTGTATCCATTCTTTATGTATCTTGGATATTATCCCCCTTTCAGATAGATGTTTTGCAAATATTTTCTCTCATTCTGTAGGTTGCCTTTGCTGTTCAAATCTCTTTAGTTTGATGTAGTCCCACTTCTGTATTGGACTTTTGTTGCCTATGTTTTGCTGTCTTATCCAAAAAAATCATTGCCAAGACCAATGTCAAGGATCTTTTCCCCTGTTTTCTTTTAGGTGGTTTCAGGTCTTACAGGTAAGTCTTCGATCCATTCCAAGTTAATTCTGTGAGTATGGAACATAGGGGGCCAGTTTCACCTTTGTGCCTGTGGATATTAAGTTTTCCTAAGACCATTTATTGAAGGGACTATCTTTTCTCCATTGTGTGTTCTTGGCACCCTTGACAAATATTGGGTAACCGTATATGCATGGGTTTATATCTGGGTTCTCTACTCTGTTCCACTGGTTTATGTTCCTGTTTTCCTGCCAGTACCATACTGTTTTTAGCTATAGTTTGTAATATAACTAGAATCAGGAAGTGTGATGTCTCCAGCTTTTTTCTTCTTTCTCAGAATTAGTTTGGATTTTTTTTATAGCGTTATACATGTTTTAGGATAGTTTATTCTGTTTCTTTGAAAAATTCCATTGGAGGGACACCTTGGTGGCTCAGTCAGTTAAATATCCAACTCTTGGTTTCGCTCAGGTCATGATCTCAAGGTCCAGGGATCGAGCCCCACGTTGGCTCCCCATGTGGCGTCTGCTTGAGGATTTTTCGCCCTTTCCATCTGCCCCTTCCCCTGCTCTCTCTCTCAGATAAATAAATAAATAAATCTTTTAAAAAATGCCATTAGAGGGCACCTGGGTGGCTTAGTGGGTTAAGCCACTGCCTTTGGCTCAGATCATGATCTCAGGGTCCTGGGATCGAGTCCCGCGTCGGTCTCTCTGCTCAGCAGGGAGCCTGCTTCTCTCTCTCTCTCTGCCTGCCTCTCTGCCTACTTGTGATCTCTCTCTGTCAAATAAATAAATAAAATCTTAAAAAAATGCCATTAGAATTTCAATAGAGAGTAGATTGAATCTGTAGATAATTTGGGGTTGTATAGGCTGTAATCATTTTGGGATCATTAACAATATTAATTCTTCCTATCCATATAGAACACAGTATATATTTCCATTTATTATTTTTTCATTTTCTATCATCAAGGTCTTAGAGTTTACAGTGTAGCTCTTTTACCTCTTTGGTTAAATTTCTTCCTAAGTTTTATTGTTTTTGATGTTATTTTATATAAGATTTCTTTCTTAAAATTTTCAGATAGTTTGTTGTTGGTGTATACAAATGCAACTGATTTTTGTATGTCAGTTTTGTATCCTGAACTTTATTAAATTCATTTATTAGTTCTAGCAGTTTTTTGGTGGAGTCTTTAGTGTTTTCTACATATAGGATCATGTCATTTGCAAAGAGAGATGATTTTACTTCTTCCTTCCTGGCTGGGTTGCCTTTTATTTAATTAATCTATTTGTTTTTATTATTGTTCTTGCCTATTACTCTGGCTGGGAGTTTTAATACTACGTTGAGTAGAAGTGGTAAGAGTGGGGATTCTTGTCTTGTTTCTGATCTTGGAGGAAAGGCTTTCAAATTTTCACCATTATGTGTTGTGTTAGCTTTGGCTTTTCATACATGGCCTTTATTGTGTGGAGTAAAATTTCTTCGATACCTAATTTCTTGAGAGTTTTTATCTAGATAGCATGTTGAATTTTGTCAAAAATTTTTGGGGGGTGCCTGGGTGGCTCAGTTGGTTAAGCATCTGCCTTTAGCTCAGGTCATGAACCCAGGATCCTGGGATCGAATCCCGCATTGGGCTCCTTGCTCACCGGGGAGCCTGCTTCCCCTCTCCCACTCATCCTGTTTGTGCTTCCTGTCAAATAAATAAATAAAATCTTTAAAAAAATGTCTTTTTTATATAATTGAAATAATCATATGATTTGTGGGCAGCCGCAAACTAGGTCGAGTGAGTTGACCAAACCGGGCTCGGACTTGCGCCTGCTAAAAGGGCTGTTGAGAAAGAGCTTGAGCAATGGGACCCGAAACTCGCTTACGTGACTGCCCACATTAGCTTATCTGGAACAGACTGACCAGACTTGGTCATTAATTCATACTGGGCCTGTGCTGTCCTTGACGGGTATCTATAGTCAAGGCCTGTTGGACATAAACCAGAGTCTTCTGGTGCCAGAGGGACTGCAACATGTATAGGTATATAGATAAGAGAAAGCCTGAAGGGTTTCATGTGCATGCCAGAAATAGTTACTCTTTTCTTTGTTTCTACTAGCTATATAATGATTTGCTGTTCTGAATAAAGTTGGCATTGCTTGGACATCATCCACCTTGCCCCTCCTGTCCCCATCTCTTTGCGTCTCATCTTCATTTCACCATCCTCTTACCCTCTCGACCTTGGTCGTGTTGTCGCACCGGCCGCGACAATGATTTTTTCTTTTATTCTGTAATATGTTAATTACATTTATTGATTTGTGTTTTTAAATATATTTGCACTCAGGGATGAGTCCCACCTGATCATAGTATATGATCCTTTTATTTTTTAATTTTTTTAAGATCTATTTACTTATTTATTTGACAGACAGAGATCACAAGTAGGCAGAGAGGCAGGCAGAGAGAGAGAAGGGGATGCAAGCTCCTGGCTGAGCAGAGAGCCCGATGCGGGGCTCGATCCCAGGACTCTGGGATCATGACCTGAGCTGAAGGCAGTGGCTTAACCCACTGAGCCACCCAGGCACCCCCATATGATCCTTTTAATGTGCTCTTGAATTTGGTTTGATAGTATTTTGATGATATTTGCATCTATATTTAACAAGGATAATTGCCTATAATTTTGTTTTGTTTTGTTTTTTTTCAGTGTCCTTATCTAGCTTTGGTATTAGGGTAATGCTGCCCTCATAACATGAGTTTGGAAGCGTTCCTTTGGCTTTAATTTTTTGGAAGAGTTGGGAAGGATTAGTATTAACTCTTTAAATATTTGGTAGATTTCACCTGTGAAGCCATCTGGTTCTAGGCTTTTATTTGTTGGGAGATTTTAAATTAAAGATCAAATCTCCTTGCTTAATATTGGTCTGTTAACTTGTATAATGAGCCAAAGTGCCTAAGTGATAGAACATGGGTGAGTTCCTTAATGTACATGCCAGCTCCCTGCCCCTTAATACACTGAATAAAGATTTCTGTGCTAACTCCACAGGAGGACAGGACTTTGAGAGCTTAAAAAAAAAAAAAATTGGTCTGTTAAAATTTTCTATCACTTCATAATTCAGTCTTATGAGTTGTGTGTTTTAGGAATTTTTCAGTTTCTTCTAAGTTACCTAACTTCTGGTGTATAATTATTCTGAATAGTTTCATATGATCCTTTGTATTTCTGTGGTATCAGTTGTAATGTATCTTCTTTTGATCATAATTTTAACCATCTGTCTTTTTTTGTGCGTAATGTCAATTTTGTTTATCTTCTCAAAAAAACAGCTCTTAGTTTTATTTATTTTTCCTGTTGTCTTTCTAGTCTTTAGTTTATTTCTGCTATAATCTTTCTTACTTCTGCTAACTTTGGCTTAGTTTCTTTCTAGTTCCTTAGGTATAAGATTAGGTTGTTTATTTGAGATTTTTTTCTTTAATATTTTATTTTTTGTTTATTCATGAGTGAGAGAGCATAAGCAGGGGGAGTGGAAGGCAGAGGGAGAAGCAGGCCCCCCACTGAGCAGGGAGCCTGATGTGGCACTCGATCCCAGGACCCTGTGATCATGACCTGAGCTGAAGGCAGACACTTAATGGAATGAGCCATCCAAGCATCCCAAGATCTTTCTTTTTTTCTTAATGTAAGCATTTTTCATCATAAACTTTCCTCTTGAAACTGCTTTTGCTGCATTCTAGAAGCTTTGGTTTATTGTGTTTTCATTTTTCTTTGTCTACAGATAGTTTTTTATTTCCCTTTTGATCTCTTCTTTGACCCATCAGTTGTTCCAGAGTATGTTGTTTAATTTCCACATATTTATAAATATTCTTGCTTTCTTCCTGTTATTTATTTCTAGTTTCATACCATTGTGGTTGGAAAAGATACTTGATATGATTTCAGTTTTCTCAAATTTGTTAAAACTTGTTTTGTGATCTAACACATGACCCATCCTGGAGATTATTCCATGTGCACTTGACAAAAAAATGTGTATTCTGATGATTTTGAATGAAATGTTCTGTATATGTCTTTAGGTCCATTTCATCTAAAGTGTAATGGTGATGTTATTTACAATAAGAAATACATATTTGGTCTCTTTCTCCTAAAATTCTTGAAATTTCCCAAGTGATGAAAATGAGATAGGTGTCTTTTGGTATATTTAAGAGGTGATTTTTGGAAAGCACCTAAGGGTGGAGACTGGATGCAAGGAAAACCAGCCATGTGATTAGAAGGTTGAAACTTTTGGTGCCCACCACCCCCCGACCTTGAAGGAGCGGAGATGACCTGGAGTTTGAATTAATCACCAATAGCCAGTGATTTAATCACTTTAATCAATGACATCTCCATAAAAACCTAAAAGGACTGGCCTCAGAGAGCTTTTGGTTTGATGAAAACATGGAGGTTTGGGAGAGTGGTGTGCTTGAAGAGCATGGAAGCTCTGTGTCCTTTCCTCATATCTTGCCCTATACATGCATCTCTTCTATCTGGCTGTTCTTGAGCTATACTTCCATAATAAATTGGTAATGTAGTAAGCAAAATGTTTCTCTGAGTTCTGTGAGCACCTCTAGCAAATTAATCAAGTCCAAAGAGGGGATCATGGGAACTTCAGATCTATAGCCAGTCAGTCAGGATCACAGGTGATAACCTGGACTTAAAACTTGCATTTGAAGTTTGGGTTGGGGAGAAGGGCAGTGAGATCTGACACTGTCTCCAGTTAGATCATATTAGAATTGACTTTAGGACTCTCTGCTGGTGTTGGAGAATTGCTTTTTGGTGTGGGGCTTACCTCCCTATTTTAGAATTTCATGCAGAATTGAAATTGGTGAACAGAAGTGAAATCAGTCAGAATCTTAGTAGTTTAAATTACTTATTTCCTTATTGAGTTTTTGTCTGGATGATTTATTCAATTTTGAAAGTTGAGTATTAAAATTCCTACAATGATCATATTGCTGTCTATTTTTGACTTCAGATACATTTATAGTTGTGTAATCTACTTCAGCACCCCAATATTGGGTTCATATAATTCATAATTGGTGTCCTCTTAATGAATTGATCCTTTAATCATCTATAACAACTTTCTTTGTCTCTTGTTACATTTTTGACTTAACACATATTTTGTCTTATATAAAAGTATAGCTACTTTGCTCTCTTGGGGTTACCATGGAATGATGCATGGAATGATTTTTTCCATCCCTTTACTTTCAAGCTATCGGTGTTCTTAAAATTTGTTAGCCTCTTGTAGGCAGCATATAGTTGGGTCTTGTTTTGTGTTTTTTAAATCTATCTAGCTACTCTATGTCTTTTAACTGAAGAATTTAACTACTTACATTTATTTTATTTTTTTTAAAGATTTTATTTATTTATTTAAGATACAGAGAGAGCAGGAGCTGGGAAGCAGAGATAAAGGGAGAGGCAGGCTTTCTGGAGCCTGATGTGAGGCTTGATCCCAGGACCCTAGGATCATGACCTGAGCCAAAGGCAGACACTTAACCAACTGAGCCACCCGGGCACCCATAACCCTTTACATTTAGAATAATTATTGATAAGTGAGGGCTTACTATTACCATTTTGTTAATTATTTATGGATTATTTTGTAGTTCTTTCTTTCTTCCTCTCTGTATTTTTCTTTGTGAGTGGAATATTTTTTGTAATGGTATACTTTGATTCTTCATCTTCATCACTTGTGTACCTATTATAGGCTTTTGCTTTGTGATTACCATGTGGCTCTCATAAGACATCTTATAGTTATAACAGTATGCTTTAATCTGATAATAATTTAGCTTCAATTGTCTAAAAAAGTTCTATACATTTACTTGCCCCCTTGCAATTTATGTTGTTGATGTGACAATTTCTATCTTTTAATAATGTATATCCATTGACTAAATATTGTAGCTATAAACATTTTTGTCTTTAATCTAATAGCTATAGTTCAAAGTGATTTACCCACCACCATTGCAGTATTAGAATAATTTGAATTTGATCATATATTTACCTTTACCAGTGAATTTTATATTTTGATATGTTTTCATGATACTAATTAACATTCTGTCATTTTAGCTTGAAAAACTCTCTTTGGTATTTATTATAAGGCATTTCTAGTGGTGATAAATTCCCTTAGCTTTTGCTTGTCTGGGAAATTCTATATCTCCTCTTCATGTGAAGGGCAACTTTGCCAGGAAAAGTATCCTGGGCTGACAGGGTTTTGTTTTTTGTCTCCAGCATTTGAATATATTATCTCAGTCTTTCCTAGCTTGCAAGGTTTCTGGAGACAAATCTGCTGATAACCTTATTGGGATACTAGGGAGTATGCGATGAACATTTTTTCCCTTGCTGCTTTTGAAATTCTCTTTCTTTGATTTTTGATTATAACGTGTCTCAGTGAAGATCTCTGGGCTCAATCTGTTTGGAAACCTTTGAGCTTTTTGTCCTGTAGGTCCATATGTGTCCCCAGATTTGAGTAGTTTATAGTCATTATTTCTTCAAATAAATTTTCTATCCATTTCTCCTTATCTTTTCTTTCTGGGACTCCATAATGTGGATAGAATTTCTTTATGAGTTCAATCATTCACATGGGTTTCTTCTCTCTTTTTCATTCTAATTTCTTCTTCTCCTCTGGATAATATCAAGAGAGCTGTCTTCAGGTTCTCTGATTCTTCCTTTTGCCTGATTGAGGCTGCTGTTGAAGCGCACTACTGTATTTCTGATTTTATTCATTGTATGCTTCAGTCCCAGAATTTTTTTTAAATTATTTTTATTTCTCTGTTGAACTTCAGGTTTGTTCAGCACAGACTGGGCATGGTGGGTCAAAGTCCAACTCTATTTCCCAGAGCAATAACAGGAGAGCAACAGCACATCCCTGGTGGTGGCCCATCAGTGACATGTCAGAACACAGGGTGGGTTGCACAAAAGTGTCAGTACAGTCCTGGTAATGACTGGTTAGAGCTGAGAACTGGAACCCCAGGGTGGGGTCAGAACCCTGCAGCTCATACTCATAGTGGCAGTGAAAGCATGACTTGATACCCAGTGGGTAGAGCAGCAGTAGCTCTGGTCTGTATATAACAAGGTGCTGTGGCATCCTGATCCTGGATAATGGGACACAGCAGTGATTGGCCCCCTGAGGCCAAGTGTCATCACAGAGGACAACTCCAATCTTAGGAAAGAGATGAAGCAGCAGGGACTCTGGGCTCCTCCATCATCCAGGATCCCCATTGGTGAAGATTTTTATTTCTTTGTTGGAGAAACGGTCTTTATTTCTTTATTAGAGGAGATCATCAAAAGGATGTGGCCATTGGTTGCCCTGTGAACTGGACCCAAGCAACTGGAAGTCCTCATTCCTTCTCCTGTTCTTGGAGTATATGTTCTGCCTCCTGGTCTCCAACTGAACCACCCAGGTGCCCCATAACAGTCCCTGCTTTAAACTATAACTCTGAGGTTCCTGGCTTGTTCAGTCTGTAGGGTATGGGACTCGATCTTGGAGTCATGAGTTTAAGACCTACATTGGGTGTAGATCTTACTAAAAAAAAAGTAAATAAACTGTAACTCTTACGTTTGAACAGGATGAACATTGAAAAAATACACAAACCTATAAATAAATAAAATAAACAAACATTAGCAAACTCTGAGAATGCAAAGTTTTCCTTCTTAAAGTTGTGCACGGAGAAGAGTGAATATATTTAGGAGGTTTGAAGAGAGTTATCATTAAAGGGTCAGAGCCATGCTGTTAGATTTTAATCTTAAAACACATGAGACAGAATAAATGTGAGAGAAGAGGAGTAAGGTGATCTGTGAGAGGTTTCTGTTCTGGTGGTTTGTAAAAACAGACAAGTTTGTAGACTAACAAACACGTGATGAAGTGTAAGGGAACGAATCTTCTTCCTCTTTTCCTGTAAGTCATCAAAGCTTTACATAATGGAAATTTGACAAGGGTTTTTTGTTTTGTTTTGTTTTTAAAGTAGACTCTCTGCCCATTGTGGGGCTCAAACTCATGACCTTGAGATCAAGAGTTGCATGCTCCACTGACTGAGCCAGCCAGATACTCCTGATGAGGATTTTTTTTATGACTTGCTTGTGAAATGCAATCCTATTGAAAGACACTAATTTGCAATGTATAATCAGACTTCCTGTTCTTATGTTTAAATTTCCATTTAGTCTGATCTCTGTTCTGAGTTCCAAATAAGTAGGTGGCTGTTTCACTTGGAGATCTTCAATAAGAATTTAAAATGTGAAAATGAGGCCCTAGATTTTACAAAAAAACTGCCTCTTCTAGTGTTCCCCATTTAAGTAAATGAATTCAGTATATACCCAGGTGCTCAAATTACACATCTGAGTCATTTTCAATAAGTTTTCTCTATTTACCCCCTGTTTTGTGTTGGTCTCAGCCTATCAATAGTGATGCTATCAGCTAGACATGCCTCGGGATTTCACATGGGCCTGCTGCAAATTCACAGAGACATCTCCCCTTTTGGAACCAATGTTGTCTGGACCGGCCTTTGTGGTCCGTATGATTGCAAGATGCCTCCAGCAATAACCATCAGGAAACTTAGGGGAAAAAAAAACAATAGGTTTATTACTCATAAGAAGAGGTACCCCTCTTTCAACACTTTTTGATGTTTCTGCTTGTTTTACATGTCTCTTGTAGACAATAGCCTTTGATCCAACTTGAAGATTTCTTTGGTCTCTGTTTTTTTAAATAGTAAGTTCAACCCATTTTTATTTATTGTGATAATTTTATACTGAGTTATCACTGTTATCTTGTTTCATATTTTCATTGCACTCTTTTTCAATTTTATTTCTTTTTAAAAATTGCTTCCTGCTTTTTATTAGGTTAATAAAAATATTTTCTTATTTTAAAAAGTTACATTCTATTTTTGGCTTAGGGTGGATACTCTTAACCTCAGATTCATGCTTGTGATTATTGCCTTACTAATTTCTTAGACATTGTCTTAGTCAAGATAGTGTGTATTATACAATGAAAAACAATTATACTACAACAAACCAAAATGTTTCCTTCTCATGCCATGTATCAATTTCTAGTTGGCTAGGTTCTACATTACAATTCTCCTCACTTGGCAGCCAAAACAGATGAAGTAGCCACTATGTGGAATAATGGCAATGATTGTTGGGGAAAGGCAGCTCTGGAGGTTCTCTTATTGGTATTAAATACTTTGACCTGAAAGTGACACATGTCACATATTATTGGCCAGAATGAGCCACAAGACTCCACTTAATTTCAGGGACTGAGAAGTAAAATCATCCCATATGATCAGAAGATGGTAAAAATAGAATATTTGAGAAACACAAGTAATAAGTAAGACACTTATCAATGTCTTTATATTTCTCCTTAAAAAGACAAGCAATGTTAGTACATTCTTAGTCCCCTCCCCTATCCCTGCCCTGGCTCCACATTGCTGTTGTCTGTAATTAAACTTTTAGATTGTTACAGATATACATTGTTTTGAAAATTTCTTTGGTCTTAGGTTTTTCTGAGACAACAATAAACTTCACTAAGGTCTTAGGTCATTTTATAAAACACTAAATTTTATTAAAATGTTTGATTCTCCCTTCTCATATCTCTGGCAACACTTGGCTGCATTTACTCATATGTTTAAGGACCTCTTTGTGAGTATTTTCAGTGATAGATGTATTTGGGTAGAATATTCTTACAGTGTTCTTATATAGAAAAGACTATTTGGGGTGCCTGGGTGGCTCAGTGGGTTAAGCCTCTGCCTTCAGCTCAGGTCATGATCTCAGGGTCCTGGGATTGAGTCCCGCATTGGGCTCTCTGCTTGACAGGGAGCCTGCTTCCTCCCCCTCTCTCTCTGCCTGCCTCTCTGCCTACTTGTGATCTCTCTCTGTCAAATAAATAAATAAAATCTTTTAAAAAAAAAGACTATTTGGCTAGATATAAATTTTAGATTCCAAATACTTAAAAAAATAGATAAAAAATACTATTCCACTGTCTTCTTGTATCGAAAGTTACTACTGAGAAACAAGAGGTAAATCAGATTTTTCCTCCTTTGTAGGAGATTTGTTCTTTTTCTCTGGAATTTTTAAAAATATTTTTTCTATTTTTGGTATTTTTAAATTATGGTAATTTTTCTTAATACATAATTTTATCTCTAGCTTTTCTTATACTATGAGCCCTTTCAAAAGCCATAATTCTATTCAAAATGAATAATCTTGTGACTTATTTTCATTAGTAAGAATTTCATTACCTAGCAGCTATATAACTGTGTCACACAGTTTTTCTTTTTTTGTGATGCTAGTAGCCACTGGTGGGTATTTGATGACTAGATCCATTAATTCACTGGGTTCCAAGATGGTGATATTATATAATTTCCTTGTCATTTATCAGCTGGAATATTTTTATTAAGAGATTTTTCCTCTTTGTACCTATAACATTTCATTTAAGAAATACAAGATATATACTTGAGTCTTTCAACTTACTTACTGCTTATCAACATTCATGAATTTGTTCTCTGTAACTCTCAGAAGGTAGTTCAGTAGTTCCTATAATAACATTATAAACTCATGGATTAAAAGATATTCGGTGAGTGTTAACACATTGAAATTCTTCATATTAAAGCTCAAATGATATCACTTTTAACCAGAAAAAGACTGTAAGTTGAGTTCTGAGTATTTTTGACATGACTCTAGAAGTATTTGGTAATTTCCTTGCTATTTGGAATGGTTCCAGTTTCATCCTCTACATCCCTTCCCCCAGACATGAAATCATCCATTTTTATGAGAAACTTGGCTTTCTCTTAGTGGAAAATAACATTTCAAGACCATAGTCACAGTGCTAAGGATGGTCATTGCTCAGCAGGAAGATGTTTTTTAAAATAAATATTTTATGGACACATACTTTTTTTTTTTTGCCTTTAAAATGGCAAGTATTTTTTTTATTATGTCATTGCTAATAAATACTATGTGCTTACTAAATACAGACACAAGCCAAATCCCAAACATATCCCAAAGTATCAACCGGATACAAGAAACATTCTTTCCCTTTGGTGAGAGAGACTTTCATACCAGCGTGAAACCGATAATATTACTGTTTTCTGTTATCACGAGGCAATTCTATCCATTACCTGTCAATTTCTAAATATAACTGCAGGAGAGAGAAAAGTAATTTGAGGAGAAAACTGAAATTTAGGAATTGATAAAAACAGAAAAACTACTTGCAGCAAGGGTCAACTATAGTTGACTTTCTTAAAAACAAGTCTTCCCGTACAGCTAAGATCGGAGGTTATACTGTTCAGCCTAATAGAACACTATAGCTTAAAAAAAATCTTCCCAAGAAACTGCATGCCTAGTAGCTGAAAGAGGGTCAAGGAAGAAACCCTGTGTCCCTCTCAGAGGGTGGCGGGACCAGAAGAACGCTGTGCTGCAAGGTGGCCGCGTGCATGTGGCATAAGGAAAGGAGCAAGGGTAAATACCCCAGTAGGCCACAGCGTCGCTGCGGGCGTACTTCACCCCTGCCCTGCTTCTCTAGCGTGGCGTTCTCCACTCTCTTACACGTCTTCAGGGCAACCATCAGTTCCCAGTGTTTGAGATACGGGGGTCTCCCATTCTGGCGTGTGTTGGAGTTCCAGGCATTGCCACCATATGTATGGAGCTGAAAGGGGTCAGTCAAGGCAGCTGTATCTGCAGGTCAGTGGCAGCGGGGACCAGTAAGCTCTTCTGCATTTTCCAGCCGCCTGCCCGAGGGACAAGCGGGCTGCAGGAGATGCTCTATCTTTCCTGTTAGAGCATCAAACTCTTTCAGCACGAACCTGGCCTCTCTTTGCCATTCCTTTTCCTTTTCCAAGAAGCTCAAGGCTGTAACTGTCTCTTTTCTTGGATTACCTGAGCCCGCTCCTGTTCCAGATATTACAATGTGGGGAGTCATTTAAGTTATTCCTGGAGCTGTACCCCTGGGGAGGGAGTGCCATTCCAGGGTCCTCTTGCACCACTGTCCGCAGGTCCTGGTTGCATACTTTTAACTCAAATTTAGGACTGACTGTGCAGTAGTTAAAATTGTGATGCAAAGGTATTTTTATTTGCATAAAAAATTTGCCTGTGAAAACCAAACTGAAGACACCATGTCTAGGTGACCAGTCCCTAGTGAATTCTCCTCTGTTCCCTAGGGATGGGTGGTTTCAGTTCCTGTCTCCATCTCTGTCCTGAAATTCAGAGACTGTGTCAAGTTGCAGAGAGTTGATACAGTCCCAGTTTCCAGGCAGCTGTGGTGAAAATGGTGGTAGTATTTGGTGTTAAGGGTTTTTTGTTTTGTTTTGTTTTGTTGTTCTTTTTTTGTTTGTTTGTTTGGTTTTGGTTTTGGTTTTTTGGTGGCTTATTTCTGTGATAAGCTGTCAAAGTGGGATCCTTCCTGCCTCGTGACGATTTAATAGGTATTAGATACCAAGACACCTAATGAGCGTTTTCTAAAATACTAGGATCTTTCCCTGCATTATTGCATTTCAAAGTCACAGCTTTATGAAATGTGTATCATTGTCAGCATATTTTACTATTAAGACAAAAAATAATGCCAAAGTGTGTGACTTGCCCGATATTTCCAGATTCCTATCTTTTTTTTAAAAAAAATTTTATTTATTTATTTGACAGACAGAGATCACAAATAAGCAGAGAGGCAGGCAGAGAGAGAGGGGGAAGCAGGCTCCCCACTGAGCAGAGAGCCGATGTGGGGCTCAATCCCAGGACTCTGGGATCATGACCTGAGCCGAAAGCAGAGGCTTTAACCCACTGAACCACCCAGGCACCCCAGATTCCTGTCTATCTTCAGGCCCTACCATGAGCATCAGTCCTAATTTTGTGATGCCTGCTTTCTGAGCCAGGTGCTTACCTGCTGTGCTCTTTTATAGCACAAGAGAACAGGAATGATGTGAACTATGGAGTTAGCATATTAAAGTCCTGGAAACATTCTTTCACTGTGGGGAAGCTGAGCTGTCACATCTAGAAATTTGTTTTCAGAAATATTCCAGTGGAAGGAACGTTAGGCTAGGACTTAAACCTGTTATTTGTATGGGGGCTGAGGGTTTTAAATGAATCAAGATGATTAGAAACTTCTTTTTTTTTTTTTTTTTTTTTTAAAGATTTTATTTATTTATTTGACAGACAGAGATCACAAGTAGGCAGAGAGACAGGCAGAGAGAGAGGAGGAAGCAGGCTCCCTGCTGAGCAGAGAGCCCGATGTGGGGCTGGATCCCAAGACCTTGAGATCATGACCTGAACCGAAGGCAGAGGCTTAACCCTCTGAGCCACCCAGGCGCCCCTAGAAACTTCTTTTAAGGCAGCATGGTTATTCTGTCATGCATTCTCTTACTACAAGTGACATTCAGAATTGTGCAGAGTTTTCTAAGCATAAAGTAGATGCCTAAAAGTAGAATATGCCTTTAATTCCCCATATGGTGGATCTGGAATATAATGAACAGGGGTACTTTTCATTGAAAAGAGATCAGATTACTTGTGGGTATAGGAGGAAGTAGACAAATTTAAAAGGTAACTTTGTGCCTACGTATCTGCGATATAAATGATGTGGTTGTCATTTTTTCCTCACAATTTTAGTTTTTTTACTAAGATGATTGGTTGATTCTTCTTTATGAATTTCCTGATTGGATCAGAATGAGATGGATTGATTCTTGAACCACTGTAACCATCAATGGAACTCAGAGCTGAACTCACCAGGGTAGCTGTGAGTGCTCCCTGCTTGGGAAACTGATGGCCTCAGCCAGGCCTTAGGACTAAAGCTTTGGTGGTTTATTGAAGATGGTTATCACATGGGTATACCAAGAAAAAAGTGTTCACAACTCAAATTAATTTCAGGAAGGTGTTTTATTCAATTTAAAATTAATTTATGTAAGAATCTGAGGACTTTTCTTCATGGAACAAGATGCATTGTGAAGCTTCCAAGTGGGATAGTGTAGGATATGCAGGGTTTTTCCAACTAATTTTTTGGGGTACTTATAAGTAACTGCTACAATAGCATTTTGTGATATATCTGTTAGGGAAACACTGATGTAGGCTGCAGAGGTTAGATACTCAAGCTTGTATGGCAATACAGAATTAAATGTGTAATTCATAAAACAAACAAGCACTGTTGATACAAATTATGTCTAACCCAATGCCTCATTTAATACTTATTCAGAAAATGTATATTGCAAACTTATTATGTGCAAGTTTTCTCCTAGGTAGAGATAAAGTAGTAAAAAACAGATTTCCTTTTTACATATATATTACATTGTAATGGGAAGGAGCAGTAAATAAATAAATACATTGTATATCATATGATAAGTGCTTTGGAGAAACATTAAAACAGAATAAGGAAATAGAGAGTGATGGTGGAATACTGTTTAGCATAGGTGCTTGGGGAAGGCTCTCTGTGAAGGTGACATTTGGGCAACAGCCTCACAGAAGAGAAAAACTGAGCCAGGCAGATATCTGAGGAGAGGATCCTGGCTAAGTCATCTTGAAGATAAAGACTCGGAATATTGAGACTGTGTGATACAAGAGGCCAGTATGAATGGGTGTGCATTTGCAGGGAGAAGGTCAGTGAGGCAGATAGGCCAGACATCCGCCCATGTGATTCCTTGTAGGCCATGGTAAGGACTTCTAAATGTTATTCTGGGCAAGATAGAAAGCCAGTGAAGGCTTTTGACTTGAGGAGTGACAAGATTTCAATTTAGCTTTTTTTTTTTTTTTTTTTTAAATTTTCTGGGTATGAAGAAGCCAGCAGCACGAGACTATTTTAGATGGGAAACCAAGAGCTCATTTTCGAGCACTCTAAGTTTGAGTTTCCTATGAAACATTCAGATAGAGATATCAGGACTTAATTCTATGAAATTAAGACAGTTTTTTTTTGCCGTGCAAAAATAAGAACTCAATCTATATTTCTAGAATGAATAAATAAATAGATGAGTATTATTTATGTCTTTGAAATAAAGAAGAATTAATACTTATTCTTCTGAAATTGTTCCAAAAAGTAGAAATGGAAGGAAAACTTCCAAACTCACTCTACGAGGCCAGCATTACCTAGATCCCAAAACCAGACAATGACCCCACCAAAAAGGAGAATTACAGACCATTATCCCTGATGAACACAGATGCAAAGATTCCCAACAAGATACTAGCCAATAGGATCAACCAGTACACTTAAAAGATTATTCACTATGACCAAGTGGGATTTATTCCTGGGCTCCAGGGGTGGTTCAACATCAGCAAATCAATCAACGTGATACACTACATTAATAAAGAAAGGATAAGAACCACACGATGTTCTCAATAGATGGAGAAAAAGCATTTGACAAAATACAGCACCCTTTCTTGACAAAAGAGGGAACATACCTCAACATAGTAAAGGATGTATATGAAAGACCCCATAGCTAATATCATCCTCAATGGAGAAAAACTGAGAGCTCTTCCCCTAAGGTCAGGAACACAGTAGGGATGTCCACTCTTACCACTGGTGTTCAACACAGTACTAGAAGTCCTAGCCTCAGCAGTGAGACAACAAGAAGGAATAAAAAACAAAAGCATCCAAATTGGCAAAGTAGAAGACAAACTCACTCTTTGCAGATGACTTGATATTCTATGTAGAGAACCCAAAAGAGGGGCGCTTGGGTGGTTCAGTCATTAAGCTTTGGCTCAGATCATGATCCCAGCATCCGGGGATGGAACCCCACATTGGGAAGCCTGCTTTCTCTCTCCCACTCCCCCTGATCATGTTCCTGCTTTTGCTGTCTCTGTCTCGCTGTCAAACAAAACAAGGCAAAAAAACCAAACCAAACCAAACCAAAACAAACCCAAAAGACTCCACCCAAAATTGCTAGAACTGATACAGGAATTTAGCAAAGTCACAGGATATAAAATCAATGTGCAGAAGACTGTTGCATTTTTGTACACTAACAATGATGTAGAAGAAAGAGAAATCAAGGAATTGATCCTGTTTACAGGATTGCACCAAAATCCATAAGATACCAAGGAATAAACCTAACAAAAGAGGTAAAAGACCTGAAAACTATAGAAATTATGAAAGAAATTGAGGAAGACACAATGAAATGGAAAAACATTCCATGCTAATGGAATGCAAGGACAAATATTGTTAAAATGTCCCTGCTGCCCAAAGCAATCAACGCATTCAATGCAATCCCTATCAAAATACCACCAGCATTTTTCGCAGTGCTGAGACAATCCTAAAATTTATATGGAAACAGAAAGACCCTGATAGCCAAAGTAATGCTGAAAAAGGAAACAAAAGTTGGAAGCATCACAATTCTAGACTTCGAGCTGTAATACAAAGTTGTAATCATCGAGATAGTATGGTACTGGCACAAAACAGAGAACCCAGAAATGGACCCTCAACAATATGATCAATAATCTTTGACAAAGCAGGAAAGAATACCTAATGGGAAAAAGACAGTCTCTTCAACAAATGGTGTTGGGAAAACTGGACAGCAACACGCAGAAGAATGAAACTGGACCCTTTCCTTACACCATACACAAAAATAAATTCGAAATGGATGAAAAAGCCTGGCCCTATTCCTGGTCAGAGATCATGAAATGCAGTGATTTCAAGTGGAATAATTTTTATGTTGAACAGATGACTCTTGATGGCAGTGACTATGTAGTATTAATCTCTATGTTCCCAGTGCCTGTCTTATAGATGGGACTTCAAATTTTTTGCTAAGTAAATGAAATAATATTTCCCAAACTCATGCTTTTGAATTTTGTAGAGGAACATTTAGTTCTTTGAAAGAATCTTTGAAAGAATCCCCATATTATTGGCTTTCCATGAATGAAGCAATTTTTTAAAATCCAATTTTGGTTTTTTGTTTTCTAAAATTGAGGTATTTCTGTAATTTAGTTGGTAACTATGAGGTTTAAAACGGGACTATTGGGGTGCCTGGGTGGCTCAGTGGGTTAAGCCTCTGCCTTTGGCTCAGGTCATGATCTCAGGGTCCTGGGATGGAGCCCCACATCGGGCTCTCTGCTCAGCGGGGAGCCTGCTTCCCCCTCTCTCTCTGCCTGCCTCTCTGCCTACTTGTGATCTCTGCCATGAATAAATAAAATCTTAAAAAAAAATGGGACTATTAGGGGGGCAAATCACTGATTTTGTTCTTTGTTGTGAATTATAAAACAAAATTTATACGGAAAAAGGCATTACTTGATTAAACCAAGAATCCTTAATTATATAAACATTTTAATTGTCTTTGGCACATGTGATCCAATCTAAAGATTTGGAGGTACCTATGACATAATGCCAGGTTAAGTATATATAGGAAGTGATGTGTTTTGTTAAGATTTTTTTGGTTTGTTTTCATATAATTTGTTGTTTGTAGTTGTAAGGTAGAGGTTTTTTCCTAAATTGAATTATAAAGTTAAAATTGGACTACTCAGCAATAAAATTCAGTAAGATAAAATTGCCATAAATTAAGGAGACATGTGATCCAGTGTTTAATTACTCCCTAAAAGATTTTATGTGGTCCTCTCGTCAGTTGGCTAATAATATGGGTGTGCAAGGGGTTAAGGTGAGCCTTTCCAGTTATCTAGTTGTCTGATTGCTGTTGTTAGGACTTCTTTTTTTTTTTTAAGA
This sequence comes from Martes martes, assembly GCF_963455335.1. Taxonomy (NCBI): domain Eukaryota; kingdom Metazoa; phylum Chordata; class Mammalia; order Carnivora; family Mustelidae; genus Martes; species Martes martes. Next base: position 99,668,591 of record NC_137895.1, on the reverse strand, counting down.
TTTGTTTTTAAGATTTTGTTTATTTATTTGATAGATAGACATCACAAGTAGGCAGAGAGAGGCAGGAAGGGGAGGGGGAAGCAGGCTCCCTGCTGAGCAGAGAGTCTGCTGCGGGGCTCCATCCCAGGACCCTGGGATCACAACCTGAGCCAAAGGCAGAGGCTTTAACCCACTGAGCAAGCCAGGCGCCCCTGTTGCTAGGACTTCAAATACTATGTTGAACAAGAGTGGTGAGAGTGGGCATCCTTGTCATGTTCCTGATCTAAAAGGAAAGGCTGTCAGCTTTTCCCCATTGAGGATGATATTCGCTGTGGGTTTTTAATAGATAGATTTTATGAAGTTGAGGAATGTTCCCTCTATCCCTGTACTTTGGATTGTTTTAATCAGGAAAGGATGCTGTATCTTGTCAAATGCTTTTTCTGCATCAATTAAGAGGACCATGTGGTTTTTCTCTTTTCTTATTCATTTGTTCTATCACATTGATTGATTTGTGAATGTTGAACCACCCCTGCATCCCATGGATAAATCCCACCTGGTCATGCTGGATAATCTTTTTAATGTACTGTTGGATCTTATTAGCTAGGATCTTGTTGAGAATCTTAGCATCCATATTCATCAGGGATATTGGTCTGAAAGGCTTTATTTATTTATTTGACAGAGATACAGCAAGAGAGGGAACACAAGCAGGGGGAGTGGGAGAGGGAGAAGCAGGCTTCCCGCAGAGGAGGGAGCCTGATGCTGGGCTTGATCCCAGGACCCTGGGATTAGGACCTGAGCCCAAGGCAGATGCCCAATGACTGAGCCACCCAGGTGCCCCTGCCTTATACTTTTTATATAATTTCCTGCTTGATTTATATAATGTCCTGCTTGATGATTTTATATATTTATCATCTTTATCTCTGTGGCACTTGTGAAGTGGAGATGAAGTCAACCCATTTGTGGACAGGCATGGTGGCAGAGCCTCCTGTGGGCTGAGGATGTTTTCCCAAAGCATCACTTACCATAACATCTCTGGACATGAATACAGATTTTTAATATTCACTCATGTTCAGTTGCTTGTTACTTTTGGCCCACCTATCCTACCTTTCTAGATTTTGATACCTGAGTGGTCACAGAAAGATCAATGTTTCCACTCCTCTTTATGCCATCTCAAAAATCTGACCAATGTATCCTACAGCCAAATAAATGAGCTAATTGTAAGTTGTGTGTATTTTCTAAGAAAATATTTGCATAAGGGGAAACACTGGGACGAAACAGGAAGTTCAGGGCTATCCGCAGTTCTCTACTATATCATTTCTTTTGGGCTTTGTCCACAAAAGCCTTCGTAATCACATCTGTGATTACCTGACTCTCTCTTCCTTTGGCTATACTTGGTCTAGGCTATAAAATCCAATTCTCTCTCTCAGGGATTCTAAATTTGAGCTGAGAGACATAGGGACTGGTTTTAGGAATCAAGCCTTGTTGATGGCAGGGCCCTAGGTTTAAGATCCAAAAATGTTTGTGTCTGTGATTCCCCAAGCTACCTTGGTTGACACTTAGGGAAGCCTGGTTGTTCATCTTCTTCCTGGGTTCTGTGAAATGCATGAGCAGCCATCTTCTACATTTATTTTTTTTCAGTGGTTTTTAGTAGGTTTCTTTCTATTATTGGCAAATGAAAAACAACATAAATAATAAACATGGTATAACAGATTATAAAAAGTAGGAAAATGACAATCTGTGAAAGATTAAGATGGAATCTAATAATATGGTGGTTTGGGGGATCAGCTATAACCTTAAAATGAAAGTTAAGTATGCCCTTGACTGTAAAAGAAATACAGGTGTAAGTGTCTATTCTCTGTTTTCTACAGAATTCATCTTCTGTACGTAGACCCAGTCAGTAGTCTGGAAGTATGGGTGCTGTCTACGCTACTTGACCGAAGTTCTTTGGTTAATATCTTTGACTACAGTCTGGCTTCAAGACTGTGTCCACAGCATTTGTGGGAAGAAAAGCAGAACTTTAATGTTGGTTTAGACATACTCACTCGTAACCATTTCTGGTTTACTCTGGCCTGTCTGACCTCTGAGAAACATATTGTCCCAGTTTAGGGCTCTTCACTTGCTGAACCAAAGAGGAAACTGTTGGTTCCCATTGAGTCATTGGATTGTTGCTTTATTTTCCATCCTGTTTGTCTATGTTGGTTTCCTCACATTGTTGTTGGTGTATATCTTTCCTTTCTCTGCCTCTTGCACAAGCTCCTTTTTTTCCCTTAGCATAGTCCAGTCTTCCCTCCGTAATAAACATGTTCCTTTTTCTTGTTAGTCTTTTTAAAAAAATTGTGCCAGCTTATATTTATTCTGTTAGTGGCTTTTTATCTGATAAGATGTCTTTCTTTTCTTAGAGGACTATAACCTAGTGGTTAACCATATGGGCTGGAGTGCCATATTACCTAGATCTGAATTCCAATTCTAGCATACTCTATGCAGGAGCTCAGGCAAATTTTTAACTTTTCAGAGACTCGGATATGTTATTTTAAAGGGGGAAATAATAGTACTTACTTGATTGGATGGTGAGTAAGCAAGTTAATTATTATTATTATTTTAAAACAAAGAATGAAAGAAATTTCTTATAAAATACTGAGTCTCTGCCACATTTGAAAGGGACCCTGTTTCATCTAATTAGTGAGTCATTTACTAACCATGCAACCTTGTATTTTCTCTAAATCTTCTGGCACTTGTGGAATGTGGCGGGACAAACAGCTCCTACTCATCTTCTAAGTCATCCCTTCCTCCAGATGCCTGCTTTCCTTCCTCAGCAACCTACTCTAGCTCCAGACTGGGTTATGTGCTCCCATTTTTCTGCATTATTATTCACTAATTCTTTCGGGGTAGTATTCGTTAAATATATAAGCATTTGTTGAAAATCTTTTTTTCCCTAATACAGTGTCTGCATTAGGAAGATGGGTAATTTGGACCTATTTTGCCCAGGCCTTTTCCCCAGTGCCTAGAAAAGTCCCCGGTACACAATAGGTACACTGTGGAATTAGTGAAAGACAATGTTCCCTGTTGTATTCCCACAAACTACAAAGTGCTTAGCACATAGTAGATACTTTCCAAATATTTGCGACCAATTAATGGATTTGTTTTTATTTCCATCAGCTTCCTGGCCTTGGTTTCTTCATCAGGAATTGCCCTGTTATGTTTATTTTCTATATATCTTTTCCAGGTTCCATCGTCAGGATGAGTCCAAACACTTTGAAGACAAAGACCTACTTCTTTGCTAAGTTTTGATGCAGGATTTGAGGTTGAAATGTCTCTTTCACTCTAGAGCAATAATTCATCTGAGAGATACTGTGGGACAGTGTGACAAAAGCCATAAAAGTGAAAATGGCAAACACCAAAACCTGTAGTGTGGAGGGGATTGTACAACCCAAAAGAATACACAACTCAGAATTTTCTCAACTAATAGGCTTTGCAATAATGCACTGTGAAGTTTTGAATAGTAGATTATTCTGGATCCCTCACTCTAACAAACCTTTCAGGCTTGCCTTCCACAGACTCCTCTCCATTTCTGAGCCTGGCTGCCACACTTTGGTTTGCTTATTTGGAACTGTTGTCTGACCAACATCGTAATGATTTTAGTAGCCTGGTTTGATTTTCATATCACCTTAAAGAAAAAAGGTGATTTTATTGATTTATTTATTTGTTTATTTATTTATTTACAGCGCAAGCAGTGGGAGGGGCAGAGGGAAAGGAAGAGAGAAAATTCCAAGTAGACTCTCCGGTAAGTGCAGAGCCAGTTATGGGGCTCAATCTTAGGACCCTGAGATCATGACCTCAGCTGAAACCAAGAGTTTGACACAACTGACTAAGCCACCGAGGTGCCCCTTCATATCACTTTTTAAAGGATGTTTGCCCTTTTTTTTGTTCTTGTTTTTACTTCAAAGAAATAATATTTTTTGATCATGTATGTGTTTATTGCTATGAACTTCCCTATTAAAACTGCTTTTGTTGCATCCCATGAATTTTTATATGTTGTATTTCTTTTTTTGTATTTCCATTTTCATTTGTTGCAAGACATTTTGATTTCCAGTTTGATTTCTTTTTTTTTAATTTCTTTTTTGACCCATTGGTTAAAACAGTATTTTATGGTATGTGATGTATACCATAATCAAATAATAATAATGATTTCTTTAAATGAAATGGACTACACTCCCCAATCAAAAGATACAGAGTGACTCAATGAATAGTATGTATGCACACAGGAGCATGTTGTTTAACCTCATAGTTTGTGAATTTTCCAGGTTTTTTATTGCAATTAATTTCTAGATTTATACCACTGTGGCCAGAAAATATGCTTAATATGATTTCAATCTACTTAAATTTAGTAAGACTTGTGTTGTAGCCTGACATGTGACCTCTCCCAGAGAATGTTCATGTACACTTGGGAAGAATGTGTATCATGCTGCTCTTGGGTGGAGTTCTGTACATGTGTGTTAGGTCCATGTGCCATTAAGTCCAGTGTTTCCTTAGTGATCTTCTGTCTGGGTGATCCATCTGCTGTGAAAAGCGGGACATTGAAGTCTCCTACTATTATTGTACGGCTGCCTATTTCTCCCTCCAGGTCTGTTAATATTTACCTTATATATTTAGGTGATCCTGTGTTGGTTGCATAAATATTTACAAATATTATATCCTCTTGTTTTGACCCTTTTATCACTTTGACTTTTGTTGTCTCTTATTATAGTCTTTGTCATAAATTCATTTTGTGCAAGTATAGCTACAACCTGCTCTCTTTCCATTTCCATTTGCATGAAATATCTTTTTCCATCTCTTTACTTTCAGACTGTGAGTGTCCTTAAAGATGGAGTCTCCTAGAGGAAGCATGTAATTTTGTTTTATCCATTCACCTGCTCTATGTCTTTTGGTTGGATAATTTAGTCTATTCCATTTAAAGTTGTTATTGTTGTTATTATTAAGACAACTTTAATGTGGTATACTTTATATACCATGCTTTAAGTATGTATTTCAATAATTTTTAGTAAATTTATGGAGTTATAAAACCATCTCCACAATATAGATATAGAACTTTTCCATCACTCCGAAAAGATTCCTTGTGCCTATTTACAGTCACTCCCCATTCCCACTCCTGGTCCTAGGCAACCACTGATTTCCTCACTACCTCTATGGATTTGCCTTTTGTGAATATTTCATTTTAAAAAATTATTAATATGTGTTCTTTTGTGTCTAACTTCTTTCTCTTAGCATAATGTTTCTGAGGTTCATTGAGGTTGTTGTATATGTCAGTATTTTTTACCTTTTTTTCTTAAATAATATTTCATTTATAAATCTGACACATTTTATTTATTTGTTCATGAGTTCATAGACATTCAGATATAGAGTAAATTTTTTTTCTTAAGAGCCTTCTTGAGGTATAGCTTACATACCATATAATTCAGTCATTTAAAGTACACAGATCAGTGTCTTTTTTGCATATTCACAGATTTGTGCAACTTTCATCACAATCAATTTTAGAACATATCATTACCCAAAAAATATCTCACACCACTTAATCATTACTCCAAAATCTATACACCACCCCCTGCCCTAGGCAACCACCAATTTACTTTCTGTATTTATGAATTTGCCTATCCTGGACACTTCGTATAAATGGAATCACACAATATGTGGTCTGTCATGACTGAATCCTTTAACTTAGCATAATTTTTTTTATTATATTATATTAGTCATCATATAGCACATTATCAGGTTTTGAAGTAGGGTTCCATGATTCATTGTTTGTGTGTAACTCCCAGTGCTCCATGCAATATGTGCCCTCCTTGATAGCCATCACTGGGCTAACCCATCCCCCCATCCCCCTCCCCTCTAAAACCCTCAGTTTGTTTCCTGGGGTCCATAGTATCTCATGGATTGTCTCTCCCTCTGATTTCCTCCCCTTCATTCTCCCTTTCCTTCTTCTAGTGTCCTCTATGCTGTTCCTTATGGTCCACATATGAGTGAAACCATATGATAATTGAATTTCTCTGATTGACTTATTTCACTTAGCATAATCTCCTCCAGTTCCATCCATGTTGATGCAAAAGTTGGGTGTTCATCCTTTCTCATGGCTGAGTAATATTCCATTGTATGTATGGACCACATCTTCTTTATCCTTCATCTGTTGAAGGGCACCTCTGCTCTTTCCACAGTTTGGCTATTGTGGACATTGCTACTATGAATATTGGGGTACATGTGGTCCTTCTTTTCACTATATCTATATCTTTGGGGTAAATACCCTGTAGTGCAATTGCTGGATCATAGGGTAGCTCTGTTTTTAATTTTTTGAGGAACCTCCACCCTTTTTTTCATAGTGGCTGCACCAACTTGCATTCCCACCAGCAGTGTAAGAGGGTTCCCCTTTCTCCACATCCTCTCCAGCATTTATTGTTTCTTGCCTTGCCAATTTTTGTCATTCTAACTGGTGTAAGGTGGTATCTCAATGTGGTCTTGATTTGAATTTTCCTGATGGCTAATGATGATGAATATTTTTTTCATGTGTCTGTTAACCATTTGTATTTCTTCTTTGGAGAAATGTCTGTTCATGTCTTCTGCCCATTTTTTGACTTGATTATTTGTTTTTTGGAGGTTGAGTTTGAGAAGTTCTTTAGAGATCTTGGATATCAGCCCTTTATCTGTAGTGTCATTTGCAAATATCTTCTCCCATTTTCTGGGTTGCCTCTTTGTTTTGCTGACTGTTCCCTTTGCTGTGCAGAAGCTTTTTATCTCAATGAAGTCCCAAAAGTTCATTTTTGCTTTTGCTTCCCTTGCCTTTGGAGATGCGTCTTGAAAGAAGTTGCTGTGGCTGATGTGGAAGAGGTTACCACCTATGTTTTCCCCTAGGATTTTGATGGATTCCTGTCTCACATTGAGGTCTTTCATCCATTTAGAGTTTATCTTTGTGTATGTTGTAAGGGAATGGTTGAGTTTCATTCTTCTGTATATAGCTGTCCAATTTTCCCAGCACCATTTATTGAAGAGACTGTCTTTTTCCCATTGAATATTTTTTCCTGCTTTGTTGAAGATTATTTGACCATAGAGTTGAGGGTCCATATCTGGGCTCTCTGTTCTGTTCCCTTGATCTATGTGTCTGTTTTTGTGCCAGTACCATGCTGTCTTGGTGATTATAGATTTATAATACAGCTTGAAATCAGGCAACATGATGATCCCAGCATTGTTTCTTTTATTCAACATTTCCTTGGTGATTCGGGGTCTTTTCTGGTTCCACACAAATTTTAAGATTGTTTATTTCAGCTCTTTGAAAAATGCTATTGGTATTTTGATCAGGATAGCGTTGAATGTACAGATTGCGCTGGACAGTATAGACATTTTAACAATGTTTATTCTTCTGATCCATGAACATGGAATGCTTTTCCCTCTTTTTGTGGCTTCCTCAGTTTCTTTCATGAGTGTTCTGTAGTTCCTCGAGTACAGATCATTTACCTCTTTGGTTAGGTTTATTCCAAGGTATCTTATGGTTTTTGGTGCTATTGTAAACAGAATCAATTCCCTAATTTCTCATTCTACAATTACATCGTTAGTGTATAGGATAGCAGCTGATTTCTGTGCATTGATTTTATATCCTGCCACATTACTGAATTGCTGTATGAGTTCTAGTAATTTGGGGGTGGAGTCTTTTGGGTTTTCCACATAAAGTATCATGTCATCTGTGAAGAGAGAGAGTTTGACTTCTTCTTTGCCAATTTGAATACCTTTTCTTTCTTTTTGTTGTCTGATTGCTGTTGCTAGGACTTCTATTACTATCTTGAACAACAGTGGTGAGAGTGGGCATCCTTGTCATGTTCCTGATCTTGAGGGAAAGGCTCTCAGCTTTTCCCCATTGAGAATGATATTCGCTGTGGGCTTTTCATAGATGGTTTGTATGAAATTGAGGAATGTTCCCTTTATCCCTACACCCTGAAGAGTTTTAATCAGGAAAGGATGCTGTATTTTGTCAAATGCTTTTTCTGCATCAATTGAGAGAAACATATGGTTCCTCTCTCTCCTCTTATTAATGTGATCTATCACATTGATTAATTTGTGAATGTTGAACCACCCTTGCATCCCAAGGATAAATCCAACCTGGTTGTGATGGGTAATCCTTTTAATGTACTGTTGGATCCTAATGTACTGTTGGATCCTATTGTTGAGAATTTTGGCATCCATATTCTTCAGAGATATTGGTCCAAAATTCTCCTTTTTGATGGGGTCTTTGCCTGGTTTGGTGATCAAGGTAATTCTGGTCTTACGGAATGAGTCTGGAAGTTTTCCTTCTGTTTCTATTTTTTGAAACAGCTTCAGAAGACTAGGTGTTATTTCTTCTTTGAATGTTTGGTAGAATTACCCAGGGAATACATCAGGTCCTGGACTCTTGTTTTTTGGGAGGTTTTTGATCACTGCTTCAATACAGTTACTGGTTATTAGTCATCCTGTTTCAGTCTTGGTAGTTTATAGGTTTCCAGGAATGCATCTATTTCTTCCAGGTTGTTTAATTTATTGTCATATAGTTGTTGTTGATAATTTCTGATAATTGTTTCTATTTCCTTGGTATTAGTCATGATCTCTCCCCTTTCATTCATAATTTTATTAATTATTTGGGTCCTTTCTCTTTTCTTTCAGATAAGTCTGGCCAGTTTATCGATCTTACTAATTCTTTCAAAGAACCAGCTTCTGGTTTCATTGATCTGCTCTACTGTATTTCTGGTTTCTGATTAATTGATCTCTGCTCTAATCTTAATTATTTCTCTTCTCATGCATGGCTTATGCTTCCTTTGTTGTTGTTGTTGTTTTGAGTTCTTTAAAGTGTAAAGTTAGTTGGTGAATTCAGGATTTTTTCTGTTATTTTTGAGTGAGGCTTGGATGACTATGTATTTCCCCTTTAGGACCACCTTTGCAGTCCCCGTTAGGACCACCTTTGCAGTATCCCATAGGTATTGGACCGATGTGTTTTCATTTTCACTGGCTTCCATGAATTGTTTAAGTTCTTCTTTGATATCCTGGTTGACCCAAGGATTCCTAACCAGGATGGTCTTTAGCTTCCAAGTGTTTGAATTTCTTCCATTTTTTTTTTTTCTTGTGATTGAGTTCCAGTTTCAAAGCATTGTGGTCTGAGAATATGCAGGGTAGAATATCAATCTTTTGGTATCAGTTGAGACCTGATTTGTGACCCAATATGTGGTCTATTCTGGAGAAAGCTCCATATGTGCTTGAGAAGAATGAGTATTCTGCTGTTTTAGGGTGTAATGTTCTGTATATATCTATGAGGTCCATTTGGTCCAGTGTGTCATTCAAAGCTCTTGTTTCTTTATTGATTTTCTGCTTAGATGATCTGTCTATCACTAAGAGAGGAGTGTTGAGATCTACTATTAATGGGTTATTAATATCTACTAGTGTTGAGATGTACTATTAATGAGTTATTATCAATATGTCTCTTTATTTTGGTTAACAGTTGGCTTATGCAGTTGGCTGCTCCCATGTTGGAGGCATAGATATTTACAATTGTTAGATCCTCTTGTTGGATAGACCCTTTAAGAATTATATAGTGTCCTTCTGTATTTTTAACTACAGTCTTTAGCTTAAAATCTAATTTGTCTGATATGAGAATTGCTACTCCAGCAATTTTTGAGGTTCGTTGACATGAAAAATGGTTCTCCATCTCTTCATTTTCAGTCTGGATGTATCTTTAGATTCAAAATGAGTCTCTTGTAGACAGCATATGGATGGGTCCTGCCTTTTTATCCAATCTGCAACCCTGTGTTGTTTCATGGGAGCATTTAGGCCATTCACTTTGAGAGTGATTATTGAAAGATATAATTTTATTGTCATCATATTGCCTGTGATGTCCTTGTTTCTATAGATTGTATCTGTAAATTTCTGTTCTATATCACTCTTGGGGTCTTTCTCCTTTTGTAGAATTTCCCCTTAATATTTCTTTTTTTTTTTTTTTAAGATTTTATTTATTTATTTATTTGTCAGAAAGAGAGAGAGAGAAAGCACACAAGCAGGCAGAGAGGCAGGCAGAGGCAGAGAGAGAGGCAGGCTCCCCTCTGAGCAAGGAGCCCGACATGGGACTTGATCCCAGAACCCTGAGATCATGACTCGAACCAAAGGTAGTGGCTTAATCCACTGAGCCACAGAGGCGTCCCTCTTCTTAATATTTCTTACAGTGCTGGCTTAGTGGTCATGTATCTTTTCAGTTTCTGTCAGTCCTGGAAGCTCTTATCTCTCCATCCATTCTGAATGACAGCCTTGCCAGATAAAGTATTCTTGGCTACATGTTATTCTCATTTAGTACCATGAATAGTCTTGCCAGCCCTTTCTGTCTTGCCAGGTCTCTGTGGACAGGTCTTACGTTATTTTGATGTTCTTGCTTCTGTATATAAGGAATATCTTCCCCCTAACTGCTCTTAAGATGGTTTCCTTGGTTCTAATATTTGCAAGTTTTACTATTACATGCCAGGGCATTGGTCTGTTCTCCTTGATCTTGGGAGGGGTCCTCTCTGCCTCTGTGATGGGAATGCTTGTTTCATTCCCCAGATGGGGGACGTTCTCAGCTATGATTTGCTCAAGTATATCTTTTAGTCTCCTCCCTCTCTCCATCCACGCAGTGATCCCAATAATTCTGACATTGGAACATTTTATAGCATCATTTATTTCTCTAATTCTGTTCTCATGGATTTTAAGGTGTTTGTTCAGGGTTCCTCTTGCTCCTTCCTATCAGTTTGTCTTCTAGATTGCTAATTCATTCTTCTGCCTTGTTTGCCCTAGCTGTTAGAATATCTAGTTTACACAGAATCTCATTTATAGCATTTTTAAGTTCAGCCTGATTAGCTCTCATTTCTTCCCTTAGGGAGTCTATGTTCTTGTTTATGGTTTTCTCCATCCTAACTATTCTCTTCATAACTATTACCCTGAAGTGTATTTCTGACATCTTCTATCCATTAGGTCTGTGGGAGAGGCCATTGTCTCTGGTTCTTTCATTTGTTGGGAGTTCCTCCTCCTAGTCATTTCAGTTATAGTTGAGGGGATGTGCAGTCAAAAATATCAACCACAATCCAGGCAAGGAGCACCCTGGGAAAGTTCAGAGCAATCGGAAGCCACCACCAAAACAAAACAAAACAAAACAAAACAAAAAACAAACAAACAAACAAACAAAAAACCCAGCCAAAATGAAACCCAAGAGTAAGATTTACAAAGTATAAAAACAAAAACAAATAAACAAAAAACTACAAAAAAAGGGGGGGTGAAGGGAAGGGACCTATAATCCCTTGATGTGGGCGAGGTAGGGTGTTTCAGTTCTTCCTGGGTGTTTTTTGTTCTCCTTGTTAGAGAATACTACTTCACAGCAATACAGGGAAATTAAAACTGGTATATATATAAAGGTAGTATTGAATAGGGAAAAAAGGACTACATTGAAACTTTTATCTGTATATACATAAAAAAAAAGAATAAGATAAAAAAAAGTGCATGTGTGGAAAAGTTCACATTAAAAAGTTACCATGGAATACGTTGTATTAAACATCTAGTTGAAATGATAAATAGGTGAAGAAGAAGAAGAAGAAGAAGAAGAAGAAGAAGAAGAAGAAGAAACATGAGAAAGAATTAAAAAAAAGAAGAGTTGCATCTAAGAAATACACAGGCCATGAGGCAACACCAGAAGCTTAATATACTATTTTCCCCTGGTTTTGGGGTTTTACAGTTTCATGGGGACTCTGTGGTTGTTGTCCTCTTGTTCTTCCAGCTTGTCCTCTGGGGGAGGGGCCTGACACATTGTTTTTCAGTCAGCCCTGCTTGGGTGGAGTTGCCCTGCTCCCTCTCAAGGGGCTGGACTCTTTTTTTGGAAACTTTTTTTGGGCTTTTGTTCTCTGGTGGCTTTTAGCAGCTTTTTGGAGGGTCAGAGCATATGAAAATGTCCATACCTAGACCTCTGCCACAGAGGAGAGAAACCATAGTCCTCTCCTCTCTGAATCCTTCAGAATACACAGTCTCCCCCTCTGTAAGTGCCACTGAAAACTGCAGCTTCCCACAGGTGGTGTATGCCCCCAGCAATCCTCTCAGCAGTGGACCCCAGCCCCCAATTGTCTATGCCCCATGTGCCTCCAAAGCTGCAAGTGATCCCAGTCTGGGTGGGCCTGGGCCAGTGGTGATGGTGGCTGGCCCCCCCCCCCCCAATCTCCAGGCTTAGATCTGTGCCTGTAGCCGCCTGATTCTAGTATTTGCCCCTTAAGCCCCTGTGTTCTGTTTGAACCCTGTTATCAGTTCCTTCCTATCCTACTGCCACTGCTCTGCAAGCTATCCCTGGTCTCCAGCATAGGACACTTTTGTACTGAGGTATTACTTTCCAGTGGCTAGCTTCTGGTGGTCCACTCCCCACTCTGTTTATCCTCCAACATCTGTACATGCAATCCCAACTCCATCCTTCATACCTCAGGACTGATGACCCTCTGCCCCCGTAGAGATCCAGACATATAATCTTACATCTCAGGCTGATTTCGTGGGTGTTCAGAGTGGCTTGGTAGATGTCTAGCTAAATTCAGGGGACCAGTTGAAACAGAGACCGCACTCCTCCACCATCTTGCCAAGGACCAGCATAATGTTTTTGAGATTCACCCATATTGTAGCATATAGCAGTATTTCATTCCTTTTTATTGCCAAATAGCATTCTGTTGTATGGATACATTTTCCCCTCAGTTTCATTGAGATATAGTTGACATATAACATTATATAATTTTAAGGTATACAGTGAATTGATTGGATGCATTTATAAATAGCAAAATGATTATTACTGTAGTATGAGCTACCACCTTCATCCTGTCACATATTTGCCTTTCTTTTATGTGGCAACAATGTTTAAAATCTATTTTTTAGTAATATTCAAGTATATACAATATTTTTAGTGATAATCACCATGCTGTATATTAGACTATTAATCTCACAACTGGAACTTTGTACCATTTGACCAATATCTCCCCATTTCCCCCACTCCCAACCCTTAGTAACCACGCCTCTACTCTCTGTTCCTTAATTTGTCATTTTTTGATTCCACACATAAGTGATGTCATACAGTGTTTATCTTTTTCTACCTGACTTATTTCACTTGGCCTAATGCCCTCAGTGTCCATCCAAATGGTTGCAAATGGCAGGGTTTATGTCTTTCTCATGTTTGAATAATATCCCATTGTATATTTATACTATATCTTCCTTATCCATCATCTGTTGATGGACACTTAGGTTGTTTCTGTATCTTGGCTATTGTGAATAATGCTGCAATGAATATGGTAGTGCAGACATCCCTACAATATTCTAATATATATGAAACCAGAAGTGGTATTACTGGATCATATCATGGGTCTATTTATAATTCTTTGAGGAACCTCCACACTTTTCCATAGGGGCTGTACAAATTGCATTCTTACCAACAGTGCACTAGGGTTCCCTTTTCTTCATATCTTTGTCAATAGTTGTTATCTCTCGTCTTTTTGATATAACCTTAATTATAACAGGTTTGAGGTGATATCTCATTGTGCTTTTTTTCCCCACTGTGCTTTTGATTTGCATTTCCCTGATAATTAGTGATGTTGAGCACCTTTTCATGGCTCTCTGTGTGTCTTTGGAGATTATTCAGTTCCTCTGCCTATTTTTAAATTGGGTTATTAGGGGTTTTTTGCTATTGAGTTGTATTAATTCTTTATATTTTTTAGGTATTAATTCCTTATCAGATATGTGTTTTGCAAGTGCTTTCTTAGAAAGCAGAAAGCTTTTATATATTTATTTATTCATTCATTTATTTATTTTTATTTTTATTTTTAAGAAATATTTTATTTATTTTGACAGAGAGAGAGAGAGAGAGCGAGCACACAAGCAGGGGAAGCAGCAGGCAGAGGGAGAGGGAGAAGCAGGTTCCCTGCAGGGACCCAGATGCAGGACTCATCCCAGGACCCTGGGATCATGACCTGAGCTGAAGGCAGTTGCTTAATCACCTGAGCCACCCAGGTGCCCGACTAGAAAGGTTTTAAATTTGATGTAAGTGGGCTTGTTTATTTTTGCTTTTGCTGCTTGTGCTTTTGCTCTCATACCCAGGAAATTATTGCTGACACCAATGTCAGGGAGTTTTATCCCTATGTTTTTTTCTAGGAATCTTATAGTTTCAGGTCTTCTTAAAGTCTATAATCTATTTTGAGGTTTTTTTTCTTTTTTATTAGTGGTGTAAGATAAGGATAAGAACCACATTCTTCCACTTATGGTTATCCACTTTCCCAACACCATTTTGAAGGGACTATTGAATCTCCTTTGAGTATTGTCGGCTCCCTTGTCAAATATTTGTTGACCAGGGCGCCTGGGTGGCTCAGTGGGTTAAAGCCTCTGCCTTCGGCTTAGGTCATGATCTCAGGGTCCTGGGGTCGAGCCCCTCATCGGGCTCCCTGCTCAGCAGGGGTGTGCTCCCCTGCCCTCCCCCACCCCCCCGCTCATGCTCTGTGTCAAATAATTAAAATATATTAAAAAAAATTTGTTGACCATATATGCAAGAGTTTCTGGGTTTCCAATTCTGCTCCACTGATCTGTGTGTCTATTTTTATGCACACTGTTTTCATTACTATAGCTTTGTAGTATAATTTGAAATCAGGAAGTGTTATGTTCCAGTTTTCTTCTTTTTTCTCAGGGTTGCTTTCACTGTTTAGAGTCTTTTCTTGTGCCATACAAATTTTATTTTATTTTTTAAAATTTTTGTGAAAAATGTCATTGGGATTTTGATAAGGATTGCATTGAATCTACAGATGGTTTTGGGTAGTATAGACATTTTAACAATGTTAATGTTCCTGATCCATGAACACAGGGTATCTTTCCATTTGTTTGTATCCTCCTTATTTTTTTTAATCAAAATCTTGTAGTTTTCAGTGCAGTTATTTTGCCTCTTTGTTAGATTTATTCCTAATTATTTTAGTGTTTTTGATGCTATTGTGAATGGATTTGCTTTCTTTATTTCTTTTTCAGATGTTTTGTTGGTGGTCTATAGAAACAAAATGATTTTCTATATGATAATTGTATCCTGCAACTTTATTGAATATGTTGATTAGTTCCAAAAGTTTTTTGATGGAGTGCTTGGGATTTTTTTTTTTTTTTATATGGGATCCTATATGCAAACAAAGCAATTTTACTTCTTCCTTTGTTGTTTGGATGACTTTCGTTTCTTTTTCTTCCCTGACTGCTCTGGCTAAGGCTTCTAGTGCTATGCCAAATAGAAGTGGTCAGAATGGGCACCTTTGTCTGGTTCTGATCTTAGAGAAAAAACTTTCACCTATTCACCATTGAGTATGTTGTACTTTGTCAAATGCCTTTTCTGCATCTATTGAGATGATCATATGATTTTTATCTTTTATTCTATTAATATGGTATATTGCATTTATTGATTTACATATGTTGAACCATCCTTATATCTCAGGTATTATTCCCATTTAATCATGGTGAATGATTTTTTTAAATGTGCTGTTGAATTTGGTTTGCTATATTTTGTTGAGTATTTTTGTATCTATATTCATTAATGATAATGGGCTATAATTTTCTTTTCTCGTAGTATCCTTATCTGGCTGTGGTATCGGAGTAATGATATCCTCATAAAATGAGTTTGGGGAGTATTTCCTCCTTTTCAGTTTTTTTTTTAAAGATTTTATTTATTTATTTGACAGACAGAGATCACAAGTAGGCAGAGAGGCAGGCAGAGAGAGAGGAGGAAGTAGGCTTCCTGCTGAGCAGAGAGCCCGATGCGGGGCTCGATCCCAGGACCCTGAGATCATGACCTGAGCCGAAGGCAGAGGCTTTAACCCACTGAGCCACCCAGGTGCCCCACCTTTTCAGTTTTTTTAAAAGGTTTCAGGATTGCCATTAATTCTTTAAATGTTTGAAATAATTCACTAGTGAAATCTTCTGGTTTCAAAAAAATCTCTGAGAGATTTTTTTATTACTGATTCAATCTCTTTACTTGAAATTGGTCTGTTCAGATTTTCTATTCATTTTTTAAAAGATATTATTTATCTGAAAGAGGGAGCATAAGCAAAGGGGAGGGACAGAGGGAGAGGGAGAAGCAGGATCCCTGCTGAGCAGCCTGATATAGGCTTCAATCCCAGGATCCTGGGATCATGACCTGAGCCAAAGGCAGATGCCCCACTGACTGAGTCAAGCAGGTGCCCCATTTCTTCATGTTTCAGTCTATGGATTCCATATTTCTAGGAATTTATTTCTTCCAGGTTATCTAGCTTGTTGGTGTATAATTTTTCATAGTAGTCTCTCATGATCCTTTGTATTTCTGTGGTATCAGTTATAGGGTCTCCTCTTTAGTTTCTGGTTTCATTAATTTTAGTACTCTCTGCATTTCTGTGTTACTCTAGCTAAACTTTTGTTGATTTTTTTGAAAAGATTTTATTTATTTATTTGACACAGAGAGAGAGAGAGAGAGAGAGAGGAAACATAAGCAGGAGGAGTGGGAGAGGGAGAAGCATGCTTCCCACAGTGTGGGGAAGCCCCACATGGGGCTCAATCCTTGGACCCTAGGATCGTGACCTGAACCAAAGGCAGACACTTAATGTCTGAGCCACCCAGGTACCCCCATTGATTTTTTTTTTAATCTAAAAATGTCAGCTCTCAGTTTTAATGATCTTTTATATTTTTGATCATGGAGCCCAATGTGGGGCTCAAACTCATGAACCTGAGATCAAGACTTGAGCTGAGATCAAGTGTCAGACTTAACCAACTGAGTCCCCCAAGGTGCCCCTGCTCAGTCTTTATTTCATGTATTTGTCTGGTCTTTGTTAATTCCTTTCTGCTAATTGGGCTTGGTTTTTTCTTTTACTAGTTCTGTGAGGTGTAAAGTGAGGTCTTCAAGCTACTTTTTGTTTCTTGAGGTAGTCTGGAATCACTATAAACTTCCCTCCCAGAACTGCCTGTAGGGGCACCTGGTCGGTTGTGTCTACTTTTGGCTCAGGTCACGATCCCAAGATCCAGGGATTGAGCCCCTCTTTGGGTTCCCTGCCCAGTGGGGATTCTGCTTCTCCCTCTGCTACTCCCCCTGCTTGTGCTCTCTTTCTCTCACTCTCTCTCAAATAAATAAATAAAATAAATAAAATATTTTTTAAAAACCCTGCCTTTGCAGTCTCCCATTGTGCTTTCATTTCATTTGTTTAAATTAGATTTTTTTTCTTTTCTTTTTTTAGGAGAGAGAGAGCGAGAAAGCACATGCACGCATGTGTGCATGCAACTTGTTGGTTAGGTGGGCAGAGGGAGAGGAAGAGAAAGAATCTTAAGAAGGTTCCACTCCCAGCTTGGACCTGCCACCAGGCTCGATCTCACAAGCTTGAGATCATGACTAAGCTGAAATCAAGAGTCACTTAACCAACTGAACCCCCTAGGCGCCCCTCCCTTTTGATTTCTTTGTTGACCCATTCAGGAGAATGTTGTTTAATCTCTCCATATTTATGGTTTTTTTTTCCAGCTTTCCTCTTCTTATTGATTTCTAGTTTCATTGTGTTTGGAAAAGATACTTGGTATAATTTCAGTCTTCTTAAACTTGCTTAATTTGTTTTGTGAATATCATGTGATTTATCCTGAAAAATACTCCATTTGCACTTGAGAAGAATATATATTCTACTGCTATTGGATGGAATGTTTTGGATATGTCTGTTGGGTTCATTTAGTCTAAAGTTTGTTTCAAGTCCATTGTTTCCTTATTGATGTTCTGTCTCAACAATCTATTTGTTGTTGAAAGTGAAGAATTGAGCTCCCCTATTATTGGATTATTTTCTATTTCTCTCTTTAGGTCTGTTTATATTTTCTTGAAATATTATAGATACTCTGATGTTGTGTGTGTATATATTTGTTTGTATTATTTTCTTGATGTAGTGGCATTTTACCATTACATAATAACTATCTTTGTCTCTTGTTACCAATTTAGGCTTAAAGTTTATATTGTCTTATTTTAGAATAGATTTTTTTTTGTTTTTGCTTGCATGAAGTATCTTTTGCTATCCCTTTACTTTGAATCTCTGTATATGTTTAGAGCTGAGGTGAGTCTCTTATAGCCAGTGTATAGTTGGGTCTTGTTTTTTTAACTATCCAGCCACTCTGTGCCTTTGATTAGAGAATTCAATCCATTAATCCATTGTCCAATAAGAGTAATTATTGATAGGCAAGAACTTGCTAATGCTAATGAAACAATGTTTCGTTGTTCCATTCCGTGCCCCCCCCCTTCTTTATGCCTTCCTTTGCAATCAATGATTTTCTATAGTGGTATGCTTTGTTTCCTTTCTCTTTATCTAAGTGTATCTATTTTAGACTTTTACTTTGTGATCCCATGAGGTTTACATCAAACATCTTGTAAATATAAGTCTATTTTATGCTGATAACAATTTAACTTTGCTTGCATGCCAAAACTCCATTTTTTACTCTCTCTCTTTGTACATTTTTGATGTCAACACTTACATTTTTATTGTGTCTCCATCCATTAACAAGTTGTTGAAGCTATAGCTATTTTTACAAAAATATGTATTTATTTATTTTAGAGAGAGAGAGAGCATGTGGAGGCAGAAGGAGAGAGAGAATCTCAAGCAGACTCACTGCTGGGCATGGAGCCCAATACAGGGCTCAGTCCCACAACCCTGAGGTCATGATCTGAGCTGAAATCAAGAGTCAGACACATTACCAGCTGAACCAGGTGGGCTCCCCTGTCTTTTTGTCATCTTAACTATACCTTGGACGCATCTTTTCATTTGGCTCACTAAACTTTCTAGAGCAGAGTTTCTCTCATGTATTTGAAATCATGTTTGTTTTCTGGGAACACAGAATATGCCAGGTGTAGTTTATTTTTTCCTGTTCTAGGTGGGATTTATATATCCTCTAAGATTCCTAGATCCTTTTAATAAAGAACACATATTACTTTAGATAAAGATGTAGTTTCTAGGGTCACTTTGAGAGTGTGTGGGTAAGTAATATTGTTGCTGTGGAAATACTTTGGTTGTGACAGTGTTGAAAAATATATATGTTGTCAAATCTATAATTTTACTTCCTCCCCCTTCCAACTTAACATAGTAGGATTTCATTCAAGATGACCAAATATGTGTGTGTTTGTACATATGTGTGTGTGTGCATATACTTAAAATAATATTGTAGCTTA
Organism: Martes martes; assembly: GCF_963455335.1. Classification (NCBI taxonomy): domain Eukaryota; kingdom Metazoa; phylum Chordata; class Mammalia; order Carnivora; family Mustelidae; genus Martes; species Martes martes. Next base: position 99,649,399 of record NC_137895.1, on the reverse strand, counting down.
AGAAAAAAGGCAGGTGAAGGGCCATATTTTGGAAGCTAGAATTTAAGAAGGATTTCTAAGCTGCTAGATACTTGTTTTTGTGATCTCAGGCTGCTATAACAAAATACCATAGATTAGTGGCTTAAACAACAGGAATTTATATCTCACAGTTCTAGAGGTTGGGACATTTGAGATCACAATGCCAGCATGGCTGTAGGACACAACATTCAGTCCATGATGGCACTGTAAAAGAAGACAGGGACCCTGATGATGTCTTTACCACAGAATGTTACATTTCCTTTTCCGTTGCCTTAATAAGCTTATTTTCTCTCATCTAGGAAGATTTGGGGATTTAATCAACAGCTCCACCATCCCTTTCTCAACCCCAAAACAAAAGTTACTGTCTCTTTACATACAGTATACATACATTGTGTACATTAAAAGCTTTAGTTCAGGGGCACCTGGCTCAATCGTCTGCCTTCGGCTGAGGTCATGATCCCAGGGTCCTGGGACTGAGCCTCACCTTGGGCTCTGTGCTTGGCAGGGAGTCACCTTCTCCCTCTCACTCTCCCTCTGTGCTCTCTCAAATAAATTACTAAAATCTTTTTTTAAAAAGGCTTTAGCTCATTGCTCATATTGTCTTTTGTCATCTTGCACACAGCTTACTCAGCTCAGAGACATTTTTAAGGCATAACTTACCTCAAGCATGTAACATGTAATTTGAAAATATAACACCCCTCCCTAAAAAAAAAGAAGAAGAAAGAAAGAAAGATGAAGGAATGTGTATTAAATTTTTATTAAGCATAATGATTATTCTTTTAGGGCATTGCTAAACTTTTTGTTTGAATGAATAAAAACAAATTGAGAAATTTCACATGACACACTAATCTAGTAATCTCAACATACTTCATGGAAATTTCTACTGACTGTTTTTGGGTGTTGCTTTCCCAATTTCCTTTTGTCTTTCTCTGTCTCTCAGAGTGAATCAAAGGAAACTTGTCTTTGAAAAGACTTCTTCTTTTGACTTGTCTTTTATATAGAGAACTTTCTGATTTTACTAGAATAAGTAAGATTAATGTTCAATCTCAAGTATTTCTGAGGGTATACTCATTACCCACAGAAATATACCCTTGGGGCAAAAACAGAAGAGGCTTCTCATTCTCCCAACCACTGGACAGGAAGAGAATTAACCCACAATGGGGCAAGAAGAACCTCAAAATAAACGTGAGTACATTCTCTCCTCTCAATTTTAAAGAAGCAAATGTAATTATGATTAAGATTTAAAAATATAAATTAATGGTAGTTATAGTTCTGAAGATTGAAGATGATGATGAGGAGGAGGTAAAGGAAATGACAATGACTTTGGTGAGGAGAAAGGTCATAGATAAACTCAAGTATATTCGGTAAGAAAAACTTCTTTGTGAAACATACACTGGGCCAAGACAAGAGATAAATTATGCAAAAGAAAAATAAGATGGAAAGAAAGAGAGTAATTTGGGGAAGATTCTTTTAAAGGTAAGAGGTGGAAGGAAGATAGACAAAACACACCAACTAAGGTTCATAGTTTACCTGAGGCTCTGACTTTATCCCATTTTATGCTGTACTTAAGGGTCACAATGTATTTGTATTACAAGAATTTTAAACAATATTTTTGAGAAATAGAACAAATGTAGAAATATACAATTTTAAAATTAATAATTAAAATTAATGTTTTGCTTCACCTCATCACTCTACCATGGCAAACTTCAATGGGACTACAATGTACCCTGGTCCTCAAACACAGCTTTTTATGTAACAATATGTCTTGGAGACTTTTTCTGTCAATACTTACTAATATATAGGATTATTTTAATCACTGTGCAGAATTCCACTGTAGAGATTCACCATCATTTAGAATCTGTACTATTAATAATATATAAGCAAGTATTGGTTTCTGGTGTTTTTTTCTGTTTCTAAAAGTACTGCAATGAATATCCTTTCATAGAAATAAGTTCAATTTTTCTACATGATAGCGCTCTAGAATTGATATTGCTCTGGTAAATATGATGCACTTAGAAACTGGTAAGTGTTGCTAACTTGGTCTGTCTAAAAGCTTTCTAATTTATAGTTTAGCATAAGCTATATGCTAACATCAAGAGAGTTTATTTTTCCTCAGTCTTGCTGATACTATATATTTTCTATTTTCTATTTTTAAAATTCTCATTTGTGAAAAATTATACCATAATATTTTAGTTTACATTTCTTTGAGCATACTTTTCTGTTTAATTATCATTCATAATTTCAGCAAACTAAATTTTCAGCAAATTTTCTGGTCAAACTTTGCTCAGTTTTTAAGTTGCTTTTTGAAATTCTCTATATAGTCTAGACATTAATATTGTGACAAAATTTTCTTTCATATGTCCCTTGTGTTTTAACATTATTTATGTCATATGGATGTTTTAATCTTTATGGAGCCAAATTATCAATTTTTTAATGATCTTTGAGTTTTCTGTGTTATAAAAAGCCTTTCCATTAAAAAAAGGTTATATTTGTATGTATGTATGTATGTTTTTATCAGTAAACTCTAAAAGTGATTTATTCAGGAGGAAATCTTTAGCTCTCCTCTAGATCTAAAATATTGTGGATGAGCTCATATTTAGCTTGCTTCTCAGTAGAATATCTCCCCCACTTCTTGTGGCAGAGAAGACAATGTATTTATCTTTCCTTTTGCCCTAGTCAGAGGCCAGCATTCCCAGATGATCCCTTGGGCCATTGCTGTTTTTTTCATCTCAGTTCTCAGTGCTTGTTTTATTGCAAACTGTTTGGGTAAGTTATTAGCAGAAATGGAACTCTGTGAATTTCCCCAAACAATGTTCATGAAGTTCCTCTAAGTCTTTTGTTATTTTGATTCCCCGTCCCAACATTTCAATCCATACTGTTTTTCAGGGTCTTGAATTTAAAATTCAGAGCTACATTTTTAACCTTCTGTCCTTTGATGGTGCTGTCTTATGTCAGGGAATGAAAGATGGAAGTTAAACCCTTTCCTAGACCTATGAAAGTTGGTGGCTGAAGTAAATCATTCCCCATTTTTGACTGAGATTATAAGGGGCTATATCTTATCAGTAAAGAATAACCAGCAAAAAACCAACTTTCAGATAGACTGTAGTCTGGCTTTGAAAAGAACAGTTGAAAGATTTGTTTTTTCTAATAGCAAGACCTTGTATAAAATTATTATAATTACAGTAATATAGTATAGGTGCAAGTACAGACAAATAGACCAGAGGAAAGGAATAGAGAGCTTAGTTACAGATCCTGCATATATGAACTGTTTATATAAAACAGAAGGGGATACTGCAGGTATAGGGAAAGGACAATTTTGTTCAATTAATGTGCTAGAAGACCATTGATTATCCTCATTCAAAAAATGAAATCTGTCCCCTGTATATCATGTATAAAACCAACCTGACATGAATTATTGGCCAAATGTGAAAAGCAAATCAATAATGCTTTTTAGAAGATAGATGGAGAATATATCCATATCCTCAAGTCAGGGAATGATTTCTTAAGTCATAAAATGTGTTAGCCAATGAAGAAAATATTGACCAATTATACTATATTAAAGTAAGAATTAGTGTACAACAAAAATACCCAGAAACAAAGCAGCCATAGAAGGTGTTTGTAATGCATGTAATTGATAAAAAATTAATGTACAGTATATTAAACAATTCTTTGAAAACAATAGAAAAAGGCCTGACAATACAGCAGAAAAATAGGCAAAATTTTGAATAGGCACTATAGAAAAGAAAAATTGAAATGTTTAATGAACACATAAAAAATGTCAAGCTCATTAGTTTTCAGGGAAATGAAAATTCAACTCACAAAACGAGATACCATTGCAAACATACCAGGATGGCGATAATTAAAAATTCTAGTGCTATTAAGTATTGATGATGATGTGGAGCAACTAGAACTCCAATGAACTGCTGCTTATGGGAGCATAGAGCAGTACAACCACTTTGGAAAACTTTGCCACTATCATAGTTGGCAATATGCATATTCTATTACCAGTGATTCCACTCCTAGGCATATAGCCTACAGAAATGCATGCTCATGTGCTCTAGGATGCATGGTCAAAAATGCTCAGAATGGTATCATTCATAATAGTCAAACACTGGAAGCAAAGCAAATGTCTATGAGAAGAAGGCTATACATTTTAGTGCATTAAGATGGTAGATCACGTTATAGTAATAAAAATGAATGGATTATAGTTGTATATAACAATAAAAATAAATTTCAGAAATAACACTGAGCAAAAGACAGAACCAAAAGAATGCATATTTTATCATTTTATTTATATAACATTCAAAAGCAGGCAAATCTGATCTGTAGGGTTTAGGGATATGTTATCAAGGGGTAAAATTTGAAGCAAAGCACAAAATGATTGGTTTAAAAGCCATGGCATAGTTACCTTTAAGAGAGAGGAAGTGGGTTGTATTTGGGATGTGAAGGCCACCTGAGGTGTTGGCAATGTTATGTTTCTTAAGCCAGATTGTTGTTACCTGGAGTGTTCACTTTATAATAATTCGATAAACTGTACATTTGTGTTTTTCACTTTTTTGCACTTGATTATGTTTCAAAGTAAAAATATTTATTTATTTACTTATTATTTATTTATTTTTGGAAGAGAGAAAGGGAGAGAGAGCGTGTGAATGGGGTGGGCAAGGGGTGGTGGGAGAGAGAGAAAGAGTGAGAGCGAGAGAGAGAGAGAGAGAATATCTTAAACAGGCTCCATGCACAGCACAGAGCCCAATGTGGGGTTTTATTTCACAATCCTGAGACCATGACCTGAGCCAAAATCAAGAGTTAGAAGCTCAACCAACTGAGCCACCCAGATGTCCCTCAAAGTAAAAATATTTAAAAGATAAGTGAATGTATATGGCTGATAATACTTGGCAGAACTATCCCAGTATTCACTAAAAATCTCCACTCTAAAACAGATTCTGATAGAAAAATATGCTTAAAAGCATATACACATAAAGGTTTGCAGAACTATTCCCATAAACCACAAAATGGATAATATGATAATAAAATATTAATTTTTGACAATTCTTTTCAACCTATTCACCTGGGACTGGAACAAAGGAACTGGGTAATAAGAATAAGGGTTAGTTACCTTAACTCTTAGGAGAAGAGAGGGACCAGAGTGACCAGCTCCCATTTCCCTAAGTAAGTGATTATATAGGAAAAGAAAACTAACTCTTTTCCCCTTTGACAGTAACTCATCACAACTTTCTACGCTGCAGGAGAGATGCAAGAGTGTTCAAGTTACCAGAGTACCACATGAAGCTGACATGCACCAGAGAGAGATCAAAACTGAAAGGTAGATAGAAAAGAGCATAGGAGAATTTCTTTTTTACTTCCATTTCCTTTTTTTAAATTAACATTTTATTTTAATTTTATTTTTTCAGTGTTCCAAGATTCATTGTTTATGCACCACACCCAGTGCTCCATGCAATACGGCCCTCCTTAATACCCACAAATAGACTCACCTAACCCCCTACCCCATTCCCCTCTAAAACCCTCAGTTTGTTTCTCAGAGTCCACAGTTTCTCATGGTTCATCTCCCCCTCTATTTTTCCCCAATTCACTTATCCTTTCCTTCTCCTGATCTCCTCCATGTTACTCCTTATGCTCCACAAGTAAATAAAACCATATGATAATTGACTCTCTCTGCTTGATTTATTTCACTCAGCATAATCTCCAGTCCCGTCCATGTTAATACAAAAGTTGGGTATTCATCCTTTCTGATGCAGGCGTAATATTCCATTGTATATATGGACCATATTTTCTTTATCCATTCATCTGTTGAAGAGCAAGTAGCTCTATTTTTAACTTCTTAAGGAATCTCCACACTGTTTTCCAAAGTGGATGCACCAACTTGCATTCCCACCAACAGTGTAAGAGGGTTCCCCTTTCTCCACATCCTCTCCAACTCATGTTGTTTACTGTCTTGTTATTTTTGGCCATTCTAACTGTGTAAGGTGTTTCTCAATGTGGTCTTGATTTGAATTTCCCTGTTGGCTAATGATGATGAACATTTTTCTCATGTGTCTTTGGAGAAGTGTCTGTTCATGTCTTCTGCCCATTTTTTGACGTGATTATCTATTTTTTGAGTGTTGAGTTTGAGGAGTTCTTTATAGACCTTGGATATCAGCCCTTTGTCTGTAGTGTCATTTGCAAATATCTTCTCCCATTCCATGGGTTGCCTCTTTGTTTTGTCTTACTTCCATTTCCATTCAGGTTCATAATCCAATTTAAAGTAATCAGTAGTAAATGAGGAGAGATTAAAACAACAGGAGTATCCGGTACAAGAGTAAACATCGATAAATAGAAATAGATTTCTCGTGACTGTAATTAGTTGAATAACTGGAGAATATATAACAACACATTTAGGATCCATTTTTGGCATTTGAAACATAACATTAGTTTAATTCCATTTTCTTTTGATTCAGGCATATCTTAAGGACTTCCCTCCTAGAATATTTTCCAAAGTGACTTTGTCTCTTATATTTTGCTGGAATTTGTAAAATCCCCCATCCTTTGGGAGGATGGGCAAATGCTTGAGAGTTCTAGTAGGTTCTCTACCCTCTTTAGATGAAATTACCTGCAAAAGGCTTTGTTCTAGAAGCACTTCAAAAATAGAAGTAAATACATGTAGGGACATTGAGAAATGATGTTGTCTTCTAAGAATATCTTGTAATTTCCATATAAGTCACTATGTGATTCAGATACTTTTGCTCAGAAATATTTAGAAATGCAATTTTCAGGATTTTTTTTTAAAAAGGGGAACAAAATGATATTGGTAATCTTGGTATTATTTCCAAAAAATATTAACTGGATAGTTAGCAGAATAACTATGCAATCTCTTAGCGATAAAATGCTCCTTTGCAACTGATTTTCATTTCAATTTTCTCATGAGGGACCACCTGGAATTGCTGTCCTTTTGGCTGGAGAGCATTCCAGTCCGACTGCTATTTTCCTCTTAATGACAACAAGACATGGGTTAAGAATGAAAGGAACTGCATGAGGATGGGGGCTCATCTGGCCACCATCAGCACAGAAGCTGAGCTGGTATGTTGGAAGGCTCAAATCCATCTCTCTGCTCTTTGAATCTCTTTGCAGAGAAAGAGGAATTTCTCTGTTCTGCCTCTATGCCTTTGCTTCATCTGTTTTATCTTCCTCACTCATTTTTCTTCATCTGGCCAACTTTTGGTCTTTCCAGATTTGATTCACATGTTATTTCCTCCAGAAAACTACCCTGACCACCTTCCCTATGCCATCCTCCCTGTTCTAATTTGGAGAGACACCTGTGGTACTTTGTGCACTGTGTGGTCATGGCACTTACACTGTACTGAGGTTATCTGTTCACTGCTCCCTGTCTGCCAGTGACTCTCCTTTGCAGAGGTCTGTGGCTGTGCTCTCCTAATCTTTGCATCTCCGAAGTCCTGCACAGTGCTAGGGACACTGGATAGGTCTTGATAAATGTTTGGTGAGTAAGTGAATAAATGAATGGTTAAGCAGGACTGAAATAGCTTCTCAGGAGAAAGCATAAGAAATACAATTCAGTTGTATGGTTGTAACTCTAAGTAAAAAATAATTCTTAAGTTTTTTTTTTTAAAATTCTTAAGTTTAATTCAGTTCTTTAAAGCACTTCTTAAAGCACTATTTCCTCTTGTAATATACTTCCATATATATATATATATACACACACACATATATACACACACACACACACATATATATACATACATACATATAAACTCATATTCTATATGAGTGTGTGTATATATATACTATATGCATATATATAGTATATATATGTATACACACACACACTATATGCATATATATAGTATATATATAACTCATATTCTACTCTTTTCTTGTTAGGGAGGTTTCCCAGAGGATTCTGTCCCCATGGCTTTGCAATCTATAGGTTCACCAACTCTTTGAATAAAATGGAACTTAATTTAATACACATATGCATAAAGAAGGCAATTTTAAAAATGAAAGTTTTAAAAAATGTGATCCTATTAAACATTGTGCTAAGTGATTTGCAAGTGTGATCTCATTTACTTGTCACAGTAACTCTGTGCAGTAGTAGAGTGGTCCTTTTGGAGATGAGAAATCTTGGGTTTGGTGAGATTAGAGCACTTACTACATTACATGATAAATGGCAGAGGCAGGATTTGAAAGCACATCTGTCTGATAACACTGCTTTTGTGCTTAGCTAATAATATATCTGACTGTTTCTCTCTTTTCCTAACATAATAGCTATTAAATGATAAATGCAAATATACTTATAAAAATTACAATTTTTATAAAATTTATATAAAATTTTTATATAATTATTAAAAATTTATATTTTTATGCAGAACTTTATTACGCAATTTTTGGATAGACGATTTTCATATTTCCTGGGACTTGTAGATGAGAATCATGAAGGCCGATCCTTGGTGAACAAGACAGCATTTAACCCACATAATTTGTGAGTATGTTGACTGGGGTGCAAGAGCTTTATAGGCAAAGCTGGGAAGATAGCAAGCAGAATTCATTTGGGCTGCAGTATACTGATGTAGGAATGCTTACTCAGAATAGAGCACTATGTGTTGAGTAACCCCTATACTAATATACTATGATACTTCTATTAGACAGTGCACTCCATATTTTTCACCAAAGACATTTTCCCTGTGTGTCCCCTTACCTACACACACACACTCACACACATACACACTATAAATATAAATATAAATATATATATTTTTCTTTCATTTCAGATTATGGCATGAGGGTGAACCCAAAAATCAGGAAGAAAATTGTATTGTCCTTGTTAATGTTAAAGACAAATGGACGTGGAATGATTCTCCTTGTAACTTTGAGACAAAAAGTATTTGTAAATTACCTGGAACAACATTCAACTAGAAACCTCCAAAGGAGTCCTTGCCATGGGGACAGAAAAGAAGAACCAATTAGACTAGGGAAGAATGTACCTGCACCATTGGAATAGAGAAAACCTGCTGAGAAAATAGAAAATTTTCAGTTACGATGGCCTTATTTATTTTTGTTCTATTCATTCAAGATACTATGTTTTTGTGTGGTATGATGGCAGGAGTCATCTTTTCTGTGAGAATCCATTTTCATTAATTTTGCTTTCTTGATAGTATATCAGAGTATTTCCTTTTCAGTTGGTGTGCACTAATGACATATCGAACAGAATGGCTCAGATGATGCAATCTCTTAGTCATTGCTTTCCTCTGCTCAGATTTTTACAGTGTGGGGTATTCCAACTGGCAGTGGTATGCCATTATTTTAGCCCCAGTTATGACAAACTCTTTACTTTTTTTTTTTTTTAAGAGGTATGTATTTATTTGAGAGAGGGAGAGAGAGAATCTCAAGCAGATTCCCCACCAAGCACAGAGCCTGATGTGGGAGCCAACATGGGATTCAATCTCACAACCCTGAGATCATGACCTAAGCTGAAATCAAGAGTCAGTTGCTCAACTGACTGAGCCACCCAAGTGCCCCCTAATCTATTTCTTGCAGTCTGATTATTTTTCACTACTTCTTTGGTGACCACCACAGACCACCTTTCTTACCTGGATTATTGCAGTAGCATTCTGAATGGTCCCCCTGTTTCTTCCCTCGGCCCCTTTCAATCTGTCCCCACCTCTCATGGCACTTCTATTCTTCATAATTTCTTTAAGACAGCCGATAGTAATTTCAGAAAAATAACTGCAAAATTTATTAGGACCCTGTGGTAGTCCTAGAAGTTTGAAACACTTAAAAAATTTAAACACTGGTTTTATCTTTTAAAAAGTATAATATGTATATGTTAAAAAGGCAAACCAGAAAATTATAAATAAAAGTATGAGTTAAATCTTCCACCCTGAACTCCAGTCCCCTAAATGCCTCTTCAGAGAAACTATGATTGTCAGTTTCTTATACGTATTTCTATATATGTTTAAATATGTTATATAAACGTATATACATATACAACCCACTTTTTTTTAAATTTTTATTTATTTATTTGAGAGAGAGAGATGACAAGTAGGCAGAGAGGCAGGCAGAGAGAGAGGGGGAAGCAGGCTCCCCTCTGAGCAGAGAGCCCGATGCGGGGCTCGATCCCAGGACCCTGCGATCACGACCTGGGCCGAAGGCAGAGGCTCAACCCACTGAGCCACCCAGGTGCCCCCCCCAACTTTTTTTTTTTACACTAGTGGAAACATTATCTATAGCATCTTAAATGTCTTGCAGTTTTTTCCTCCCATGAATCTCAGGGGTTTTGTCTGTTTGTTTTTCATCATGATAAGGGTACCCTTTGATCCCCATCTCTTCTTTCCCCCTTTCCCTACCACCTCTCCTCTGGTAACCATCAGTTTGTTCTCTGTAATTAAAAGTCTGTTTCTTGGTTTGTCTCCCTCTCTCTTTTTTTCTTTTGCTCATTTGTTTTGTTTCTTAAATTCCACATATGTGAAATCATGTGGTATTTGTCTTTCTCTATTTCATTTAGCATAATACACACTACCTCCATCCACTTGTGCAAATGGCAAGATTTCACCCGAATAATATTCTGTTGTGTATGTTTATATGTGTGTGTGTGTGTGTGTGTTGTGTGTGTGTGTATACACACACTATAAGTTGTGTGTGTACAGTTCTGTTGTGTGTGGTGTGTATATCACATCTTCTTTATCTATTCATCAATTGGTGGACATTTGGGCTGCTTCCATAGTTAGGCTATTGTAGATAATGCTGCAATAAACATAAGGGTGCATGTATTTCTCTGAATTAATGCTTTTGTATTCTTTGGGTAAATACCCAGTAGTGTGATAGTATGGCAGTTCTATTTTTATTTTTTTTGAGGAACCTCCATACTGTTTTCCATAGTGGCTGCACCAACTTGCATTCTCACCAACAATCTTCTTCACATCCTTGCCAACACTTGTTGTTTTTTGGGTTTTTGATTTTAGCCATTCTGACTGGTGTGTGGTATCTCATTGTGGTTTTCATTTGTTTTCCCCTGATGATGAATGATGTTGAGCATCTTTCATAGACCCATGAAAAGATTTTGTCTTCTTTAGAGTAATGTCTGTTCATGTCTTCTGCTTATTTTTTAATTGGATTATTTGTGTTTTTGGGTAATCATCTTGCATTTTTTACTTAAAAATATAGTTTGGGAAATGTTTTATACCTTGTTCCAAATAACTAAATAGTGTTTCATTATATTGGTATATCATCTGAAATAACCTTTAAGTGATAAAATATTTCCTTTGTATAATAAAAATCAACAAAATAATGGCTATGAGAGAAACCATAAGAACAATCCCAGTTCAGATCAGAAAACGAAGACAGGTCCAAGAGGATTTCTTTTCCTCTTTAAAATATGGGACTGATAGAAAATGTATTTGAATGCATTGAGAGGTGATGTACAATTCTGCATAGTTAAGGGATGCATTATTAATCAGTACATAGAAAATTAGATAAATAAAAATGCTGCCAATATTAGCTATACAAAAATCAAAATGTATTTAAGAAAGTATGTAATATAATACATAATCATGATACAATACAAGATTCAGCTGTGATAATCTTTACATATTCATGATAACATATGAGTAAAAATTTTTGATAATTGAGTGTGTATTATTTTCACCAAATGTATTAGAATGATTTTTCTTTAAAATATTTAGAGGCCCACATGGTAATATTTACATCTTAACCGTGGTTTACTTTGGGAATATGGTCTTGGGACTATAGATGATTACTTACTCTTTTATTTTTTGGAACTTTCTGGCTTTTCTGGTGCCTGAATATTTTTGTAGGCCCTATTGTAAAAATATATTTTAAAATAGTATCAAACAGATAGTCTACCCCTCAGAATTTTCCAGATAAATAACTTGGGCTCTATTGACCTTTAACCATTAAACCCGGAGTGATTGTTTCTTTCCTTGCCAAACTTTGAAGACAAAGTTAATTGCATAACAAATTATAATTGTATGGTGAATAATGTATACTAATACTTTCATATATCTTTCAATATTGAAGTGAAATTTAAAGATTTTATTTATTTATCTGACAGAGAGAAAGAGATCACAAGTAGGCAGAGAAGCAGGCAGAGGGAGAGGGGGAAGCAGGCACCCTGCTGAGCAGAGAGCCCCATGCGGGGCTCAATCCCAGGACCCTGAGATCATGACCTGGGCCAAAGACAGAGGCCTAACCCACTGAGCCACCCAGGCGCCCCTGAAATAAAATTTAAAATAACAAATTATAGCCAACCACAGAGAAACAATGGTGAATAAAAGTATTTCCATGTCTTTCATTGATGTTTATAATTTGATAAAAGGGAATTAGAAAGTAGAAAATACATGTACTGGATTACTTTTAGGTCAAATGACTTTCGGTTTAAAGGTATATTGGTTTCAGAACCACACGTGGTCCCTTATATCTAAGAAGAATAAACATTTTTTTTTAAGATTCTATTTATTTATTTGACAGAGAGAGATCACAAGTAGGCAGAGAGAGAGGGGGAAGCAGGCTCCCCGCTGAGCAGAGAGCCTGATGTGGGGCTCGATCCCAGGACCCTGAGATCATGACCTGAGCCGAAGGCAGAGGCTTTAACCCACTGAGCCACCCAGGCACCCCGTGAAGAATAAATATTTTTAAGGAAAGATAATATATTCACTTACACAGTTGAATTTTCCCATTTCATGATTACATATTCATTCCAATGTATGAATTTTGAGGGTCTCTTTATGGTGCTGCATGCGAGAAACACGGTTACTAAAGGTACTATGTTATTTAAATATTCTTGAATAACCTTACCAGTACTGAAAAAAATATGCTAGTAGTGGATAGACTTGAGATAGGAAATTGTCAAGCTGAATGTTCTCTTCAAACAATTTGACTGTTGGACCCTAGCTGAGCAAGAGCCACAAACTGAGGTGAGATTCTGTTATTCGGTGGAAGAGAATAAAGAGAAAAGGGAGTTCTTGGGATGAACGGACTGAATCATAGTCTGTTTGGGGCCGAAGCTCAGCATGGCCTTTTCCTAGCGAGACATGTGGGAAGTCCACATGTCTTTGAAGCAGGGATAAGCTTCATGACTTGAGGGAGTTTCTTACTCATTGTACAGGAGAACATAGTGAAGATACTTGCTCGGGCAGAGGTAAAAATGGTATGCAATCGAGAAGAGAAGGTAGACTTTTCAGGAGCCAGAAAGAAGAATTGACCAGATTCAGGGGTTTCAAAGTCACTTTGAAAATCCTCTTCTTGCTGGGCTCTGTAATTGCTCTGTGTCCCTGTATTTTCCCATCAGTCTTCACAAATGAAGCAAATGTGCCCAAAGGAGCATACTTTTCTTTTCCTGACATTTGTTCTAGAATTGCTTGGTAAGTTTCAAGAAGCACTGAGACTAATATGGAGAAACATGCAGGTCAATCAGTATCACAAATTATAACATTCAAAATGACTCATTTTTATTGGTAGCAAAAGCAACTAAGTCCTCCCGAAGTCCCTATGGAGTCCTCATTAATGCTGCACACACTTCTCTCTAGTTGGAGCTATGTTCATGCTGTTGTGCCTCCATATTTATGCATTTAACTTATGCTTTCTGCTCTTAGAGAATTTTTCTGTTGCTTTAGACATTTATTTCTGGCATTTCACAAATCCAAAAAATACTGAAGAAACAGGGCACATCGTTCCAATTTTTCCTGGGATTTGAAGAGTCTCGGATGGTGGCACAGTCCTCCACGGTCACTAAATTATTGGGCTCCCCGACATCCCAGAAGCTGAATGGGAATAATCATGCAGGAGATTTAAAATCCCAGCTACAAGAAGACAAGTGACCTACTATGCTAGGCGAATGACACTTGTGTTGTATCACTTCACAACACTTTTGTTAGTTAGGCATTGTAATCCCCATTTTATTTTTTAATTTTTTAAAAAATATTTTATTTATTTATTGGACAGAGTTAGAGACAGTGCACAAGCAGGGGGAGAGGCAGAGGGAGAGGGAGCAGCAGACCTGACCCTAGGACCCCAAGATCATGACCAGAGCCGAAGGCAGACACTTAACCAACTGAGCCACCCAGGTGCCCCTATAATCTCCATTTTGTTGATAAGGAAAATGAATCCCAGGAAAGCTAAACCATTTGTCTAAGTCATAGAGTTTATGAGGAGTGAAGCTGAACTGGATATTCCTGATTTTCTATTCTGTCATGCTCCCTCATGGTTGTCGACCGATAATGAGTAGCTATTGACATTCTGGTGGATGCGTTTCCTTCGAAGCTCTGATATTCTCATGGATTTGTTTCCTTCGCGCTCATATCTCATCTTACCTTTGGTTCCCTTTATTCCACACTGAGTCTGTAATCACATAAGCACATACTTCAGTGGTGTTATTGTGCTGTAGTGAAGCAACTTTCTCAAGTCTCAGGGCATCTGGGCTGTATTCTTAGAACTGACCTTAACCTTCCTGACCCTTAGTTTCCCCAAATGCTAAGTGAAGATTAACGATATCCATGTATACCAGAAAGGTGTAATTTAGGTAAAATGAAATAATGAATGAGATAAAAACTTTGAAAACTCTGAAGTGCTGTGCAGTAACAAAGTAAGGTCATTATTAAGGAGAAAAGAGACATTAACAAGGGGGTTCCATGCTCTCACTCCATAAATCCACTTCCTCAAATCATTATTTTTGTCTCATTTACTAGTTTGGGGCATAAGACTCTGAATTTCACTCTGTCTCTGCTGCATTTCCAATGAATTAGTCTTTAATTCTAACCCTCTCCTTTTCATCTGTTATTTCCCCTTTATTCAGATAGTCTCAGGAAATGGGGGTACTAGATCCTCATGCTTCCTTCGTCTATCTCCTTGCAAATCGTATTATGAAGGGTTGACCTGAAGATATCTTGTGGAACAGAAGGAGGTTCTGCGAACTCCCTACAGCAATGGTCTAACTTTGATTGGAGACAGTGTTAAAATTCTCCTGCAAGAAGGAAATTACCTGAGAGATGCTGAGAAAGGTGTTCCATCTACCCATTGCCACTGACCCTCGTTCACCTGGTCTGTCAGTCCAATATAGAACTCTCTCCTTTTAGGTTTCGCAAAGAAAAGGAATTCCTATGGAAGCAACACAATAAAAAAAAAAATAGATCGATTATTTCAATTTTGAACAAATGTTGAAGGTAATTGTTCTTAAGAGAAATAAAGTAGGACAAAGACTACAGATGATAGTTATGTGGCTCTGAAATTGTAAGATCATGGAGGATTATCTCCTGATTCTTTTTATTGTGGTAAAAATATGCATACCGTAGAATCAAATCTTTAACAGAGAAGAAGGTTCTCAATAACTAATTCCAAGTTTATCTACTGTTATTTGTAGCAAAATCTACTGTATATATCCAGCATGAAACATTATTAATCACAGCTTAAATATAGTGGCCATACCTTTGACATATCTGACATAATCATATGATATGCTCATCAATGTAATAGCCATTCTAAAATGAATTCCCAGCCCTTTTCTCCCCCTCATCCTCCTAATAAAGAAACAGAACATAGAAATCCCTTCGTTTTAGGCTCTTCTCGTGATGAAAATCAAGTAAGTATCGACTTAGAGAAATAGTAGAAATGGCATGCATTTCAAGACATTCATTTAACAAATAGTAGCTGTGGCCCAAACACTGTATGCACGTATGGAGGAAGGGATAGATCCTGAGAATAAGGTCGCACGGACATTGGAGGAGGCTGCACTCCAACTACCTGTTCTTCCCGCGTGTTGATAACAACAAGATGAGCTCCCATGTCAGAGCAGTTTTTTAAACTTGATGCCCAGGACATGGTGTTAGTAGAAAAGAAGTAGCAGCTAGATTGAAAATGTACCCAGTTCGATGGACAGCAGTTCTTGACTGAACCTAGGAAGAGAGAAGTTTCCATGAATGCTCTAGCCTGGAGGAGCGTCCTGTAGCATTTTGTGAAGACTTGGAATAAGACTGTATATGTAAGAGCATAGGGAGTAAATTTCTGAAGTATTTGCAAATTCCCTAATCTATATATACATTTTTCTCCTCTTCTAGGTTCTGTCGAGACATACCTCAGATTTATTCTAAAAGTTTTCTATAACGTCCCCAAGATTTCCTGTCCTGATACTAATTGCATTTCCAAAGTTCTAGAACTGTCTTCTTACCAATTCCTCAGTATTCTCATATAGTATAGGCAAGATTTTACATTTTGTTTTTGAAAAACAGAACATCATCCAGCCACTTTACTTGTCCCCAAATCAATCTAGAAGCCCCCCCCCAAAAGTGTCGATATAGGGGCCCCTGCGTGATTCAGTCGATTAGTGTCTGCCTTTGGCTCAGGTCATGAGCCCAGGTCCCCGGATTGAGCCCTGCATCAGGCTCTCTGCTCAGTGGTGAGTCTATTTCTCCTTCTGCCCCTCCCTGACGTTCATGCTTGCACTCTCTGTCTCTCTCTGAAATAAATGAATAAAATCTTTTAAAAAAGTGTCGATATATAAATGTTGATGTTCAAGTTTGAGGACTATTATACCCAATCCATCACTGGAGCAGGAGAAGTCCATGAATGCCTCATGTAGCTGGAACTTATTCTCATCACAGAGTTGAAGGACACGATATGTCACTGTAAGGAAAGGTGCAGAGTTAATGTTCATTAATCTTGAAAAAAATAAATTTTATCATTTTTGTATTTATGATGAAAGTACCAATAATCATCACGGTTTTTCTTTTCTTTTTTCTTTTTTCCTATTTGTCCTTCTACACAGAGAGACAAGATTTACCTACTCAAAGAAAGAAGAGGGAATTCACATTTCATGATTTATGAAGATGAATTATTGTATCTCAGGTCCAAAGGCCCAGAGAAAACAAATGCATTTTTACTCTCTCTTATGCCAACCCTCCCTACCCTTCTTCCAAAAAGCGATTTTGTCATGCTTCTGGTTAGGATCCCATAGAGAAGTTTACCCTAATGATAGGAATGCAAAGGCCGTCAAGGAGATGAAAAATGTCTATCATGAAAAATGTGTCAGAGGTCACTGAAATTTGGTAACTATTCTGTTCTAGTTGGGGTTCTAGTTGAGCAATAACCTGGAGATAAATAGGGAAGAAAGTGGAACAGAAGTACCTTTTGAGGGGGAAGAGAACCCAAAGGCAACAAGAAAGATTTTACCCCTAATATTCACCAGGGAGATTAAACTTGACCTTTCGAACTCACCAACACATCTGGTGATAAAACAGGCGCTGAGCAGTAGCATGGAGACCCCAGCAACAGTCCATAAGAGCACTTGGGAAGACAAGCGTCTTTTCTCTGTAGAAAGAAATACGCAAACATAGTCAATCTTCCCTATCAAGTTACAAAAGAGATTCTTACCCAACCACTTAGTTCCTTCCACTAGCACTGCTCTATACGGAGCAAGTTTCAAACTTCAGCATGCATCAGGATCATTTGGAAGGTGTGTTGAAATACAGATGAAGGCACTTCACCTCTAGAGTTAATGTTTCATGAGACCTGGTACTGAGCCAGCAAGTTCCCAGAAGCTGCTATTGGTCTGGAAACCATCTTTCAGAACCACTAGAATCACTAATCTTAAGATTCGTGAACTGAGATGGGCAATTTTTCCTTCCTAAGTTTCCCAGATTTTTTCCCCTCCTTTTCCTATTTTTGTCTTTCCCGTTTCTCCCTCTTACCCTCTCTGTTTTTTCTTGTCTCTCGCCTGCTCTCTTCTTTTCGGTATCTTATTTCCCAAGTTCTCTGTCAATCAGATCAGATAAAACGCAGGCCAACCTCTAGTAGCTCCTCTCCCCCTCCCTCCAGATACACATTTTACAGACAGGGAAAGTGGGTTCTAGAGAAGTGAGGTGACTTGCCCAACACGACACAGGGAAAGGGTGGGCAGAGCGGTCTGATTCAGCTCTCCCTGGAATCCAGCCCAGCGATCCTCAGTACAACATACGGTCCCTAACCACTGCCTCCCTCAGCTTCCTCTCTTGAGTTCTGTCTCTGTTTCTGCCTCCCTTCTTTTGTTCTAGTGGAGACTTTTCTATTGTCCCTTCCCTCAAAATATTTATCACCTCTTCCCAAAAGAAAGATCTATGAGAGAAAGGGAGAGTTGCAAATTTTACCTGTGCCTTGTGATGTAGATGGTTGGGATGAATTCATTCTCTCTCTCTCTTTCCCTCTCTCTTTCTCTCCTCTCGTCAGTTTCTGAATCCAGGAGTATTTTGTTGGTAGGATTCAAGAAAAATGATTCTTTTTCTGTTTTTTAGGAAGTGTGACCCTAAGACATCATAATATCAATGTGTTCTGTGGCTTTGTGTTTTAGTCAGGGTTTCCTTTCTTGCATAAGGAGGACAAGGGACTTTACTGGGCAACACATCTGTCTCCTCAGTTTAGGAAACAACTAAATGGGGAAACAGTGAGGTGGTTAAGTATCAGCAGATTGGGCTGAGCGTGTGGACACATCAGGGGCTTAAAAATACAGTTTTATTTTGGTGGGTAAAATTTCTTTACTTTCTTCCAGGCATTGCTCATCTTTCGGTCTGCCCTTGACATTGTGGGGTTCTCCTCTGCACTTCCAGTTTCCCTTTCGGTCCTTGCCACCACAAGGCAGAGCAGAGAGCCCAATGCGGGCCTCAATCCCAGGACTCTGGGATCATGACCCAAGCCAAAGGCAGAGGCTTTAACCCACTGAGCCACCCAGGCGCCCCTATATCTCTTCTATCAAAGTGCTTACCACTAGGCAATCTCACAAGTCCGCCTCAGTTGAATCGCCTCATGTGTTATGACTACTTTGGAATTCAGATCCATTCCATATGTCAAAGCATAGCTTCTGGAGCCTTTGAGACTCAGCAGGTAGTTTCATTCTATTCTTCCAAATCATTTGGGGATTTTTGTTTTATTTTAGGGCCTGTATTAGGAGAAATAAAGTTGAATGTCAGAAGAAGTAATTTCAATTAAACATGAAAAATAATGCTTCTCTGGAAGGTTAGTTAGATATATTAGTGTTCCACTCCCTTCCTTAAAAATACTTAAGAACAAGATCAAACTGGGGCGCCTGGGTGGATCCGTGGGTTAAAGCCTCTGCCTTCAGCTCAGGTCATAATCCCAGGGTCCTGGGATTGAGCCCAACATCAGTCTCTCTGCTCAGTGGGAAGCCTATTTCCTCCTCTCTTCCTCTGCCTACCTCTCTGCCTACTTGTGATCTCTGTCAAATAAATAAATAAAATCTTAAAAAAAAAAACAACAAGATCAAACTGGTCTGTATTGATTAAAATTCACAAGTGTCAGGAAGCATTAGTAAAATAAATATATATCTTATATATATTTATATATATATAAAATATACATATATTTATATATATAAAAAAATCACCTGGTAATCCCCATGCCAATGAGTCACAGCCTTCACATCTTGAAAATATCCTTGTTCTCAAAGGGACTTTTTATTTTTTCAGTGTATTGCTCAATTTCCTCTGCATCCTCCATTTTATAGTTCAATGGATTTAATAAAGAAAACTTTAAAATTCTACATGTATATATTATAAAATATATGTGTATCTAACATGGGTCTTATCAGCAAATAGTTTTTGAATAGTAAAAAGAAATTATCTAGTGGATGAGTTAAATGAATTATTAAATGATGAATCATAATGACTACAGTTAATTATCTATTATGATCAGTCACTAATAACTAATATCAATAAACAATTCTACGTTAATTTTATGAATAGTCAGTTGATTAATATTAATAATCAACAAATTAATATGTTAATATCAGTCAAAATACATTTATGTTTTTATCCTTTGTTTTATTACTTCTCTTAATTATGAAAGTAGTATTTTTATGGTTAACAATATGAGAAGAACGTGGCAAGTAAAAGACCTCCCATCCATCCTAAGTGCACTCTTCTAAAGTCAACCATACTTGGGGCGCTTGGGTGGCTCAGTCAGTTAAGCATCTGTCTTTTGCTCAGGTAATGATCCTAAAGCTCTAGGATCCAGTTCCGCATCAGGCTCCTTGCTCAGCAGGGATTCTGCTTCTCTCTCTGCCTCTCCCTCTGCCTGCCACTCTGCCTTCTGCATGTGCTCCTGCGCACCCTCTCTCACACTCAGAAAAATTAAAAAAAAAAGATTTAAAGTCAACCCTGCTTAATGATTTCTTGCATATTCCTTGAGACATTTTCCAAGTTTATATAACTCGTGTTTATATAATATATTGCTTATTTGTTTTTAGTCAAGTAAGATCATACCTGCAACACTTTTATGTTTTAAAAATTATTATTATATTCATCAACATATTTGGGCATCTATCTTCTTAACTCTATTGTTTAAACTTTTCTGTAATTTATAAAACAGGCACAGCTAATTCCTACTTTTTTCTTCCTTAACACATGAGGTAATGGCTACCTTTATACATATTAGCAGGTGCACACTTTTTGGCTCAATGACACAAGCCAAATGTTAAAAATCATTATCTGGCTTGAGTTTTCATCATAGAACAGCTTTCCAGGCTATAACCATAAATATAAAACTTTCTCTGAAGGCAATTTTCATTGTAATTAAATATCAAAGCTTATTAGATAAATGTAACACAATGACCTTACATTTGGGAGCATGAATATCTGCACAGAGCAGCTAGTACATGGCTCTTGGGATCAGCATACTGCTGTTTTGTCATATGACACAAACTTTCTCTTTGCCATGGGAGAATACAGAACAGGATATTTTTGAATTTTTTTTTTTAAAGATTTTATTTATTTATTTGACAGAGAGAGGGATCACAAGCAGGCAGAGAGGCAGGCAGAGAGAGGGGGGGAAGCAGGCCCCCCATGAAGCAGAGGGCCCGATGCGGGGCTCAACCCCAGGACCCCGAGACCACGACCCGAGCCGAAGGTAGAGGCTTCAACCCACTGAGCCACCCAGGCGCCCCTATTTTTGAATATTTACTCTTCTCGAATCCCTTCTTATTTCTACTCCTTAACAACAATAAGAATTTCTTTCTGTATCCAATATAATTTTCCATGAATTTTGTTAAGTAAGATTCTGAAATTTTTCTTCCCCATGAAGTTTCAAGGTGGCAAAACTGATATTCTGCTGTTAATTTACCCATGTAAGATGTGAAAAATTTCCATGTAGAATTTAACCTCAAAGACTGGTAGCCTAAATGGAAGTTAAATAACAAAACAAATGATTTAGCTCATTTTTAAACATCATTACATCTAACAGAGGTATTCTGCAAAGATTTAAATTATGCTGTAATTAACTTCTGTTACATTTATATTATTATCTTAAATTTTATAAATGTATGTGAAGCATATTGTTTAAATTTTTGTGAATAATTTTATTAAAGCTCTCCAGACATTGTACTTTTTTTTTTTTAGATTTATTTATTTATTTTAGAGGGAGAGAGAGCACGAGCAGGAGGGATGGGGAATGGGAGAGAGAGAATCTGAAGCAGACTCCACATTGAGTGCAGAGCCCAAAACCGGGCTCCATCCCAGGACCTGAGTTCATGACCTGTGTCATAACCCAGTCAGATGCTTAACCAACCGAGCCACCCAGGTGCCCTGCACTCTTTTTAAATATTTGTAGTCACTACCAATTTCCCTATTTATTTTATAATTTACAAACAAAGAGCTTTAAAACAGAGATGGTAAGGATATAATCTCTCTGCTTGACTTATTTCACTCAGCATAATCTCTGAGTGAAATAAGTCAAGCAGAGAGAGTCAATTATCATATGGTTTCACTTACTTGTGGAGCATAAGGAATAACATGGAGGATGTTGGGACATGGAGAGGAGAAGGGAGTTGGGGGAAATTGGAGGGGGAGACGAACCATGAGAGACTGTGGACTCTGAGAAACAAACTGAGGGTTTTGGAGGGGAGGGAAGTGGGGGGTTGGGTGAGCCTGGTTCTGGGTATTAAGGAGGGCACGGATTGCATGGAGCACTGGGTGTGGTGCATAAACAATGAATTTTGGAACACTGAAAAAAATAAAATTAAATAAAAAAAGAAAAAAAACTATTTGAAATGGTGGCTATGATGATGATTAGATCAGAATGCACATTCCTTAGAGAATTACTTGACCTAAGTTTCTAAGCCCTCAATTAAGTTTGGCTGTAGCCTGTCCTCCCTTCCAGTTTGGATCTGTTTGGAGCAGACTGGGAAGAGGGAGCTACGTGGTCTATTGAGGACTCAGTTAGAGATGAGCTAAGTCACAGGAATAGCATGTAAAGCCCACGAAGGAAGCAAGCATCTTTCATTGAAGTCCTAGTGAAATCTATTTGTGGGACAAGAACAAGTTATTCATCTGCTTTTCCCCCAGGCTCATCCAATTTGATGCTATTGCCTTTGGTTCTAAAAATTCTGCTTTAAGCTTCAGTCAGCTCTCACTGTATTTTGCAGTTGAAAATCTAAATCTCTTACCTCTGGCAATAGAACCTCCCCACCAAACTATCTTTCATATGTTGATAATGTTGTCCTCGTTCTTCTCATACATCTCAATAAAGAAAAGTGTTATTTCTTAACTCGAATTCAATTATCATTTTTTCCATCTGTTTCTAATCAACAGTGACCTTTAATGTTTGAGAAGATTTGTGAGCTCTATGATATTTGCAAGAGAAAGGTAAATACACCGGGAATGGGGAAGAAAGAGTTCAACGCAGTGATCTAATTTAATACATTCACCACAAACAAGGTACTGTGTTCCAAATAAGAGATTATTTGCTGGAGATCATGTAAATATTGAGTGGCAGAACAAGGTCTAAGACCCATATCTCTCATTTCAGTGGGTAGTGCTGTTTTTTCCTATTTCCTGCCTCCTTAGTAGGGAGTACATTTTCCTCCAAAGGCAGTTGAGAAAATAAAGTGACCTTTACACATCCTGTCATCAAAAGGCCACAAACCCTGGATTTAAAGAGCAGTCATGGAATTCCGACAGCCTTTTCTCTGAATTTACAAAGTAGAGCAATGGGAAATACATATTCTCTACACATCTATTATTTCACATATGAATTAAACAATTCATAAATTTTTTGAGCTATAATTTACATATAGCATTGTATCAATTGTAGGTATACAACATGTTGACTTGATACATTTATATATTACAATTTGATTACCACTGTAGCATTAGCTAACACCTTTATCACATCATATCATTATTATTTCTTTTGTGTGGTGAGTAAAAGTAAGATCTGGTCTCTTAGCAGCTTGGAAGTTTATTTTATAATATCATATTGTTGACTAAAATCTCCACATGCTCGGCATTAAGTCTTCAGGAGTAATTTGTTTAATTTTTTGCTTTTTTTGGGAGCTATTTCTCTATTAGTTGCAAGTTTGTATGCTTACATAACATCTCCCCAAATATTTAATGGAACGTCAGCAATATGGATGGGATAGATATTACCTGTTCATCATCATAGCAATTCAAGTAGGAAAAAGGAAGAGTGGTGTAAGAAATACCTCTACAACCACCCTCTAACTGTATCAGTCATTTGTCATTTAGCATATGTAACTCACTGGGTTAAGCTGTTTACACAAATCTCATTCAATGATCATAACAATCAATAGTGAGATCCTACTATTAATCTCATTTTAATGATGAGTAAATTGAGCTAAGATGGAGAGGTTGAAGGACATGCTCCATGTATTAAGATGTAAGAAATAAAGTCACAATTTGAAGCCATAAACATTTTTTTAAAAAGAACTTTTAAATAACTATTTAATATTCATTAGATAATATTCATTAGATAAATTCATTAGATGATTCATTAGATAACTAGATAACATCTAATATTCAATTAGATAATAGTCAATTAGATAATTTTAGTAGATAATTAATTAGATAAACTTCCAAGATGCTAAGAGACCAGATCTTACTTCTACCCACCACACAAAAGAAATAATAATTATATGATGTGATAAAGGTGTTAGCTAATGCTACAGTGGTAATCAAATTGTAATATATAAATGTATCAAGTCAACACGTTATATACCTTCAATTGATACAATGCTATATGTAAATTACAGCTCAATAAAAATGTGCAAATTGTTTAATTCATATGTGAAATTATTTTTAAATGAAATTCTTGATATTTGACTTTGTATACAAATTTAACAGCTTTTTCAAAATCATTGTAGCATTTTATTCTTGATAATATACATAGATTTGTATTTCATAGCACTGAAAGGAGTTTCAACAAATAGATCAGGTAGAGATTTTTTTTTTTAAGATTTTATTTATTTATTTGACAGAGAGAGAGATCACAAGCAGGCAGAGAGGCAGGCGGGGGTGGGTGGGAAGCAGACTCCCTGCTGAGCAGAGAGCCCGATGCAGGGCTCAATCCCAGGACCCTGAGATCATGACCTGAGCCGAAGGCAGAGGCTTTAACCCACTGAGCCACTCAGGCGCCCCCAGGTAGAGATTTTTAAATTCAATTTGTTATATATCTGCTGCTGGATTAAACTTAAATAAATATGTGAACATTAACAATGAATCCAAATGGACGCAAAGGTTATACTGACATTGATTAAATAAGATGACTACCGGTGTCGGTTTATGAACAATGATCACACACAAGTCAAAGAATTCCAATAATGACATTGACAATACAATGTTAACATGGGAAGACTGGCTTCTGCTGTAGGACACTCTGCAGACTTTGCGGAGGATCTTTGAGGAAGAGGATGGGCCAGGAACCCACAGAAAATTCAAGGCTCAGGCAACACTGTAAACCTTCGCAGGTCTCCTGGTTCAGTAAGACCCGTTATAACCAAACCATTGTGAGTTTGCTCCTAGTGAGTCAGATACACCAGGCAGAGTTGTTGCACAATGGAAACTTTATTCGCAGCAAATGAGATCACAGGGAATAACTTCCAAAGCCATGGTCCCCCATGCAAGGGTGAATGGGTTCCTTTTATTTAGGGTTTGGAAGAATATTTAGATAGGGAAACCTTCTCACTGTATGTAGAGGCGGGCATAAGGCCATGCATGCACCTTAAGGAAACATACAGATATTGTATATTATATAAATGAGGCTTGCGGTCCTCCTTGGGTGGAGATTTCAGTATTATAATGAAGTAAAGGTAATTGTCAGTCTTTCCAGAGGTCACTCCATGGTTCATCTGCGAGGCATGAGTAGGTGGTCACTTTCAAACTGGTCTGGGTGGTCTGGGCTGGCTGGAGGTCTTGCCGGGAGAGTCAATTCGCCTGAGGGGTGGTTTCAGTTTCCATTGCCTGACTGAAGAGATAAATTGGAAAGAAGAGCTTAAGGTAAAGAGTGGGGCAATGGTCAGTGAGTACAAGCAGGTGGGCAGTAAAAGTCAGGTCTTGGGGTCCAGCTGGAGATAGCACGTTGTCCCAGAAGCTGTGATTGATATGATGCAAGCCCATCCAACCCCTAAGAATGGGAAAGAGGTGCAAGGCTTTGTAGGGATTTCGGGGCCGTGGAGACTTTTATTTCCCATGCGTCACAGTCCCTTCATCTTTTATATCACCTGGTGAAGAAGGGGCACGTGTACGATGGGGAATCAGAGATATATAAGCTGCCTTTGAGAAAGCCCAAGTGCTAGCAGGGCATGTTAAATCTCTGGGCGTCTCCCAAGCAGGCCTGGTATTTGAGTTAGATGTGTCTGTGACTCCTGGAGTTGTGGGTCAGGCACCATGGCAGAGCCAGCAGAAAGGGAGAGTGCCCTTCGGATTTTGGTCCCAGCTCTGGAAGGGGCCAGAAACCCAATACACTCCCAGGGAGCAGCAGCTCCTAATGGTGTACACAGTGTTCCTTGAGAGAGAGCCTCTCACGAAGGAAGAGCAGACTGTGGTGAGAACTTCTCTGCCTGTGAAGGAAGGGGTGGGTTGAGCACATGTTCTATTGATCCACCTCGGCCATGGCTTACACCCCTCCTTTGAATAAGTGACCCCTCTTTGTAGCAGAGGAGTCCCCTGTCCACCAGCCTACTGTCTCTAGAAAGGTGGGGGCTACAAGGTCTTGTGGGGTATGTAGCTCATCCAGATCCCCCCGCCCCCATGTCTATGGCCGCCCTGTAGCCTGCAAAGAGGGGGCAAGGGAAATTCCTGCCGATGCCTGGTACACAGATGGTCTAGTCAGGGAAGTCCGCCCACATGGACTGCTGTTGTGGTTCAACCCGATGATGGACCATCTACGGAGAAACAGGAACAAACTGTGGCGGCCCGTGGGCTGAGCTCAGAGCAGTCTCAGTGGTGATCCCCGTGTGCCTGGCTCTTAACCCTTTGCCCTGATAGCTATGCTGCTCTAAAGGGATTAACCCTATGACATGAACGATGGGAAGCCGAGGGGTGGATGATTATGAATAAGCCCTTATGGGGTCAGGATATGGGAAAGACATTTGGGTCCATCTGCAAAAGCCCGAGTGGCCCTCACTGTTTTCCATGTCCCAGTTCAGAAAGTGCCAGCACCCCCCCCCCCCAATCAGAAGCTGAGACCTTAGCTCAGGAGTGAACCTTAGCTTCTGACCCTCCAGTAGATATGGTAGATTGGACGCACCACACCCAGGATGGCATATTGCCGGGAAGGCTAGATTGCCTTTGAAGGACAGTGACTTGCTTAATGCAGTAACAGCATGTCCTGTGTGATCTAAACAAGCCCACAGCAACTGCCAGAGAAGCTGGGGGTCATTCACCAGAGTTTCCAGCTAGTGGGGGACTGGCAAATTTATTATATTGGCCCCTTCCCACTGAATGAGGGTTCTAACCATGCCCTGGTTTGTGTGGACACTGCACCTGGCCTAACCCAGGCTTCCCCCTGCGGCCATGCAAACCAGGCCGTCACCATTGGGGGATTGAAGAAATTGAGTACCATACCCTCATCGAATAGTGATTGGGGGGTCACATTTCAAACGTCATGATATGTAAGACTGGGCAAAAGAATGACATTGAATGGAAATTCCATCTCCTTTATTACCCACGAGCAGTGGGGGTGGTAGGAAAAATCTTACAAAACTGTAAATCTGCTATTATTTCTGTAATTAAATCCAACAGGAGCTCTCCACACATCTTTTTTTTTTTTTTTTTTAAAGATTTTTATTTATTTATTTGACAGACAGAGATCACAAGTAGGCAGAGAGGCAGGCAGAGAGAGAGGAGGAAGCAGGCTCCCCGCTGAGCAGAAAGCCCCACGTGGGGCTCGATCCCAGGGTCCTGGGATCATGACTTGAGCCGAAGGCAGAGGCTTTAACCCCTGAGCCACCCAGGCGCCCCTCTCCACACATCTTTTAAAATAAAGTTCAGACTTGATACTATGGCCCACCGGCTGTTCATTAACAGCTCTCATTTCAGTATGCTTCTCAAAACATTTCCACACACACTTGTAATAATATGATTAACGCTCCTGCTCCTTCTGCTTCCAACTGGAAGTTAGATTGCTTGTGTTCTTCTCTCGGATTCTCAAGTGCTTAGTATTCCTGTTTTAAAAAATTCATAAAAAACAAAGGGAGGGGCGCCTGGGTGCTCAGTGGGTTAGAGCCTCTGCCTTCAGCTCAGGTCATGATCTCAGGGTTCTGGGATCGAGCCCTGCATCGGGCTCTCTGCTCAGCAGGGAGCCTGCTTCCTCCTCTCTCTCTGCCTGCCTCTCTGCCTACCTGTGATCTCTCTCTGTCAAATAAATAAATAAAATCTTAAAAAAAAAAAACAGAAACAAGAGGGAAAATGAGTGGAGGTGGATGCCATACCCAGGAAGTTTCTATAATGATCACGAAGAAGTCCTTGTTCCTAAAAATAGCCAGTTTATATCAATCCTTTGGAAGAGAGATTAACAGCATAAAAATGATCAATATTTTTCAATATTTTTGGTAAAATTTTAGGGGGAGTGCAAACCCACATTTGAATTTGTAATTGTTTTTCTAATATAAATTGTGCCATATATAATCGTTCTTTAGAGTTAATGGGTGAAACTTCATACTTCATTATGCTTGTTTTGCAATTTCTTGAAAACTTAAATCTCCGAAGTTTCTTCCTCTCATTGTTATTTTTTACTGTAAGCCCTAAACAATATTAAATCTGTTGTAAAACTGCTATCATAACCAAATTACAACTTTCAAGAAAGCACTTACCTTAATAAAGATATTCAATAAATATTGGGACTGTTTATTTCCTAGGTTTTAATTAAAGCCCAGAATCCTTGGAATGTCTTCCCTCTTCCTTTAATATATTATCAAATACATTTTTTATATGGTCTGTGTTTTTCCCTCACTTTCACTTTACTTTTAAATTCTTGCTCTCTCGTTGTTTAATCCAACTCATTCTTTCTGGATATTTTGGATTCAAACATGTAACAGATGATTTCTCTTCTGTTAAGGAAGGTCTTTCTTTTTTTTTCAGTGTTATGATCTCATGAATATGATTGGGTATATTTACTTCAGAATTCAAATACGGTTCTGTTCAAGATATATTTGCTTTACACGTATATTTGGGGAATGACTGAAAAGCTATAATAAATCTGACTGTATCCCTTTCAAATGTGTATGAAGTATCAGGTGTCCTAAAGACCCACATCCAAATAAACAGAGAAATCAGTGCCTCCCCAAAATTATGACTTTTTTTTGGTCCCATGAAGATCCAGGAGCTGTTCTGGTCTTTTGGCCATTAGTTTTTATGTCGTCACTACTCTGATTTTAGGACTGTTTATCCAATATGGAGACACACCCATTGTCAGAGGAAGTAACTGAAATCTCCTTTATATCCTCCTTGTTTCCTCAATGTTTTGCTTCTTCTGCTCCTTGACTTGTACTGGTTGGCCTCTCCTGGTCACCTTCGCCTTGACATAAACGTTATTTGGAGTTATATTTTCTATAGTCATTTCTGCTGTTTTAGCAAAACTCTTCATAGTGGTTGTGGCCTTCAAAGCCATAAAACCAGGAAACACTCCAGATGTGGTTGGTGAACCAATTCTCAATTGCTCTAGTCCACAGTGGCTCCCTCGTTCAAGTACATGTCTGCATAATCTGGCTGGGAACTGCTCCCTCTTTCCCTACCATTGACACACAATCAATTTGGTAAAATGCAGCAAGGGATCCACCACTGCCTTCTACTGTGTTCTGGGTAACTGGGGCTCTCTAGCACTTCCGAGCTTGACTATTGCTTTTCTGGCTATAAGGCTACCAGACAGTTTTGGGGCACCTGGGTGGCTCAGTTGGTTAAGCATCTGCTTTGGGGTCAGGTCATGATTCTAGGGCCCTGGGATGGGGCCCCATGTCAGGTTTCCAGCTTAGCGGGGAGCCTGCTTCTTCCTTTCCTCCCCACTTGTGCTCTCTCTCGTTATCTCTGTCTTCTTCTCAAAACAAAACAAAACAAAATGGATACCAGACAGTTTCAGTAAGCCCCAAATGATCACATTCAACATGCTGATTTTCTGTAGTGTGTGGATTTCTTCCATACCCACATATCTGAGCACCAAAGGCAAAGCTGTGGCAGCTTTGCAAACATTTCAATCTTGGCTTCCAGTGCTGGTTTACTGGGTTGTGTATTTCTTCCCAAGTGATATGTGATCCTACTAAGTTGGGTAGGAATTCAAGGAAAACAACTTGAATATTTTCCTCCCCAAAAGTAAAAGGAATACGTGTTTAAGTGACACCATTGACACAAAATGAACAGTAATATGGAAATAAAGATTCCAAAATGTGGCATGAAGTAAATGCATTTCATCAAAACAATGACAGTTGTTTTTTAATCAAATGACACCATCATCCCTGTGGGCAGCAGGCCATGGTGAAAAAAGCTCTGGGGTCAGATGGAGCAATGTTCAATTTCAACACCTATACTGGCTTACTCTGACTTCCAGTGTATCCAATTAACTTTCCTTTGAATCGCATCTTTCTCCTCTTTAAGCAACACGTGGCAGGTGAACAAGGGTTAGGGTGACAATTAAGTAAAATCATCCATGTGAAAATATAATGGGTACTCAAAAATATGCTGCCTTTATGTTAACTATCTTTTTCTTCTTATTTCAATAAAAATTAAATTTTAAGGCATTTTAAGTCCGGGGGGGGGGTAGAAAACTAGCGATGTCTAGTTGTCCCTCATTAAACTATTCAAAACCCAAAATAAGATAAAATTTGAGCTTTGGGCAGTCTAAATGGGTTTTCATATGTCCATATGGATCCAAGATTAGGGAGAACACTGAGGGAAACAGACAGTGCTTGCTGCTGGTTCCTCCAACATGGCAGTGGGGAAGCTTGACCGACTGAGAGAGAGAAGACCGTCCTTTATGGGAAAGGTTGTTTTTGAATATACTCAGAACTTTCAAACATCTTTTCTTTCTTCTTCTCCCTACTGATACCTGATATCCCTTACAATTTCTTTTTTTTTTTTTTTGGAAGATTTTATTTATTTATTTGACAGACAGAGATCACAAGTAGGCAGAGAGGCAGGCAGAGAGAGAGGGGAAGGGAAGCAGGCTCCCTGCTGAGCAGAGAGCCCGACGCGGGGCTCGATTCCAGGACCCTGGGATCATGACTTGAGCCGAAGGCAGAGGCTTTAACCCGCTGAGCCACCCAGGCGCCCCTCCCTTACAAGTTCTTAAACTATATTTTCCAGTAGTGAGATGTTTAAGGGATTAGATGTGAATTAAGAAATGAGGTTTTGATCCAGGAATGTAAGATTAACAACTGTAAATAAAAGCACCTGGATGAACTATAGAACAGTTCTCTCTGAGAGATGGAGTTTTCAGTTATTTATTTTTTTCTGGCAAAGGAATTCTTCTGCACAGACCATTTCTGATTGTCCAGTAAGAGATCTGTCCTCCTCAGTTAGCCCTCCTCAGTTGCCAGGTCATCATCTGCGTATACATACAGACTAGTGCCACATTCTTGATTTCTGGAGCTTAAGCTGGAGTTTGCTATGGAGGTCAGGGTCTCTGCTGAGGCATGGCGGCCATCCGCCAAGTAATAAAAACATTGGAAATAACGGATTCTTGTAAGTTACTGCATCAGGTAAATGTTTTTTAGTTTTTGTTTTGTCTTGTTTTGTTTTTTTAGAGCAGCAGTTGTATGTCATTCAAAGTCCTGGAGCTTGAGCGGAATTGTGCTTGCACGTAATATTAAACACAGTACAACTAAAAGACTAAGGAACGTTTACTTAAAGGTATTCTTAGCTTAACTCCATTCTCAATTGTCACCTATCTTTTTTCTTTCTGTAATAAAATAGATTTATTTTTTAAAAAGATTTATGTATACATTTTAGCAGGGGGCAGAGGGAGAGAGAGAATCTCAAGCAAAAGCCCCACTGAACAGGGAGCCCAACACAGGGCTTGATCTCACAACCCTGAGATCATGACCAGAGCTGAAATCAAGTCAGATGTTCAACTGACTGAGCCACCCAGGTGCTCACAAAGTAGATTTCTAACTAAAATTAAGATAGGTTTACCACTTTGGTTATACTGAACTGCTTCTATTTGGTCATAAATTTGTAGCAAAGGGAAAGAATATTCCATTAGAATCTGCTTTGATGTGAATAAGGCAAATTATACTCAGTTTGTTACCTGATGATAATGGATAAGATGGTGTTGTAGAAGTTGTGTTGGAAAGTTTCTACAGCTGTATTATGCATCCATTCACTAGAACTTACAGCTTAAGAAGGGATAAGCTTAGTTTAAAAAAAAAATGGAAGATCAGCATAATTATGACAATGTAAGGTCACGTTTTCTAGAGCAAATCTTTCTGTGTTTGGGGTTGCATATCAAGCACGGAATTGTAAGGAATTGATAGAAGGAATAAATGTCTTCAGAAGCATTCCCATATAAACGGTAGAAATTTAACCCTCTTGAGGGAGCCTAACCAAGTATTTAAATGAATATCAAATATGTATTTCTTTTCTTTTTTTTTTTTTTTAGATTTTACTTATTTATTTGACACAGAGAGAGAGAGCACAAGCAGGGGGAGTGGGATAGAGTGAAGCAGACTCCCCACTGAGCAGGGAGCCCCATGTGGGGCTTGATCCCAGAACCCCAGGATCATGACTTGAAATGAAGTAAGATGCTTAACCAACTGAGACAACCGGGCCTCCCATTATCAAATATGTATTTCAAACCAAATGTTCACGAGTTGAAATGGACTGTAAGGGGGTACACTGTGCAGCAATTGAGTCATGGTGAATGCAGGATTCCTCATCATCCAATGGTTCTTTACAAAATATCTAAATTTATTATTTTGTAATATAGTACACTTAAAAGTATAGATAATGTCCAAGTACTGTTTAAAAAATTTTCATTCCATAAAAGCCTTTTTATGACCATGTTGCTAAAAAAAGTATCAGTACCAGGGCTCCTGGGTGGCTCCATTGGTTAAGCATCTGCCTTCGGCTGAGGCCACGAACCCAAGGTGCTGGAATCAAGCCCCTCATGGGCTCCCTACTTCTCCCTCCCCCCTCTGCCCCCTCCCCCACTTGTGCTCGCTCTGTCTCCCTCTGTCTCAAATACATAAATACAATTAAAAAAAAAAATCAGTACCTATGAAGGATGTCGGTCCCTGGATGTCCTTTCCCCAACCACATTCTGCCCCCTGCCGTTCTCTAGAGGGAAGCTCCACTCTAAATTTTGTGTTCATCATTGCTTTGTTTGAAAACAGTTTTCCATCCCAAGGTGATACCTAGTTGAATTTTTACTGCTTTTCAACTTTATATAAATGCACTATATTGTATGTATTCTTCTGTAATTTTCTATATTCCAAAAGCCCGTTTTGAGGATTTATATGCATAGTCATATGTGATATCGTTTTATTTCATTCTTTGTCCTGACTGCATATTGAATATTGCTGTTTAAGAATAGCAGCAAATGGTGCTGTTTCCTCTATCCTATTCTATTCCTCTATTCTTGTACAAATCTGTTTATATGGGTACTATTTCTCTAGAAGTGGAATTTCTGTGTCGTAGGGGATTTCTTTGCTAGGAAGTATCAAATTGCTTTCTAAATTCTATTTCTAAATTCTATATATGAACTTTCAACAGCTGTTTATATAAACTCCCACTACTTCACACTTTTACCAAACCTTGGTCATTGTCAGACTGTTAATTTTGTCACTTTGAGATTATGAAGTGGTATTTCATTTTGTCTTACAATTCTCTGATTCATAATGAAATTGTCATTTTACTTCCGCTTTTCTTTGAAATTCAGTAATTTCACAATGACATGACTAAGTGTTGGATTTCTTTTTTTAATCATGTCTGGGATATTCTGGTCTTTCTAAATATGTACAGTAACTTTTGCTATTTTAGGAAAATTCCCAGATGTTTAAGAAAGTATTTTGTTTCCCCTGGTCTCTATCTCCTCTCCTTAGAGATATATAATAGTCTTACTCTATGCCTCTTAACCTCTATTTTTTCTATATTTTCTATATTTTTCAAAGTCCCTTAAGCTCTATTTTCTGGTTTTCATCAAAGAGAAAAATTATTTATGTTCATAAATTGCCTTCAGTATTTAAGGATCTTGAAAAAATTTAATACCCATTCTTCACACAAACACTTGGGGAAGTACAGCCTGGTTATCTCTAAAGCCAGCTTCTATCTTAGTGGGGAGACACTATGACATTCCCACTAAGATCAAGAACACGCTAAGAGGCTCACTTATTTCCATTACTCCTTAGTACTATCTTGGAGGTATGGGCCAGTGAATTTTTTTTTTAAAGGAAAATAACTAGAAACCTAACAAACGGAAAAGAAGATACAAAGCTATCTCTATTAGCAGATGATATGGTAATATACCTGAAACATCTAAGAGAATCAAGGATGCAAACAATGAAATGAATTTAGGAAGAGAGTAGAATAGAAAATGAGCGTACAAAATCAATGTGTATACAAACACAACCACGCAGAAAAGAAAACTCTATTTACAATAGCAACAGGTAAGATAAGGATTCCTGGGAATCAACATAATGAGATATGTGAAAAAACCATATGAGAAAGACTTTAGCACACTTCTGAAAGTGGACGTGAACAAATGGAACAATATTCCTTGTTTGTGGATATCAGTTTTTTTTTTTAAGATTTTATCTATTTATTTGAGAGAAAGCACACAAGCAGGGTAGAGGACCGAGGGGGAAGAGCAGAGGAAGAGCGAGAAGCAGACTCACCACTAAGCAGGGAGCCCTGCACAGGGCTTGATCCCAGGACCTTGAGATCATGACCTGAGTGGAAGGCAGACTCTTAATTGACTGAGACATACAGGTGCCCAGATGTCAACTTGTCTTAAATTAACATAGCAATTTAGCACAGTCCTAACATAAATAGCCCAATTTTTTAAGCAAAAAAACCCCACAAAAAACAAAAAACAAAAAACCTTGAAATTCATATTGCAAAAAGTATACTAGAGTACACATGATATTTTAAAAACTTACAAAGAAAAGAACCATAAAAGGGAAATAGTCCTTTCAGATATGAAAGCACATTATAAAGCCTCTGTATTTAAAACACTGTGATATGGGCACAAAAGGAGACACACAGACGAATGGAATAAACAAAATATCAGAAATTAATACAAGTACTTAAAAATATAAAAGCACATCCCAAAATGGACTTTTAAATCAATACAATGGGAACAACTAACTAGGCATTTGGAAAATTAGTGAAATTGGGTCCCTATGTCAAATACCAGAATAGGTTCCAAATAGAAGAGAAATCTGAACATAAAAAAATAAAACCATACAAATACAAGAATACACAGTTGAAGTTTTATTTAACCCAAGTCTGAGAACTTAACTGTGACTAATTACAACTCAAAATCCAGATACTACATAACCTATAAAAACACTATATGCATTGACAAAAGACAAATGAGAAAATAAGAGAAATATTTGTAAAATATAACAGATAAACAAATATAAAGAGCTTTTAAGAATAAAGAAAAAAGGGGTGCCTGGGTGGCTCAGTGGTTAAGCGTCTGCCTTTGGCTCAGGTCATAATCCCAGGATCCTAGGATCAAGTCCCACATCGGGCTCTCTGCTCAGCAAGGAGCCTGCTTCTTCCCCTCCCTCTCCCATTGCCGACTGCTCCCCTGGCTTGTGATCACTTTCTCTCTTTCTGTTAAATAAATAAATGAAATCTTTTTAAAAAGGAAGAATAAAGAAAAAAAAACAGTGATACCCCTATGGCAGGAACACTTAATCCTTAGATAGTGGCTCTTTGCCACCATTTCTCTCTTAATTGAACTGGGGGTTCTTGGAGAAATGGATGAGTGTAGGTCTGACACAGGAAAGGTACAGGACAAAGCCTCGTCCATCTTTTTTTTGTGTGTGCAGAAAGCAGAGCAGTGTTCAATAACTGATGGAGACTTAACAAATGGACAAGTGAGTCAGCTTGAAGAGATTCGTACTGGCCAGATTGGGGGAAATTTAAGCCCCAAGAAGCCAATGATGAATTATTAAAATTAAAAACAGAATCTAGAGTCTGTAATATTCCTCAAAATATGGATGTGGGGAAGGCACGGGGGCTCTTCTTCATGGAAGGATGTCTGGTAATAAATATGCAAGAAGTGACAGAATTATCAAACCATGGCTTTGCATCAATCTCTAATTTTAACAATTGTTTCGGTCAGGAATCATCGATGGGTTTTTAAATCAATGGGAGAATGTTGCTGGGAAATTAGCCGTTGAATACACTGGGAACAGCATTACAGGCAGAGGGACCAGCAATGGTCACAGTAAAGCAGGAGTAAGTGGGATATGAATCATACCAAGGGGCCACAGAGGAAGAGTAGAGTAAGGTGGGGGAGAGGAGAAGAGGAGGAAACTAGGTGGCCGGGTCATGAGACTTGAAGGCAATTTTAAGAACTGGCTTTTTTCACACTGAAATGGGAATGGTTACAGGGTTTTGAGCAAAAAAGTGATATAATCTGACTTAAATTAAAAAAAAAAAAAGTCAGGCACCTGGGTGGCTCTGTTGGTTAAGCCTCTACTTTCTGCTCCGGTCATGATCCCAGGGTCCTGAGATTTGAGTCCTGCATGAGGCTCCTTGCTTAGCAGGGAACCTGCTTCTCCCCTGCTTGCTGCTCCCCCTGCTTGGGCTGTCTCTCTGACAAATAAATAAATAAAATCTTTAGGGGTGCCTGGGTGGCTCAGTGGGTTAAAGCCTCTGTCTTTGGCTCAGGTCACGATCCCAGGGTCCTGGGATATAGTCCTGCGTCAGGCTCCCTGCTCAGTGGGGAGCCTGCTTCTCCCTCTCCCTCTGCCTGCCGCTCTGCCTACTTGCGCTCACTCTTTCTGTTAAATAAATACATAAAATCTTTAAAAAATAAAAAATAAAAAAAAGTCACTCTGAATAGTCTGGAGTGGATAAGGAGAGAAGAAGAGATACGTGCCAGGACAGTATTACTGTCAAAGGCACAAGGAATCCAAATAGCGGTTTTGTGTAACATGAGTATAAACAGGGTGTGATAGTTCATTTTATGTGTCAATTTCATTACATCAGGGAGTACCCAGATATTTAGTGAAACATTATTTCTGGGTGTGTCTGTGAGAGTTTTTCCCAATGACATTAGGCTTTGAATCAGTGGTTGTAGCAAACCAGATTGCCTTCACCAATGTGGGTGGGTGTTGTCCAATTTGTTGAGGACCTGAATAGAACAAAAGGCAGAGGAAAGGAGAAGGTGGCCCCTTTCTGCCTGATCGCTGAGCTGAGATTTTTTTCTTGTCCTGCCCTTGACTGAGACTTACACCATCAGCTCCCCTGATTCTCAAACCTTTGGACGAGGATACCACCAGCTTTCCTGGGTCTCCAGCTTGCAGATCAAAGACTGTGAGACTTCTCAGCCTCCACAAACACATGAACTCCTTGTAATAAATCTCGGGGTTCCTTAGAGGACCCTGTCTGATACACAGACAGACAGTTGATGGCAGAGAACACATCTTCTTTATACAATTTGTGAATTGTGCACACACTGAGAATAAAAAGCAAAGTATAAGTTTCGGAAAATCATACACTATTTTAACCATTTTAAGAATGAGTGGAAATTAAATCTTCAGGTGTGAACAGAATTTAAAAAGTAAATGAACTTGCTTTATACCAATGGCAATCTGAAGTCTTAATAATATTCACTGTATTTAAAAAGCTACATCACTATATGTATCTCAGGAAAGAATGAAGTTTTATGGGAACTAAGATACACATGTAAAATGACATTTTGTAGAGGACTACAGTGAGAAAAAAAAAAAATCAGCGTAATAGAGCACTTTCCTTAGATGTTCCCAAGCCATCAGAACACGCAAGGTGAAATTTTAGTGAGAGGCTACAGACATTACTGCCAATGACTTTATGAACATTTAAAAGAAATATTTTCTTTTTCTTTTTGTGAACAGTGAGGATGTACTTTATTGATTTTTAGTTTTTGTATTTCATCAGTAGTAAAATCAAATTACAACTTTAGTAGTAGATTTAAATTTCTGGCACATCCAGTACTCCCTTGGAAATAGTTGAAATGGGCTTTGAAGCCTTGATGGGCAAGATTGTTAAAAAAAAAAAAAAAAAAAGGAAGCAGGGTAGGGTAGGGGAGAAATCAAAGCTTGTTTCAGCAAAGTAAAATAAATGATAGAGAAATGGTTAGCTACAGTCCTTACTTAGAGTTCTATTCCCAAACCAAGTGTGTCTGCTTTTCTTCTGTAACGCCAAGACCTGAACACTTCAGTCTTGTTTCGACAAACTTCCACCCAACAATTCGATATTTTATGTGGAACAATTGTTCAACCCATTGTGTTGGGGCTTTTGTTGTTGGTGGTGGTTTATTTTACCATTTTATTACTCAATTTCAAGTTTACATAAAACATCTAGAAAATCCACTGTCGCTTAGGAAAAATAATCTCAAAGGTAAACATGAGCAAACACAGCATGCTGCCATTTCTCCCAGATGCACAGATTTTATTTGTGAGGCGAGCACACGATAGGCCCTTAGAGAAGAAGAAAAAATAACTGGAACAGCTAAAACAACTATACGGTGTAATGGTTTCACCGTGATGATTTCACGGACTCACATCTGTGACGATCCTGAATCTGCTACTAATTAAACAGGGCCAGCATAGGAAATAAAACATCTGGACCAAAATCTTGGCTGAGATACCAACAGAAACATTACCTATCCCTCACACGTTCTTTTCACTTGACAAGGCTGTATGAAGCGACGCTGTCTTCCTTAAATATTTCTGAAACAAGATTATTACCATAGAGATCTACGCTCTCCATCTCCTTCTAGAATGGGAAATAATAATATAGATAAATAATTCCAAATTAGTTCTGTTAAAATATTTTTCCTCTGATGATTTAGAAAATGAGTCTTATTTCCTATCTACCGTGGGCGGGGTGGGGTCAACATTGAGCTCTCTTTCATCTTTGTAATTCCTTTAGTTCTTATCACTGTATTTTTAAGGAGGCTCCTCCCAGGTTATGTCTTCGGCACCCTGGTCATACAAATATCTTACACTGTCCTCCTTCAGAGTTTTGAAATCATTTTTACTCCGCACTCACACTGTAGAATGGCATAGAGTTCCATGTTCGTGTTCAAGAGTAACATACAGGGGCACCTGGGTGGCTCAGTGGGTTAAGCCTCTGTCTTCAGCTCAGGTCATGATCTCAGGGTCCTGGGATGGAGCCCCGCATCCGGCTCTCTGCTCAGCGGGGAGCCTGCTTCCTCCTCTCTCTGCCTGCCTCTCTGCCTGCTTGTGATCTCTGTCTGTCAAATAAATAAATAAAATCTTAAAAAAAAAAAGAGTAACATACAAAAAAAAAAACCTCTGCTGGGTAAAAAAAAAAAAAGCATAGTTTTTTATTTTGTTCTTTGGGTGGATTCATAAAAGGAGAAGAATTTGAGATGTGTCATGGTGGGAGGGGTGTTCCAGGGTTCCTACTCAAGTCAATTATTCAGTATAATTATGAAAAGTTAACATCCTCTAAGAATGATCTAGTCCTTCCTGTGTTTCCCAAATTCATGCAGAGAGGAAATTGGGACCTCTGTTGTCTTTATCTTCAGCTAGACTTCACAGTATGAGTTTCATGGGCTAACTATTGGCTTTTATCTACTCACTGAAGATGCATGGGTGCCTCAGTCCTGGTATTTTTCTGGATGTGCCACTCCACAGTTGTCTGCCCTGGCTTAGTTGCATAAACAACCAAACCCATCTGGACTTTTAATGTTGGGTTACTCTGCTTGAATTAATTAAGAGAGTTTAAGGGTGACCAAAGGAAAATGCCTACACTTAATGTCGTTCACATTCTGCCAGAGAAGACTTCATTAGGGATATCCGAAGGGATTGGGAAATGGGTTCCTACCCACATTAGTACACACACACACACACACACACACACACACACAGCTGATAGTTACCATTAATTCTTTCAACAAAGCATTTATTGATCCAGGTAATATTCTAGGTTCTAGGAATACTGACATGACAAAGGAGACAAAAATCCTTGCTTTTATGGTAGCTCTTTTCTAGGAAGTGGAGAAACAGCAGCGTCACGAAAATTTTAAGTACATTATGTAGTTTATTAGAAGATGATGAATAATGTGGGGGGAAATAAAACAGAAAAGGAGACAGGAAATTCTTCCTGGAAGAGAGTTGAAATTTTAAAAAGGGTGGTCAAGGAGAGCCTCACTGAGAAGGAGATAATGAGCCAGAACTTGAAAGAAGTGGGGAAGCAAACCATGAAAATGTCTGGGAAAGAGGCAGAGGGAATAATAAGCACCAGCCTCCAATCAGAAGCATATACAGCGGGTTAGAGCAACAGTTAGAGTAAGAGGCAGGAAGTGACGGGGGAGGGGTACAGCCCTAGCAAATGAGGTCAAAGAGGTCATGGTCACGGAGGACAGGATCTCTGAGAGCCTTGCCCTCCATTTTAACGATTCTCTCTGTCCTTGTTCTGACTTAGGTAAGCCACTGGAGCTTTTGCAAAGAACAGTGCTATATTGCAAGTTACCTTTTCACAAGATTGCTTCAGCTACTGCATTGAGTGGGGAAAAAAGACAAATCAGGGAAATCTTTTATACTATGCCTAAGAATTATAATCCCGATGAGAGATGATGCCATCTTTGGCCCAGGTGGTAAGGATGATAAGAAGTCTTAAAATACCAGGTATATTTTGAAGGATAAACCAGGAGGAGTACTGGTGGATTGGTATGAATGATCAGGGAAAGGAGGAGCTAAGGATAACTCCAACAGTCTAGATCAAAACCTGGCAGGGCGACATTTAGAAAATTGACCTCCCGGGGCACCTGGGTGGCTCAGTGCTTTGAGCGTCTGCCTTTGGTTCAGGTCATGATCTCAGGGTCTGGGATCGAGCCCTGCATTGGGCTCTCTGCTCATTGGGGAGCCTGCTTCCCCCTCTCTCTCTGCCTGCTTCTCTGCCTACTTGTGATCTCTCTCTCTGTCAAATAAATAAATAAAGTCTTAAAGAAAGAAAGAAAGAAAGAAAGAAAATTGACCTCCCTGGCTATAAAATGTGCCTCTGCTCACTCTTGTTAAATGGGTGTGGAAATTTGAATTTGACTGATGAAGGCAACACAGTAACATCTCGATTTTCTAGATTTTGTTGGTTGCATGAGCTTTCCTGCCAGAGTAAATTTTGCTGTGATTTTTTTCTGGACAGGGTCCTGTCTGATGGGATCGACAAAACCCAGTATTACAGGGTCGGGGTTTCTCACAGTGGAGATCTCCTTTCTCACAAGGTCACTAAGGCCCCAATTTGTCCTGAAATAGCTCCATTTTCCTTTCACATGTGTGTTGTTGAGCTGCATTTCTTATCCACTTACAGAGACAAGAAATAGGGAATCAAAGTTTCATAGACCAAAGTAATTCTTAACTTCGGTTCAATGTTTTTAACATTGAACTTCAGTTCAGTGTTTTTAACTTCGGTTCAATGTTTTTAACTTTATTCATTCTGAATCCGTAAATTATTCACTGAGTCAATAATGGCACATGGCTAACATTGCCAACGAATTTTTTAAGAATTATGAACACTATGTGATTGAACAAGATAAAGTAAATAATGAGAAGAGGATAAATTCTAAATGCAGGGAAAATATTTTCTTATCAAGTAGTTGGAATATCAAGTCTCATTCCTGAGGTAGTGACGGTCCCTTGTGGCTCTAGACTCTAGATCTAGAAGGATCATTCTCCATTTCTTCTGGAATTCAGGGTGCTAATTACAAAATGCCATGACATGTTTCTATGTTAACATTAAATTATAACATAGAAATTCACATTAAGTAAACTTTCAACTTACTTTCTATTCTAGGATATAGATTTCCAAGAAAAAATTTACCTTTAATCCAGCTTTTTCCTTTTCTATTGGGAAAATAACATCAATTTGGTGTGTGTGTGTGTGCGTGTGTGTGTGTGTGTGGTTTATTTATGATACTTATATAGTGTAAAGTCACTAAGAACACAGAATCAATGAATATTGAACTGATACTCTCAGAAAAAATATAGAGTCAGATATCTGTGAACCTCTAGTAACATTTTTTTGGTCCAACTGATCAGTACATCTGTTTTATTTATTTCCTGTTTAAAGACACCATATTCAATATATATTGTTGTTGTTATTGTTATAAGATTCACTGACAGCTAACAGGAAGTTTATCAAACACATGTGCTTTCTCCATTAGGCACGTCGCACACAGCCTTCCTGCACTTATAAATAACAGACAGCACATCAGCATCAGCATTGCATGTGGGTAGCATTTTATTTTATTTTTAAAGATTTTATTTATTTGACACAGAGAGAGAGAGAGAGAAAGCGTACAAGCAGGGGGAGCAACAGACAGATGGAGAGGGAGAAGCTGAGCAAGGAGCCCAGTGCAGGGCTGGGGCTCGATGTAAGACTCCATCCCAGGACCCCGGGATCATGAACTGAGCGGAAGGAAGACGTTTAATGATTGAGCCACCCGGGCACCCCCCAGGGGGAGCATTTTAGATAGTGAACTCACCAACAGAAAAGCACAGAAGTGGAGTTGCTGTGTCATAGGGTAGCTCTACTTTTAATTTTTCAAAGAACCTCCATACTCTTTCCATAGGGGCTGCACCAATTTACATCCCACCCACAGTGCACAAAGATTCCTTTTTCTCCACATCCTTGCCAGCATTTGTTATCTCTTATCTTTTTAAAATTAACGTATAGTATATTATTTGTTCCAGGGTCTGTGAATCATCAGTCTTACACAATGTTATCTCTTATCTTTTTGATAAGATCACGAGGTATTACTGTGCTTCGGATTTGCATTTCCCTAATGATTAGCAACATTGAGCACTTTTTCATGCGCCTGTTGGCCACTGGTGTATCTTTTAGGTCTTGTATCTTTATGTCTATTCAGGTCCTTCGCCCATTTTAAACTGGATCACTTATTTTTACTTGAGTTGTGTGAGTTCCTTATATATTTTGGATATTAACCCCTTTATCAGATACATTACTTACAAATATTTCCCCCTCATTCCTTAGGTTGTCTTTTCCTTTTCCTTGTTTCTTTCGCTGTGCAGAAGCTTTTTAGTTTGATGTAGTCCCACTTGTTCATTTTTTATTTTGTAGTTTGCACTTTAGGTGTCATTTCCCCCACCCCCCCCAAAAAATAATAATAGCCAAGAGCCATGTCAAAGAGTTTTTCTCCTGTTTTTTTCTTAGAGGAGTTTTATGATTTCTGGTCTTACATTCAAGTCTTTAACCCATTTTGAGTTAATATTTCTTTATTCAGACAAGTTTAAAAATCCTACTGATAGGGGCCTGAGTGGTGCAGTTGGTTAGACACGCAACTCTTAGTTTCTGCTCAAGTCATGATCTCAGGGTTGTGGGATCAAGCCTCATGCCGGGCTCTGCGCTCAGTGGGGAGTCTGCTTGAGATTCTCTTCCTCTCACTCTGCACCCCCCCAACTCTCTCTTATCCTCTCTAAAAATAAAATTAAAAAAATCTTTAAAAAAATTCCAGTGATACATTTGATAGGATAGGCTAAATGGCAGTTTCCAGAAGCTGAGTTGCTGTTGAATGCCATTATATTTATCACCATCTGACATATATTTTATTGATTGGTTTTGATGGTTAGTTATGTCTCCCAACTAGAATGAGAACTTCAGGAAGGCAGAGATTATGGTGTCCTTGTTGTTGTTGTTCACTACTAAGCATCCCCAATGCTCAGAATGAAGTTTTGATGATAACCAATGGTTATATGGTATTTACTACATGCTTTGCAACAAGGATGGCTATGTACTTTATTTTCCAAACTGGGACTCTTTTTAGATTGAATGGGAGGACCTATTAATAATTACGCTCGGACAACAAGAATGATCAAGAGTGTCCTAGACATAGTAGATTTCACAGTTACTCTGTGTATAACTGTGTAACACAACCTGTGTGTGTGTTTTATGGATATTTCCTCATTTGCTCCTCATTACAACATTTGAAGAGATTACTGTTATCCCCATCCTACAGATGAGCTATTGAACACTGCTATCTCCATTTTACAAATGAGGAAACTGTGATGTAGAAAGACTAAATAGGAGGGGAGGAGGGGCAGAAGGAGAGAATCTCAAGCAGACTCCCCTGCTAAGGGAGGAGCCTGATCTCACCACCCTGAGATCACGACCTGAGCCGAAATCAAGAGTTGGACACTTAACTGACGGAGCCACCCAGGCACTCCATAAAGACTAAATAATTTAATCAAGACCTCACAACTAGTGTATTAAGCCCGGGTTTGAGCTCAGGTAGTTTGGCCTCAGTGGTGTGATCACTCTATTATATAACTTGAAAAATATTTGTGGCTTAATGAATGAACTGGCCACATTCTTTCATATCCTTTGTAGTTTCAAGTTCTCTTTATCAGGATACTCTGGAGAGATTGGCCAGTCTTTTTTTCCCATAATGAAGCCCATAACTCAGTGACTCATGGATAGCTTTGTCCAAATGAGAGAAACACCTAGGAACAGTTTGAAGCTTCATGTGAGATGGTGTACTCATATATTAATTTATTCCAGTGTAAGAAATATATTCTGGCTAGGAAAAAAATAAAAACAGATATAAATTAGTTGAAAACAATTTTACATTTACCATATAATATGTTCACTTAGTTTTTTGTATAA
Organism: Martes martes; assembly: GCF_963455335.1. Classification (NCBI taxonomy): domain Eukaryota; kingdom Metazoa; phylum Chordata; class Mammalia; order Carnivora; family Mustelidae; genus Martes; species Martes martes. Next base: position 99,605,294 of record NC_137895.1, on the reverse strand, counting down.
CATTTTAATTTCACCGACTAGATTTCCTTCCAATAGAATATGAAGTCTGTTCTATGTGAAACATTTCTAAGAGCAGGTATGGTGATTATTTCAGATATACCATTGATGTGGGAAGACAGGGGAGTGAAAATAAATAAATAAAATAAAATAAATAAATAAAGGAAAATAAATTCTTATTTTTCTAGTCTGGAGGTCAAATATAGTCATTGAGATTATTATTATTGATTCTCTGAAGAAAATTTCCTTCAAAACTGTTAAGTTTTCTTTCTCAGCCTATGTCCAAATCTCTCTGTGATGAAATATTAATACTCTCTTTCGACAATGTTGTTTTGGTTGGTTGGTTGGTTTTGCTGCCCAATATACAAAATTATTTTTGCCTCTGATCATCAGAAAACATAAATCTGGCTCAGGAGAAAAGACAAAACCCTGATGTTTAATATCCTTTTTCACTGAGAGACTGCAAATGTTAATTTTCTAATGTTTTTGTTTGAATTATATTTTCACCTTTTTTTAGAACTCTGAAAGCACATAGAAACACAGAAGGGGCAACAGTTTTAGTCAACTTTAGTCACCTAGGGATCTTAGAGGAGAAGTAAAAAAGGGGGTTGGAATTTTCACTATAGTTCCAACTAAAGTGGGACAACGCGGTAAATTTTGGAAAGTCCATGAACTTTGGAGTCAGACCCTATATTTAGGCTGTGTAACTTGTTTTTCTCCTTAAGCTTCTCCTTCTTCACCTATAAAAAAAGGTGATAAAAAGCCTGCCATTGACCTTAGCAGAGTGATTAATGTTAATATCATCAGTAAAACATACTGACATCAAGTGCCCCTTGATATGGCACACTGGGAAGCACATTGTCTTTACGGCATGCCCCCAACAGTGCTGAATCTCCATCTCATAATGAGAAATCACCAGAGAAGCCCACCCTGAGGCACATTGTACAAAATAATGGACGGGCACCCTCCAAAATGTCAGAATTGTAGAGACAAGGGAGAACTTAGGAATCATTAGAGGCCGGAAGAAACCAAGGAGACAGGACAAAACTAAACCCAAGATGCCATCCTGGATTGGGTCCTAAAACAGAAGCAATGGAAAAACTGGTGAAATTTGATTAGGTTTTGAATTTACTTAACAGTATTGTACCAATATTATGATGTACCGTCATTTTTTTTGGATAAATATTTGATGTTTCTGTAAGATAGTAACACAAATAGAAGTGTATATAGGAATGCTGTTTTCACAATTTATCTTAAAAAGTCTAGAGTTGGGCGCCTGGGTGGCTCAGTGGGTTAAGCCACTGCCTTTGGCTCAGGTCATGATCCTGGGAAATATAAATTAGAAATATCGGGGCTATGTTAACCATTAAAATTAAATCCTTGGATCTTGATAAATGATAAATTACATAAGGTCAGAATCCAAGTTCATATTCATTGGACAAAAACATTTTGGACAGTGCAGTGTCCTCTCAGCATGTGGAATATTAAGCTCATCTTTAAGTGATCAATGACATAGACGAACGTTACAAATCTATGACATCCCAGCTTTTCCATTGCTAGGAAAGATAGCTTTTAAATAAAAAAGACTTTCTGCCTCAACCAATATGTCCAAGGGAATTACATCCGACCATTAAAACCACTTCTTTGGGCCTTCAGCACCTGTCTAAAATACAATGGCAGAAAATACAAAGAGAAGTCCTTGTTAATTTCTAACAAAGTCATGTGAAGTTACAGAGGCAGAATGAGACAGGGAGGACAGATGGGATACAGCTACCAGAAACAGGTATGCCTTAAGGTGATCTAACTGTGGTGATCAGCCAGGGGTATTGGGGGTGTTTAGCAAAGAATGGGCATGGTATGTTTGAGGGGATGGGATGAGTATCAGGTAAAGATGAGCAGAAAAATTCCAGGGGCAGGTGTTACTGTAACAAACTTCAGTAACTTCGTAATTGTGCCAATTACATTCCTGTTGCCATTCTGAGACCTGACACCAAAGATAGCATCTTCTAAAGGGGTTCCTGTTTTTATTGTTCTGATGAGAAGCCGGAGTCCATTCATTAGCACTGTTCTCCCTTCTCTCCTCTTTCACTCTCAACCAGAAATTAGGGCCCATGAGAAGTTAATGGCCTCTGGTTCTGCACCTGCCCCCAATTAGTACTAAGGCAATAGGTGAAAAATATGTTTGGAATCATGCAAACCTCCAGAGACAGGTAAACGTCCTCATTAAGCCTGAGAATTCAGAAGGGTTCTGAGCTGTGCAGTTGCACTCTCTGTTGAATGATCCACAAAACCAAGGCCCCTGGCCATTCAGATTATTGCCTGGACCAAGAGGCTGAATAGATTGGGAAAGTTAAAAAGAAATAAAGAGTAACTCTGACAAGTTACTGCAAGCAAGAAAGCTTCACAAGGTCACTAATGTAACAAACTGTACTCAGTTAAGAGCAGTAAAAATAAAAACCAAACTGCGGATTTCCCAGAATATATTATTCTAAAAGTTTTCATGAGAGGCTTTTTTAAAAAGTAACTCTAGACTTTTTTTTTTTTTAAAGATTTTATTTATTTATTTGACAGACAGAGATCACAAGTAGGCAGAGAGGCAGGCAGAGAGAGAGAGAAGGAAGCAGGCTCCCTGCTGAGCAGAGAGCCTGATGCGGGGCTCGATCCCAGGACCCCGGGATCATGACCTGAACTGAAGTCAGAGGCTTTAACCCACTGAGCCACCCAGATGCCCCTAAAATAAATCTTAAAAAAAAAAAAAATGTCTGGTAAGTAATGAGGACACATGCAGTTCTGCTGAGAGTTTCTTGCCTTTCCAACTCTTACAATCTGAATGCAAACTACTCAAAAAATTAGAATTTTAGATAAACAATACATATTTTTTGCTAATCTGGCTCAATCCCATCATTTTACACATAAAGAAAAAAGAGAATAAGTAATTTACCTAATCACATAGTTTGTGTTCTAGCTATAAATAGAATCTAGAACTTACGCGTGGCCAGATGTTCTTTCCACCATAGCTTCTTATTTTTTTATTTAAAAAGTTGTAACATCTCTATTGAGACATAATTGATATACAAAGAAATACACATGTTTGATGTGTACGATTTGATGAGTTGGACATATGCAAACACCCACAGTACCATTGCCACGATCAAAAGACATATCTCATGACTGCCAAGTTTCCTTGTGCTCCTGTGTGTGTGTGAAGCACATTTAACATAATCTACCCTCTTAACAAATTTTGAAGTAGACAATATTATATAGTTACCTATACTATATTTGTTGCACGGAAGATCTCCACAGGGCACCTGGGTGGCTCAATCAGTTAAGCTTCTGCCTTTAGTTCAGGTCATGATCCCAGGGTCCTGGGATCAAGTCCCACATCAGGGTCCTGGCTCAGTGGTGAGTCTGCTTCTCCCTCTACCTCTCTCCCCTGCTTATGATTTGTCTCTCACTCTCTTTCTCAAATAAATAAAATCTTTTAAAAAAAGATCTCCAGAATTTATTTATTTACTAAAACTGAAACTTTATACCCATTGAAAAACAATTCCCCATTTCTTCTACTCTGTAGCCCTTGGCGACCACTATTATATTCTTTACTGCTATGAGTTTAACTATTTTAGATATCTTACATAGGTCAAATCATGCAGTATTTGTCCTGTGATTGGCTATGTCACATAGTGTAATGTCTTCTAGGCTCATCTACATTGTCACAAATGGCAGGATTTACTTCTTTTTTAAGGCGAAATAATATTCATATATATATATATATATATATATGGCACTTTCTTTAGCTATTCATCCATCAATGAACACTTGAGTTGTTTCCGTATCTTATCTTAGCTATTGTGAATAATGGTGCTATGAGAATGGGGGGTACAGATATCTTTGAGATAAAAAAAAATCTTTTAAAAATTATATATAGGTTTTATAGCACAATAAAAATTAGAATACATGCAAACATTGACAATAAACTTAGCAGCAATATGTCAAAATAATGTGTGTCTAAATCTCTAGGTTCATATGTAGTAATAAAAATTGGAAAATACCAAAAAGTTATCAATTAACATGACTGAAGTATTCATGAAAACTTGGTTGGTTGGGTGCTGTTTAGAAAGCTGGTATTTGGGCAGCCTAAAGCATGTAAAACCCAATAATGCTGATTTCCACATAAAAAATCTGCTTAAAAGTTAAATAGCTGCAAAGAAACATAGCTTAAAATATTATATAAACTTTCATTACACACATGATCCAGAAATGTTTTCCTTTAATAAAGATTTTTGCATATCATCCATTTAATAGGAAACAATTAAAATGCTATATAAACATCCAGTAAATAAATTTTTACTATTTATCTTTCAGATGGTATACCTTTTCTTCAGAAACTGTGAGAAATCTCTGGATGATTTCAGTACGTCGTCATGATTTATATGTCTTTCAAAAGTAGATTCTAAAGAGGTGGCGCCACAGGATGAGCCTGATTCAAATTCAGCAGCAACTGAAAAGAATTACAGTCTTTATCTAAAATACTTCATTGTTAACTAAAAGTTAGTAAAAAAACAAAGTTGAAGCCTTATGAGTGTTATGAAGAATGAAAAATATCTAATACAACTACAATATAAAATACAAGTTTACTTTTAAATATATTTTGCTCACGGTTGCCCACTGAGGTAATTGCTATTGTGGATAAATATCAGAGCTTCTGTTTTTCTCATTACAAGATGATAACAGAGCCCACCCGTGAACAATCATATACGACAGACTGAAAAATCAAACAGGCAATTTTCAGAGTTGAACATAAGAATGCACAGAAGGAAAATCCTAGTTTTCTATCAATATTGTCTGCTTTTTGGTGGAGGGGATATGTAAGCTGACACCTGAAGGACAGGGAAGAAGTGTGCCAGGTAGAGGGAAGACGCATATACAAAGAACATACACAGAGAGTGAGGAAGAACACTTGTGGAATTTCAAGCAGTCGATGCTGAAGAGGTGTGAGAGCAAAGCAGCAGAGTAGGGTAAATATTAGCGATAGAGAAGGCTGAAAAATCTGGCAGGAACCAAACTGATTTGGTTGTTTTTATTCCATGTACAGAGCTTGGAATTTTACCCAATGGCAAAAGGTAAATCAATGACAAAATCAACGACTGGAGATTTAAATGTCACCTGTCAAGTGACAGCTATTTGAACTATAATTGCTTAACCAAGTATTACCTAAGACAAGACTGCTTTTTGGGGGGGGGTGTTATATCATTAGCAGAAACAAGGATTTGAGAAAGCCCACATATTCAGGTTGACAGTTCCAGAGGGATGGCAGAAGTGAAGGAAGATTACAGCTTGAAATAACAGATAAATAGACATTTGGAGATTTTTTTAAAAAAGTCTGAAAAACAATGACTAAATGAGGAATAAGTATGTTCCTCATTATGTTTATGTTTTAAATTTTTATTAGATATATATTAAAAATTTTAAAATAGTACCTATTATCCAAACAGTGGAAAGCAATGCCATTTATCATTCATAGTTTATTTCAGAAATCAATGACCATCTCAATTCAGAAATTTGGCAACATACCTTCTTCTAGTTCTCTAGTCATATTTTTTCCAACTCCTGCTGCATCTGAAATAAGTCCAATATTATTTATAATATTCAAGTTAAACAAGAGACATTATTGTAGGAATTATATATAGCTTATGAAATGTGAACTTAAAATAACACTATTAGAGACTAAAAATAAGTTAGGGATTGCTTAAATAGAAAGATAATCACATAAATAAAATAAATCCCTACTTATTTTAATCTTAGGTAACAGAAGAAATACATGTAATGCTATTCAGATAAATCTGATAAAAAGTACAATTAATATTGGTCTATTAAACATACATAATTTCTGGAAGAAGAGGAATATGGCAGAGGGATAGGGGACCATAGTTTTGTCCAATCCCTAGAATTCAGCTAGATAGCTTTTGAATCATTCTGAACACCTGTGAACTCAACCTGAGATCTAAGAAAAGAACTGTTATAATTCTACAAATAGAAAAGTGACCACATTCTGCAAGGTAGGAGGTGTGGTGTGGAGAAGTGAATCCAAGGTGATATATGGGAAGATAAACTGTTGGGGGGGCATAAACCGCTTATCAGAAAGTGATATAGCAGTGGTGTGCAAACTGGAACTTTTATAAGTCTAAAGTGCTTGAAAAGCACTCAGGTGGAGAAGTAGGGCAGAATCCTAGGTAGAACTGCCTGATCTCAGGATCCCCAGGGTCACAGAAAGAATGGGGTGCCTGAGTATGGGAGAGTTCCCAGGTGTTTCAGCAGGGAAGCCAGCTGCAATCAAAGAGCAGAGGAGGGGGCTTTCAGCTCAGTGTTGCCATTAACCACAAACCCCATCCCATTGGGTAACGGCTCTTAGAGCAGGGGCCCAACACACAGAAAATCCAGGGCAAAACCTCCCTCCCTCCCCCTGGAGGAGCGGCATGAATGCATGCCACAGGAGATTGCAAAGTTTGGAAACTCCAAAGGGGGTTGCATGGCTGAAAAAGAAATGCTCAAAGGCTGGGGGTACACAGAGTGCATACAGAAACCAGGGAGACAAGAGTGATTGACAGCTTTGCTGTGAGGGCACACTGAAGAGTGGAGGGTGCCCGCTTTCAGCTCTAGGGCTGGACACTGGGAGGCTCACATTTTCATTCTAATCCTCTCAAGCAGTGGGGAAAACCGTCAGGGAACAAAAGCCACAAAAAGAAATCTGGAGGCCCTTACTTAGCCTGGCCCCCTGGCAAGGGCAGTGCAATACCACCAGGGCAAAGACCTCTGAGAATCAGCTCAACAGGCCCCTCCCCCAGAAAATCAACAAGAACTTCCCACTAAGATCAACTTTAGCCAATCACAGAGAACTGCAAAACTCTAGTGCTGGGGGAAAATACTATATAGAACGCATGGCTCCTTAATCTTTCAAGTTTAATTTTCTTTTTCTTTTTCCATTTCAACCAATTTCTCATTTTATCAACTCGGGTTTTTTAAACTTTTTTAATTTTTATTTTTATAGTTGCATTCTATCCTTTCATAGTGTTTAACTTTATTTTTGCATATATATATGTGTGTGTGTGTACATATAAATATATATATATATATATATATTGTTTTCTTTCTTCACAATTTTGGGATGTAGTTTCCTCTAACAAACAGACCAAAATATACCCAGAATCTAGTGTATTGCTCTGTTCTCATCACCTGTCTGATTATACTCTCTCTTTTTAAATTTTTATTTAATTAATTAATTTATTTTGGTTTCTGGTCTCTTCTGATTGGTTTAAGAGTGTATTTCTCTGGGCTTGTTGTTGTTATTTTTGTATTTTGTTCTCTCATTTTCTATTCTTCTCTAGACAGAATGACTAGATGGAAAAAATCACCTGAAATAAGAGAACAGGAGGTACTACTGACTGTCAGTGACCTAATCAGTATGGATATAAGTAAGATGGCAGAATTAGAGTTTAGGATAACAACTATAAAAATACTAGCTGGGCTTGAACAAAGCACAAAAGACACTGGAGAATCCCTTTCCGCAGAAATAAAAGAACAAAAATATTACCAAGTTGAAATCAAAAGGTTATTAAGGAGATGCAATAAAAAAATCGAGGCTCTACCCCCGGAAACAGTATGGAGGTTCCTCAAGAAGTTAAAAATATGACCCAGTGGGGCACCTGGGTGGCTCAGTGGGTTAAAGCCTCTGCCTTCAGCTCAGGTCATGATCCCAGGGTCCTGGGATCGAACCCTGCATCGGGCTCTCTGCTCAGCGGGAAACCTGCTTTCCTTCCTCTCTCTCTGCCTGCCTCTCTGCCTACTTGTGATCTCTGTCTGTCGAATAAATAAATAAAATCTTAAAAAAAAATGACCCAGTAATTGTACTGCAAGGTATTTACCCCAAAGATGCAAACATACTGATATGAAGGGGCACCTGGACACCAATGTTTATAGATGCAATCTCCACAATAGCCCAACTGTGGAAACAGCCCAAATATCCATCAACAGATGAATGGATAAAGAAGATGTGGTGTATATATAAATACAATGGACTATTACAAAGCCATCAAAAAGGATGAACTCTTACAATTTACATTGACGTGGATGGAAACAGAGGGTACTATGCTGAGAGAAATAAGTCAATCACAGAAAGACAATTATCATATTGTTTCATACATATGGGGAATATAAGAAACAGTGCATAGAATCATAGGGGAAGGGAGGGAAAACTAAATGGAAGAAATCAAAGAGGGAGACAAATCACGAGAGACTCTTAACTATAGGAAAGAAACAGACGTTTGCTGAGGGGGAGGTGGGATGGGGTAGGGGTAATTGGGTGATAGGCATGAAGGAGGGCATGTGATGTGTAGAGCACTGGGTATTATATACAACTGATGGTTAACTGAACACTATATCTGAAACTGATATATCATATATCAGCTAATTGAATAGAAATTTTAAAAAATTCATCACGTATATAATGGGTAATGGAGAAATAAAACACTACTTATCTTTTGCAGACTTACTGAGCTATAATTAACTAATAAATTTTAACTATTTCAAATTTAAAAAATTGGAGGCTCTAACTGCTAGGATAAATGACACAGAAAGGAGAAGTAGTGACATAGAAGACAAAATGATGGAGAATAAAGAAGTGGAGAAAAAAGAGAGATAAACAATTACTGGATCACAAGGGGAGAATTCAAGAGATAAAGCAAAACATTATTAGAATAACTGGGATCCCAGAAGAGGAGGAAAGGGGATGTGGCAGAAGGTATATCTGAGAAACTATAGCAGAGAACCTCCATAATCTGGGGAAGGAAAACGTCATTCAAATCCAGGAGGCACAGAGAACCCCCTTCAACATCAATAAGAATAAGCCAACACCTTGAAATATAGTAGTGAAGCTTGCAAATTTCAGAGACAAAGAGTAAATCTAGAAAGCAGCTCAGGACATGCCAGAAAGGACTGGCATGGTATAGTCAGGGTGCTAAACCAGAAAAATATGCAGCCAAGAATACTTTATTCAGCAAGGCTGTCATTCAAAATAGAAGGAGAGATAAAGAGTTTCTAGGACAAACAGAAACTAAAAAACTTGTGACCACCAAACCAGCCCTGCAAGAAATACTAAGGGGGATCCTTTAAGCAAAGAGAGAGCCCCAAAGTATCATAGACCAGAAAGGAACAGAGACAATATACAGACACAATGACATTACAGGTAATACAATGGCACTCAATTCATATCTTTCGATAGTTACCCGGAAAGTAAATGGGCCACATTCCCCAATCAAAAGACACAGGGTATCAGATTGGATAAAAAAGCAAGACCCATCAATATGTTGTCTGCAAGAGACTCATTTTAGACCCAAGGACACCTCTAGATTGAAAGTGAGGCAGTGGAAAACCATTTACCATGCTAATGGACATCAAAAGAATGCTGGGGTGGCAATCCTTCTATCAGACAAATTAGATTTTAAGCCAAAGGCTGTCATAAGAGATGTGGAAGGACACTATCATAATTAAAGCCTCTCTCCAAAAAGATCTAACAATTGTCAAGATTTATGCCCCTAACATGGGAACAGCCAATTACATAAACCAACTAATGACAAAATTAAAGAAATACATCAAGCATGATACAATAAATAGTAGGGGACTTTTACATCTCACTCATTGCAATGGACAGATCATCTAAGCAGAAGATCAACAAGGACACAAGGGCTTTGAATGACACACTGGACCAGATGGACTTCACAGATATATTCAGAGCATTCCATCCTAAAGCCACAGCATACACATTCTTCTCCAGTGCACATGGAGCTTTCTCCAGAAGAGATCACATACTGGGTCACAAATCAGGTCTCAACCGGTACCAAAAGTTTGGGATCATTCCCTGCACATTTCCAGACCACAGTGCCTTGAAACTTGAACTCAATCACAAGAGGAAATTTGGGAAAAACTCAAATACATGGACGCTAAAGAGCATCCTACTAAGGAATGAATGGGTCAACCAGGAAATTAACGAACAAGTAAAACTCATGGAAACAAAGGAAAATGAATACACAACCGCTCAAAATCTTTGGGATGCAGCAAAGGCAGTCCTGAAAAGGGAAGTATAGAGCAATACAAGCCTTTCTCAAGAAACAAGAAAGGTCCTAAATACACAACCTAACCTTCTACCTAAAGGAGCTGGAGAAACAACAGCAAAGAAAGCCTAAATCCAGCAGGAGAAGAGAATTAATAATGACCAGAGCAGAAATCAATGAAATAGAAACTGAAAGTACAGTAGAACACAGCAACAAAACTAGGAGCTGGCTCTTTGAAAGAAGTAATAAGATCGATAAACCCCTGGCCAGACTTTGCAAAAAGAAAAGAGAAAGGACCCAAATTAATAAAATCATGAATGAAAGAAGAGAGATCACAACCAACGCCAAGGAAACACAAACAATTTTAAGAACGTATAATGAACAACTATTTGCCAACAAATTAGGCAATCTGGAAGAAATGGTAACATAAAAACCTGAACAGACCCATAACCAGCAAAGAAACTGAAGCAGTCATCAAAAATCTCCCAACAAACAAAACTCCAGGGCCAGATGGCTTCTCTGGAGAGTTTGACCAACCATTTAAAGAGGAATTAATACCTATTCTTCTGAAGCTGTCTCAAAAAATAAAAATGGATGGAAAACTTCCAAACTCTTTCTATGAGGCCAGCATTACCTTGATCCCAAAACCAGACAAAGACCCCACCAAAAAGGAGAATTACAAACCAATATTGCTGATGAAGACGGATGCAAAAATTCTCACCAAGATACTAGCCAATAGGATCCAAGAGTACATTAAAAGGATTATTCACCGTGACCAAGTAGGATGTATTCCTGGTCTGCAAGGGTGGTTCAACAACCACAAATCAATCAGTGTGACACAATACATTAATAAAAGAAAGGACAAGAACCATATGATGCTCTCAATAGATGCAGAAAAACCATCTGACAAAGTACAGCAGCCCTTCTTGATTAAAACTCTTCATGGTGCAGGGATAGAGGGAACATACCTCAATATCATAAAAGCCATCTACAAAAAGCCCACAGCAAATATCATTTTCAATGGGGAAAAACTGAGAGCTTTACCCCTAAGGTCAGGAACACGGCAGGGATGGCCACTCTCACCACTGTCGTTCAACATAGTACTTGAAGTCCTAGCTTCAGCAATCAGACAACAAAAAGAAATAAAGGCATCTGAATCAGCAAGAAGTCAAACTCTCACTCTTCGCAGATGATGTGATACTCTATGTGGAAAACCCAAAAGACTCCACCCTAAAATTGTTAGAAGTCCTACAGGAATTCAGCAAAGTGGCAGGTATAAAATCAATGCACAGAAATCATTTGCATTTCTATACACCAACAATAAGATAGAAGAAAGAGAAATTAAGGGGTCAAACCCATTTACAATTGCACCAAAAACCATTAAGGTACCTAGGAATAAACCCAACCAAAGAGACAAGGGATCAGTACTCTGAAAATTATAGAACACTCATGAGAGAAACTGAGGAAGACACAAAGAAATGGAAAAACCTTCCATGCTCATGGATTGGAAGAACAAATACTGTTAAAATGTCTATGCTTCCCAGAGCAATCTATACATTCAACACAATCCCTGTCAAAATACCATCAACATTTTTTCAGAGCTGGTACAATAATCCTAAGATTTGTATGGAACCAGAAAAGATCCCAAATGGCCAAAGGAATGTTGAAAAAGGAAACCAAAGCTGGTGGCATCACAATTCCGGACTTCAAGCTCTATGACAAAGCTCTCATCATCAAGACAGTATGGTATTGGCACAAAAACACACACCTAGATCCATGGAACAGAATAGAGAGCCCAGAAATGGACCCTCAACGCTATGGTCAACTAATCTGGGACAAAGCAGGAAAGAATGTCCAATGGAACAAAAGATAGTCATTCCAACAAATGGTGTTGGGAAAACTGGACAGCCACAAGCAGAAGAATGAAACTGGACCATCTTCTTACACCACACACAAAAATAAGACTCAAATGGATGTAAGACCTAAATGTGAGACAGGAACCCATCAAAATCCTAGAAGAGAACACAGGTTGTATTCTCTCTGACTTTGGCCAAAGCAACTTCTTGCTAGACAGGTCTCCAAAGGCAAGGGAAACAAAGACTTCATCAAGATAAAAAGGTTTTGCATAGCAAAGGAAGCAACTGACAACACTAAAAGAAGACCTACAGAATGGAAAATGGTATTTGCAATTGACATATCAGATAAGGGGCTAGTATCCAAAATCTATAAAGAACTTAACAAACTTAACACCCAAAGAACAATCCAGCCAAGAAATGGGTAGAAGAAATGAACAGACATTTCTCCAAAGAAGACACACAAATGGGCAACAGACATAAAAAAATGCTCAACATCACTTGGCATCAGGGAAATCAATATAAATCAAAAGCACAATGAGATATCACCTCACACCTGTCAGGATGGCTAAAATGAACAAGTCAGGAAACAACAGATGTTGTCAGGCATGCAGAGAAAGCAGAACCCTCTTACACTGTTGGTGGGAATGTAAGCTGGTGCAGCCACTCTGGAAAACAGTATGGTGGTTCCTCAAAGAGCTAAAAATAGAGCTACCCAACGACCCAGCAATTGCACTACTATGGATTTACCCCAAAGATATAAATATATTGATCCAAAGGGGCACCTGCACCCCAATGTTTATACCAGCAATTTTATTGCTTTATTTATTTGAGACAGAATGAGAGATAAAGAGCACGAGTGGGGGAAGAGGCAGAGAAGGAGGAAGTAGCAGACTCCCCACTTAGCAGACAGCCTGAAGTGGGGTTCTATCCCAGGAACGAGGAATCATGAGCTAAGCTGAAGGCAGTCACTTAACCAACTAAGCCACCCAGGCACCCCTCAGTACCCTACATTAGATCCCATTTGGGGCATTCAGTGAGAGGATACCTTTTATGAGAAAGGTCTAAGTAAGAAAATTCTGTACGGGAATACTTGTAATATACAGCTGACCCTTGACCAATATGGGTTTGAATGGTGCAGGTCTACTCTACTTACACATGGACTTTTTTTGATACTGTATTTTAGTGTATTTTCTCTTGTGTTTTTCTCAATAACATTTTTTTCTCTAGCTTTATTGTGAGAATATAGTATTTAGTACATGGAATGTACAAAACCTGTGTTAATGAACTATTTATGTTATCAGTAAGTCTTCTAGTCACCAGTAAGCTATTAGTAGTTTAGTTTTTTAGATTCCATGCAGAAGTGAAATCATATGGTACATGCCTTTCTCTGCGTTATTTCACTTAGCATAATGCTAGGTCTACCAATGTTGTCACAAATGGCAAGATCTCATTCTTTTTTTATAGCTGAATAAATATTTCATTGTATATGTATCACACATCTTTATCTATTCATCTATTGATGGACACTGAGGTTGCTTCCATACTTTGGTTATTGTAAATAATGTTTCAAAAAACATAGGGGTGCATATAACTTTTCAAATTAGTATATTCATTTTCTTTGGGTAAATACCCAGTAGTGGAATTACTGAATTGTACTGCATTTCTATTTTTAATTTTTTGAGGAATCATAACACTTTTTGACAATAACATTATATTCAGGCCTTATAAAATTAATAATCTGACAACATTACTAGACAGCCTTGTAAAATTAATAACAATACCACTTGATGGGAGAAACTTTTATTGAAGTAATTTTATAATACCATTAATAAATACTAAAGCTGTGGTCACCAAGACAGCATGGTACTGGCATAAAAACAGACACATAAACCAGTGGAACAGAGTGGAGAGCCCAGTTATGGACCCTCAACTCTATGGTCAAATAATCTTCGACAAAACAGGAAAAAACATCCAGTGGAAAAAAGGCAGTCTCTTCAATAAATTGTGCTGGGAAAACTGGACAGCTATATGTAGAAAATATAAAACACTTTTTTATATGACATGACTTAAGGAATTACCAATGTAACGTTACTGTCTTTTCCCCAAAAGCTTTTCCTAAATATTTACTTCTGTGACATTTATTTCCAGGTGCGAACTGTGTTTAGATGGTAGAAATAGCTTGAAGTCCACTAATAAGGAGAACACATTTGCAATTTTATTTATACTTTTCCATTTATCAAAAAAATAGGAGGGTAAGAAAATTATGCACAGTAAAACAATGTGCAATGTGTCAGCAAATTTTAATTCAAAGAATTATTAACTTGAAGGATTTTCTCATAACTGTTAGTTTTCAAACAATGGCTCATAGAAATCTAAGGTTCCACTGCGACACAGCAAGATTGAGGAACAAGGAAGTCTACAGGTGTAGTCTCATCTCTCCTTTAGCTAAACAGCTCTACTTGTCTCTGTTTTATATAATACAGTTTAATGCAAAAAAAAAAAAAAGTTAAGTTCTATTCTTTGGAAAAAAAATTTTTTCCCCAGAGGTATGAAATTCACTAACTTAGTCAAAGTCCTAATTTTACATAGGAGACAAAAAGGCCTCAGAGAGATTGTAGTTTGCCTGAGGTCAAAAAACCACCTAGTTGCAGGCCAGGAATGTGTTTTAAATCTTACTGAGCCTAGAGTTTTATGTCAGTTACTTCCTCATATTCAGGAAAAATACATGCATTTTTAACTAGAACTCAGAGAAAATGACTACATATAACTTTGTCATGTGGCTCAATAAAGTTAAGGCATTAGGCAGAAAACAGCTTTCTAACTAAACTATAAATTTTTACAGTCATGAACAAAAATAAAGGAAGAGAAGTTATCTTAACTCCTATTAGTAACAGTCAATATACTCAATTTATATGCACAAATTTTTTTAACTTGAAGGGACAGGGAACTTGAAAGAGAAAATCTTTAGTTGAACCAAAGAACCTGAAACTGAGGAAATTCTTCCTTGAAAGAATTATTCATTTCCTTCAAATAAAACTTGGTTTATCAAAATCAATCAACAAATGAGTTACCTATGTTGTGAGTTATTTATTGCAAAATTTAAAACACTGAACAGATTTCTCTTTGCCATCTAGCCTCTCCATTAGTTCTTATGTACAAAAGACACGATTAACTTTAATTATAAATTAAATCCCCTCAGAAATTATAGGTAAACCTTCATTTCCATGTGAGAACATCTCTCTACCTTCTTCATGACAGGAAAGGAGATTTACCTAATGGGTGAATTTGGGAGAAGGCACTAAGCAGTGCCTACGTGCTTCCAAATCTCTTCTTTGAAAAGCTATGCCTGCCATAGTAACATGAATTGAGGTCTGCTTTCATCTTTGTGGGTTGGGCATCAAATACCTCTTCCTTCCATTTACAACTGTGTGTGGAAGTGCCTAATTTGGAATAAACTATTAGGAAGTTTGCTAAGCCACATCCTCCAATTTGTTAGTATGTATTAGAGTTACTAAGCTCATTTCCATCTGCCTGACTCCTGTGTTCTCAACTCAGAAAAAGAAGAGCATAACAAATAACATGGAGGACATGGGGAGATGGAGAGGAGAAGGGAGTTGCGGGAAATTGGAAGGGGAGGTGAACCATGAGAGACTATGGACTCTAAAAAACAACCCGGGGGTTTTGAAGGGGTGGGGGGTGGGAGGGTGGGGGAGCCTGGTGGTGGGTATTGTGGAGGGCAAGCACTGCATGGAGCACTGGGTGTGGTGCATAAACAATGAATTCTGTTACACTGAAAAGAAATTAAATTAAAAAAAAAAAAAAGAAGAGCAATGTCATCTGCCACCTACTCCACCACAGTTCCAACAAGAAAAATGAACAGACAATACTTAGAAATAGTTTCTTCTTCCTTGACTTTATAACTAACATTCATTGTTCAAAGCAACATACTTTAAAGAGGGAAAAAGTTGAAAAAAACAATTTCAGAAATAAACACAGAAAGACAAAATGAGGAGATAGAGGAATATGTTCCAAATGAAAGAACAATACAACACTTCAGAAAAATAACTAAATGAAACAGAGATAAGTAGTCTACCTGATAAAGAGTTCAAAGTAATGGTCATAAAAATGCTCAGCAAACTTGGGAGAAGAATGGATGGATTCAGTGAGAACTTCAACAAAGAGAAAATATAAAGAACCAATCAGAGCTGAAAAATACAATACCTGAAATGAAAAATACACCAAAGGGAATCAACAGTAGATTAAAAGCTGCAGACAAACAGATCAGTGATCTACAAGACAGGGTAGCAGAAATCATCCAAGCCAAAAAATAAAAAGATAAAAGAATTTTAAAAATGAGGACAGGTTAAGGGACCTCCTAGGATCGAGACCCACACCAGGCTCCATGCTCAGGGAGTCTGCTTCTCCCTCTCTCTGTGGCCCTCCCCTCCCTTCTGTGTTCTCTCTTGCTTGCTCTCAAAAATAGATTAAAAGAAAGAAAGAAAGAAAGAAAGAAGAAAGAAAGAAAAGGCCATAACTAGAAATAAGAAAATTATGAAAGAAAGAGTTTTATTGGTAAGAGCAAACATATAATAAAAGTAATACATCTATCACTTTTATAAAGCCAGTATGAATGTTAAAAGACAAAAATAGTAACAACAATTGTATCTACAGTAATTAATTAAGGGATACACAAAATAAAAAGATGTAAACTAAGACATCAAATACATAAAACAAGGTGGGGTGGAAAAATGTAGTGTTTTTAAAATGTGTTTGAACTTAAGTAACCATCAACTTAAAATAGACTTCTAAATACATGGGATGTTATATATGAACTTCATTGTGATCACAAAAATCTATAATATACAAAAAAGAAAAAGAAAGGCAACCAAGCATAACACTAAAGAAAGACCTCAAATTAGAAGGGAAGAGAGCAAGACAATAAGGAAACCAAATGAAAGAACAAGATTGAGGCCTCATTTACCATGAGCCTATGCTACTTTTGTCTACATTAATAAGACCATGAATATACCTTCAAAACCATAAACCTATGTACTTTGATTAAAATGGATATTTTAATAACAATGATACACAATGGAAACTAGCTTCTACTTAAAGACTCCCTATTATTCCCATCTTGGTCATCAATCATTCAAGTGATGGCAAGGTAGATATATGTGAACTTCATTTTAAAAATTCCAATTGTGGGGCACCTGGGTGGCTTAGTCAGTTAAGGATCTGATCTTGACTTTGGTTCAGGTCATGATCTCAGGATCGTTGAGACTGAGCCCTGCATCAGGCTCTGCACTGAGTATGGAGCCTGTTTACCCTCTGCACCTCACCCCCCACCGCCAGCTTGCACACACTCTCTTTTGCCCTCTCTCTCTCTCTCTAAAAAAAAAAGACTCCAGTATTTGCTTGATTTAGCGATTTAGAAAATGCTCTACAATTGCTCAGCAAGACATTTTGTAAAAATTGAAATAGGAGTGTTTTAAGTTTTAAAAAATGCTCCAAATAAGAAAACAATTAAGGATGTACTCTCAGGTAAGAAAATGACAACAATTATAACTTAAAAAGAAAAATTAATCTTTTTAGTGTTACAAGTTTATTTAATTCATAAAAAGGACTTATCATGGATTCTTTTAAATAATAAATATCCATATGTGGTTAGGTGTTTGGATTCTTATTGTTCACTTATACATAGGGGTGGGGGACAATGGGTAACAGCGAACTTTAAAATTGTTATGAACCATTGCCAACCAGGAAATTAGTCAAAGCATCTAAGTATATATTTCATTAGTGAGCAATAATACTTAATTTCTAAAATCGAATTTAGACGTAGGTTTTCAAGAAATTTAAAATGTGTCCATTTTGGGGTGCCTGGGTAACTCAGTCAAGTGTCTGACTCTTGTTTTTGGCTCAGGTTATGATCTTAGGGTTGTGAGACTGGGCCCCATGTAGGGTTCCACACTTAGCAGGAAGTCTGCTTGACAGTCTCACACTCTCTTCCCCTCTTGTACACTCTCTCTCTAAAATAAATAAAATCTTGAAAAAATAATAAAATATGTCATTTTAGTTATATTTATTGAATAAAGGTAATAATAGGTATGTATCTCTTAGGAACTAAGAAAAAAAATCAAAATTTCTGTCTCATTTCTTTATTAGCACAAATAATTATGACTTTTACCTAGTATGTATTAGTTAGCTAAACAACTCAGAATTTTACCAAATTAAAAACAAAAATTATATCAGAAATCTGAAACCCAAAGAAAAAAAGGTAAGATAATATAACTAACTAACCTTGGTCAAGAAAGTCCCGATGTCATTACTTGAACGCCGTGAGTTTGAGGTACGAATCACCACGTTTTCTCTTAGAGCAACATTTCTATTGAATAGTGAACTATTATTACTAACATTTCTACCATAAGGCAGTTCTAGGGCTGGCCTCATATTAATAGTGTCAAGCAAAGTTTGCTTTTGTTGCTTCTCCACCAGAAGTTTGGTACTGGTCTCTGCCAGCCTCTCACCAGTCCTCTTAAGATTACAAAACACAATGCTTAGTATTTCATTTCTCCCCAAATCATTCCTAAATTTCTTGCATTTTTTTAAAGTTTCCATAATAGTAAACAGAATGTGCCATTAAATAGTGTTTTAACATGGTAAATGTGACAGCAGACCTACTACGTAAAATTATAGGTTTAAAACTGTTCTAAAGAAGTACATATATTTCTAGGGTTGCTAACTAACAAGTACATCAAATTAAGGAGGGAGAGAAATGGCTATCAGTGATGTACATGGCTTAACAGGTAATACCTGCTGCCTTCTGGAATGGTTGTACTTCAAAGATTCTTGGGGATGCCATGACACATACTTATATTTAGTAAACCAGTTTAGAGTTGCAAAAATAAACCATCCTGGGGGTCTGGGTGGCTCAGTCAGTTAACCATTTGCCTTCAGCTCAGGTCAGGACCCCAGAGTCCTGGAATTGAGCCCCACACTGGGCTACCTGCTCAGCGGGTAGCCTACTGCCCCCTCACCCTCTGCCTGCTGCTCCCCTCTGCTTGTGCTCACTTGTTCTCTCTCTGTCAAATAAATATATAAAACCTTTAAAAGAAAATAAAAAAAATCATTCAAAGACATTTTTCAAGCATTGGCTTTCACCACTCTTGTACATTTCACACATTACCTCAGAGAAATTGAGCATTTGGCACTGAGGAATATTTTAGACGAACAATTGCTAGGGGAGAAGTAGATGGCAGAGTTGTGATCAGAACGAACTGAAACAGCTCCAGAGGCAATTAGGTTATAACACAGATACCAGGGTACTGGAGGTGGAATCTGCCCTTTCCGTCTTGACCTTTTGGGTTAAAGATGTACTCTTCCAAAAATAAACTAACATTAATAAATAAATATTAATAAACTCATTTCTATTTAGGGTAATTCTGACAATTTTATAATAATATGTTGTCTAAATTATAAACCTTCAAACAATTAGCTTAAAGACTAGGAGATCAGATTTACTGAAAATATTCAAGGGAAAAAAATAAAATCACTTAAAACCAAAAAAAAAAACCAGAGATGCAAACTGTCTTGGACTAACATTTTAACAGTAAGCTCATTTACAAACATCATTTTTCAAAATTATACTATCTAGCAGCTTTCACTTACTACTGATCTCATGAACGTGGCTCCATAAAAATTATGGTTTAGAGGCAAATTAATAAGCTAATTCTACTTTCTATGATTGTTTTAACTTACTTGTTCAGTTCATTTGTCAATGACGTTCAATGTGTTACTTTTTCTAGGTAGATGTGCTTGTATTTGTCCAATTCTGTTTTACTAAGATCTTCTTGAGAACTTTCCATTTTGAATAATTTAAATTCCAGCTCTTTAATTCTGAGTTCCATTTGACTTCTTAGTGAAGCATTATTATTTTCTCTTAACTGTGCTAACCTTTCTTGAGATGCTACTTGTGTCTAAAGCAAATTAAAAGCATAGTTTTAAAATTGTTACAACCTGGGTAACTACAGTATATTTCTTTCTTTTAGTTTTGTGTCAATGATTCAGAGAGCAATTTTTAAAGTGAAAAAAAGTTGAAATGTAAAATATTTATCATTAATGTGAAACTGAATTAAATGTGAATAATGTTCATTCTTACATTAAAACTCATGCAGTCTGATAATTCAAAGAATAATAAAATCATTTAAATTTTTAAAAAGTGAACAATACAACTTAAGAATAATCGAAGTACATGGGATGCCTGGCTGACTCACTCATTTGAGTGCCTGACTCTTGGTTTCTGCTCAGATAGTGATCTCAGGGTCCTGGGATAAAGCCCTATGTCATACTCAGCATGAAGTATGCCTGGAATTTTCTCTCTACCTGTCCATTCCTCACTTGTGCTTTCCAAATAAATAATTAAGATATTTAACATAAAAAAAAGGAATAATCCAAGTATGGCACAATTTTTTTTTTAATGTAGGCATGCCCAGAATGGAGCCCAAATAAGCAACCGACTGTGCCACCCACGTACCCCATGGTAAAAAATTTTTTAATTAAATTTTTAAATTTTTTTATAAACATAAAATGTATTTTTATCCCCAGGAGTACAGGTCTGTGAATCACCAGGTTTACATACTTCACAGCACTCACCATAGCACATATCCTCCCCAGTGTCCATAACCCCACCACCCTCTCCTCCCCACGGTAAAAAATTTTTTTTTTAAAGATTTTTATTTTTTTGACAGACAGAGATCACAAGTAGGCAGAGAGGCAGGCAGAGAGAGAGGAAGGGAAGCAGGCTTCCCGCTGAGCAGAGAGCCCGATGTGGGGCTCGATCCCAGGACCCTGGGATCATGACCTGAGCTGAAGGCAGAGACTTTAACCCACTGAGCCACTCAGGTGCCCCCCCATGGTAAAAATTTTTAAAGCACAATTTTTTCTTTTCCTCTCAATAGCCTTGTTTTATACTAACTGGTCTTAAAAAACAAAATGACTTTCCACTGTGAATCTTTCTGAAAGATCAATTTAGTGAGAATAATGATGAAAACTGAAATTTTTAAAGGGAAGGAACAAATGCTTCCAGAAATTTACCAAATTGCTATAAAGGAAGTAGAGGAAAACTATACACTGCATATATCCAAAATGTTATTTACAGTGAAATGAATTAAAGCATATTATAGATGAATAAATTAATCTGTAAAAATAGATCGACTTCTTTTAATTTTTCTGCTATGTTCAATCTTGTTCTTTCTTCAAGCTCCCATTTATATTGTTCTATTTCACTGTATTCTACCATGTTGACTTCTACACGACTTCTGAGGTTTACTACTTGTTGTTCCAACTTCTTTTTATTCTCCTCTAGTTCTTCACATTTCATCGGTATTTCTTTCACAGATGATAATTCCTGAGTAAGAACCTAGTTTTTTGAAGACACAGTTTCCAGTTTTGCTGTAAGATCATCAACCTGCATGAATAAAATAATGCAGTTTGGAAGTAGAGTGAAAATAGTCTAATGCAAAACTAAGAACCAAAATTTTTTTTTATTTTTTTTTTAAATATTTTATTTATTTATTTGACAGAGAGAGATCACAAGTAGACAGAGAGGCAGGCAGAGAGAGAGAGGGAAGCAGGCTCCCCGCTGAGCAGAGAGCCCGATGTGGGACTCGATCCCAGGACCCTGAGATCATGACCCGAGCCGAAGGCAGTGGCTTAACCCACTGAGCCACCCAGGCGCCCCCCAAATTTTTTTTTTAAAGATTTTAAATCTCTGCACCAAACATGGGGCTTGACCTCACAACTCCAAGATCAAGAGTCACGTATGTTACTGACCGCTCCAGCCAGATGCTCAAATTCTAAAATAAATTCATTTTCAACAAAATGTTATCTATATTGTAATACAGTCTTGGAATGTGGAACCTCAAATAACTCAGAAAATCAAGAACAAAATTAAAACCACTAGGAGTTGCTAAACTCGATCTGTGCTGTCATCCTCTTTGCCACACATTTGTATTTGATTTTTATACTTTTATTTTTCTATGATTGTTTCAGATTTTTCCTCCATAAAATAACTGTAAGTCACCTCTTAGTAGAAAGTCTCTTAACCCTTCCCTTAACACTCCATGATTTTTTAAAAGATTTTATTTATTTATTTGAGAGGAAGAGAGAGCAAGACAGCAAGAGCTCAAGAGCAGGGAGAGGGAGAAGCAGACTCCCCACTGGTTAGGAAGTCCAGCATGGGGCTCAATCCCAGCATCCCAGGATCACGACCCAAGCCAAAGGCACTTAACTGAGCCACCCAAGTGCCCTCGTATTCCATAATTTTTAAAGAAGTTTTAGGAATACCATATTGACTTAGATAGGTCTGAGCCAATAAATGCTTACCAAAATAAGACTTTGAAAATAAGACTCTAATTAATGAATCTATAAATACTGATTCTAATGCCATCAGCCTTTTTCTGAATTACAAATGTTTTATGCTAATTTGAATTGCATTCTGAGGAGAAATGATTCACAAGGTTAAGAAATCACATCTCTCAGTAAAAAAATTTAGTGGGGAAAAAAAATTTAGTGAGATGATCCATGTATTTTTGGACCAAAAAAAAAAAAATTCCTTAACTCAACAGTGTTACAATCCTTTGTTACTTCCCAAAAAAACTTGCTGGAGTTTCAGTGATGCTGAGTTGGGAAGAACTCCTTTCCTTTAGATATGATTGGTAAGACAAGATGAGTGGATGTGGTGGTTTTATAAATTGACACTTCTCCCATGACAATCCCTCCCCTTAATATGTGCTAGCCTTAGTAACTGGTTCGTAGTGAACAAAATATGGCAGAACTGCTGTGTGATTTTTAAGGCTAGGTTAGAAAATGTGATATAGCTTCCATCTGACTTTCTTCTTCTAGGAAACCTCACTCTTAGAATCCAGCTGTTGTGGGAAAGCCCAGCCTACCTAGTGAGTCTTCATGTAAATATTCCAGCTGAGACTGCCCTAGCTAACATCCTAGCCAAAAGCCAGGCTCAACAGCCAAACATGTGCACGAATAAGGTTTTAGATGATTCTAGTTCCCAGCTTCCAGTCATCCCAGGTGATGCCAAATGAAGAAGAAACGAGTTAGCCTTACTCAGCCTTGTCCAAAGATTTGTGAACAAGATAAATGCTGTTTTGAGCCACTAGGTTTTGAGGTGGTTTATTATACAGCAATAAATAACTGGCACAGGTACTGATATTAAAATGGGGTGCTGCCATAAAAAAAAAAACCAAAAAACTAAAACTAAACCTTCTTTGAACCAGGAAGTGGGTGGAACCTGAAAGAAGATGAAGCGTGAGAAGTAGAGAAGAGTAAGAGTGAAAACCAAAAGGGCTTCCAAGAGACTGTTAGTGGAAACCTGATGGCCCTTGAAGAGGCTTACAGCAAAGGTTTCTAGATAAGAAAATGACACTAGAGGGAAAAGGAACTCGTGCCACAAACCACTTGAAAGTAAAACTGATAGGAGAGATAAGCTAAAGAAAGACCATTCAGTATGAAGGAACCAGGACTTACTGGGTTCATCTATCTGTTCCTCATTCACAGCCTCTCCACATGCTGTATTGTCAAATGATGCTAAAACAAAGAAATGGCTTCTGGGTTAAAAGCAAATCCAGGGGCGCCTGGGTGGCTCAGTGGGTTAAGCCTCTGCCTTCGGCTCAGGTCATGATCCCATGATCCTGGGATCGAGCCCCGCATCGGGCTCTCTGCTCAGTGGGGAGCCTGCTACCTCCTCTTTCTCTGCCTGCCTCTCTGCCTACTTGTGGTTTCTGTCTGTCAAATGGATGAATAAAATCTAAAAAAAAAAAAAAAAAGCAAATCCAGGAAGACTGGCCTATGGATGAAGCCAAAACTATAAACCATTTATTAAGACTTCAGAAGGATTTAAGGTGTGCCTCAAATTTCTTTAAGGATCTTAAGAGTATGAGAATTTTAAAGGCATTGTCAAATGAGAGCTTTGCAGGAAACCTGAGGTGAAAACTTATCTCAAAACGACCCGGGAAAATGGCTTTTCTAATGGCATGAAATCCAATCCTATTCACAGAAAACTCAAAAACTAAGAGAATTATAGTAGCAAAAACACTGTTTGCAAGCTTGGACTAAAAGAGACCAAGATAGTACAAACTAAAAATAGGCCTTTGAGTCTTAGAAGTCCCACGAGGAGGAAGCAGGCTGAAAAAGCAGCTACAAACACAGGTCATTTCTTATGAAAAGGACAGAACCAAGAGCTCAAAGAGTAAAGCAAACAGCCATGGAGAAGCATTCCCATGGTTAGGACTAAGTTCTAACTGAAGAACTGACAGCACGCTTCAGGGTGTGTTTCAAAACGGCTATGGACTAGTGTGCCTCCCATCTTCTTTCAATGGGAGAGCCCTTAGCAGGTTACCAGAGTGTTCCCAAGTGCTCAGATGGAGAGGACTTGCACTCAAGGTACTATACTTCAGGCACCTTATCCCAGCTGTACCTGATTAAGATGGTAAGATCTTGGACTCAAGCCTAAACCCAATGCCAGGAGAACTGAGATTTGTGGGAGCTGTGGGGGGGAGGTGAGTGTATTTTTCATGTGGGAGGAATACAAAAAATTGTGGCCGGTGGGTAAATCATGCTGCTTTTTAAATGTGTCCGTAGGTTTTTAAATATTCATTCCACTAAAAAAAAGACCATGGGCCTACCTTAGTGACTTTCTCCTAACCGAATATGGTGAATGTGATGCTCGGTGTATTCCAAGGCTAGGTTACAAAAGACAATAGAGCTTCTGCCTTGCACTGCAGCTCAGGCAGCTTTCTTGGAATTGAGCCCCCCATCTTGTAAGAAAGTTCAGGCCACAAAGAGGCTAGTGTGCCAGTGTAAGTGTTTTGGCTGCCTGCCCCAACTATAGCCCTAGGCAATAGCCAGCATCAACACCACCAGATGTGAGTGAACAAATCTTCAAACAGTTCCAGCCCCAAGCCTTTCAGCTGCCCCACCTGAAGCTAGGGGAAGAGAAACAAGCTGTCCTAGCCGCACTTTTCCTAACAGTAGATTTGTGAACAAAATAAATGTTATTTATTTAAGCCACTAAATTTTGGGGAGTTTGTTAAGAAAAAATAAAGAGATACACAGAAAAATGGATGACAAAAAGCATTAATAAGATACATAATTTATAGAGTAGAAATTGGTCTCCATTAAAGTGGGAAGTAATAAATGTTAAGATTAATTTTTTTTAATTTTTAAAAAATTTATTCATTTGGGAGAGATACAGAGAGACAGAGCACAAGCAGAGGGAGAGGCAGAAGCAGACTCCCTGTTGAGCTGGGAGCCTGACATGGGACTCGATCCCAGAACCTGGAGATCATGACCTGAGCTAAAGGCAGACAAACCATCTGAGCCACCCAGGTGCCCCTAAGATTAATTTAATAATGACAAACAGTGCTAAAGAGAAGCAGCACATAACTAGAAGCAAGATCTAAGAAGTTTTTCTTTCCATTTCCCCCCATCTAGGATGTCATTTCCTGTGCATTTTTTATATATGACCTTTATTGTGTTGAAGTATGTTCCTTCTAAACCTACTTTGTTGAGGGTTTTTTAATCATGAATGGATGTTGTACTTTTTTTTTTTATCATGAATGGATGTTGCACTTTGTCAAATGCTTTTTTTTTTTTTTAAAGATTTTATTTATTTATTTGACAGACAGAGATCACAAGTAGGCAGAGAGGCAGGCAGAGAGAGAGGGGGAAGCAGGCTCCCTGCTGAGCAGAGCCCAAGGCGGGGCTCGATCCCAGGACCCCGGGATCATGACCTGGGCCAAAGGCAGAGGCTTAACCCACTGAGCCACCCAGGTGCCCCTCAAATGCTTTTTCTACATCTTTTGAAATGATCAGATGATTCTTCTCCTTTTATTAATTTGGTGTATCACAATGATTGATTTGCAGATATTAAAACACCCCATAACCTAGGAATAAATCCCATTTGATCATGGTGATGATTTTTTAATGTGTTGTTGGATTCAGCTTGTGAGTATTTTGTTGAGGATTTTTGCGTCCATGTTCACCAAAGATACCGGCTTATAGTTCTTTTTGTGGTGTGTCTTTGTCTCATTTTGGTATCAGGGTAATACTGGTCTCACAGAATGAATTTGGAGTTTGTCCTTCCTTTTCTGTTTTTTGGAATGGTTTGAGAATAGGTACTAACTCTTCCTTTAAAAGCTCAGTAGAATTTGCCTCTGGTCCTGGACTTGTGTCTATTCATAGTTTGTTGATTAATGATTCAATTTCTTTGCTGGTTATCAGTCTGTTCAAATTTTCTATTCTTGTTTCAGTTTTGATAATTTATATGTTTCTAGGAATTTATCCATTTCTGCTACATTGTCCAAATTGTTGGTGTATAGTTGTTCATAATATTCTTTTATAATTGTCTGCATTTCTGTGGTGTTGGTTGTTATTTCTCCTCTCTCATCTGTGATTTTATTTGGGTCCTTTTTCTCTTCTTTCTGATAACTCTGGCTAAAGCCTTATCAGTTTTATTAATTTTTTCAAAGAACCAGCTCCTGGTTTCATTGATCTCTCCTATTTTTGTCTTTTTAAAATTTCTATAGTGTTTATTTCTGCTCTAATTTTTAAAAAGATTTATTTGAGAGAGAGAGTGGGGGGGGGAGGGTCAAATGGAGTGGGAATGAGAGAATCCTCAAGTAGACTCCCCGCTGAGTACAGAGCCAGAAGCAGGGCTCAATCCCAGGACTCTGAGATCATGACCTGAGCTGAAATCAAGAGTCTGCTGCTTAACCAACTGAGCTACCCCTACTTCTGCTCTAATTTTTATTCTCCTTCCTTCTGCTGACTTTAGGCTTCATTTATTGTTCTTTTTCTAGCTTCTTTAGGTGAAGGTTAGGTTGTTGTAGATTTTTCTTGTTTCTTGAGGTAGGCCTGTATCGCTATATACTTCCCTCTTAGAACCATATTTACTGTATCTCAAAATTTTGGGCAATTGTGTTTTCATTTTCATTTGCTTCCATGTATTTTTAAATTTATTCATTTATTTCCTCATTGGTCCATTCATTGTTTAGTAGAATGTTACTTAACCAACATGTATTTGTGGTCTTTCAGATTGTTTCTTGTGGCTGACTTCTAATTTAATAGTATTGTGATTAGAAAAGGTGCATGGTATGACTTCAATCTTCTTGTATTTATTAAGACCAGTTTTGTGGGTATTATGGAGGGCAAGTATTGCATGGAGCACTGGGTGTGGTACATAAACAATGAATTTTGGAACACTGAAAAAAAATAAAATTAAACAAAAAAAAAGGCTTGTTTTGTGGCCTAATATGTGATCTATTCTACAGAATGTTCCAGAATGTGTATTCTGCTGTTTAAGGATGGAATATTTTGAATATATCTCTTTAGTCCATCTAGTCTAGTGCATCATATAAAGCCACTGTTTCCTTGTTGACTTTCTGATCTGTCCATTGATGTAAGTGGTGTGTTAAAGTACCCAAATGTTGATTATTTCTATTCCTTCCTAAAATATCCAAATGGTACATTGTCTTCATGGATACTTTTGCAATTAGGAATAAAAGCAATGCATTTCATTTAAAACATATATAATAAAAATAAAGTACCCTAGTATTATTATATTATTATCAATTAGTTCTTTTATGTTAGTCATTAATTGTTTTTTGTACTTGGGTGATCCCATGTTGGGTGCATAAATATTTACAATTGATAGCTCTTCTTCCTGTCAGACTGTCCTCTTTATTATGATATAGTGCCCTTGTCTCTTACTACACTCTTTCTTTTAGACTCTATTTTGTCCAATATAAGTATTACTATTGTGGCTTTCTTTTGATATCAATTTGCATGATACATGTTTTTTCCATCCCCTGACTTTCAATCTGCAGGTGTCCTTATGACAAAAATAAAACTCTTGCAAGTGGCTTATATAGAGGTCTTGTTTTTTCTTCTTCTTTTTTTATTTTTTATTTTTTTATTTTATTTATTTATTTTTTTAAAGATTTTATTTATTTATTTGACAGACAGAGATCACAAGTAGGCAAAGAGACAGACAGAGAGAGGGAGGAAGCAGGCTCCCTGCTGAGCAGAGAGCCCGATGTGGGGCTCAATCCCAGGACCCTGAGATCATGACCTGAGCCAAAGGCAGAGGCTTAACCCACTGAGCCACCCAGGTGCCCCACTTCTTCTTTTTTTAAATCTACTCTGACATCCTATGTCTTTTGATTGGAGCACTTACCCCATTTATATCCAAAGTAATTATTGATAGATATGTATTTATCATTTTACTACTTGCTTTGTGGTTGTTTCTGGAGATTTTCTCTGATCATTTTTTGTGTCTTTGATGTTTTACTGGTTTTCTTTAGTGATATATTTGGATTTCTTTCTCCTCTTTGAGTGTTTATCAGTGGTTTTGTTTTCTTTTTAGAGAGGGCACGAGTGGGGTGGGGAGAGGGAAAGAGAATCTTAAGCAGACTCCATGGCTGGAATAGAGTGCAGTGCAGGGCTCAATCTCACAACCCTGAGGTTATGACCTGAGCTGAAATCAAGTCAGATGCTTAACTAATGAAGCCACCCAGGCACCACTTTTAGTGGTTTTTGATATATAATTTGTATATAACCTCTTCTGCATATAGCTGTCTATAGTAAGCTGCTGGTCATTTAAGTTTGAGCCCATTCTTTTCTCTTCTTCTCCCCATGCTTTAGGTAAGGTATTATATTTTATATCCTTTTTTTCTGAGTTCCTTATTTTTTATATAAATGTTCTTTTTGCTACTTTTGTGTTTCCTGCCTTTATACTGTCACTTTTGATCTCTTCTTTCCATGCAAAGAGTCCCCTTTACTATTTCTTGTGGGACTAGTTTAGTAGTCACAAGCTCCTTTAGTTTTTATCTGGGAAACTCTATCTCTCCTATTCTGAGTAACAGGCTTGCTGGATAGAGTATTCTTGGCTACAGATTTTTCCCATTCACCACGTTGAATAGATAATGCCACTCCCTTGTGGCTTGCAAAGTTTCTGCTGAAAAAGTTCCTGCTAGCCTTAAGGGGTTTCCCCTGGAAGTTACTGACTTGCTTTCCTGCTTTTAAGATGTTTTCCTTATCAGTATATTTTGCAAATTCAGTTACAATATGTCTTGGTGTTGGCCTGCTTTTGTTGATTTTGATAGTTTTCTGTGTCTCCTGGATCTTGATGTCTGTTGCCTTTCCTGGATCAGGGAAGTTTTCTGCTATTATTTCTTGAGATAAATTTTCTTACACCTTTTTTCTCTCTTCTTCTACTGGGACTCCTATAACATGAATGTTATTACATTTGATGGAGTCACTGAATTTCCCAGGTCTGGTCTCATTTTGCATAATTCTTCTTTCTCTCCCTTCTTCGGCTTCATTGCTTTCCACTACTTTGTCTTCTAAGTTGTTAATTTGTTCCTCTGTTTTTTACAGCCTGCTGTTCATTGCATTAGGTGTATTTCTTATCTCATTTATTCCACTCTTCATCTCTGATTCTTTTTTAACTCTTTTATCTCCGTTGTAAGGGTCTCACTGATGTTGTCCATTCTTTTCTCAAGTACAGTGAGTGTCCTTATGATCACTGCTTTAAATCCTCCATCAGGCATGATATTTACATCTGTCTCACTTCAATCTCTGGACCTGTGGCCTTATCCTGTTCTTTCATTTGAGATAAATTCCTCTGTTTTCTCATTTTATCTAAGTCTCTACCAGCTTCTCTGTGTTAGAAAAGCCAATTATGTCTTCATAAGTCCATAAGTAATGGACTTATGAAAAAAGACGTCATGTAGTGCCCAGGGTCTCGTGCTTAGGGGAGAATCTCTAGTGTGTGCTGCATGCACTCTGCTGTTGTGTTCTGGCTGCTCTATCCTTCAGGCCAGACATTTGCAGAGGCTCTCCCTAACTGCTGTGGGCAGAATTTGGTACCTGGACTGAATGTAGCAACTTTTAACTAGGTGGGCTCTGGTGTGCTTGTGAAATGAGACCTGTCACCAACTCCACTGGAACTGGGGCCCTCCTGAATCTGGTCAGATGTGGTGTGGGCAGGGGCTTGTGCTGATTTTCTGGGGGAAAGGCCTGCTGTGGTGGAACTGAGGCAAGAATGATTGAGCAGGGCAGTTCCACTGGAGTGCAAGGTGTAAGCAGATTAGGCAGCCAGTGTCAGAGCTGCACTGCTTCCCACAGATGGCTCTGTAAACTTGCGCTGAGGGGCAGTGGATGGAAATGGTACCAGCTGGTTCCTTTGTTCCTAGAGAGGGGTCTCTGTGAACACTGCCTCTCAGGGAAATGCTCTGAGAAGAGTGAGTAATTTCCCTACTGTATGCCCCAGACACTGTTCAGATCACTGTTTCCATGCTGTATGCTCCCAGGTTGTTTGCCTGCCTTCTCTCCAAGAACAGCACAGCGCCCTACAGTCTCTAACCCAGCCAAGCCCAATGACCGTTAGAATTCCAGGTTTTAAGCCCCCCTAGTTGTAAGAACTCATGAAATTAAGCTCCTCTCACTTTCCAAGCCAGTAGCTACAGGGAAAAATTCTCTTTGTGCAGTCCCATGTCTCGCTCCTGCCCTTCTCCATGACCATGACTCCCTCTCCTCTGCAGCAGCCAGGATCTGTTTCTCTCCTAAACCACATCTCTCTACTTCCTACCTTCTTTGATGTGGCCTCTTCTCTCTAATAGTGGACTTTGTTCTGTTAGTCTTCAGGTATTAGATGAACCTAGGCTCCTCTTACTCTGCCACCATCTTCCTTTCTCTTAAGATATTTTCCTAAGGGGCGCCTGGGTAGCTCAGTGGGTTAAAGCCTCTGCCTTTGGCTCAGGTCATGGTCTCAGGGTCCTGGGATTGAGCCCTCCATCGGGCTCTCTGCTCAGCAGAGAGCCTGCTTCCTCCTCTCTCCCTGCCTGCCTCTCTGACTACTTGTAATCTCTCTCTATCAAATAAATAAATAAAATCTTTAAAAAAAAAGATATTTTCCTAAGATTCCCTTCAATTACAAATTATTACAACTGGCAGGAACACCTTTACAGAATTTCACCTCACGTTAGGGGAAAAGAAAAACTTGCAAGCAGAGAGACGATATGATTTGAAATATAATAGCTGAAAAACTAGATATAGTTTAATAACCAAAATTTGACCTTTTACCTGATCTCCATTAACTGAAATTCTAAAAGAAATAGGCAGCTTTGAGTATTTTTTAATCAATCTAATACTCAATTTTTATTCTGCTTTCATCAGTGAGGAAATAAAGAGAACATTATGGAATCATTTTTAATCTTTTCGGTAGCAAACCAAATGTACTGTTCTTTGGCACTGTTTAAATTGAATATAACTTCTCCTTTATCTTACTCCAAACTTGTTTATGTGGGGAGGTAAGTAAGACCATCTTGTCTTTATGTTGTGCCACAAAGCTTTCCCATATCATACAAACAGGCTGTGAAATTTTTTTTGGATTCAAACTGATTATCTACTATTTATCTCTGATAACCCCATTAAATAAAACCTGATAATTTACAGCTGTATTCTTGAAATAATGTAATAAATATTTATTCCATTAATTGTGTATTGAGCTATTAAAGTACATATCTTTCTATTTAAACTTAAAGAAGATGGATAAAGACAACTGTGTTTTCTGAGAATGTAGGATCTGTGCCAAGAACAGGATCAACACCAGTGTTATACACAAGAACCAGGTCAAAAGAGTATCTAATTGTGAGTTGCAATTTTGGATTAGCAAGATTTCAAAAGAGGAGAGCTGAAGGCCCAGAGTTCATCTTTTCCTTCCTAGATGGTGAAATTTATGGATGAGTCTACACTTTATAACAAGTTCATAAAACATAATGGAGTAAATAGTAGACAGCAGATCCTACAACCAAGACTTGATGAAAATGGATATGCAAGGCACTGAGTGAGAGACTAAAGATATGAGTGGAGAAAAGAAACAGGACTCTATCTTTTTGAGCCTAACTTCTCTTCATATCATGGAGTCAGCAAGGCATAAGTTGGTAAAAGTCTCATTTTTAAGAAGCAAAAAATGTCTACAGGAGTAAAGTTAAGTTCTACTACAGTGACTTTTTATTATTACATAAGTGAGTGAGTAATTTGCAAGACGACTAGGGAAGATCATAAAATTTGATTGGACGGTGACGTAAGGATAGACATATAGATCAATGTATTAGAATTGACAATCTAAAAAGAAATTGCTACATTATGGTGAACTGACGTTCAACGAGGGTGTAAAACAATTAAATGGAATAAGAATAGTCTTTTTAACAAATGGTACTGGGACAAATGGATATCCGCATGCAAAGTAATAAAATTAGACCTCTACCTCATAGCATATATACAAAATTATCTCAAAACCTAAGAGCTAAAACTATAAAACTCTTAGAAAAAAACATAGGTGCATCATTTGTGACTGGATTTAGCAACAGTTTCTTAGATGTGACACTAAAAGACAAAAGAAGATTAAGTATATTTCATCAAAATTAAAAACTTCTTTGCTTCAAATGTCACCATCAATAAAGTGAAAAGGCAAGCTAGTGAATAAGAGAAAAGATTTGAAAATCTTATATCTGATAAGGGATCTGTATTTAGGATATGCAAATAACTCTTACAATAATGAAAAGACAATCCAATAAAGAAATGGGCAAAGTAATTGAAAAGTAATTAATTCAGTCCTTAAGGAAGATACAGAAATGGGTAATAACACGCATAAAAAGATGAGATGCTCAACATAATTTTTTGTGGGTTTTTTTTTTTTAACATTTTATTTGTTTATTTGACAGACAAAGAGAACACAAGCAGGGGGAGCTGCAGAGGGAGGGGGAGAAGCAGGCCCTCCACTGAGCAGGGAGCCTAATGCAGGGCTTGATGCTGGAGGCATCACAATTCCAGACTTCAAGCTCTATGACAAAGCTGTCATCATCAAGACAGTATAGTACTGGCACAAAAACAGACACATAGATCAGTGAAATAGAATAGAGAGCCCAGAAATGGACCCTCAAGTCTATGGTCAACAAATCTTTGACAAAGCAGGAAAGAATGTCCAATGGAAAAAAGACAGTCTCTTCAACAAATGGTGTTGGGAAAATTGGACAGCCACAGGCAGAATAATGAAACTGGACCATCTTCTTATACCACACACAAAAATAGACTCCAAATGGATAAAAGACCTCAATGTGAGACAGGAATCCATCAAAATCCTTGAGGAGAACACAGGCAGCAACCTCTTTGACCTCAGCCACAACAATTTCTTCCTAGAAACATCCCCAAAAGCAAGGGGAGCAAGGGCAAAAATGAACTATTGGGACTTCATCAAGAGCAAAAGCTTTTGCACAGCAAAGGAAACAGTCAACAGAACCAAAAGACAACTGACAGAATGGGAGAAGGTATTTGCAAATGACATATCAGATAAAGGGCTAGTATCCAAAATCTATAAAGAACTTATCATACTCAACACCCAAAGAACAAATAATCCAACCAGGAAATGGGCAGAGGACATGAACAGACATTTCTGCAAAGAAGACATCCAAATGGCCAACAGACAGATGAAAAGGTGCTTAACATCAATTGGCATCAAGGAAATACAAATTAAAACAACACTGAGATACTATCTCACACTAGTCAGAATGGCTAAAATTAACAAGTCAGGAAACATCAGGTGTTGGCAAGGATGCAAAGAAAGGGGAACCCTCCTACACTGTTGGTGGGAATGCAAGCTGGTGCAGCCACTCTGGAAAACAGCATGGAAGTTCTTCAAGAAATTGAAAATAGAGCTACCCTATGACCCAGCAACCACACTACTGAGTATTTACCCTAAAGACACAAATGTAGGTATCTGAAGGGGCACGTGCATCCAAATGTTTATGACAGCAATGTCCACAATAGCCAAATGATGGAAAGAACCTAGATGTCCATCAACAGATGAATGGATAAAGAAGATGTGGTATATATACACAATGGAATATTATGCAGCCATCAAAAGAAATGAAATCTTGCCATTTGCAATGATGTGGATGGAACTAGAGGGAGGGTATTATGCTGAGGGAAATAAGTCAATCAGAGAAAGACAATTATGATACGAGCTCTCTGACAGGAGGAATTTGAGAGGCAATGTGGGGAGTTTGGGGAGTAGGGAAGGAAAAAATGAAACAAGATGGGACCAGGGAGGGAGACAAACTCTTAATCTCAGGAAACAAACTGAGGGTTGCTGGAGGGGAGGGAGATGCGAGGGATGGGGTGGCTCGGTGATGAACATTGGGGAGGGTATATGCTATGCTGAGTGCTGTGAATTGTGTAAGACTGATGAATCACAGACCTGTACCCCTGAAACAAATAATACATTATATGTTAATTTAAAAAAAAAGACTGAAAGATGGTGAAATCAACCCAATTAACTGAGAGGATAAAATGTGATGGCAGGGAAATAAAAAGAGATGTCCAGACAATAACTAAATGAACATTCACAGCAGCATTATTAATGGCCAAAAAGTGGAAACAACTCAAAGCTGTATCAAATGATGAATGAACAAGGGTTTTAGCCCACAATGGAGTACTGTTTGATAATAAGGAATGAAGCACTGATATATGCTATGACACAGATAAAGCCCAAAAACATTAAGCGAAGGAAGCTAGTCACAAAGGACCACACATTGTGTAATTCCCTATATATGAAATATTCAGAATGGGCAACACCATAGAGGTGGGAAGTAGACTGGTGGTTGCCTGAACCTGGGGGCAAGGACTAAGGGTTTCTTTTCAGGGTAATTAAAATGTTCTACTTGATGGCAGTAATGGTTGCACAACTCTATCAATATACTCAGAAACATTGAACTACACATATTAAATGGGTGAATTGTATGGAATGTATAATCTATCTCAATAAAGCTTTAAAAAAATCCAATGGCAAGGCCTAGATAATTTTCTTAATTCTCTCTTTTGGGTGTATATAGTATACATGATCTAAATATTTCTGTGCATTTTTTATATATTGAAAAGGAAAAGAAAATGAAGGAAATGCCTAAGTTCAACTGGTTTGTGAAATCACTTTTCTGTACAAGTTATCCTGAAATCAGTACAGATTCTGTATCTATTTAAAAAAGTGAAGATGAGAAATAAGACAATATTCTGAAACATTCCATTAAACATCTTCTGCTTTTACATGGCTTAGCTCATCATGGTAACAGATATCATTAAAAAACATTGTTTAGGGCACCTGGGTGGCTCAGTGGGTTAAGCATCCAACTCAGGATTTTAGCTCAAGTCATGATCTTATGGGTCATGGAATCAAGCCAGCATGGGGGACTCTGTGCTGGGCAGGGGTCTGCTTGAAATTCTCTCCGTCTCCCTCTGCCTCTCTGCACCCCCCCACAAATAAATAAATAAATCTTTAAAAAAATTATTTAGTGGGAAAAAAAGTCTCAATTTCTGTGAGGAATGATGTGTAAGTTTCAACTTTCCTAAGGGTAACTACTATAAGAAAAAAATGTATAACACAAATAGCAGAATGAAAGTCAAAGTTTAAGAAATAAGTACACTGTGAAGATACTAAAATTATACTAAATTAATTATAATGAAAATACAAAAGGTCAATGGAAATAAGCATCCTAAAACACTTCATATTATTTAACCAACTACAGATTAACTTGACATGTTACATTTCATACATACCTGATTCCTAATCTGAGCCAGTTTTTTCTTTAAGCCCTGTACCTCATCTTCTAAATTCATACGACAACATGATGTCACGTCCAGTGAAGACTCTGACATAGATAGTTTTTTTAGGGTATCAGCCAGTTCTTCTTGAAGTTGTCTCACAACTACCTAATAAGACATTTCTCTTACTGGTTTTATAAATCATCTTACTATTAAATTATGTTAACAGTGTATAACTTTAACCTATGTACTTGGAAAATTTCACTACAAACATCAATTCATCTCCTTTTCCTAACATGTACACATTATGGCTGTTTGATGAATTTGGTTAAAGACACAAAAAGATGT
The DNA here is from genome assembly GCF_963455335.1 of Martes martes. Classification (NCBI taxonomy): domain Eukaryota; kingdom Metazoa; phylum Chordata; class Mammalia; order Carnivora; family Mustelidae; genus Martes; species Martes martes. The sequence continues at coordinate 99,569,323 of NC_137895.1, read as the reverse complement.
TATCCTGCCTAGTCAGTATTATGTTACTTAGATAATTAATTCAGCCCCACTATCCATTCCTTGTGGATGAATTTTCCCAAAGCTTCCCAATCTACTGAAGTCTCAAAAAGAAATGGGTATATAGGTGGAACTAACATTGGTAAATCCTACATTATGAAATGTCTTGCCTCTTTTTTATTAGAGGCTTCAATTAATGTCAGGTTTCCTCACATATTCAATCCTCTGCTCAAATCCTTTTAATAGATAACTACCTCAGAACATAAGTGAAGTCATTCTAATGGCCTTCCAGACCCTAGATAACCTGGCTTTCACCTCTCTCCCTGACCTCAGCTCCCTGACCTCCATTCCTGCTACACAAGAATCCTGCCACCCCTCATTAATCTGAAAATGGAGATCCAATGCCCAATTAATAAATTACAGAGATACAATTCTCTTTGTGTTGGACAAACTTATGCCCAAATGATAGTAATTGAGCTTTGAAATGAGCAAATTATTTGTAAAATTGCTTAAAAAATTATGCTATGAAAATAGCAGTGGGAAGATTAAATCAAATTTGGTTTTGCTAAAGCTCACCACAGTTGTCCCAAATTATGATTTAATGAAAAGTAAGTGCCAGGGCGCCTGGGTGGCTCAGTGGGTTAAAGCCTCTGCCTTCAGCTCAGGTCATGATCTCAGGGTCCTGGGATCAAGCCCCGCATCGGGCTCTCTGCTTAGCAGGGATCCTGCTTTCCCCCTCTCTCTCTGTCTGTCTCTCTGCCTACTTGTGATCTCTCTGTCAAATAAATAAAATCTTTAAAAAAAAAAAAAAAAGAAAAGTAAGTGCCTTCAAAGGGTTAAAAGGTCATAAGAATACACGATTTCAGACTAAAAATTCAAATTTATATAAATAAGAATAAAATTATGCCAACCTAAAATGTATAAAAAGCTACATATATACATATATTTATGCTTATAAATATATACTTATATTTATGTATATATGTATAAAAAGTACTGAGATATTGTACTTTTTATTCAGTTCATTTGGGAAATCTGGAGCTAACTGTCAAGTTAATCCACTTAATTGAATCTCAATTTCAAGATACTCATTTTAGTATTTTTGAGAATTTCCATTTATCTGTTCATCATGGTATTAAAATGTGATGACAAGGATTAAAATTATTATTTTAGCAGTATAAGATTAAATTATTAATATCAGCCTACTATCTATTAATAATTTATAACTTCTTAAACTTTCAGAGAAGACAGAACAATTTTATTCAAATTAAAGCACCTCTCAAGTCTAATTTTTATTGGCTGGATACAAGTTATGCTGACTTACAGTCTATATATTTTTTATATTCAACTAGATTCAAAATTCACCTATAATCATTTAGGTCATGATCTCGGGGTCATGAGGTGGAGTTCTCCAATGTGGAGCCCTTCTGGGATTCTCTCTCCCTCTACCTCTGCCCCACTCCCATTCATATGCAGGTGCACTCTTTCTCTCTAAAATAATAATAATAACAACAATAATCCATAATCAAATATTACTTTGAATTTTCTCAGGAAGCTTGAAAAATATTTATCTTTCTGGATACTTACTTCTCTTTCTACTTTCTCTTTTTTATACTCATAAATTCTTTCTTTTAAAAGATTACGTTCATTGATTAACTCTTGCTTGCTTGCTTCTATTACAAGAGCTTGCTTTTGACGTTCAGCTTGAAGTTTTTTTATAATATCCTGAAACTGGTCTTGGATATTAATTACTACCTTTTCTTCACTGGAAGCTTTGTTGTGAGCATCATCTAGTTGCTGTTGAAGCAACATATTTTCACTTTGTAGTTGAGATCATCTCTCCTTTAAGGATTCCTGCTTCCCAATGTATTTACTCACTTTATCTTGTGCACTTTGATACACGTGTTCAATTTCCTTTTTCTGACGCTGTGTTTGACTTAGGTCTCTTTGTACACATGAGATTATGCTGAGTGAAATAAGTCAAACAGAGAAAGTCAAGTATCATATGGTTTCACTTATTGGTGGAGCATAACAAATAATATAGAGGACAAGGGTAGATGGAGAGGAGAAGGGAGTTGAGGGAAATTGGAAGGGGAGGTGAACCATGAGAGACTATGGACTCTGAAAAACAACCTGAGGGTTTTGAAGGGGCGGGGTGGGAGGGTGGGGGAACCAGGTGGTGGGTATTGGGGAGGGCACAGATTGCATGGAGCACTGGGTGTGGTGAAAAAACAATGAATACTGTTACGCTGAAAATAAATAAAAAATTTAATTAAAACAAACAAACAAACAAAAAAAAAAACCAAGGTCTTTTCTCTGAGAGCATCTCTTGTGCGACGGAGCTCAGTTTCCAGAGTATTAAATTTACTTTCAGCTTCAGAAAGGTTCTGAGAAAGAAACTCATAGTCTTTTAGGTTAGACACATCAAAATTCGATTTGTCCTGTACACGAAACCATTTGCCTTTTCCTCTGTGGACAGCAAGTTCTAGGTCTCTTTTTGACGCCTGACTTTGGTCATAATCCTGTATAGCAGCGGCTAGTCTAGCACGGTACAATTCAACTTTTTCGTCCAGCCTTTCTTTGTTTTGCTTTTCATTCTCCAGTTTAGACTTTAGCATTGTGTTCTCAATGGTCAGAGCGTTAATCTGTCCGCTATGTTGGAGTATTGTTTTTGTTAATCTTTCCTCATTCAGTTTTATGGTCTTTTGAAGACTGACATGCTTTTCTTTTAAAATGTCAATGTCTTCACAGTATTTCCTTTTCTTCTCCTGTTTCTGGTTACTTATTGTGTCTATTTCCAGTCTTAGCATAGCGATTTGATCCTCCAACATGTATTTTTTAATGCAACAGATATTTTTCATTTTCATGACTATTAGAAATCTAAGTAAAACAAAGGAGACTTTTAGTTGGAACATAATAAAATGACATTATGATGATTTTTCTCTGAAATTAAAGAATAAACTACGTTTATACAATGACAAGGTTGCAGTAAGTAGATATTGAACTGGAAAAAAAAATAAAGTTGGGTTCAAACCTCAAACTTTATACAAGCATAAATTCCCAAAGCTTCAAAAATTTAATTGAAGACAATGAATGCATGAAAGGAAAAAAGAAAGCAAGACAAAATTTTTAAGAATCTCAGAATTGGAAAGGTCTTTCTCTGATTTATACCAAACCCAGAAAGCCTGAATAAAAGATTAATAAATCTGACTACACTAAGAATCAAGTTTACAGTCTGACATCTAACGCAGGTATGCCACAGTAAAATCCTTAGCTCTGCATATATTTCAACAGATGAAATTTCCTAAAATTCTTTTTCCTCACAATAGTCCTTAGAAATTCTACTTTTCTAACATTTTTATAGTCAGTTATAAGAGTTAAATCTACTGATAAATGACAAATCTAGGCCCTGTACTATAAACACTTCTACATACATCAATGAACTCTTTTAGTTATCACAATTCTAGGATGGGGAGGTTCAAAATATTAAGTGAGCTGCAGAACCTCCCGCAGGCCTTCTTTCTCCACTACCAGTGCTCGTGCACCAAACCAGAGCTCTTCTCCAGTATTAATCATAAAGACAAAAGAAGCCTCATATTTCACACAAAATACTGATGGTAAACAAGGTAAAATTTATAGAGCTCTTAGAAAAATCACGAGATTATTTGCTGCTGCAATACATCTTTTTCCTCATCATGATGTTTAAAATGGTAATAAATAGAAAATAGGGAAAAATACACTAAACTATTTTATTAGGAATAAAATACTCATCAATAAATTATCATTAGCATATGATTGTTTCAAAGGCACCTTATAATGAAATAGGATACTACTTAAAGCAAATTGCTACTTTTCTCAAAAGTAAGAGACTAACATCCAAAATAAAGTCCCTGAACAGGCTACACATTTCCTCCTGTTCATCGGTGGAAGTGTTAAGCTAAACCATTGAGAGAGAGGTGAGGAAATAACTGCCAAAAACTGAAACATATGTTGTTAGTTGCAACAGTTTTGAGCTTATGGTTATGGAAAATAATAAAAGCCTCTCCCTTTGGATGAAGACGTTAAGAATGTCACTATTTGATTCTTGCAGACAAATGCATTTAAATTAAGAATATTACTTTATCCACTGGACCCAAAATGCACTGACCACTATGACCTCCTAAATATATATATATATATGTATATATACATATATATATGCTTTAAAAATCCTCTATGCTTTCCATGATCTGCAGTGCTTGTCTAAAAATATATATATATATATATATGGAGAATACATATATATACACACATATATATATGGAGAAAATATATATATATGCATGGAGAAAAAATAATAATTTCAGAAAATAAAATATATATATATACAAATACATACACACATGTACTTCAAAATAACTAAAGAAAATACCCCAGAACTCCTTTTGTTATCCATTTCTACCTCCTTTTGTTTGCAGAGGTGATTGTTTAGAATTCCATCTTGTAATATTCTGGCATCCTGTTCTCGACAAAGTTGTTTCTTAGTATCATTCAATTCTTCCACAGCCTAAAGACTGTGGAATTTATTAGGATTTTGGATGACACCGTTAAAAAAAAAAAAAGTCAAAAGTTTAAGAGAACTTAAAAAAATGTTAAAAAGAAGTAGCCTTTGTAAATACAAGGATTTTTATCCTACATGAATAACTCAAATTTTAATTTAAATGACAGCTAAATTTGTCATAGAGTAAAAATATGGTAGATATAGTATGTGAAATAAAATTTCTTTACAAAACATTTAACTAATTCCATCATAGTCTCAAGGTCATTTAGCCTGTATTTTAATATAAAAATCCAAAACTGGGGTGCCTGGGTAGCTCAGTTGGTTAAGTGTCCTACTCTTGATTTCAGCTCAGGTCTCAAGGTTTTTTTGTTGTTGTTTTGTTTTTGCTTGTTGTTGTTGTTTTAATTTTTTATTTCTTTTCAGCGTAACAGTATTCATTGTTTTTGCACCACACCCAGTGCTCCATGCAAGCCGTTGTTGTTGTTTTTTTAAAGATTTTATTTATTTATTTGACAGACAGAGATTACAAGCAGGCAGAGAGGCAGGCAGAGAAAGAGGAGGAGGCAGGCTTTCCGCAGAGCAGAGAGCCCGATGTGGGGCTCGATCCCAGGACCCTGGGATCATGACCTGAGCCGAAGGCAGCGGCTTTAACCCACTGAGCCACCCAGGCGCCCCTGATCTCAAGGTTTTAAGATCAACCCTGATCTTCCTCCTCAGGCTCCGCACTCAGTCTGCCGGAGATTCTTATCCCTCCCTTTCCCTCCCCCTCTACACATTCCCCTACTCATGCTCTCTCTCTAAAAATAAATAAAATCTTAAAAAAAAAAAAAAAAGAAAGCCAACATGCATATTTATCTCAATTTACTCTCCATCCCTTCATTCAGAAAAAATATATAGGGCTTATATGAGAAGCCAAGAATTCCAATAAATTAATGATTTTCGCTATAAATATCATAGTTACTATTAGTATAAAACTAATTTTTTTTATCTATTTTATACCTAAGTAATATACGTTAAATCAAAGGGATATTATAAATAATAGTGATGGAAATACGCAATTTTTATCAAAGACTTACCTGATTGAAATCGTTTCTTATAGTCCTCAATTCCATATCTAGTGTTCTAAGATTAAGTTTGAGTTCTAGTTTCATTTCAACTTCTTTATTATACTGCTCTTCCTTTCTTGTTAGTTGCTCCTGAATCTTTTCATATAACATTTCAGCACTACTTGTTCTTTCTTTTTCTTGTTTTATAGTAAATCTGCAAATAAATGTGCTTATTTTAAAATTTGTTTTGTAAGCCATAAAAAGCTCATGTTATAATCTGGTTCCACATATGCTGGTTTATTATCCAAATGGAATTTCTACATTCTCAATTTTTTTTTCTTTCTAGGGCTCATGTTTTTAATTTCTCATTTCAATCTCTTCCAAAAGATATATATATATATATATATATATATATATATATATATATATAGTTGCAAAGAAGCAATGGAAAAGCATTATGCTGCTTAGTACTAATATCTCTGGGAGATATCTCTGGGAGATACTGTAGGGAAAGGAATTTTGAAACTATTCAAGAAAGAATGGAAAATTATTGTTTTTTCCACATAGTCATAATTACTCCAAAAGAAGAGATAATTTAGTTACTATTTAAAAAGAGAAGTTGCTGTTTATAAAGAAGTTATAATTCACTACAAGTAAATTGCTACTTCACGAAACATCACAGGTACGGCAGTGTAAGACAGCATCTGCAAATGCATTTACACAACGTACACCCGCAGATTACTGTGATCCAGGACTAGGCGAGGGAGTCGAATATCTGTTGCCCTATAATTTTTATGTTTCTTCTTCTGCAATACTCTCAATTTACCTTGTTGATTATTAATCATTTCATTTTTTGAAAGATTTTATTTATTTATTTGATAGAGAGAGCACAAAAAGGTGGAGTAGCAGGTGGAGGGAGAGGGAGAAGCAGGCTCCCCGCTGAGCAAGGAGCCCAATGGGTGACTCAATTCCCACACCCCGGGATCATGACCTGAGCCAAAGGCAGACATTTAACCAACTGAGCCATCCAGGTGCCCCTTACATGTTTTTTTTTAAATTAACATATAATGTATTATTTGTTTCCCCTACTATCCATTTAATAAATCATTTGAAAACCCTTTTATCTATATTAAGTAAAAAAAGTAAGGATCTATATTAAGTAAACAATAAAGAGTAATATGTGTTTGCAGCATAGTTTTGAATTAATTTTATCAACATATAAGAGAGATGCTGAAAAAACATAGCAGTAATCATATTCCATTTTACTTTTTAGTCACACTGTATGCTTAAAACTAATTTTTAAAAATTTTTCTGTCTTGAGAAAAATGGCCATTTTATACTGTTGATGGGTCCAATTTAAAAATAGGATCAAAGACCTTTGTAAAAATTTTTATACTTTAAGAAAACAACACTACATTGAAGAATTTATTCCAAATAACCAGAAATGTAGAAACAGATTTATATAAAAGACATTCCTTACAGCATTAATTAAAGTATAGAAAAGTGGGGGGGGGACCCAAAATTCAATTTGTTAAATAATGAGGTTTCCACATGGTGGATTTCTTTATCGTCATTAAAATTATGATTTGGAATATTCATTAAATTATTAGAAGTATTCACTGTTAAGAACTTGCCGTATTATGTTGAAGAATCTCATACTTCACAATACTAAAGAAGTTTTCTTCCCTATAAAATCCCAGAAGGTAAGTTAGCAATTTCAAAACTTCTACACATCTGTAGTATAAAAGTAAATAATTCAAGGGGTGCCTGGCTGGCTCAACTGGTAGAGCATGTGACTCTTGATCTCACGGCTGTGAGTTCAAGCCCCACATATATTGGGTGTAGAGCCTATTAAAAAAAAAAAAAGTAAATAGTTCAAGTATTTCCTTAAAAACAAGATATCATACCTCAAACTGCAGAGTTCTTGCTCCCATTCTACTTTTTCAAACTCAACTTCGATATCATTTCTTTTGTTTCTGATAGCTCCTTTTGTAGTCCTTTAGCCTTATTTTCCATTTTTTATATTTTCTTTTAAGTTGTCCTCAGTGATTTTTTTAAGTTCTATTAATCTTTCATATGAAAGAACCGCATCCTGGATTTTCAATAAACTGACAGAATCTACATCAGAGAAAAAAGAAAAACAAATGAAATATATAGGGCACCTGGGTGGCTCAGCTGGTTAAGCATCTGACTCTTGGTTTCGGCTCAGGTCATAATCCCAGAGTCGTCAGATGGAGCACTGCATCGGGCTCCATTCAGCATGGAGTCTGCTTGAGATTCTTTACCCCCTCTCTTCCTCTGCCTCTGTTCTTTCCCACCCCCCGGTCATGCTCTCTTTCCAATAAATTAACTATTTAAAAAAGAAAAAGAAATAAAATATATGAGTACTTTTTGCATATAAAGGACTGTATGCTTTCACATTCACTCATTCATACATTAAGCAAATATATATTGAATGATTTCAATATAAAATATATTACTGGGATGCCTGGGTGTCTCAGTTGGTTAAGCATCTGCCTTCAGCTCAGGTCATGATCTCAGGGTCCTGGGATTAAGCTCTACATTGGGCTCCCTACTCAGTGGGGAGTCTGCTTCTCCCCCTGCTTCTGCCCCTCCCCCAGCTTATGCACTCTGTCTCTCAAATAAATAAAATTAAAAAAAAAACAAAAGATATTACACTAAGCTCTGCAGATCTCTGGCTTTTATTTAGCTTAAAGTCTAGTAAAGGAGAAAATAATTATAAATTCAGCTAGTTCCTATAATAAAAGAGTTCTATGATCACATAACATAACTTGATCTACAGTGGGAAGGGAAGATTTCCCTGAGGAAGAGATAACTATTCTGAGAAATGAAGGAGGAGCAGGAAGCATGTGAGCAAAGGAGGAAGGAGAGCATTAAAGACAGTCTATAGCATGTGCCAAAGTTCTATCGCAATCTGCTTCTGGCCAAGATGGAGTAACAGGTACTGATGTATCTTCCTATCTGAAAAAAGCCAAACAAAAACAGGTAAAATACACTTTAAAATCATTTTCAAGAAAAAGGAATTCAGGCAATGAAGGTCAATGATCCCTGAAAACACAAGAAGTTAGCCTAACACATACCAGAACTCATTGCCTTGAGACAATTTCCAGGCCATGACACAGGTGAAAAAACTGAGATAGGCTCCACCAGACTACCTGAGTTGAGATGATGAAACTGAGTCTGGTGAAACGAAGACAGATGAGATCAGGGGTTAAAGCACTGGCAAGGAGAAAGCAGAAGAAAGAACCCCGGAGATCGGAAGAGTAATAACCAATGCATGCACATAAGGAAATCTCCTGTGACAAGGGGAAAGATCCATCTGGAAAGAGCAGAGGAAACCCTGCCTGGTGCTCACATGGCACCAGGGGCAGTATCTATCCCCATTAGCCATGCTGGAAAAATTCATAACCCTCAGCACAATGAATAGAGCAAGTAGGTCGTGCCTCAGCAGTGGGGAATTATGAGCTCTAGGCTGAACACTACTCTGGATTCACCTAACAATTCATAAGAGCAGGACTGGAAAGGATCAAACTGTTTGTAATTAAATTAGCTATAACTCCTAAGAAAGCATAAAAAGATAAGTAGAGGCATAGAAGCTATTTTTAAAAAAACCAAATAGCACTTACAGAGATGTAAATTATGTCAGACATGAAAAACACACCGGATTGGAATAAACACATATTAGCACAAAATAAAAGACTGAAATTTGACATCAGAAAACTGAGAAAACTTCAAGTAGCTAATATACAGTTCCCCAAAGAGGCAGAGGAAGGAACTAGAAAAAAATAATCGAAGAAAAAATGACGGGGGCACCTGAGTGGATTCATCAGTGGGCGTCTGCCTTCAGCTCAGGTCATGATCTCATGATCTCAGGGTCCTAGGATCAAGCCCCGTGTTGGACTCCCCGATTAGAGGGGAGTCTGCTTCTCCCTCTCCTTCTGCCCCTCCCCTGTGGTTCGCACACTCTCTCTCTCTCTCTCCTTCTCTCTCTAAAATTAATGAATAAAATCTTTTAAAAAAGAAAAGAAAAAATGGCCTAAACTTTCTTAAACTTAATGAAAAGTATAAACCAACAGATCCAGAAAGATCTGGCTAGGGGTGAAGAAAAGGAAGTAAATCATTATAATAGTCTTAAACGACATACTGTGTGTTATAACATTACTAGAAGGAAGACTATGATGCTTAAGTCATATACTTTAAGCTCTAATCACCACAGTAGCAAAACTAAAGAGTTATAGCTAGTAAGCAAAATACATACATACACATACACACACACACATAAATAAAACTAAATCATAAAAATTACTTGATTAAAAGAAAGCAGAAAAAGAAGAGAATGGAACAAAGAGCAGAAGAGACAAACTGAAGTCAAACAACAAGATGGCAGATTCAAATCAACTACATAAATAATCACATAAAATGAAAATGGTCTAAAAGCCTCAATGAAAAGGCAGAGTGCCAAAATGGATAAAAAGGGAAGACCCAGCTATCTGCCACCTATTAAAAAATGCACTTTAAATGAAAAAAACAAAACAAAACAAAACAAACTAACATGTTAAGAGGCCAGAAATATGACAGACCAAACTAACACTTGGCAAAAGAAGGCTGAGCCTGAGCAGTTACATTAATACCAGACAAAACAGATTTCAAAGCAAAAAACACTAGCAGCAATAAATAAGTTCATTTTATAATGATAAAAGGGTCAACTGAAAGAAGCATAATGCTTATGCATCTATTAATAGGTTCGAAATACATAAAGTAAAAATTGACAGAACTTCAGAGAAACAAGCAAATTCACAATTATAGTCTGAGATTTCAATAGGCAGAAAATCAGCAAGGATATAGTAGACTTGAACACCACCATTCTTCTCAAGCATCCATGGAACACTTACCAAAAGAGACTATATTCTGGGTCATAAAATAAATTATAATAAAAGGAGTAAGTCAAAAGAACTGAAGTCATAAGAGTGTGTTCTGTGACCACAAAGAAATCAAATTAGAAATCAAGAATAAAAATATCTCTGGGGAATACTCAAATATTTGCAAACTAATTAACACACATCTAAATAAACCCTGGGTGGCTCAGACAGTAAAGTGTCTGCCTTCTGCTCGGTTCATGATCTCGGTCCTGGGATCGAGTCCCGCATCGGGCTCCCTACTTAGAGGGGAGTCTGCGTCCCCCCTAGCTCATGTTCTCTCTCCCTCTCTCTCAAATAAATAAAATCCTTAAATAACCCCTGGGTCAAAGAAGTAAAGAAAAAAGAAATTAGAAAATATTCTGAACGGAATGGAAATGAACATATAACACATAAGAATTTCTGGAATCCTGCAATAGCAGCACTCACATGAACATTTATAGCACTGAATGTATATACTAAAAAAGAAGAAAAGTCTCAAACTGATGACCTTTGGCTCCACCTTAAGAAATTAGTAAAATAGTAGTTTAAAAAAGTTTGATAACTTTGGTTATGTAGAAAAATCTGACAGAATTTTTTAAAAAGCTATTAAAACAAATAAGCAAACTTACCAAGTTCAAGAATGAATCTGGATCCATACCCTGTATCATAAATAAAAAAGAATTCAAAATGGGGGCGCCTGCATGGCTCAGTCAGTTAAGCAGCTGCCTTCAGCTCAGGTCATGATCTCGGGTCCTGGGATCGAGCGCTGTGTCCAGTTCTCTGCTCATCAGAGATCCTGCTTCTCCCTCTCCCTCAGCCTGCCATTCCCCCTGCTCATGCTCTCCGTCTCTGTCAAATAAATAAATAAATATAATCTTAAAAAAAAAGAATACAAACTGGATCACAGATCTAAATGTAAGACTTAAAACATAAAACTTTGTTATTCAACTGCAAAACTTCTAAAAGAAAGCATGAGAGAAAACCTCTGACCTTGTGCTAGGCAAAGGTTTCTTAGATAGGAACACCAAAAGCAAAAATCCATAAAAGAACAAATGTATAAACTGGACTTCATCAAAAAGAAAAACTGCTCTTCAAAAGATACTGCTGAGAGAATGAAAAGTCACAGACTGGGAGAAAATCTTTGCAAAAAAATACAGGTGATAAAGGAACTATATCTAGAATATACAAAGAATGCTCAAAACTCAACAGATAAGAAAACCTAATTTTTAAAATGACAAAGGATTTGGACAGTTCAAAGAAGATATACAGATGGCAAATAAGCCCACGAAGATATGCTCAACATTATAAGTTATTAGGGAAATATACTACATACCCATCGGAACATCTAAGATTTAAAAAACTGACAATACTAAGTGTTCATGAATATATAGGGAGAAATCAGAACTCTCATACATTGCTGGTGGGAATTGAAAATGGTGCAACTACTTTAGAAAACCATTTGGCAGTTTCGTAATGAGGGAATACAAAGAGACACGAGACTTAAGGGTTATTAACAGCCTGAATTACAGTTACGGTTTCATATGCATATACATATGTCAAAACTATCAAATTACACACTTCATCCATGTGCAGTTGCCCTAACTAAAGCTGTTGAGGGGAAAAAAGGTCTAATATAAGAAAAAATACCTAAAACAGTGGCTGGGATATGGAAAGAAGGGTATGAAACAATCCAAGATGAAGCTGAGAAACTGTGGTCTTTCACCCCAGAATGATGAGAAGTAATAACTAAGCTTTAAGCAAGGGGGCAATGTGGTGAAATATAAATTTTAAAAATATATGGTAACTATGGTTGCAGTGTAGACCAAGATTCTGGGAGGTGGAATGACAGGGAAAACAGTCCTGAGGTCGTTTCAGTCTTCTAGGACAAAAACAGTGGTAACCTGACCTTGGGTGAAGGCACAGAAGAGGAGAGTTAACACACATCAGGTGTGCCATTCCCAGGATGAAGTATAGTGGAAGTATAGTGGAAATTACAGCTTTTTGGCTAAGAGTATTCAACATTTCTCTCTTTTCATATAAAATGTGTTTCTGAGATGAGTAACTCTATAACACATCAGTGTTGTATGGTACAGCACTAGACAAGAAGTGCACATATTACTACAGTAATGTACATACAAAGGCTTCATATTTACCCAATGGTCTTACCTTTATAATCCATGCCAAGTTGTTCAATTAGTGACATGCAAATCATATAATTAGAGCAAGGCATGTGGAAATCCTCCGAAATTGTTTCAGATGATGGAGTTAAGTCATCAAGGTCATCCACAGAATCAATTTGCTTTTTGACCTACAAATAAATAATACTACTTCAAAATGTCCCCTAAATATTTATAAAATATACTGTGTAGAGAGATGATAAATACCCATACCTTTTTATAAGAGCAAAAAAAAGGTACTTTCAAAAGGACTGATTTTTATCAAAATGACCTTTATCAATAACTAGTGTTTCTGAACAACTTTCTCAAAGTAAATGTCTGTACAACAAAGGCAGATTTTCTCTTTTTTCACTACACCTTTCCTAAAGTAATTTTTTACCATGGAATAATATTTATGATAAAAATTATTTATCAAAATAACATAATAAAATAAAAATTTAAAAATTAATAAATGAAATAAAATTTTATATATATGCATATATACACACATATATATGCATATATATAATTTTATTTCATTTATTAATTTTTAAATTTATATATATACACACATATATGCATATATATAATTTTATTTCATTTATTAATTTTTATATAATTTTTATATAGTATATATACATATACATATGTATATATATATATTTACCTCTTCCTCTTCATTAGATGTTTTCTTTGCAGGTCTAAAAAAAAACATTTCTTTTCAAGCAAATATTAAATACTTAAAATACAAAGAATATCTAAATCACTTCTAAACTGTATTATTAATAATGTTAACAAAGCATTAAATTTAGATCAAACTGACAAAAAGCAAAGGAAAATCATAATGTTACTTGCATTATTTGATATGAAGAAATATACCACATTTTTTTGTTGTCATTTTCAATAAAAACAAGCTTTTACTGGCTCTAAAAACTATTTGGAAAGTGTAAGTTAAGTTCTTATATGAAAGAAAACCTTTTTTAATAATCATTATATTAGTGTTTTGAGGATCTACTGTGTATATACTACGCATTATTATGAAAACTTTACAAGTTTTAAGGGTATTTTAAGCCTCACAATAATCTTATAAACGTAGGTAATTATATTAGGTATTTTACACAGGAAGAAAATGAGGCACAGAAAAAAGTAACTTCCCAAAGCCGGTACAGGTGGTCAGGAATAGACCCAGAATTCAAATCCAGGAAATGTGCTTTCAAAACACATGTTTTACAGTATGGGGTGAAAGTAATATTTAAGTGTTTTTAAGCAATCTGATAGCAAATGAATCTCTTAGTATTCCATTTTTAGCTATAATTGTAAATAATAATTTATGAATCTTAACCATTTTTTAAATAAAAAGACTTCATATGTAGGCAATATTGAAAATCTACTTTCAAACAACTAAAGATTTGCTTCTTCTAAAGAAGTCGATCAATGGGCATCCATTTATTCATTCAACTGTTTATTCACGAACATACACTTATTGAGCACACTAAACGTGTCTATGACACTGTTGGTATAGGAATCATGGGTTTTGTAATTTAGAACTTTATAAACCAAAAGTAATAATCGATGATAGATTAATAGTTTATTTTTCAATTATAAATAAAATCTTTCCCCTTCCCCCAGAATCTAAACAAATATTAAGTTAATATAACCAGATACTTCAAAGTCCCTAATAAAACCATAGCTATTCATGATACTGTCAAAGGCACTGAATATCTAAAATTATCAAGGAATGATTAGTTCTATTTAGAATGTCCTAAGGTTTGTATATTTACTATTATACATATATTTTTAAATCAATGAATGATAGTATGCGCACATTCAATTATGTGAGAATACTCCACCGTGAAACCAATTCTGAATAAACTTCTTGACACAAAACTACATGAATAGGAGTACTAAGGACAACTACTATATCATCTTTAAAAGAATGTAATACAATCAATAAGCTTTCTAATATTTGGAAATGCGAACAAAATTAAATTACCATGTCTCTCTCTATTGGGTCATTTCAAGGAACATACAAAAGTACTCTGAAGGCTCCCATCTTAAAATTAAAACAGAAAGAAAATTCCTTTGAACTCCACATTCTTTTTCAGTTATCATCCATTTCTCTATTACCTTTCCCTGTAAAAATTCTCTAAGGAGTTCTTTATACTTATTCATTACAGTCCAGCTTCCATGGTGACTGTTGAAACTCCTCCTTGTCAAAGTCACTTGTCCTCATCTTAACCTTTCAGCAGTGTGTCTGATATACTTGAGTATTTCTTGTCTTAGCCCATACCTATACTACAGCATTTTATTTCCATAAAAAGTAATCACTGTTAAAATCCCTTCAGAGGGAAATAAAGAACTTATAGATTTTATCTTCCTTCATCCTGATCCATTCCACTTGAAGTGCTGTCATCATTCATTTGTAGTGGACGAGAAGTCAGAAAAGGGGCTTTCTCAAACCTTGGTGTAATCACAGATTCTTTTTATGTTTGTTTTTCTTTTTCCCCTTTCCTTACTTCATTTGTATCCAAAGCAGGATCACTATTTTAAAAATAGTAGTTAGGGGCACCTGGGTGGCTCAGTGGGTTAAAGCCTCTGGCTTCAGCTCAGGTCATGATCCCAGGGTCCTGGGATCGAGCCCCGCATTAGGCTCTCTGCTCCGTGGGGAACTTGCTTTCCCTTCACTCTCTGCCTCCCTCTCTGCCTACTTGTGATCTCTGTTTGTCAAATAAATGAATTTAAAAAAAATCTTAAAAAAATAGTTAAAATATCCATTAAAAAGCCAATGTTTTTGGGTGCCTGGGTGGCTCAGTTGGTTAAGCCACTGCCTTTGGCTCAGGTCATGATCCTGGAGTCCTGGAGTCCTGGAGTCCTGGAGTCCTGGAGTCCTGGGATCAAGTCCCGTATCAAGCTCCCAGCTCCATGGGGAGTCTGCTTCTCCCTCTGACCTTCTCCCCTCTCATGCTCTCTCTTCCTCTCTCTCCCTCTATCTCAAATAAATACTCAACCATTCTCTTATACCATACACAAAGATAAACTCGAAATGGATAAAAGGCCTCAATGTGAGGCAGGAATCCATCAAAATCCTAGAGGAGAACATAGGCAGTAACCTCTTCAACATCAGCCACAGCAACTTCTTTCAAGACAGGTCTCCAAAGGCAAAGGAAACAAAGTGAAAATGAACTTTTGGGACTTCATCAAGATCAAAAGCTTCTGCACAGCAAAGGAAACAGTCAACAAAACAAAGAGACAACCCACGGAATGGGAGAAAATATTCGCAAATGACACTATAGACAAAGGGCTGATATCCAAGATCTATAAAGAACTCCTCAAACTTAACACACACAAAACAGATAATCACATCAAAAAATGGGCAGAAGACATGAACAGACACTTCTCCAATGAAGACATACAAATGGCTATCAGACACATGAAAAAATGTTCATCTTCATTAGCCATCAGGGAGATTCAAACCAAAACCACATTGATATACCACCTTATACCATACACACACACACACACACACACACATATATGTACATACATACCATTCTAACAGGTATATATATCAACAAGATCAAAATCAACAAGACAGCAAACAAGTGTTGGAGAAGTTGTGGAGAAAGGGGAACCCTCTTAACACTATTGGTGGGAATGCAAGTTGGTGCAGCCACTTTGGAGAACAGTGTGGATATTCCTTAAGAAATTAAAAATAGAGCTACCCTATGACTGCAATTGCACTACTGGGTGTTTACCCTAAAGATACAGATGTAGTGCAAAGAAGCGCCATCTGTACCCCAGTGTTCATAGCAGCAATGGCCACAATCGCCAAACTGTGGAAAGAGCCAAGATGCCCTTCAACAGACAAACGGATAAAGAAGATATGGTCCATATATACAATGGAATATTACGCCTCCATCAAAAAGGGTGAATACCCAACTTTTGTATCGACATGGACAGGACTGGAGGAGATTATGCTGAGTGAAATAAGTCAAGCAGAGAGAGTCAATTATCATATGGTTTCACTTGTGGAGCATAAGGAATAACACGGAGGACGTTGGGAGATGGAGAGGAAAAGTGAGTTGGAGGAAATCAGAGGGGGAGACAAACCATGAGAGCGGTGGACTCTGAGAAACAAACTGAGGATTTTGGAGGGGTGGGGGTGTTGGTTGAGCTTGGTGGTGGGTATTAAGGAGGGCATGTATTGCATGGAGCACCGGGTGTGGTCCATAAACAATGAATCTTGGAGCACTGGGAAAAAATTAAATTAAATTTTAAAAAATATTTTTTAAAAAAATTAAACAATTTTTTAAAAAGCCAATGTTTTCTAATAATTTTACTGGTAAAGAATAAAGAAAACCAATTTTTTGTGAAATTCTGCTACCCATCTCAGTTCATTTATTAGTTCACAGAACATTTATGAAGTCCAACCATATATAAGGAAATACACATCCCTTGCTTCAAAGACAGATAAATATACAATTACAATACAATGTCTTTGTGGTGACAAAACGGCTGTGGACCTCTTTGTAGGAGCTGTGGAACCAAGCACCATAAACCAAGGGACCTAGGAAAACTCTTGCCTACGCATGCATCAGATAATAGGTGCACTCACTACAGTCCCAGCTGTGGACCCAGCAATAGCCTATACACTGGCTCTACCCCTTCCTCTCAAGCACATCTGGGAGCCCCTGGAAAACACTGTCTTAGATAATCATCCATTGAAGACAGAGCCTTTTTGGAAAACCAGATTTCCTACAGTAAAGTTCCAGCACACCACCAGAGCAAAAAAAACCCCAAAAAACAAAAAAAAATCAGGTTTGGACATAATGGAAAGGTAGTCATTAAAGACTACTTCAAATGCAAAGACGGCAATGTAAAACTTCAAAGAATATAAAAAATCAAGGAAATATGATACCATGAAATGATCACAATAATCTTCCAGTAATTGATCTCAAACACATGAGGATCAGTAGTTTACCCAAAAAAGAGTTCAAAATAGCAGTTTTAAGGAAACTCAGTGAGCTACAAGAAAACACAAAAAGCCAATTCAGGGGTGCCTGGGTGGCTCAGTCCGTTAAGCGCCTGACCCTTGATTTTGTTTCAGGTCATGATCGCAAGGTCGTGAGATCCAGTCCTGCTTCGGGCTTATGCTCAGTGCAGAGTCTTCATGTCCCTCTCCCTCTGCTACTCGCCTGGCTCACACACATGCTCTCTCTAAAATAAATAAATAAACAAACAAATAAAACCTTCAATTAAAAAAAAAAGCCAGTTCAATAAAATGAGAAAAATATTAGATGAACAAAATGAGAAATTTAATAAAGAGTTGGAAGGGCACCTGGGTGGCTCAGTCAGTTAAGTGTCTGACTCTTGGTTTCAGCTCAGGTCATGACCTCAGGGTCGTGGGATCGAGCCCTGGGGCTGCTTGACATTCTCTCTCCCTCTCTCTGTCCCTCCCCCACTTGATCTCTTTGGTTTTCTCTCTCAAACAAAGATAGAATATATTTTTTTTAAAAGAGCTAGAAATAGTTAAGAAAGAACTAAACAAAAATTCTGGAGCTGAATAATATAGTGAATGAAATGAAAAAAAGCAATAGAAATAGCTGACAGGGGGCGCCTGGGTGGCTTCAGTTGGTTAAGCATCTGCCTTCAGCTCCCATCATGATTTCAGGGTCCTCGGGTCCAGCCCGGCAATTGGGCTCCCTGGGAGCCTGCTTCCTCCTCTCTCTCTGCCTGCCTCTCTGCCTGCTTGTGATCTCTGTCAAATAAATAAGTAAATAATCTTAAAAAAAAAAAAGACAAGACAAGAACGTGGATTCTTCTCTAGAATCTCCAGAAAGGAATGCAGCCTTGCCAACACTTTAACTTAAGTGAGATTTTCAGACCTCTGACCTCCAGATCTCAAGCAGGTTCCCCAGTGTGCTTAGGACTGGGGGCTTCTTGGGACACAGGGCTCTTAGTGCTAAGAACAAGTCAGTCCCAGGGTATACCCAACATACCCCTCATCGCTTTGACTCCCCCCCCCCGAGTAATATCTGCTTATTATGGCAGTTCAAGTTGGAGTTTTTTTTTTTAACCATCTCTGCACCCACTCTTCCCATATCCCCCACCTATCCAGAAAAGACACCATCTGTGACTCTGAGATTCCTTAGGCAGAGTGGGACATTTGTAACTCCTCTTCGTAACTTTCAAACATTAAAGCTCAGATTACAAATGCAAGTTAATATTTCAGTTTGGTTCTCCATTTTACTTCCACACGTCTGCCCTACAGAATTCAGGGCAAAGCCTGTGTGCCTGACCCCCTCCACCATGAGGGTATAGAGCATTGTGCAGGTTCAAACCGTTCCCACTCATGTCATTCTTTCCTATAGGGGAAAGTACATACTGGTAGTACACTATCTCATGACTAAAGTCGATCACTCGATGAACTTCCTATTTTCAACAGAAAAATGAATGGGCATCTCTACTTCATTAAATTTTAAAATATTTTTTATTTGTCCCAGAATCTGTGTGCCAAACATAGGAGTTGGCACCAAATTTCATAAGGAGTTGGTGCCCAGAGAGTTGTTATAGGTATCCTCTTTGTTGCCAGACTTTTTCAACATAAGCAAATTAAGTAGCTCAGTCTCCAACCTGGGACTCAAGTGGGGACTCAAAAGCCCTCCAATGGGAAGGAGATAGGTGAGAATTTAGCATCACCCCTCAGATCCTTGCATGTTGGGAAGCCAATGTTGGGAGACTTCCAGGGATTAATACCACTACATACTTATTTTCTTATTTATATTTTCTGATTTTTCAGTGATAAATTGTGTGTTGCTTTGCACATAGTAATTTGTTTCTAGTTAAAACAATAAAATAGCTTTAAATGTGTTTAAAGATTGGGGCACCTGGGTGGCTCAGTCGGTTAAGTGTCTGCCTTCAGCTCAGGTCAAGATCCCAGGGTCTTGGAATTAAGCCCCATGTTGGGGTCCCTGCTCAGTGGAGAGCCTGTTTCTCCTTCTCCCTCTGTCCCGCCACTATCCGCCCCCCCCCCCCGGCAATACTCTCTCTCTCACTCACTCTCGTTCTATCTCAAATAAAAATCTTAAAAAAATAAATATGTTTAAAGATTAACAAATGAAGCTTTCAGCATTAGATAATAAAGTATAAAATATATAATTCACAAATGTAAAAATATAATTTTTTTTGCGACCAATACCAACACGATTTTATTGGAATACGGGATGTAAACAGATGTTTTCAAACAAACAATCTAACCTTATAAAAATGTGTGGCATTATTAAATAGTTAACAAAGAAATCCTACGCTCTGATGTGGGTTGACACCTCAAGCTCTAGCCTAGCTTGAAGTCCCCACAGCTGTGGCATGGCTCTGCAGCTGGGGGAGGAGACTGCTTGCAAACCAGACTGGTGACAAGTCCCCAAAATGAAATCAGCCTGTTTACTTTTTAAGGCAGAATCTAGCTTCCTTTGCTAACACGAAGGCTGGCACAATGGATCCTGAGCTTTGACACTGGCTCCAGGAGCTCCAACTAACCCCCCAGACCCCCCCAGATGATGATTGCTCAGTCACTGGGGAACGGGCTGGACCTGCACACACGACCCCAGTCCCTGCCCGTGAGAAGGACACCTCTGCCATCATGTTCACATATGACCTCTTGGAGCTTCCAAATGCAGCTTACCCTGATTATAAAGGAAATTGCTTCTCATGGGGATAAAAAGGCAAAAAGGGTGGGGAGTGGGAGAAGAGTACATTTTTCTCACTCAATAAGTCTTTTCCTAAATACATTCTAATAGGATGTTTCCCCATTCCCCAACCTGCCTGAAGACCGACTTTCCAGCTTTCATTATGGTTATGACCAGAAAGTCTCTATTTCAGAGAGGTGCATGAAAACAGGTGCACACATAGGGATGTATGTGCTGGGAAATGGTGAGGTTTTCCTTACAAGGCTGCAAAAAGAAAAAAAAGGCTACACGGAAAAAATAGCAACAAGATTTTATGGTTAGGCAAATCAATAAAGGTTACAGTGAGCTCCAAGTTATGCACTTCGCATCCAACTTTTGATGAGACAGAGGGACCTGTTCACAGCATCACAAGGTTTCAAGTGATGCCTGCTGACGGCAAAGGGGCCTTTTTTGAGTGCCTGCAGTTTGCTCCCAAATGAATACACTTAGAAGAAAATTGCAGGGGTGAGGTCCATTTCCCAGAGAGCTCATGTCACCAAAAAATACATAAAACATGAATTTGTAAAAGAGCCTAAAAAAAATACTGTCTCTCTTTTAATATCTCCTTTTCATCAATGAGGCTGGTGTGTCAGTATAGACTGCTGACGTTTTGCTAAATCTTGAGCCTGAATCTCACGCCAAAGGAAACCCAGACCACAGTGGAATAGACAGGAAGTCAGATATTCAGAGCTTGTTGACTGAACGGGTTAATTCAACAGTGGGCTCCTGTTAAATAAAGGTAAATGGACAACAACTCCGAGTCTCTCCTCTCCCATGCATTCCAAAGATCCTGAACTCTGGGCATCGTCCTGCCGCCATAATGGCAGCTCCCTGTAGACTAGTACTGGGGCATTTCTTTCTTTTTGACAGACAGTTAGGACTTTACTCTTCTTTGCGTTTAGAAGGAATGACTAGAATTTCTTTTTATCACATTGTAGTTTTCCTTCAAGATTTGGGTTTGGTTGGTCGGTTTTATTGGCAAGCATCAATGCCGCATTACCCATCGCCTTCCAAGTCCGCGAGGGGGCTGCCGTGAGGCCACTGGAAAGCACAGCGTTGTCTGCAGAAGGCTGGGACCGCTCCTTCACCACGGGGTAGAAGTCCGGGTGCTCCATGGCCTCTTTGGCAGTCAGTCTCTGTTGATGGTCCTATCGCAGAAGTTTGTCCAGAAGATCTAGATCCTCGGGGCTGACGAGGTGTCTGTTCTCACTATGGATAAAGTTTTCCCAGCGTTTCCGTGAATGTTGTCCCAGGATATCGTTGAAGCGCAGATCTAGGTCTATGTGATATTTCTTCAGATACCCATACAGCTCATCTGTAGCCAGAACCTTGGCAATGCGAACAAGCTGGTCATAGCTGTGCTGTCCGTGAAAGAAGGGCTCCTCTCGAAAGATCATGCTTGCTAACATCCAGCCCAAACTCCCCATGTCCAAGCTGTAATCATACATCTGATAGTCCACAAGGAGCTCCGGGCCCTTGAAATATCTGGAGGCTGCATGGACATTGTACTCCTGAGCAGGATGGTGGAACTCTGCCAGACCCGCCTATCAGTCGCAGCTTTTTCTGCTGGTGATCCATCATGACATTGTGAGGTTTCACATCCCTGGGCCTGATTCCCTGGCTGTGGCAGGAATCCAGGGCCTTAAGTAGCTCATACTTATCATACCGGATATCAAAGTCTGTCAGGATCTGCTAACGTTGCTTAAGATCTGTAGTATTGATATATTCAAATACCAAACCTGGGGTCTTTGACACAGGGTCCTTCACAGTGTCAATCGGCTTAATTATATTTGCTCCACCACGAAGGTTCTCCAGAATCGTAACCTCTCGTTTTATCTTCTTTTTCTTCACTGGCTTGAGAATTTTTACAACCACTCTCTCATTGTTGGTGACGTTGATGGCCTCAAATACTTCACTGTACTTTCCCCGACCAAGTTTTCCAACCAGTTGGTAATCATCTTGATCACCCCAGCTCGGGACCTGAGCCTCATAGCCCCGGTACTTGCGGCTCCTCAGGCTGTTCACCTCCGGGTAGACCCGGGCCCTGCTGCCAGCAGCCGGGCCGGGCATGGCGGGCGGAATGGGGGGGGGGGTGCGCCGCGGGGCGCAGAGGGCGGCGGCGTGGCGGGGGGCGCGGAGCGGCGGGCAGAGGAGGCGGTAGGCGGTCACGCCAGGCTGGGCCCGCGGGGGCGGGCGGGCTGGGGGTACGGGGCGGGGGGGCGCCGGCCGAGCCGGCCGGGCCCTGGAGCTGCCCGCGGGGTGGCGGGGCGGGCGGCGCTCGCGCTCCGTCCCGGCCTCCGCTCCGCTTGCAACTTGGAGGTGGCGGCGGCGGCACCAGCAGCGGCGGCCGCCGGCCGGGAAAAGGGCAGCGGCGGCGGCGGCCAAAAATGTAATTATTAAATGCTATGTTGTCTACAAAAGAATAATCGATGGAAAATAAAAATACTCTAGAAAAAAATTAGTGAGCAGAACCTACCTACACAGCTCAACACATACACCAAAATAAACCCTATTAGTAAAAGTGTTTACTCCTTTTAACGAAACCATTAAACCATTAAATATTTCAGAAAAAAACATATATGAGTGGTATTACTGATGAGTGACAGATTTTTCAAACAACAGAAGCTATAAAAGAAGGTATCAATACATTTGGCCGCATAAAATCTGTGACCGAATACGCTTAATATAAGTGAAAATATAGAAAAAAAGGATTAGCATGAATGATAAACATTATTTGTTTATAATAAAGGAACTAAAATTTTTTTGTAAATGATCACAAGATATAACCAGTTCGCAAATTAACCATGAGTACCAGCCTTCTTCTCTTACCTGATCCGGACAGTAGGTTCAACTTCATCATCTTACCTCAAGACATTTGCCCTTTAGTTCTGTCATAATTTAGTCCACTGGAATCTTGATATACTCACCACCTTACAGATCATCATATTTACCCGTTATATGGATTACTTCATGCAAATATTATTAGGTACCTAGGAAACAGTCTGAAAGTCCTTGTGAAAAAAATCTTCCCCATTGTTACAATTTATGTAAATCTTTTCAAAAAACAAATCAGTGTTATCCATTTAAAGAAATACTTCCCCCAAATTAAGCACAAATTCAAGATACCGCTTTTGTATCACATGTGATTGATAAAACATGTTAACAATATAATCCGTTCTAAGAAACCAAAAGCTCTGGTGGATAAAACTAAATCCGGGACTTGGGATAGGCACATAGTAATATCTCACTTTTGGAAATAGTGTATTTTTATGAAGCCTAACCAAGAGACATTCTTTTTCCTTCTATTTATTCCTCCAAAAACTCTTTACATTTTATATAAGGAGATCTGAAGACCTTTTATAACACCAAGAAGCATTAAACGTAAGCATCTTAAAATCTAACAAAAATTTTAAAAGGTATACAAAAGGCATTAGCTTATGTGGAGAGAGGGTACAGGGAAACACATCTGCCTAATTTCCCAAACAGGAAAAAAAAATCAGTTATATAATAATCAAAGTATATGATATCAGCTGCGTAAATTCTGAAATCTGTTGTTTTCTGCTATAGTAGCATGAAACATGATTTTTCATCAAAATTTTTAAAAATTGAACCTTTGTCATAGCGGAACTAATACTGGCAATTTGCCATTCTAACTAGTGAGGGCTGTGTTTCCACATCCATGAAGATTTTACACCAGGCTTCACATTACTTGAACCACAAATTTCTTATCATCGCTGTCATTTCATATTTTTTACAACTGATTATGGTTTTTTAGCTAATTGTGATTATTTCAAAATAATAAAAAACAAGAGTCTCTCTTTTGTTCTTCTTGAAAATCCTTTAGCAACCAAGTTCTCTGAATACCTTTCTATTTTGTCTCATTTCCTTACTTCTGACACCTCTGTCTTTGTCATCACCTAGTTCATAATTTCGAGGAGTTACAGAGACATAACATCTCAGGTTTAAGAACAGCTGGTCTTTAGCCTACTTTCAGGACTGTGAAGGGTGGCGAAATTTGAGGTGAGAGCCTAAAATCATTTCTGCAGCACAGGAAGGATGAAACACGAAGGATAAGCTCATTAAGTGAAATGTATCCACTTAAACGCAGTAAGATGGCAGCTACAGAGAGGCTCACTATACATCTGTTTCCTTGAGAGTTCATGTGATGTACACTTGCTAAAAAAATATTTTATTTATTCATTTGCCAGAGAGAGCACGAGAGCACAAGCAGGGGGAGCAGCAGGCAGAGAGTCCGATGCGGGACTCAATCCCAGGACCCGGGAATTGTGACCTGAGCCAAAGGCAAACGCTTAACTGACTGAGCCTCCCAGGTGTCCCACACATACTTTTTTTTGGAATTTTGACCACATCTGTTTGTACTCAGGACCTATTCAGGAGATGCCCATCTATTCACAAAAACATCCTGATTTATCTGATCACTTGGTAAGTTCACAGGATAATATAGGAGAAACAAGGGACCTGGAAAATGGGAGATTTTTCACTTCTTTGTAACATCAAATAATCTATTTCATTATTTTTAACTCCCAAAAATGACTGCATCTGATTACTAATGGTACAATTCAACTGAAAATCCATTAGATGTGTGCAGTAAACAAAACTCAGCTTCAATACTTTCTTCCTAAGGGAATATGAGAACAAGGTCACCCACTTTACATGGTCCTAACACATAATTAATGGAACCTGTGGCTTTTACTTGTGCAAGCATGGTGAGTAAAGAATTTGGCAAGGATGTGATTAACTACCAGAGAATTTTTTTTTAATATAGGAGAAGATATTTAATTTCACTCCGTATTAATTAATGAAAATGCCAATTACAGCTCCATTATAGTACGTCTTTTAAAATCTGACATAAAAAGATCAACATTCTAAAGACTGGTTTTGAAATATGGGGGTTCCTCAAGATGTTAAAAATAACGACCCAATGACCCAGCAATTGCACTACTGGGTATTTACCCCTAAGATACAGATGTAGTGAGAAGAAGGGGCACATGCATTCTAATGTTCATAACAGCAATGTCCACAATAGCTGAACTGTGGAAGGAGCCAAGATGCCCTTCAAGAGATGAATGGATAAAGCAGATGTGGTACAATGGAATATTACTCAGCCATCAGAAAGGATTTGCATCCACATGCATGGAACTGGAGGGGATTATGCTAAGTGAAATAAGTGAAGCAGAGAAAGACAAATATCACATGGTTTCACTTATATGTTGAACATAAGGAATAAGATGGAGAGCCAAAGGGAAAGGAAGGGAAAACTGAAGGGGGAGAAATCAGAGAGGGAGACAAACTGTGAGAGACTATGGGCTCCAGGAACAAACTCAGGGTTTCAGAGAGGAGCGGGGAGGGGCGATGGGGTAACTGGGTGATGGGTATCAAGGAGGGCACGTGTTGTGATGAGCACTGGGTGTTATATGCAACTAATGAATCACCGAACACTACATCAAAAATTAATGATGTACTACTCATAGCCAACTGAACCTAATAAAAAATAGACTGGTTTTTGTAGGCATAAACATTGGTATATTCCCTATGAAGGGCAATTTGGAAATATTTGTCTATATGAAACGGAATAGGCTCAGTGTCTAAAATAATAATTATTAATCCTTTCTGCTACATAATGATCTCAGGAAATGGCAGGTCACTGTAGAGGTCACCCAAGGGATGAAGTATAATTTCACATTGTAAAGAGGAAATCTTTAAATTCGAGTTTCATTCACCTGTTCTTCCTCTGCCCGCTCTCTAAGTCCACCCTCTCTAGTTTTTAAAATGATGTCTGGTATCTCCCAGCACTACAAACAAATATATGAAAGATTCATGAAATTCTGTCCCCTGAGGTTGAATTTTAAGAGACTTTCATTAATAATAAATTTATGTTAAGACACTTAATTTAGAACATTAATGGCAGCAACTGGTTGACCAAAAGATAAAGCGCATCTTTTATTTTTTTTTAAAGATTTTATTTATTTATTTGACAGGCAGAGATCACAAGTAGGCAGAGAGGCAGGCAGAGAGAGAGGGGGAAGCAGGCTCCCTGCTGAGCAGAGAGCCCGATGCGGGGCTCTATCCCAGGACCCTGAGATCATGACCTGAGCCGAAGGCAAAGGCTTTAACCCACTGAGCCACCCAGGCACCCCAAGATAAAGCACATCTTATATGAAATCCAAAATACCTTAAAGAATTTCATATGCTAGATGTCTTCTTCTTTTTGACAGGTCCTTCTGCATATCAGATACATTATAAACCTGGCACACAATCCGACCTTGCATTTTTTATCTTTTAAAAAAGAAATCAGATGTTCCTCTACAAGAAGACATTTCAGTCACATAAAGGCTATCTCCTGTTGCTGTTCTACTCACTAGGGTATTTTCAGGAATGAAAGTCACATAATAGTCTCTACAGCTTTATTTAACTTTCTATGGAGAATCTGAACCTTCTATTCTAGTGCTCTAGAACCTACTGAATGACTAGTATTTTTTCATTCACAGAAAATGTTATTAGCTGACTACCTATACAGCACCTCAGTTAGCCCTAGAGATACAAATATGTTCAATACTGCTCCTAGAACTCACCATCAGGTGGCAGGAGGTCGACACAGAATAAATTCGAGGACAGGTTATTGCTAAAGTACAGGTGTTGTGCTCTGGAGAAACAGAGAACAGGGGGACATACAGCCTTAACAGAAGGGCTGGGAAGAAAGACTAAGAGATCAACAGCATCTAGATGACAAGAAAATGGAGAGAAGCTGAAAGACCCAAAGAAATAACATCAGAGTTTACCAATATTAAAAAGCAAAGAAGTATGCCACAAGATAATTCCTGAATTTTTAACAAAATCACAGAAGTGTTATCAACAGAATGAAGGGGGAAATAAGAGCTGTGACCAACTAAAAGCAATCATCAGAAAGGATTTCTCTTGCCTTATTAATTCAGCAATAATAAAAATAGATAGGGGCGCCTGGGTGGCTCAGTGGGTTAAGCCTCTGCCTTCTGCTCAGGTCATGATCTCAGGGTCCTGGGATGGAGCCCCGCATCGGGCTCTCTGCTCAGCAGGAAGCCTGCTTCCCCCACCCCCTGCCTGCCTGCTTGTGATCTCTCTCTCTCTCTGTGTGTCAAATAAATAAAATATTAAAAAAATAAAAATAAAAATAAAAATAGATGATTCTACTAAATTCCTGGATTAGCTCTTTCAGTATTAACAGTATTAATTCTGGTAAAAATTATGGGAAGATAACAGAACAAAACTTCATAGCAATTTTAAGGGGAAAGAATATGAAACTGTAATATAGTACAATAAAAGATCATATTAAATATACCAAAACAATAAAGCTTTGCTTAAAAAGTTAACGGTGACATATATTCATATATATATCCCATACATAATTGTGACAAAACTATTTCAGGTTTTGAATAATCGCATCAGTGGAATTATAGCACCAAAAAAAATTGCTCAAACATCTTTTTTTTTTTAAAGTTTATTTGTTTTTTTTTCTTAGTAATCCCTACATCCAGTTTGGGGCCTGAACTCACAACCCCAAGATCAGGAATCACACTCTCCTGACTGAGCCAGCCAAGCACCCCAAAAATCTTAATATACGTAACCACTATATTTTTTAAAGATTTTATTTATTTATTTGACAGACAGAGATCACAAGTAGGCAGAGAGGCAGGCAGAGAGAGAGGGAGGAAGCAGTCTCCCTGTTAAGCAGAAAGCCCCATGCAGGGCTTGATCCCAGGACTCTGAGATCATGACCTGAGCCGAAGGCAGAGGCTTTAACTCACTGAGCGACTCAGGTGCCCCTGTAACCAATTTTTTTAACTCACGGGATAAAATCACCCAGCAAAATCATCTCCCACTAGTCTCTTAAATATTCAGATATTTTTCTACCAATCCAGATTGAAAAAGCTTACTTTAATAGAAAGTCCATCGAGTTGTTTGAACTTGTAAGGCACTAAAACAGAATGTCAGCCCCACAAAATTATAAAAACACCAAACGTCAAGAGTTCATAAGCCAGGCCAGGCTACAGGCTAACCATCTGCAGAAGGGTTAGAAGGCCGGCATGGTCCTTTTCTTCTTTCCTGACTAATTCCATTCCTCCTCTCAGTTGGCTGTGTATGGCTTGACCTTGCCAGAGTTAAAACTATAGGGGGTGACTGAGTTCTTATCTGGCTACGATGCTTTGGAACAGGCTGCATTTGGCAATCATTTTATTATTTTAGGTTTTTGTTTTAAAGTAGGCTACACACCTAATATGGGGCTTAAACTCATGATCCCAAGATGAAGAGTCACATGGTCTACTGACAGAGCCAGCCAGGTGCCCAGCAGTTATTTTCATGCTGACTTCCTCTCACGGGCACTTCTGTACCCATGGCTGTTCGCCCCAGCAACTCCTTTGCCTGAGTGAACGCAATCCATTCTGTCGGGCTTTCTTTCTTCTTAACTCTTAAGGAATTCAGAGATCCATTTTGGATTGTCTTCTTCTGAGGCCTCCCTGTACCTCTAAGCAACCCTTTTGTACAGTATCTAAAATGGATTCCCCCACAAGGGCCCACTCCCCACACTTGACAAACATCTGGTCCTTCATAAGCACTCCAGCACTTTTTGTCAAACCAAATGCTGCGTGTGCAGAACAGTCTCAACTAACATTAGACTTCTCCCTTTATTAGGCTCCTTTATTAGGAGCCCAATGCGAGACTCAATCCCAGAACCCCGGGATATTGACCTGAACCACCCAGGCATCCCTGATCTGAATTTTATCATAAGGAAACATAAGAAAAACCTGCACTGAAAGACATTCTACATTACTGGAATTAACTATTCAAAAGATTAAAAGTCATGAAAATCCGGGAAAGACTGACTAAGGAACTGTTCAAAACTGAAAGAGACTAAGAGACACAACATCTGAATTAAATACATGGCTCTGAACAGGAACTTTCTTGCTGTAAAGGATATTACAGACAAGTGACAAAACTTAAAAAGAGCATGAGGACTAAATGATTAAATGATAGAACGTATAGTGTGCTTAGGTGGCTCAGTCGGTTAAGCAACTGCCTTGGGCTCATGTCATGATCCCAGGGTCCTGGGATGGTGTTCTGTATCAGTGTCTGTTTTCAGCAAGGAGCTTGCTTCTCCATCTCTCTCTGCCTGCCACTCTGCCCACTTGTGCTCTCACTGTCTCTCTGTGTCAAGTAAATAAATGAAATCTTAAAAAAAAAAAAAAGAATGTATAGTTGACATGGTTTGAATGGGTGCAGTTATATGAAGATTTTTTCAATAAATACATGACAGTACTATAAGTGTATTTTCTCTTCCTTATGATTTTTTTAAAGATTTTATTTATTTATTTGATAGATCACAAGTAGGCAGAGAGGCAGGCAGAGAGAGAGGGAGAAGCAGGCTCCCCACTGAGCAGAGAGCCCGATGTGGGGCTCGATCCCAGAACCCTGAGATCATGACCTAAGCTGAAGGCAGAGGTTTAACCCACTGAGCCACCCAGGCACCCCCCTTATGATTTTTTAAAAGATTTTTATTTATTTATTTATTTATTTATTTGACAGAGAGCGAGAGAGAGATCACAAGTAGGCAGAGAGGCAGGCAGAGAGAGAGAGGAGGAAGCAGGCTCCTTGCTGAGCAGAGAGCCCAATGTGGGGCTCGATCCCAGGACCCTGGAATCATCACCTGAGTCAAAGGCAGAGGCTTTAACCCACTGAGCCACCCAGGTGCCCCCTCTTCCTTATGATTTTAATAACATTTTCTTTTCTCTAGCTTACTTTATCATAAAAATATAGTACACAGGTTAATTAACTGTTTTTGTACAAGTAAGTTTTCTGGTCAACAGTACTCTTGGGGAGTCAAAAGTTATTCACATATTTTTGACTGCAAAGGGTCAGTGCCCTTAACCCCTGCATTATTCAAAAGTCAACTGTATTAGAATTAATTGTCTGATTGTCAAGGTTGTACCGTAGTTATGTGGAATGTACTGACTTGTAGGATATAAACGCTATGGGAATCAGGCTTAATTTAACAATTGTCTTGCAAATGGTTCTGGGGTAAAAGTTCTTTTTTTTTCTTCTAATGTTAAGACTGTTCTCAAAAAGTAAATAAAAAATAAACAGAAAAGGTGAAAAGCCTTAGGCAAATCTTATTTCACCATGGGGGAAGAGCTATGAATGTATTTATTTATTTATCCATTTATTTTATTTTTTGAAAAGATTTTATTTATTTATTTGACAGAGAGAGAGAGAGAGATCACAAGTAGGCAGAGAGGTAGATGGAGAGAGAGATGGAAGCAGGCTCCCCTCTGAGCAGAGTGCCTGATGTGGGGCTCGATCCCAGCATCATGAAACCATGATCTGAGCTGAAGGCAGAGGCCCAACCCACTGAGCCACCCAGGTGCCCCAGAATCAGTATTTAAAACTAAAATCATACATAGGTTTTATGGCACTATAAAAATTAGAATACATGCAAACATTGACAATAAACTTAGCAGCAATATATCAAAATAATGTCTGTCTAAATCTCTAGGTTCATATGTGGTAATAAAAATTGGGAAATACCAAAAAGTTATCAATTAACATGACTGAAGTATTCATGAAAACTTGGGTTGGTTGGGTGCTGTTTAGAAAGCTGGTATTTGGGCAGCCTGGAGCATGTAAAACCCATAATGCTGATTTCCACATAAAAAATCTGCTTAAAAGTTAATTAGCTGCCAAGAAACATAGCTTAAAATATTATATAAACTTTCATTACACACATGATCCAAAAATATGTTCCTTTAATGAAGATTTTTACATATCATCCATTTAATAGGAAACAATTAAAATGTTGTATAAACATCCAGTAAATAATTTTTTACTATTTATCTTTCAGATGCTATACTTTTTCTTCAGAAACTGTGAGTAATCTCTGTATGATTCCAGTACATCATCATAACTTGTATGTCTTTCAAAAGTAGATTCTAAAGAGGTGGCCCCAACAGATGAGTGTGATTCAAATTCAGCATAAGCTGAAAAGGAAAAAAATTAGTCTTTATCTACAATACTTCATTCTTAACTAAATGTTAGTAAAAAAACAAAGTTGAAGCCTTATGAGTGTTATGAAGAATGAAAAATATCTAATACAACTACAATATAAAATACAAGATTACTTTTAAATGTATTTTGCTCGTGGTTGCCCACTGAGGTAATTGCTATTGTGGATAAATATCAGAGCTTCTGTTTTTCTCATTACAAGATGATAACAGAGCCCACCCGTGAACAATCATATACGACAGACTGAAAAATCAAACAGGCAACTTTCAGAGTTGAACATAAGAACACACAGAAGGAAAATCCTAGTTTTCTGTCAATATTGTCTGCTTTTTGGTGGAGGGTATATGTAAGTTGATACCTGAAGGACAGGGAAGAAGTGTGCCAGGTAGAGGGAAGACTCATATACAAAGAACATACACAGAGAGTGAGGAAGAACACTTGTGGAATTGCAAGTAGTCGACGCTGAAGAGGTGCGAGAGCAAAGCAGCAGAGTAGGGTAAATGTTAGTGATAGAGAAAGTTTGAAAAATCTGGCTAGAACCAAACTGATTTGGGAGTTTTTATTCCATGTACGGAGCTTGGAATTTTACCCAAGGGCAAAAGGTAAATCAATGAGAAAATCAATGACTGAAGATTTAAATGTCACCTGTCAAGTGACAGCTATTTGAACTATAATTGCTTAACTAAGTATTACCTAAGACAAGACTGTTTTTTTTTGGGGGGGGGCATATCATTAGCAGAAACAAGGATTTGAGAAAGCCCACATATTCAGGTTCACAGTTCCAGAGGGATGGCAGAAGTGAAGGAAGATTACAGCTTGAAATAACAGATAAATAGGCATTTGGAGATTTTTTTTTAAAGTCTGAAACACAATGACTAAATGAGGAATAAGTATATTTCTCATTATGTTTATGTTTTACATTTTTATTAGATATATATTAAAAATTTTTACATAGTACCTATTATCCAAACGATGGAAAGCAATGCCATTTACCATTCATAGTCTATTTCAGAAATCAATGACCATCTTAATTCAGAAATTTGGCAACATACCTTCCTCTACTCCTCTAGCTATATTTTTTTCCAACTCCTGCTGCATCTGAAATAAGTAAAATATTATTTATAATGTTCAAGTTAAACAAGAGACATTATTGTAGGAATTATATATAGCTTATGAAGTGTGAACTTAAAATAACACTATTATGTCCTCCATGTTGTTGTGCTCCACAAATAAGTGAAACCATATGATAATTGACTCTCAAGAGAAGAAGGGAGTTGAGGGAAATTGGAAGTGGAGATGAACCATGAGAGACTACAGACTCTGAAAAACAATCCGATGGTTTTGAAGGGGCGGGGGGTGGGAGGTTGGGGGACCCAGGTGGTGGGTATTATGGAGGGCACAAATTGCATGGAGCACTGGGTGTGGTGCATAAACAATGAATTCTGTTACACTGAAAAGAAATTAATTTAAAAAATTTAATATAAAACCACTATTAGAGAATAAAAGTAAGTTAGGGATTGCTTAAATAGAAAGATAATCACATAAATAAAATAAATCCCTACTTATGTTAATCTTAGGTAACAGAAGAAATACATGTAATGCTATTTAGATAAATCTGATAAAAAGTACAATTAATATTGGTCTATTAAATATACAAAATTTCTGGAAGAAGAGGAATATGGCAGAGCCATAGGGGACCATAGTTTTGTCCAGTCCCTGGAATTCAGCGAGAGGTTTCAAATCATTCTGAACACCTGTGAACTCAACCTGAGATCTAAGAAAAGAACTGTTATAATTCTACAAATAGAAAAGTGACCACGTTCTGCAAGGTAGTAGGTGTGGCGTGGAGAAATGAATCCAAGATGATATATGGGAAGATAAACTCTTGGTGGGGTGGGGGGCATAAACCGCTTATCAGAAAGTGATATAGCAGTGGCGTGCAAACTGGAACTTTTATAAGTCCAATCTGGTGAGGGACATCCCTGCTTGAAAAGCACTCAGGTGGAGAAGTAGGTCGGAATCCTAGGTAGAACTGCCAGACCTCAGGATCCCCGAGGTCACAGAAAGAATGGGGTGCCTGAGTATGGGAGAGTTCCCAGGTGTTTCAGCAGGGAAGCCAGCTGCAATCAAAGAGCAGAGGAGGGGGCTTTCAGCTCAGTGTTGCCATTAACCACAAACCCCATCCCATTGGGTAACGGCTCTTAGAGCAGGGGCCCAACACACAGAAAATCCAGGGCAAAACCTCCTCCCTTCCCCTGGAGGAGCAGCATGAATGGATGCCACAGGAGACTGCAAAGTTTGGAAACTCCAAAGGGGGTTGCATGGCTGAAATAAAAATTTTCAAAGGCTGGGCGTATACAGAGTGACCACAGAAACCAGGGAGACAAGAGTGATTGACAGCTTTGCTGTGAGGGCACACTGAAGAGTGGAGGGTGCCCGCTTTCAGCTCTGGGCTGGACACTGGGAGGCTCACATTTTCATTCTAATCCTCTCAAGCACTGCAAAAGCCACAAAGAGGAATCTGGAAGCCCTTACTTAGCCTGGCCCCCTCGCAAGGGCAGTTCAATACCACCAGGGCAAATACCTCTGAGAATCAGCTCAAGCTCAACAGGCCCCTCCTCCAGAAAATCAGCAACAACTTCCCCCTAGAATCAAGTTTAACCAATCACAGAGAACTGAAAAACTCTAGTGCTGGGGGAAAATACTATATAGGACTCATGGCTCCTTAATCTTTCAAGTTTAATTTTCTTTTTCTTTTTCCATTTCAACCAATTTCTCATTTTATCATCTCAGGTTTTTTAAACTTTTTTAATTTCAATTTTTATAGTTACATTCTATCCTTTCACAGTGTTTAACGTTATTTTTTTCTTTCTTTACAATTTTGGGATGTAGTTCCCTCCAGCAAACAGACCAAAATATACCCAGAATCTAGTGTATTGCTCTGTTCTCAACACCTGTCCGATTATATTCTCTCTCTTTTAAAATTTTTCTTTTATTTATTTATTTATTTTGGTTTCTGGTCTCTTCTCATTGGTTTAAGATTATATTTCTCTGGGGTTGTTTTTGCTATTTTAGTATTTTGTTCTCTCATTTTCTATTCTTCTCTAGACAGAATGACTAGATGGAAAAACTCACCTGAAATAAGAGAACAGGAGGTACTACTGACTGGCAGGGACCTAATCAGTATGGATATAAGTAAGATGGCAGAATTAGAGTTTGGAATAACAACTATAAAAATACTAGCTGGGCTTGAACAAAGCACAAAAGACACTGGAGAATCCCTTTCCGCAGAAATAAAAGAACAAAAATATTACCAAGTTGAAATCAAAAGGTTATTAAGGAGATGCAATAAAAAAAAATGGAGGCTCTACCTCCGGAAACAGTTTGGAGGTTCCTCAAGAAGTTAAAAATATGACCTAGGAATTCTACTGCAAGGTATTTACCCCAAAGATGCAAACATACTGATCTGAAGGGGCACCTGGACACCAATGTTTATAGAAGCAATCTCCACAATAGCCAAACTGTGGAAACAGCCCAAATGTCCATCAACAGATGAATGGATAAAGAAGATGTGGTGTATATATAAATACAATAGAATATTATGAAGCCATCAAAAAGGATGAACTCTTACCATTTACACTGATATGGATGGAAACGGAGGGCACTATACTGAGATAAATAAGTCAGTCACAGAAAGACAATTATCATATTGTTTCATACATATGGGGAATGTAAGAAACAGTACATAGAATCATAAGGGAAGGGAGGGAACATTAAATAGAAGAAATCAAAGAGGGAGACAAATCATGAGAGACTCTTAACTATAGGAAAAAAACAGATGTTTGCTGAAGAGGAGGTGGGATGGGGTGGGGTAATTGGGTGATGGGCATGAAGGAGGGCACGTGATGTGTAGAGCACTGGGTATTATATACAACTGATGGTTAACTGAACACTATATCTGAAACTGATATATCATGTATCAGCTAATTGAATAGAAATTTTAGAAAATTCATCACGTACATAATGGGTAATGGTGAAATAAAACACTACTTATCTTTTAGAGACTTACTGAGCTGTAATTAACTAATAAATATTAACTATTTCAAATTTTAGAAATTGGAGGCTCTAACTGCTAGGATAAATGACACAGAAAGGAGAGGTAGTGACATAGAAGACAAAATGATGGAGAATAAAGAAGTTGAGAAAAAAGAGAGATAAACAATTATTGGATCACGAGGGGAGAATTCAAGACATAAGTGATACCATAAAGCAAAACAATATTAGAATAACTGGAATCCCAGAAGAGGAGGAAAGGAGGTGTGGCAGAAGGTATATCTGAGAAATTATAGCAGAGAACCTCTGTAATCCGGGGAAGGAAAAAGGCATTCAAATCCAAGAGGCAGAGAGAACCCCCTTCAACATCAATAAGAATAGGCCAACACCTCGACATATAGTAGTGAAGCTTGCAAATTTCAGAGACAAAGAGCAAAATCCAGAAAGCAGCTCAGGACATGCCAGAAAGGACTGGCATGGTACAGTCAGGGTGCTAAACCAGAACAATATGCAGCCAAGAATACTTTATTCAGCAAGGCTGTCATTCAAAATAGAAGGGGAGATAAAGAATTTCCAGGACAAACAGAAACTAAAAAATTTGTGACCACCAAACCAGCCCTGCAAGAAATACTAAAGGGGATCCTTTAAGCAAAGAGAGAGCCCCAAAGTGAGATAGGCTAGAAAGGAACCGAGACAATATACAGAAACAATGACATTACAGGTAATACAATGGCACTCGATTCATATCTTTCGATAGTTACCCTGAAAGTCAATGGGCCACATTCCCCAAGCAAAAGACATAGGGTATCATTGGATAAAAAAGCAAGAGCCATCAATATGCTATCTGCAAGAGACTCGTTTTAGACCCAAGGACACCTCCAGATTGAAAGTGAGGGGGTGGAAAAACCATTTACCATGCTAATGGACATCAAAAGAAAACCAGGGTGGCAATCCTTCTATCAGACAAATTAGATTTTGAGCCAAAGGCCGTCGTAAGAGATTTGGAAAGACACTGTCATAATTAAAGGGTCTCTCCAAAAAGAAGATCTAACAATTGTCAAGGTTTATGCCTCTAACATGGGAGCAGCCAATTACATAAGCCAACTAATAACAAAATTAATGAAACACATCGAGCATGATACAATAAATAGTAGGGGACTTTTACACTTCACTCACTGCAATGGACAGGTCATCTAAGCAGAAGATCAACAAGGACACAAGGGCTTTGAATGACACACTGGACCAGATGGACTTCACAGATGTATTCAGAGCACTCTATCCTAAAGCCGCAGAATACATATTCTTCTCCGGGGCACATGGAACTTTCTCCAGAAGAGATCACATGCTGGGTCACAAATCAGGTCTCAACCGGTACCAAAAGTTTGGGATCATTCCCTCCGTATTTCCAGACCACAGTCCCTTCAAACTTGAACTCGATCACAAGAGGAAATTTGGGAAGAACTCAAATACACGGAGGCTAAAGAGCATCCGACTAAAGAATGAATGGGCCAACCAGGAAATTAACAAGCAAGTAAAAGAATTCATGGAAACAAAGGAAAATGAAAACACAACCCTTCAAAATCTTTGGGATGCAGCCAAGGCAGTCCCGAAGAGGGAAGTATAGAGCAATACAAGCCTTTCTCAAGAAACAAGAAAGGTCCTAAACACACCACCTAACCTTCCCCCTAAAGGACCTGGAGAAACAACAGCAAAGAAAGCCTAAATCCAGCAGGAGAAGAGAATTAATAATGACCAGAGCAGAAATCAATGAAATAGAAACCGAAAGTACAGTAGAACACAGCAACAAAACTAGGAGCTGGCTCTTTGAAAGAAGGAATAGGATCGATAAACCCCTGGCCAGACTTTGCAAAAAGAAAAGAGAAAGGACCCAAATTAATAAAATCATGAATGAAAGAAGAGAGATCACAACCAACACCAAGGAAACACAAACAATTTTAAGAATGTATAATGAACAGCTATTTGCCAACAAATTAGGCAACCTGGAAGAAATGGTAACAGAAAAACTTGAACAGACCCATAACCAGCAAGGAAACTGAAGCAGTCATCAAAAATCTCCCAACAAAGAAAACTCCAGGGCCAGATGGCTTCCCTGGAGAGTTTGACCAAACATTGAAAAAAGGAATTAACATCTATTCTTCTGAAGCTGTCTCCAAAAATAAAAATGGACGGAAAACTTCCAAACTCTTTCTATGAGGCCAGCATTACCTTGATCCCAAAACCAGACAAAGACTCCACAAAAAGGAGAATTACAGACCAATACTGCTGATGACTACAGATGCAAAAATTCTCACCAAGACACTAGCCAACAGGATCCAACAGTACATTAAAAGGATTATTCACCATGACCACGTGGGATTTATTCCTGGTCTGCAAGGGAGGTTTAACATCTGCAAATCAATCAGTGTGACACAATACGTTAATAAAAGAAAGGACAAGAACCATATGATACTCTCAATAGATGCAGAAAAACCATCTGACAAAGTACAACATCCCTTCTTGATTAACACTCTTCATGGTGGAGGGATAGAGGGAACATACCTCAATATCATAAAAGCCCACAGTGAGTATCATTTTCAATGGGGAAAAACTGAAAGCTTTACCCCCTGGGTCAGGAACACGGCAGGGGTAGCTACTCTCACCACTGTTGTTCAACATAGTACTAGAAGCCCTAGCCTCAGCAATCAGACAACAAAAAGATATAAAGGCATCTAAATTAGCAAGAAGTCAAACTCTCACTCTTTGCAGATGATGTGATACTCTACGTGGAAAACCCAAAAGACTCCACCCTAAAATTGTTAGAAGTCCTACAGGAATTCAGCAAAGTGGCAGGATATAAAACCAATGCACAGAAATCAGTTGCATTTCTATACACCAACAATGAGATAGAAGAAAGAGAAATTAAGGAGTCAAACCCATTTACAATTGCATCAAAAACCATTAAGATACCTAGGAATAAACCCAACCAAAGAGGCAAGGGATCAGCACTCTGAAAACTATAGAACACTAATGAGAGAAACTGAGGAAGACCCAAAGAAATGGAAAAACCTTCCATGCTCATGGATTGGAAGAACAAATACTATTAAAATGTCTATGCTTCCCAGAGCAATCTATACATTCAACACAATCCCTATCAAAATACCATCAACATTTTTTCAGAGCTGGTACAAATAATCCTAAGATTTGTATGGAACCAGGAAAGACCTCAAATAGCCAAAGGAATGTTGAAAAAGAAAACCAAAGCTGGTGGCATCACAATTCCGGACTTCAAGCTCTATGACAAAGCTCTCATCATCAAGACAGTATGGTATTGGCACAAAAACACACACAGAGATCCATGGAACAGAATAGAGAGCCCAGAAATGGACCCTCAACGCTATGGTCAACTAATCTGGGACAAAGCAGGAAAGAATGTCCAATGGAACAAAAGATAGTCATTCCAATAAATGGTGTTGGGAAAACTGGACAGCCACAAGCAAGAAGAATTAAACTGGACCATCTTCTTACACCACACACAAAAATAAGATTCAAAATGGATATAAGACCTACATGTGAGACAGGAACCCATCAAAATCCTAGAACAGAACACAGGTTGTATTCTCTCTGACTTTGGCCAAAACGACTTCTTGCTAGACACGTCTCCAAAGGCAAGGGAAATAAAGACTTCATCAAGATAAAGAGGCTTTGCATAGCAACGAAAGCAACTGACAACACTAAAAGATGACCTACAGAATGGAAAATGGTATTTGCAATTGACATATCAGATAAGGGGCTAGTATCCAAAATCTATAAAGAACTTATCAAACTCAACGCCCAAAGAACAAACAATCCAGTCAAGAAATGGGTAGAAGAAATGAACAGACATTTCTCCAAAAAAGACACACAAATGGGCAACAGACGTGAAAAAAATGCTCAACATCACTTGGCATCAGGGAAATAAATACAAAAGCACAATGAGATATCACCTCACACCTGTCAGAATGGCTAAAATGAACCAGTCAGGAAACAACAGATGTTGTCAGGCATGCAGAGAAAGCAGAACCCTCTTACACTGTTGGTGGGAATGTAAGCTGGTGCAGCCACTCTGGAAAACAGTAGGGTGGTTCCTCAAAGAGCTGAAAATAGAGCTACCCAATGACCCGGCAATTGCACTACTATGGATTTACCCCAAAGATATAAATATATTGATCCAAAGGGGCACCTGAACCCCAATGTTTATACCACCAATTTTATTGACTTATTTATTTGAGACAGAATGAGAAATAGAGAGCATGGGTGGGGGAAGAGGCAGAGACGGAGGAAGTAGCAGACTCCCCACTTAGCAGACAGCCTGAAGTGGGGCTCTATCCCAGGACCCAGGAATCATGAGCTAAGCTGAAGGCAGTCACTTAACCAACTAAGCCACCCAGGCAACCCTCAGTACCCTACATTAGACCCCATTTTGGGCATTCAGTGAGAGGATACCTTTCATGAGAAAGGTCTAAGTAAGAAAATTCTAGATGGGAATATTTGTAATATACAGCTGACCCTTGACCAACGTGGGTTTGAATGATGCAGGTCTACTCTACTTACACATGGACTTTTTTTGATACCGTACTTTAGTGTATTTTCTCTTATGTTTTTCTCATTAACATTTTTTTCTCTAGCTTTATTGTGAGAATATAGTATGTAATACATGTAATGTACAAAACCTGTGTTAATGAACTATTTATGTTATCAGTAAGCCTTCCAGTTACCAGTAGGCTATTAGTAGTTTAGTTTTTTAGATTCCATGCAGAAGTGAAATCATATGGTATATGCCTTTCTCTGCGTTATTTCACTTAGCATAATACTAGGTCTATCAATGTTGTCACAAATGGCAAGATCCCATTCTTTTTTATAGCTGAATAAATATTTCATTGTATATGTATCACACATCTTCTTTTTCTATTCATCTATTGATGGACACTGAGGTTGCTTCCATACTTTGGTTATTGTAAACAATGTTTCAAAAAACATAGGGGTGCATATAACTTTTCAAATTAGTGTTTTCATTTTCTTTGGATAAATACCCAGTAGTGTAATTACTGAATGGTACATGGTACTGCATTTCTATTTTTAATTTTTTGAGGGATCATAACACCTTTTGACAATAACATTATATTCAGGCCTTATAAAACTAATAATCTGACAACATTACTAGGCAGCCTTGTAAAACTAATGACTCAATACCACTTGATGGGTGAAACTTTTGTTGAAGCAATTTTATAATACCATTAATAAATACTATGTAAAATATAAAACACTTTTTTATATGACATGACTTAAGGAATTACCAATGTAATGTTACTATCTTTTCCCCAAACTTCTCCTAAATATTTACTTCTGTGACCTTTATTTCCAGGCGAGAACTGTGTTTAGATGGTAGAAATAGCTTGACGTCCACTAATAAGGAGAACGCATTTGCAATTTTATTTATACTTCTCCATTTATCAAAAAATTAGGAGGGTAAGAAAATTATACACAGAAAAGCAATGTGCAATGTATCAGCAAATTTTAATTCAAAGAATTATTAACTAGAAGGATTTTCTCATAACTGTTAGTTTTCAAACTATGGCTCATAGAAATCTAAGGTTCCACTGGGACACAGCAGGATTGAGGGACAAGGAAGTCTACAGGTGTAGTCTCATCTCTCCTTTAGCTAAACAGCTCTACTTGTCTCTGTCTTATATAATACAGTTTAATTTAAAAAAAAAAAAGTTAATTTCTATTCTTTGGAAAAAAAAATTTCCCCAGAGGTATAAAAGTCACTAACTTAGTCAAAGTCCCTAATTTTACATAAGAGACAAAAAGGCCTCTGAGAGATTGTAGTTTGCCTGAGGTCAAAAAACCACCTAGTTGCAGGCCAGGAATGTGTTTTAGGTCTTACTGAGCCTAGAGTTTTATGCCAGTTACTTCCTCATATTCAGGAGAAATACATGCATTTTTAACTAGAACTCAGAGAAAATGAATACATAAAACTTTGTCATGTGGCTCAATAAAGTTAAGGCATTAGGCAGAAAACAGCTTTCTAACTAAACTATAAATTTTTATAGTCATGAACAAAAATAAAGGAAGAGAAGTTATCTTAACTCCTATTAGTAACAGTCAATATACTCAATTTATAAGCACAATTTTTTTTAACTTGAAGGGACAGGGAACTTGAAGGAGAAAATCGTTAGTTGAACCAAAGAACCTGAACCTGAGGAAATTCTTCCTTGAAAGAATTATTCATTTCCTTCAAACAAAACTTGGTTTATCAAAATCAATCAACAAATGAGTTACCTATGTTATGAGTTATTGATAGCAAAATTTAAAACACTGAACAGATTTCTCTTTGCCATCTAGTCTCTCCATTAGTTCATATGTACAAAAGACACAATTAACTTTAATTATAAATTAAATTCACTCAGAAATTACAGGTAAATCTTCATTTCCATGTGAGAACATTTCTCTACCTTCTTCGTGACAGGAAAGGAGATTTACCTAGTGGGTGAATTTGGGAGAAGGCACTCAGCAGTGCCTATGTGCTTCCAGATCTCTTCTTTGAAAAGCTATGCCTGCCATAGTAACATGAATTGAGGTCTGCTTTCATCTTTGTGGGTTGGGCATCAAACACCTCTTCCTTCCATTTACAACTGTGTGTGGAAGTGCCTAATTTGAAATAAAGCATTAGGAAGTTTGCTGTGGCTACATACCTAAGCCACACCCTCCAATTTGTTAGTATGTATTAAAGTCACTAGGCTTATCTCCAACTGCCTGACTCCTGTGTCCTCAACTCAGAAAAAGAAGAGCAATGTCATCTGCCACCTACTCCACCACAGTTCCAACAAGAAAAATGATCAGACAATACTTAGAAAGGGTTTCTTCTTCCTTGACTTGATACCTAACATTCATTGTTCAAAGCAACATACTTTAAAGAGGGAAAAAGTTGAAAAGAACAATTGCAGAAATAAACTCAGAAAGTCAGACAAAATGAGGAGATAGAGGAATATGTTCCAAATGAAAGAACAATACGACACTTCAGAACAATAACTAAATGAAACAGAGATAAGTGATCTATCTGATAAAGAGTTCAAAGTAATGGTCATAAAAACGCTCAGCAAACTTGGGAGAAGAATGCATGGATTCAGTGAGAACTTCAACAAAGAGAAAATATAAAGAAGAATGAATCAGAGCTGAAAAATACAATAACTAAAATGAGAAATACACGAGAGGGAATCAACAGCAGATTAAAAGCTGCAGACGAACAGATCAGTGATCTACAAGACAGGGTAGCAGAAATCATCCAAGACAAAAAACAAAAAGATAAATGAATTTTTTAAATGAGGACGGGTTAATTAAGGGACCTCCTAGGATCAAGCCCCACACCAGGCCCCATGCTCAGGGAGTCTGCTTCTCCCTCTCTCTGTGGCCCTCCCCTCCCATCTGTGTTCTCTCTCGCTTGCTCTCCAAAATAGATAGAAAGAAAGAAAGAAGAAAGAAAGAAAAGGCCATAACTAGAAATAAGAAAATTATGAAAGAAAGAGTTTTATTGGTAAAAGCAAACATACAATAAAAGTAATAGATCAAGCACTTTTATAAAGCCAGTATGAATGTTAAAAGACAAAAGTAGTAACAACAATTATATCTACAGTAATT
Organism: Martes martes; assembly: GCF_963455335.1. Classification (NCBI taxonomy): domain Eukaryota; kingdom Metazoa; phylum Chordata; class Mammalia; order Carnivora; family Mustelidae; genus Martes; species Martes martes. Next base: position 99,526,159 of record NC_137895.1, on the reverse strand, counting down.
AGTTCAGGGATACACAAAATAAAAAGATGTAAACTAAGACATCAAATACATAAAACAAGGTGGGTGGAAAAATGTAGTGTTTTTAAAATGTGTTTAAGCTTAAGTAACCATCAACTTAAAATAGACTTCTATATGCATGGGATGTTATATATGAACTTCATTGTGATCACAAAAATCTATAATATACAAAAAAGAAAAAGAAAGGCAACCAAGCATAACACTAAAGAAAGTCCTCAAATTAGAAGGGAAGAGAGCAAGACAATAAGGAAACCAAATAAAAGAACAAGATTGAGGCCTCATTTACCATGAGCCTATGCTACCTTTGTCTACCTTAGTAAGACCATGAATATACTTTCAAAACCATAAACTGATGTACATTGATTGAAATGGATATTTTAATAACAATGATACACAATGGAAACCAGCTGCTACTTAAAGACCATCTTAGTCATCAATCATTCAAGTGATGGCACGGTAGATATACGTGAACTTCATTTGAAAAATTCCAATTGTGGGGCACCTGGGTGGCTCAGTCAGTTAAGGATCTGATCTTGACTTTGGTTCAGGTCATGATCTCAGAATTGTTGAGACTGAGCCCTGCATCAGGCTCTGTACTGAGTATGGAGCCTGCTTACCCTCTGTACCTCACCCCCCACCGCCAGCTTGCACACACTCTCTCTCACCCTCTCTCTCTCTCTCTCTAAAAAAAAAGAATCCTGTATTTGCTTGATTTAGCGATTTAGAAAATGCTCTACAATTGCTCAGCAAGACACTTTGTAAAAATTGAAATAGAAGTGTTATAAGTTTTTAAAAAATGCTCCAAGTAAAATAACAATTAAGGATGTACTCTCAGGTGAGAAAATGACGACAATTACAACTTAAAAAGAAAAATTAATCTCTTTAGCATTACAAGTTTATTTAAATCATAAAAAGGACTTATCATGGATTCTTTTAAATAATAAATATCCATATGTGATTAAGTGTTTGGATTCTTGTTGTTCATTTATACATAGGGGTGGGAAAAATGGGTAATATCGATCTTTAAAATTGTTATGAACCATTGCCAACCAGGAAATTAGTCAAAACATCTAAGTATAGATTTCATTAGTGAGCAATAATATTTACTTTCTAAAATTGAATTTAGATGTTGGTTTTCAAGAAATTTAAAATGTGTCCATTTTGGGGTACCTGGGTAACTCAGTCAAGTGTCTGACTCTTGTTTTTGGCTCAGGTTCTGATCTTAGAGGTGTGAGACTGGGCCCCATGTAGGGTTCCACACTCAGCAGGAAGTCTGCTTCAGAGTCTCACACTCTTTCCCCCTCTTGTACACTCTCTCTCTAAAATAAATAAAATCTTGAAAAAATAATAAAATATGTCAGTTTTGTTATATTTATCAAATAAAGGTACTAATAGGTATCTCTTGAAAGTAAGAGCTCCAGGAACTAAGAAAAAAAGTCAAAATTTCTGTCTCATTTCTTTTTCTTTTTCTTTTTTTAAGATTTTATTTATTTATTTGAGAGAGAGGGAGATCACAAGTAAGCAGAGAGGCAGGCAGAGAGAGAGGAGGAAGCAGGCTCCCTGCTGGGCAGAGAGCCTGGGGCTCGATCCCAGGACTCTGGGATCATGACCTGAGCTGAAGGCAGAGGCTTTAACCCACTGAGCCACCCAGGTGCCCCTGTCTCATTTCTTTATTAGCACAAATAATTATGACTTTTACTTAGTATGTATTGGTTAGCTAAACAACTCAGAATTTTACCAAATTAAAAACAAAATTATATCAGAAATCTGAAACCCAAGGAAAAAAAGGAAAGTTAATATAACTAACCTTGGTCAAGAAAGGCCCGATGTCATTACTTGAACGCCGTGAGTTTGAGGTATGAATCACCACGTCTTCTCTTAGAGCAACATTTCTATTGAATAGTGAACTGTTATGATTAACATTCCTACCATAAGGCAGATCTAGGGCTGGCCTCATATTAATAATGTCAAGCAAAGGTTGCTTCTGCTGCTTCTCCACAAGTTTGGTACTGGTCTCTGCCAGCCTCTCACTAGTCCTGTTCAGATTACAAAACACAGTGCTTAGTATTTCATCTCTCCCCAATCAGTCCTAAGTTACTTGCATTTCTTTAAGTTTCCATAATAGTAAACAGAATGTGCCATTAAATAGTGTTTTAACATGGTAAATGTGACAGAGCAGACCTACTATGTATAATTATAGGTTTAAAACTGTTCTCAAGAAGTACATATATTTCTAGGGTTCCTAACTAACAAGTAATTCAAATTAAGGAGGGAGAGAAATGGCTATCAGTGATGTCCATGGCTTAACAGGTAATACCTGCTGCCTTCTGGAATGGTTGTACTTCAAAGATTCTTGGGGATGCCATGACACATACTTATATTTAGTAAATCAGTTTAGAGCTGCAAAAATAAACCATCCTGGGGGGTCTGGGTGGCTCAGTCAGTTAACCATCTGCCTTCAGCTCAGGTCAGGACCCCAGAGTCCTGGAATTGAGCCCCACACTGGGCTCCCTGCTCAGCGGGAAGCCTGCTTCTCCCTCACCCTCTGCCTGCTGCTCCCCTCTGCTTGTGCTCACTTGCTCTCTCTGTCAAATAAATATGTAAAATCTCTAAAGGAAAACAAAAATAAAAAAACATCCCTCAAAGACATTTTTCAAGCATTGGCTTTCACCACTCTTGCACACTTCACACATTACCTCAGAGAAATTGGGCATTTGGCACTGAGGAATAATTTAGACGAACAACTGCTAGGGGAGAAGTAGATGGCAGAGTTGTGATCAGAAAGAACTGAAACAGCTCCAGAGGCAATTAGGTTATAACACAGATACCAGGGTACTGGAGGTGGAATCTGCCCTTTCCGTCTGGACCTTTTGGGTTAAAGATGCACTCTTCCAAAAATAAACTAACATTAATAAATAAATATTAATAAACTCATTTCTATTTAGGGTAATTCTGACAGCTTTATAATAATATGCTGTCTAAATTATAAACCTTCAAACAATTAGTTTAAAGACTAGAAGATCAGATTAACTGAAAATACTCAAGGGAAAAAAATAAAATCATTTAAAACCAAAAATGAGAGAAATGCAAACTGTCTTGGACTAACATTTCAACAGTAAGTTCATTTACAAACATCATTTTTCAAAATTATAGTATCTAGTTGGCTTTCACTTACTACTGTTCTCATGAACGTGGCTCCAAAAAAATTATGGTTTAGAGGCAAATTCATAAGCTAACTCTACTTTCCATGATTGTTGTAACTTACTTGTTCAGTTCATTTGTCAATGACATTCGATGTTTTACTTCTTCTAGGTAGAGGTGCTCGTATATGTCCGATTCTGTTTTAGTAACATCTTGACAAGTTTTCATTTGGGATAATTCAGATTCCAGCTCTTTAATTCTGAGTTCCATTTGACTTCTTACTGAAGCATTATTATGTTCTCTTAACTGTGCTCTGCTTTCGTGAAATGCTACTTGTGACTAAAGCAAATTAAAAGCATAGTTTTAAAATTGTTACAATCTGGGTTATTACAGTAGATTTCTTTCTTTTAGTTTTGTGTCAATGATTCAGAGAGCAATTTTTAAAGTGAAAAAAAAAAGCTGAAATGTAAAATATTTATCATTAATGTGAAGCTGAATTAAATGTGAATAATGTTCATTCTTACATGAGAACTCATGCAATCTGATAATTCAAAGAATAATAAAATCATTTAAATTTTTAAAAAGTGAACAATACAACTTAAGAATAATTGATGTACATGGGGTGCCCGGCTGACTCAGTCATCTGAGTGCCTGACTCTTGGTTTCTGCTCAGATAGTGATATCAGGGTCCTGGGATAAAGCCCTGTGTCGTACTCAGCATGAAGTATGCCTGGAATTTTCTCTCTACCTGTCCATCCCCCACTCGTGCTTTCCAAATAAATAAATTAGATACTTAATATAAAAAAAAGAATAATCCAAGTATGGTACCCTTTCTTTTATGCAGACATGCCCAGAATGGAGCCCAAACAAGCAACCGAATGAGCCACCCATGTACTCCATGGTAAAAATTTTTAAAGCACAATTTTTTCTTTTCCTCTCAATAGCCTTATTTTATACTAACTGGTCTTAAAAAATAAAATAACTTTCTACTGTGAATCATTCTGAAAGATCAATTTAGTGTGAATAATGATGAAAACTGAAATTTTTAAAGGGAAGGAACAAATGCTTCCATTAATTTACCAAATTGCTCTAAAGGAAGTAGAGGAAAACTCTACACTGCCTATAACCAAAATGTAATTTGCAGTGAAATGAATTAAAGCATTTTATAGACAAATAAATTAACCTCTAAAAATAGATTGACTTCTTTTAATTTTTCTGCTAGGGTCAATCTTGTCCTTTCTTCAAGCTCCTGTTTATATCGTTCTATTTTACTGTATTCTACCACGTTGACTTCTACACAACTTCTGAGGTTTACTACTTGTTGTTCCAACTTCTTTTTACTCTTCTCTAGGTTTTCACATTTCATCTGTATTTCTTTCATAGATGATAATTTCTGAGTAAGAACCTGGTTTTTTGAAGACATAGTTTCCAGTTTTGCTGTAAGATCATCAACCTGCATTAATAAAATAATACAGTTTAGATGTAGAGTGAAACGAGTCTAATGCAAAACTAAGGCGCCAAATTTTTTTTTAAAGATTTTAAATCTCTGCACCAAACATGGGGCTTGAACTCACAACCCCAAGATCAAGAGTCACATATGTTACTGACTGCTCCAGCCAGGTGCTCAAATTTTAAAATAAGTTCATTTTCAACAAAATGTTATCTATATTGTACAGTCTTGGAATGTGGAACCTCAAATAACTCAGAAAATCAAGAACAAAATTAAAACCACTAGGAGTTGCTAAAATCAATCTCTGCTGTCATCCTCTTTGCCACACATTTGTATTTGATTCTTATATTTTTATTTTTCTATGATTGTTTCAGATTTTTCCTCCATAAAATAACTGTAAGTCACGTCTTAGTAGAAAGTGTCTGAACCCTTCCCTCACCTTAACACTCCACAATTTTTTTAAGGATTTTATTTATTTATTTGAGAGGGGGAGAGAGCAAGAGAGCGAGAGCACAAGAGCAGGGAGAGGGAGAAACAGACACCCCACTGATCAGGAAGCCCAGCATGGGGCTCAATGCCAGCATCCCAGGATCACGACCCAAGCCAAAGGCACTTAACTGAGCCACCCAGGTGCCCTCGTACTCCATAATTTTTAAAGAAGTTTTAGGAATACCATATAGACTTATGTAGGTCTGAGCCAATAAATGCTTACCAAAATAAGACTCTGAAAATAAGACTCTAATTAATGAATCTATAAATACTGATTCTAATGCCATCAGCCTTTTTCTGAATTACAAATGTTTTATGCTAATTTGAATTGCATTCTGAGGAGAAATGATTCACAAGGTTAAGAAAGCACATCTCTCAGTAAAAAAAATTAGTGGGGAAAAAAAATTTAGTGAGATGATCCATATATTTTTCGACCAAAAAAAAAATTCCTTAACTTGACAGTGTTATAGTCCTTTGTTACTTCCCACAAAATAAGAGAATATACTAAGCAATGAAAACAGCCAAAAAACTTGCTGGAGTTTCAGTTTCAACCAAAAAACTTTCTTCCAGTTGGGAAGAACTCCTTTCCTTTAGATATGATTGGAAAGACAAGGTGAGTGGATGTGGTGGTTTTATAAATTGACACTTCTCCCATGACAATCCCTCCCCTTAATATGCGCTAGCCTTAGTAACTGGTTCCTAGTGAACAGAATATGGCAGAACTGCTGTGTGATTTTTAAGGCTAGGTTAGAAAATGTGATATAGCTTCCATTTGACTTTCTTCTTCTAGGAAACCTCACCCTTAGAATCCAGCTGTTGTGGGAAAGCCCAGGCTACCTAGTGAGTCTTCATGCAAATATTCCAGCTGAGACTGCCCTAGCTAACAACCTAGCCAAAAGCCAGCCTCAACAGCCAAACATGTGCAGGAACAAGGTTTTAGATGATTCTAGTTCCCAGCTTCCAGTCACCCCAGGTGAGGCCAAATGAAGAAGAAATGAGTTGGCCTTCCTCAGCCTTGTCCAAAGATTTGTGAACAAGATAAATGCTGTTTTGAGCCACTAGGTTTTGAGATGGTTTATTATACAGCAATAAATAACTGGCACAGATACTGATATTAAAATGGGGTGCTGCCATTAAAAAAAAAAAAAACCAAAAAACTAAAACTAAACCTTCTTTGAACCAGGAGGTGGGTGGAACCTGAAAGAAGAGTAAGAGTGCGAAGTGGAGAAGAGTAAGAATGAAAACCAAAAGGGCTTCCAAGAGACTGTTAGTGGAAACCTGATGGCCCCTGAAGAGGCTTACAGCAAAGGCTTCTAGACAAGGGAAGAAAATGACACTAGAGGGAAAAGGAACTCGTGCCACAAACCACTTGAAAGTAAAACTGATAGGAGAGATAAGCTAAAGAAAGACTATTCAATATGAAGGAACCAGGACCTACTGGGTTCATCTATCTGTTCCTCATTTACAGCCTCTCCACATGCTGTATTGTCAAATAACGCTAAAAGAAAGAAATGCCTTCTGGGTTGAAAGCAAATCCAGGAAGACATGGCCTACGGATGAAGCCAAAACTATAAACCCTTTATTAAGACTTGAGAAGGATTTAAGGTGTGCCTCAAATTTTTTTAAGGATCTTAAGAGTAGGAGAATTTGAAACGCATTGTCAAATGAGAGCTGCACAGGAAACCTGAGGTGAAAAGCTTATCTCAAAAAGACCCGGGAGAATGGCTTTTCTAATGGCATGAAATCCGATCATATTCACGGAAAATTCAAAAAACTAAGATAATTACAGTAGCAAAAACACTGTTTGCGAGCTTGGACTAAAAGAGACCAAGATAGTACAAACTAAAAATAGGCCTTTGAGTCTTAGAAGTCCCACCAGGAGGAAGCAAGCTGAAAAAGCAGCTACAAACACAGGTCATTCCATATGAAAAGGACAGAACCAAGAGCTCAAAGAGTAAAGCAAACAGCCATGGAGAAGCATTGCCATGGTTAGGACTAAGTCCTAACTGAAGAACTGACAGCATGCTTCAGGGTGTGTTTCAAAACTGCTGTGGACTGGTGTGCCTCCCATCTTTTTCAATGGGAGAGTCCTGAGCAGGTTACCAGAGTGTTCCATTTGGAGTGGTAGAGAACTGTCTTCCTTAATTCCCAAGTGCTCAGATGGAGAGGACTTGCACTCAAGGGACTATACTTCAGGTACCTTATCCCTGCTGTACCTGATTAAGATGGTAAGATCTTGGACTCAAGCCTAAACCCAATGCCAGGAGAACTGAGATTTGTGGGAGGTATGTGGGGAAGGTGAGTGTATTTTTCATGTGGGAGGAATACAAAAAATTGTGGCCGGTGGGTAAATCATGCTGCTTTTTAAATGTGTCCATAGGTTTTTAAATATTCATTCCATTAAAAAAAAGACCATGGACCTACCTTTGTGACTTTCTCCTAACAGAATATGGTGAATGTGATGCTCTGTGTATTCCAAAGCTAGATTACAAAAGACAACAGAGCTTCTGCCTTGCTCTGCAGCTCAGGCAGCTTTCTTGGAATTGAGCCCCCCATCTTGTAAGAAAGTTCAGGCCACAAAGAGGCTAGTGTGCCAGTGTAAGTGTTTTGGCTGCCTGCCCCAACTATAGCCCTAGGCAATAGCCAGCATCAACACCACCAGATGTGAGTGAACAAATAATCAAACAGTTCCAGCCCCAAGACTTTCAGCTGCCCCACCTGAAGCTAGGGGAAGAGAACAAGCTGTCCTGGCCACACTTTTCCTAACAGTAGATTTGTGAACGAAATAAATGTTATTTATTTAAGCCACTAAACTTTGGGGAGTTTGTTAAGAAAAAACAAACAGAAAAATGGATGACAAAAAGAGTTAATAAAATACATAATTTATATAGTAGAAATTGGTCTCCATTAAAGTGGGAAGTAGTAAATGTTAAGATTAATTGTTTTAAATTTTTAAAAATTTATTCATTTGGGAGAGATATGGAGAGACAGAGCACAAGCAGGGGGAGAGGCAGAGGGAGAGGGAGAAGCAGACTCCCTGCTGAGCTGGGAGCCTAACATGGGACTCAATCCCAGCACCTGGAGATCATGACCTGAGCTAAAGGCAGACAAACCATCTGAGCCACCCAGGTGCCCCTAAGATTAATTTAATAATGACAAACAGTGCTAATGAGAAGAAGCCCATAACTAGAAGCAAGATCTGAGAAGTTTTTCTTTCTGTTTTCCCCCATTTAGAATGTCATTACCTGTGCATTTTTTATATCTGACCTTTATTATGTTGAAGTATGTTCCTTCTAAACCTACTTTGTTGAGGGTTTTTATCATGAATGGATGTTGTACTTTTTTATCATGAATGGATGTTGCACTTTGTCAAATGCTTTTTTTAAAACATTTTATTTATTTATTTGACGGACAGAGATCACAAGTAGGCAGAGAGGCAGGCAGAGAGAGAGAGGGGGAAGCAGGCTCCCCTCCGAGCACGGAGCCCGATGCGGGGCTAGATCCCAGGACACCGGAATCATGACCTGAGCCAAAGGCAGAGGATTTAACCCACTGAGCCACCCAGGTGCCCCTCAAATGCTTTTTCTACATCTTTTGAAATGATCAGATGATTCTTCTCCTTTTATTAATTTGGTGTATCACAATGATTGATTTGCTGATATTAAAACACCCCCATAACCTAGGAATAAATCCCATTTGATCATGGTGATGATTTTTTTTAATGTACTGTTGGATTCAGTTTGCGAGTATTTTGTTGAGGATTTTTGCATCCATGCTCACCAAAGATACTGGCTTAGAGTTCTTTTTGTGGTGTCTTTGTCTCATTTTGGTATCAGTGTAATACTGGCCTCATAGAATGAATTTGGAGTTTTTCCTTCCTTTTCTGTTTTTTGGAATAGTTTGAGAATGGGTACTAACTCTTCCTTTAAATGCTCGGTAGAATTTGCCTCTGGTCCTGGACTTGTGTTTGTTCATAGTTTTTTGATTAATGATTCAATTTCTTCGCTGGTTTTCAGTCTGTTCAAATTTTCTATTCTTGTTTCAGTGCTGGTAATTTATATGTTTCTAGGAATTTATCCATTTCTTCTACATTGTCCAAATTGTTGGCATATAGTTGTTCATAATATTCTTTCATAATTGTCTGCATTTCTGTGGTGTTGGTTGTTATTTCTCCTCTCTCATCTGTGATATTATTTGGGTCCTTCTTCTCTTCTTTCTGATAACTCTGGCTAAAGCCTTATTGGTTTTATTAATTTTTTTTAAAAAACCAGCTCCTGGTTTCATTGATCTCTCCTATTTTTGTCTTTTTAAAGTTTCTATAGTGTTTACTTCTGCTCTAATTTTTAAAAAAATTTATTTGAGAGAGAGAGAAAGTGGGGAGAGGATCAAATGGAGAGGGAGTGAGAGAACCCTCAAGTAGACTCCCCGCTGAGCACAGAGCCAGAAGCAGGGCTCAATCCCAGGACTCTGAGATCATGACCTGAGCTGAAATCAAGAGTCTGCTGCTTAACCAACTGAGCCACCTACTACTACTACTGCTCTAATTTTTATTATCTCCTTCCTTCTGCTGACTTTAGGCTTCATTTGTTGTTCTTTTTCTAGCTTCTTTAGGTGAAGGTTAGGTTGTTGTAGATTTTTCTTATTTCTTGAGGTAGGCCTGTATTGCTATATACTTCCCTCTTAGAACCATATTTACTATATCTCAAAAGTTTGGGCAATTGTGTTTTCATTTTCATTTGCTTCCATGTATTTTTTTTTTAAATTTATTCTTTTATTTCCTTGTTGCTCCATTCATTGTTTAGTAGAATGTTACTTAACCAACATGTATTTGTGGTCTTTCACATTGTTTCCTTGGCTGACTTCTAATTTAATAGTATTATGATCAGAAAAGGTGCATGGTATGACTTCAATCTTCTTGTATTTATTAAGACCGGTTTTGTGGTTATTATGGAGGGCACGTATTACATGGAGCACTGGGTGTGGTGCATAAACAATGAATTTGGGAACACTGAAAAAAAATAAAATTAAATTTAAAAAGAAAGACTTGTTTTGTGGCCTAATATGTGATCTATTCTACAGAATGTTCCAGAATGTGTATTCTGTCGTTTAAGGAGGGAATATTTTGAATATCTCTCCTTAGTCCACCTAGTCCAGTGCATCATATAAAGCCACTGTTTCCTTGTTGACTTTCTGATCTGTCCACTGATGTAAGTGGTGTGTTAAAGTGCCTAGCTATTGATTTTTTTTCTTGCTTCCTTTTTTATTTCTTTTTTTTACACATTTAATTTTTTTTTAATTTTTTATTTCTTTTCAGCGTAACTGTATTCATTGTTTTTTCACCACACCCAGTGCTCCATGCAATCCGTGCCCTCCTTAATATCCACCACCTGGTTCCCCCAACCTCCCACCCCCCCGCCCCTTCAAAACCCTCAGGTTGTTTTTCAGAGTCCATAGTCTCTCATAGTTCACCTCCCCTTCCAATTTCCCTCAACTCCCTTCTCCTCTCCATCTCCCCTTTTCCTCCATGTTATTTGTTATGCTCCACAAATAAGTGAAACCATATGATACTTGACTCCCTCTGCTTGACTTATTTCACTCAGCATAATCTCTTCCAGTCCCGTCCATGTTGCTACAAAAGTTGGGTATTCATCCTTTCTAATGGAGGCATAATACTCCATAGTGTATATGGACCACATCTTCATTATCCATTCATCCGTTGAAGGGCATCTTGGTTCTTTCCACAGTTTGGCGACCGTGGCCATTGCTGCTATAAACATTGGGGTACAGATGGCCCTTCTTTTCACTACATCTGTATCTTTGGGGTAAATACCCAGTAGTGCAATTGCAGGGTCAGAGGGAAGCTCTATTTTTAATTTCTTGAGGAATCTCCACACTATTCTCCAAAGTGGCTGCACCAATTTGCATTCCCACCAACAGTGTAACAGGGTTCCCCTTTCTCCACATCCTCTCCAACACATGTTGTTTCCTGTCTTGCTAATTTTGGCCATTCTAACTGGTGTAAGGTGGTATCTCAATGTGGTTTTAATTTGGATCTCCCTGATGGCTAGTGATGATGAACATTTTTTCATGTGTCTGATAGCCATTTGTATGTCTTCATTAGAGAAGTGTCTGTTCATGTCTTCTGCCCATTTTTTGATATGATTGTCTGTTTTGTGTGTGTTGAGTTTGAGGAGTTCTTTATAGATCCTGGATATCAACCTTTTGTCTGTACTGTCATTTGCAAATATCTTCTCCCATTCCGCGGGTTGCCTCTTTGTTTTGTTGACTGTTTCCTTTGCTGTGCAGAAGCTTTTGATCTTGATGAAGTCCCCAAAGTTCATTTTTGCTTTTGTTTCCTTCACCTTTGGAGACATATCTTGAAAGAAGTTGCTGTGGCTGATATCAAAGAGGTTACTGCCTATGTTCTCCTCTAGGATTCTGATGGGTTCCTGTCTTACATTGAGGTCTTTTATCCATTTCGAGTTTATCTTTGTGTACGGTGTAAGAGAATGGCCGAGTTTCATTCTTCTACATATAGCTGTCCAGTTTTCCCAGCACCATTTATTGAAGAGACTATCTTTTCTCCACTGGATATTTTTTCCTGTTTTGTCAAAGATTATTTGACCATTGACTTGAGGGTCCATATCTGGGCTCTCTACTCTGTTCCACTGGTCTATATGTCTGTTTTTATGCCAGTACCATGCTGTCTTGGTGATCACAGCTTTGTAGTAAAGCTTGAAATCAGGTAACGTGATGCCGCCAGTTTTATTTTTGTTTTTCAACATTTCCTTAGCGATTCGGGGTCTCTTCTGATTCCATACAAATTTTAGGATTATTTGCTCCAGCTCTTTGAAAACTACCGGTGGAATTTTGATCGGAATGGCATTAAAAGTATAGACTGCTCTAGGCAGTATAGACATTTTAACAATTTTTATTCTTCTTCATAAAATCTATCTATGAAAGACCCACAGCAAATATCATCCTCAATGGGAAAAAGCTTGCAGCCTTCCCGTTGAGATCAGGAACACGACAAGGATGCCCACTCTCACCACTCTTGTTCAACATAGTATTAGAAGTCCTAGCAACAGCAATCAGACAACAAAGAGAAATAAAAGGTATCCGAATTGGCAAGGAAAAAGTCAATCTCCCTCTCTTCACAGATGACATGATTCTTTATATGGAAAACCCAAAAGACTCCACCCCCAAACTACTAGAACTCATACAGCAATTCAGTAACATGGCAGGATACAAAGTCAATGTACAGAAATCAGTGGCTTTCTTATACATTAGCAATGAAAATACAGAAAGGGAAATTAGAGAATCGATTCCATTTACTATAGCACCAAGAACAATAAGATACCTGGGAATAAACCTAACCAAAGAGGTAAAGGATCTGTACTCGAGGAACTACAGAACACTCATTAAAGAAACTGAAGAAGACACAAGAAGATGGAAGACCATTCCATGCTCTTGGATTAGAAGAATAAACTATTGATTATTTCTATTCCTTCCTAAAATATCCAAATTGTACATTGTCTTCATGGATACTTTTGCAATTAGGAATAAAAGCAATGAATTTCATTTAAAACATATATAATAAAATTAAAGGGCCCTAGTATTATTGTATTATTATCAATTAGTTCTTTTATTTTAGTCATTAATTGTTTTATGTACTTGGGTGATCCCATGTTGGGTGCATAAATATTTACAATAGATAGTTCTTCTTCCTGTCAGACTGTCCTCTTTATTATGATATAGTGCTCTTGTCTCTTACTATAGTCGTTCTTTCAGACTCTATTTTGTCCAACATAAGTATTACTATTCTGGCTTTCTTTTGATATCCACTTGCAAGATGCATGTTTTTTCCATCCCCTGACTTCCAATCTGCAGGTGTCCTTATGACAAAAAGAAAACTCTTGCAAGCGGCTTATACATGGGTCTTATTTTTTCTTCTTCTTCTTTTTTTTAATCCACTCTGACATCCTATGTCTTTTGATTAGAGCACTTACCCCATTTATATCCAAAGTAATTATTGATAGATATGTATTTATCATTTTACTACTTGCTTTGTGGTTGTTTCTAGAGATTTTCTCTGACCATTTTTTGTGTCTTCGATGTTTTACTGGTTTTCTTTAGTGATATATTTGGATTTCTTTCTCCTCTTTGAGTGTTTATCAGTGGTTTTGTTTTCTTTTTAGAGATGGCATGAGTGGAGTGGGGAGAGGGAAAGGAATCTTAAGCAGACTCCATGGCTGGAATAGAGTGCAGTGCAGGGCTCAATCTCACAACCCTGAGGTTATGACCTGAGCTGAGATCAAGTCAGATGCTTAAACAACTAAGCCACCCAGGCACCACTATTAGTGGTTTTTGATATATAATTTGTATATAACCTCTTCTGCATATAGCAGTCTATATTAAGCTGCTGGTCATTTAAGTTTGAGCCCATTCTTTTCTCTTCTTCTCCCCATGCTTTAGGTAAGGTATTATATTTTATATCCTTTTTTTCTGAGTTCCTTATTTTTTATATAAATGTTCTTTTTGCTACTTTTGTGTTTCCTGCCTTTATACTGTCACTTTTGATCTCTTCTTTCCATGCAAAGAGTCCCCTTTACTATTTCTTGTGGGACTAGTTTAGTAGTCACAAGCTCCTTTAGTTTTTATCTGGGAAACTCTATCTCTCCTATTCTGAGTAACAGGCTTGCTGGATAGAGTATTCTTGGCTGCAGATTTTTCCCATTCACCACGTTGAATAGATAATGCCACTCCCTTCTGGCTTGCAAAGTTTCTGCTGAAAAAGTTCCTGCTAGCCTTAAGGGGTTTCCCCTGGAAGTTACTGACTTGCTTTCCTGTTTTTAAGATGTTTTCTTGATCAGTATATTTTGCAAATTCAATTACAATAGGTCTTGGTGTTGGCCTACTATTGTTGATTTTGATAGTTTTCTGTGTCTCCTGGATCTTGATGTCTTTTGCCTTCCCTAGATTAGGGAAGTTTTCTGCTATTATTTCTAGAAACAACTTTTCTTACACCTTTTTTTCTCTCTTCTTCTACTGGGACTCCTATAACATGAATGTTATTACATTTGATGGAGTCACTGAGTTCCCTAGGTCTGGTCTCATTTTGCCCAATTCTTCTTTCTCTCCCTTCTTTGGCTTCATTGCTTTCCATTACTTTGACTTCTAAGTTGTTAATTTGTTCCTCTGTTTTTTCCAGCCTGCTGTTCATTGCATTAGGTGTGTTTCTTATCTCATTTATTCCACTCTTCATCTCTGATTCTTTTTTAGCTCTTTTATCTCTGTTGTAAGGGTCTCACTGATGTTGTCCGTTCTTTTCTCAAGTCCAGTGAGTATCCCTATGATCACTGCTTTAAATCCTCCATCAGGCATGATATTTACATCTGTCTCACTTCAATCTCTGGACCCATGGCCTTATCCTGTTCTTTTGTTTGAGATAAATTCCTCTGTTTTCTCATTTTATCTAAGTCTCTACCAGCTTCTCTGTGTTAAAAAAGCCAGTTACATCATCTGCTCCCGAAAGTAATGGACTTATGAAAAAAGACGTCATGTAGTGCCCAGGGTCTCGTGCTTAGGGGAGAATCTCTAGTGTGTGCTGCATGCACTCTGCTGTTGTGTTCTGGCTGCTCTGCCCTTCAGGCCAGACATCTGCAGAGGCTCTCCCTCACTGCTGTGGGCAGTGTTTAGTACCTGGCCTGAAGGTAGCAACTTTTAACTAGGTGTGCTCTGGTGTGCTTGTGAAATGAGACCTGTCACCACCTCCACTGGAACTGAGGCCCTCCCGAATCTGGTCAGATGTGGTGTGGGCAGGGGCTTGTGCTGATTTTCTGGGGGAAAGGCCTGCTGTGGTGGAACTGAGGCAAGAATGATTGAGCAGGGCAGTTCCACTGGAGTGCAAGGGGATGGTGCTCGGTGTAAGCAGATTAGGCAGCCAGTGTCAGAATTGCACTGTGTCCCACAGATGGCTCTGTGCTTGTGCTGAGGGGCACTGGAGGGAAATGGTACAAGCTGGTTCCTTTGTTCCTAGAGAGGGGTCTCTGTGAACACTGCCTCTCAGGGAAATGCTCTGAGAAGACTGAGTAATTTCCCTACTGTATGCCCCAGACACTGTTCAGATCACTGTTTCCATGCTGTATGTTCCCAGGTGGTTTGCCTGCCTTCTCTCCAAGAGCAGCACAGTGCCCTACAGGCTCTATCCCAGCCAAACCCAGTGACTTTTAGAATTGCAGGTTTTAAGTCCCCCTAGTTGTAAGAACTCATGACATTATACTCCTCTCACTTTCCTGTGTAGTCAGTGGCTACAGGGAAACGTTCTCTTTGTGCAGACCCGTGTCTCGCTCCTGCCCTTCTCCATGACCATGACTCCCCTCCTCTGCAGCCGCCAGGATCTGTTTCTCTCCTAAACCACATCTCTGTACTTCCTACCTTCTTTGATGTGGCCTCTTCTCTCTAATAGTGGACTTTGTTCTGTTAGTCTTCAGGGATTAGTTGAAACTAGGCTCCTCTTACTCTGCCACCTTCTTCCTTTCTCTTAAGATATTTTTCTAAGATTCCCTTCAACTACAAATTATTACAACTGGCAGGAACACCTTTCCAGAATTTCCCCACAAGCTAGGGGAAAAGAAAAACTCGCAAGCAGAGAGACAATATGATTTGAAGTATAATAGCTGAAAAACTAGAAATAGTTCAATAACCAAAATTTGACCTTTTACCTGATCTCCATCAACTGAAATTCTAAAAGAAATAGGCATCTTTGAGTATCTTTTAACCAATCTAATACTCAATCTTTATTCTGCTTTCATCAGTGAGGAAATAAAGAGAACATTATGGAATCATTTTTAATCTTTTCAGTAGAAAACGAAATGTACTATCCTTTGGCATTATTTAAATTGAATATAACTTCTCCTTTATCTTACTCGAAGCTTGTTTATGTGGGGAGGTAAGTAAGACCATCTCGTCTTTATGTTGTGCCACAAAGCTTTCCTATATCATACAAACAGGCTTTGAATTTTTTTTTGGAATTTAAACTGATTATCTACTATTTGTCTCTGATAACGCCTTTAAATAAAACCTGATAATTTATAGCTGTATTCTGGAAATAATGTAATAAATATTTATTCCATTAATTACGTATTGAGCTATTAAAGTACATATCTTTCTATTTAAACTAAAAGAAGACAGGTAAAGACACCTGTGTTTTCTGAGAATGTAGGATCTGTGCCAAGAACAGGATCAATACCAGTGTTATACACAAGAACCAGGTCAAAAGAGTATCTAATTGTGAGTTGCAATTCTGGATTAGCAAGATTTCAAAACAGGAAAGCTGAAGGCCCAGAGTTCATCTTTTCCTTCCTAGATGGTGAAATTTATGGATGAGTCTACACTTTATAACAAGTTCATAAAACGTAAGGAAGTAAATAGTAGATAACAGATCCCACAACCAAGATTTGATGAAAATGGATATGCGAGGCACTGAGTGAGAGACTAAAGATATGAATGGAGAAAAGAAACGGGACTCTAGCTTTTTGAGCCTAACTTCTCATTGGATCATGGAGTCAGCAAGGCATAAGTTGGTAAAAGTCTCCTTTTTAAGAAGCAAAAAATGTCTACAGGAGTAAAGTTAAGTTCTCCTACAGTGACTTTTTATTATTACATAAGTGAGTGGTAATTTGCAAGACGACTAGGGAAGATGTCTCATAAAATTTGATTGGACAGTGACATAAGGATAGACATATAGATCAATGTGTTAGAACTGACAATCTAAAAAGAAATTGCTACATTATGGTGAACTGACGTACAATGAGGGTATAAAACAATTAAATGGAATAAGAATAGTCTTTTTAACAAATGGTACTAGGACAAATGGATGTCCGCATGCAAAGTAATAAAATTAAACCTCTACCTCATAGCATATATACAGAACTAACTCAAAACTTAAGAGCTAAAACTATAAAAAAAAACATAGAAAAAAACATAGGTGTATCATTTGTGACTGGATTTGGCAACAGTTTCTTAGATATGACACCAAAAGACAAAAAAAGATTAAGTATATTTCATCAAAATTAAAAACGTCTTTGCTTCAAACGTCACCATCAATAAAGTGAAAAGTCAAGCTACTGAATAAGAGAAAAGATTTGAAAATCTTATATCTGATAAGGGATCTGTATTTAGGATATGCAAATAACTCTTATAATAATGAAAAGACAATCCAATAAAGAAGTGGGCAAAATAATTGATTCAGTCTTTAAGGAAGATATAGAAATGGATAATAACACACATAAAAAGATGAGATGCTCAACATAATTAAGTTTTTGTGGGTTTTTTTAAACATTTTATTTGTTTATTTGACAGACAGAGAGAACACAAGCAGGGGGAGCTGCACAGGAAGAGGGAGAAGTAGGCCCTCTGCTGAGCAGGGAGCCTAATGCAGGGCTTGATGCCGAAGGCATCACAATTCCAGACTTCAAGCTCTATGACAAAGCTGTCATCATCAAGACAGTGTAGTACTGGCACAAAAACAGACACATAGATCAATGAAACAGAATAGAGAGCCCAGAAATGGACCCTCAAGTCTATGGTCAACTAATCTTCGACAAAGCAAGAAAGAATGTCCAATGGAAAAAAGACAGTCTCTTCAACAAATAGTGTCGGGAAAATTGAACAACCCCAAGCAGAAGAATGCAACTGGACCATCTTCTTATACCACACACAAAAATAGACTCCAAATGGATGAAAGACCTCAATGTGAGAAAGGAATCCATCAAAATCCTTGAGGAGAACACAGACGGCAACCTCTTTGACCTCAGCCACAACAACTTCTTCCTAGAAACATCCCCCAAAGCAAGGGGAGCAAGGGCAAAAATGAGCTATTGGGACTTCATGAAGAGCAAAAGCTCTTTGCACAGCAAAGGAAACAGTCAACAGAACCAAAAGACAACTGACAGAATGGGAGAAGATATTTGCAAATGGCATATCAGATAAAGGGCTAGTATCCAAAACCTATAAGGAACTTATCATACTCAACACCCAAAGAACAAATAATCCAATCAGGAAACGGGCAGAGGACATGAACAGACATTCCTGCAAAGAAGACACCCAAATGGCCAACAGACAGATGAAAAAGTGCTCAACATCACTTGGCATCAAGGACATACAAATCAAAACTACACTGAGATACCATCTCCTACTAGTCAGAATGGCTAAAATTAACAAGTCAGGAAACACCAGGTGTTGGCAAGGATGCGAAGAAAGGGGAACCCCCCTACACTGGTGGGAATGGTGGGAATGGTGGGAATGTCAGCTGGTGCAGCCACTCTGGAAAACAGCATGGAGGTTCCTCAAGAAATTGAAAATAGAGCTACCCTATGACCAGCAACCACACTACTGAGTATTTACCCTAAAGATACCAATGTAGGTATCCAAAGGGGCACATGCATCCAAAGGTTTATAACAGCAATGTCTACAATAGCCAAATGATGGAAAGAACCTAGATGTCCATCAACAGATGAATGGATAAAGAATATGTGGTATATATACACTATGGAATACTATGCAGCCATCAAAACAAATGAAATCTTGCCATTTGCAATGATGTGGATGGAACTAAAGGGAGGGTATTATGCTGAGCGAAATAAGTCAATCAGAGAAAGACAATTATGATATGAACTCTCTGATATGAGCAAGTTGAGAGGCAATGTGGGGGGTTTGGGGAGTAGGGAAGGAAAAAATGAAACAAGATGGGACCAGGGAGGGAGACAAACTCTTAATCTCAGGAAACAAACAGGGTTGCTGGAGGGGAGGGAGGTGTAAGGGATGCGGTGGCTGGGTGATGAACATTGGGGAGGGTATATGCTATGCTGAGTGCTGTGAGTTGTGTAAGACTGATGAATCACAGACCTGTACCCCTGAAAGAAATAATACATTATATGTTAATTTAAAAAAAAAAGACTGAGAGATGGTGAAATCAACCCAATTAACTGAGAGGATAAAATGTGATAGCAGGGAAATAACATGAGATGTCCAGACAATAACTAAATGAACGTTCACAGCAGCATTATCAATGGCCAAAAAGTGGAAACAACCCAAAGGTGCATCAAATGATGAATGAACAAGGGTTTTAGCCCACAATGGAGTACTGTTTGATAATAAGGAATGGAGCACTGATATATGCTATGACACAGATGAACCCCAAAAACATTAAGCGAAGGAAGCTAGTCACAAAGGACCACACATTGTGTGATTCCCTATATATGAAATATTCAGAATGGGCAACTCTATAGAGGCAGGAAGTAGACTGGTGGTTGCGCCTGGGGGCAAGGATTACGGGTTTCTTTTCAGGGTTATTAAAATGTTCTAGTTGATGGCAATAATGGTTGCACAACTCTATCAATATACTCAGAAACATTGAACTACACATATTAAATGGGTGAAATGTATGGAATGTGTATTCTATCTCAATAAAGCTTTAAAAAAATCCAATGGCAAGACATAGATAATTTTCTTAATTCTCTCTTTTGGGTGTATATAGCATACATGATTTAAATATTTCTGTGCATTTATTATATATTGAAAAGGAAAAGAAAATGAAGGAAATGCCTAAGTTCAACTGGTTTGTGAAATCACTTTTCTGTACAAGTTACCCTGAAATCAGTACAGATTCTGTATCCATTCAAAAAAGTAAAGATGAAAAATAAGATAATTTTCTGAAACATTCTATTAAACATTATCTTCTGCTTTTACATGGTTTAGCTCATCATGGTAACAGAGATATCACTAAAAAACATTGTTTAGCGCACCTGGGTGGCTCAGTTGGTTAAGCAGCCAACTCAGGATTTTAGCTCAGGTCATGACCTTATGGTCATGGAATCAAGCCGGCATGGGGCTCTTGCTGGGCAGGGGTCTGCTTGAAATTCTCTCCGTCTCCCTCTGCCTTTCCAACCCCCCCACCGGACCACAAATAAATAAATAAGTCTTTAAAAAAAATTATTTCGTAGGGAAAAAGTCCCAATTTCTGTGAGGAATGATGTGTAAGTTTCAACTTTCAAGGGTAACTACTATAAGAAAAAAATGTATAACACAAATAACAGAATGAAAGTCAAAGTTTAAGAAATAAATACATTGTGAAGATACTAAAATTGTACTAAATTAATTGTAATGAAAATACAGAAGAAAGTGGTCCATGGAAATAAGCATCCTAAAACACTTCATATTATTTAACCAACTACAGATTAAATTGACATGTTACATTTCATATATACCTGATTCCTACTCTGAGCCAGTTTTTTCTTTAAGTCCTGTACCTCATCTTCTAAATTCATACGACAACGTGATGTCACGTCCAGTGAAGACTCTGACATAGATAGTTTTTTTAGGGTATCGGCCAGTTCTTCTTGAAGTTGTCTCACAACTACCTAATAAGACATTTCTGTTACTGGTTTTATAAATCATCTTACTATTAAATTACATTAACAATATATAACTTTAACCTATGTACTTGGAAAATTTCACTACAAACGTCAATTCATCTCCTTTTCCTAACATGTACACATTATGGCTGTTTAATGAATTTGGTTAAAGACACAAAAAGATGTTATCCTGCCTAGTCAGTATTATGGTACTTAGATAATTAATTCAGCCCCACTATCCATTCCTTGTGGATGAATTTTCCCAAAGCTTCCCAATCTACTGAAGTCTCAAAAAGAAATGGGTATATAGGTGGAACTAACTTTGGTAAATTCTACAGTATGAAATGTTTTCCCTCTTTTTTATTAGAGGCTTCAATTAATGTCGGAGTTCCTCACAGGTTCAATCCTCTGCTCAAATCCTTTTAACAGGTAACTATCTCAGAACATAAGTGAAGTCATTCTAATGGCCTTCAAGACCCTAGATGACTGGCTTTCACCTCTCTCCCTGACCTCCATTCCTGCTACACAAGAATCCTGCCACCCCTCATTAATCTGAAAATGGAGATGCAATGCCCAATTAATAAATTACAGAGATACAATTCTCTTTGTGTTGGACAAACTTATGCCCAAATGATAGTAATTGAGCTTTGAAATGAGCAAATTATTTGTAAAATTGCTTAAAAAATTATAAATAGCAGTGGGAAGATTAAATCAAATATAGTTTTGCTAAAGCTCATTACAGTTGTCCCAAATTATGATTTAATGAAAAGTAAGGGCCTTCAAAAGATTAAAAGGTCATAAGAATACATGATTTCAGACTAAAAATTCAAATTTATATAAATAAGAATAAAATTATGCCAACCTAAAATGTATAAAAAGCTACCATGTATAGCTTGCATAAATGTATAAATGTATAAAAGTATATATGTATGTATATATACACATATATTTATACTTATAAATATATACTTATACTTATGTATGTATGTATAAGAAGTACTGAGATACTGTACTTTTTATTCAGTTCATTTGGGAAATCTGGAGCTAACTGTCAAGTTAACCCACTTAATTGAATCTCAATTTCAAAATATGCATGCTTTAAAAATCCTCTATGCTTGGAGTGTTGGCTTTTAAAATATATATACATATATACATGGAGAAAATATATATATATACAAACACACATATATATACATATATATGTATACATATATATACACATGGAGAAATATATATATATGTATATGTACACACACACACGGAGAAAAAACAATAATTTCAGAAAATAAAATATATATACATACAAATACATACACACGTGTACTTCAAAATAACTAAAGAAAATACCCCAGAACTCATTTTGTTATCCATTTCTATCTCTTTTTGTTTGCAAAGGTGATTGTTTAGAATTCCGTCTTGTAATATTCTGGCATCCTGTTTTCGACAAAGTTGTTTCTCAGTATCATACCGTTCTTCCACAACCTAAAGACATATTTTCATTAGAATTTTGGATGACACCATTAAAAAAAAAAGTCAAAAGCTTAAGAGAACTTAAAAAAAAAAGTTCAAAAGAAGTAGCCTTTTTAAATACAAGGATTTTTATCCTACACGAATAACTCAAATTTTAATTTAAATGACAGCTATATTTGTCATAGAGTAAAAATACAGGTAGATACAGTATGTGAAATAAAATTTCTTTACAAAGCATTTAACTAATTCCATCATAGTCTCAAGGTGATTTAGCCTGTACTTTAATATAAAAAATCCAAAACTGGGGTGCCTGGGTAGCTCAGTTGGTTAAGTGTCCTAGTCTTGGTTTCAGCTCAGGTCATGATCTCAAGGTTTTAAGATCAACCCTGAGTCAGGCTCTGCACTCAGAGTTGCTTGAGATTCTTATCCCTCCCTTTCCCTCCCCCTCTACACATTCCCCTACTCATGCTCTCTCTCTAAAAATAAATAAAATCTTAAAAAAAAAAAAAGCCAACATGCATATTTATCTCAATTTACCCTCCATCCCTTCATTCAGAAAATAGACATAGCGTTTATATGAGAAGCCAAGAATTCCAATAAATTAATGATCTTAGCTATAAATATCATAGTTCCTATTAGTATAAAACTAAATTTTTATCTACTTTATACCTAAGTAATATACATTAAATCAAAGGGTATTATAAATAATAGTGATGGAAATATGAAATTTTTATCAAAGACTTACCTGATTGAAATTATTTCTTACAGTCCTCAATTCCATATCTAGTGCTCTAAGATTAAGTTCAAGTTCTTGTTTCATTTCAACTTCTTTCTTATACTGCTCTTCTTTTCTTGTTAGTTGCTCCCGAATCTTTTCATGTAACATTTCAGCAATTGCTCTGTTCTTGTTTTCTTGTTTTAAAGTAAATCTGCAAATAAATGTGCTTATTTTAAAATTTGTTTTGTAAGCAATAAAAAGCTCATGTTATGATCTGCTTCCACATATGCTGTTTTTTTATCCAAATGAAATTTCTACATTCTCAATTTTTTTTCCTTTCTAGGGCTCATGTTTTTAATTTCTCACTTCAATCTCTTCCAAAAGATATATATAGTTGAAAAGAAGCAATGAAAAAGCATTGTGCTGCTTAGTACTAAGTTTTAGTCAGTAATAACTGTGGGAGACATTGTAGGGAAAGGAATTTTGAAATTATTCAAGAAAGAATGGAAAATTATTGTTTTTTCCACATAGTCATAATTACTCCTCCATTAGAAGAGATAATTTAGTTACTATTTAAAAAAGAGAAGTTGCTGTTTATAAAAAAGTTATAATTCACTACAAGTAAATTGCTACTTCATGAAACATCACAGGTACAGCCGTGTAAGACAGTATCTGCAGATGCATTTACACAACATACACCTGCAGATTACTGTGATCCAGGACCAGGCTAGGGAGTCGAATATTTGTTGCCCTATAATTTTTATGTTTCTTCTTCTGCAATACTCTCAATTTACCTTATTGATTATTATTCATTTCATGTTTTTAAAGATTTTATTTATTTATTTGATAGAGAGAGCACAAAAAGGTGGAGTAGCAGGCAGAGGGAGAAGGAAAAGCAGGCTCCCCGCTGAGCAAGAAACCCAATGGGGGACTCAATCCCAGCACCCTGGGATCATGACCTGAGCCAAAGGCAGACACATAACCAACTGTGCCATCCAGGTACCCCTTATCAGTTTTTTTTTTTTTTATTAACATATAATGTATTATTTGTTTCCCCTACTATCCATTTAATAAATCATTTAAAAACCCCTTTTATAACAACACAGGATCTATATTAAGTAAACAATAAAGAGTAATATGTGCTTGCAGCATAGGCTTTTGAATTAATTTTATCAACATATAAGAGAGATGCTGAAAAAACATAGCAGTAGTCATTTTCCATTTTACTTTTTAGTCACACTAAAATTAGTTTTAAAAAAACTAATTTTAAAAATGTTTTCTGTCTCGAGAAAAATGGCCATTTTATACCCCGTTGATGGGTCCAATTTAAAAATAGGATCAAAGAACTTTTTTAAAAATTTTTATACTTTAAGTAAACAATAGTACATTGAAGAATTTATTCCAAGTAACCAGAAATGTATAAACAGATTTATATAAAAAAACATTGCTTACAGCATTAATTAAAGTATAGAAAAATGGGGGTAAAAAAACCCAAAATTCAATTTGTTAAATAATGAGGTTTCCACATGGTGGATTTCTATATGATCATTAAAATTATATTTGGAATATTCATTAAATTATTAAAAGCTGTTAAGAACTTGCTGTATTATTTTGAAGAATCTCATACTTCACAATACTAAAGAAGTTTTCTTCCCTATAAAATCCCAGAAGGTAAGTTAGCAATTTTAAAACTTCTACACATCTGTAGTATAAAAGTAAATAATTCAAGGGGTGCCTGGCTGGCTCAACTGATAGAGCATGTGACTCTTGATCTCATGGCTGTGAGTTCAAGCCCCACATATATTGGGCGTGGAGCCTATCTTAAAAAAAAAAAAAAAAGTAAATAGTTCAAGTATTTCCTTAAAACCAAGATATCATACCTCAAACGGTAGAGTTCTTGCTTCCATTCCACTTTTTGAAGCTCTAACTTCGATATCATTTCTTTTGTTTCTAATAGCTCCTTTTGTAGTTCATTAGCCTTATTTTCCATTTTTTTATTTTCTCTTTTAAGTTGTCCACAGTGATATTTTTGAAGTTCTATTAATCTTTCATATGAAAGAACCGCCTCCTGGATTTTCAATAAACTGACAGGATCTACATCAGAGAAAAAACAAAATCAAATAAAATATATAGGGCACCTGGGTGGCTCAGCTGGTTAAGCATCTAACTCTTGGTTTCAGCTCAGGTCAGACATAATCCCAGAGTCGTTGGATTGAGCCCTGCATCGGGCTCCACTCAGCATGGAGTCTGCTTGAGATTCTTTCCACCCTTCCTCCCTACCCCTCTGTTCTTTCCCACACCCCTAGTCATGCTCACTCTCAAATAAATTAATTAAATATTAAAAAAGAAAAAGAATAAAATATATGAGTACTTTTGCATATAAAGGACTGTATGCTTTCACATTCATTCATTCATACATTAAACAAATATATATTGAAGGATTTCAATATGAAATATATTACTGGGATGCCTGGGTGTCTCAGTTGGTTAAGCATCTGCCTTCAGCTCAGGTCATGATCTCAGGGTCCTGGGATCAAACTCTCCACTGGGCTCCCTACTCAGTGGGGAGTCTGCTTCTCTCCCTGCCCCTGCCCCTCCCCCCGCTTATGCACTCTGTCTCTCAAATAAATAAAATTTTTTAAAAAGCAAAAGATATTACACTAAGCTCTGCAGATCTCTGGCTTGTATGTAGCTTAAAGTCTAGGGAAGGAGAAAACAATTAGAAATTCAGATAGTTCCTATAATAAAAGAGTTCTATGATCACATAACATAACTTGATCTACGGTAGGAAGGGAAGATTTCCCTGAGAAAGAGATAACTATTCTGAGAAATGAAGGAGGAGCAGGAAACACGTGAGCAAAGGAGGAAGGAGAGCATTAAAGACAGTCTACAGCATGTGCCAAAGTTCTATTGCAATCTGCTTCTGGCCAAGATGGAGTAACAGGTACTGATTTATCTTCCTACCTGAAAAAAGCCAAACAAAAACAGGTAAAATACACTTTAAAATCACTTTCAAGAAAAAGGAATTCAGGCAATGAAGGACAATGATCCCTGAAAACACAAGAAGTTAGCCTAACACATACTGGAGCTCACTGCCTTGGCACAATTTCCAGGCCATGACACAGGTGAAAAAACTGACATAGACTCCACCAGACTCCCTGAGTTGAGGTGATGAAACTGAGTCCGGTGAAACCAAGACAGATGAGATCAGCGGTCAAAGCACTGGCGAGGAGAAAGCAGAAGAACGAACGACCCCGGAGAACAGAAGAGTAATAACCAATGCATGCACGTAAGGAAATCTCCTGTGACCAGGGGAAAGATCCATCTGGAAAGAGCAGAGGAAACCCTGCCTGGTGCTCACACGGCACCAGGGGCAGTATCTATCCCCATTAGCCATGCTGGAAAAACTCATAACCCGCAGCACAATGAATAGCGTAAGTAGGTCGTGCCTCAGCAGTGGGGAATTATGAGCTCTAGGCTGAACACTACTCTGGATTCACCTAACAATTCATAAGAGCAGGACGGGAAAGGATCAAACTGTTTGTCACTAACTTAGCTAGAACTCCAAAGAAAGCATAAAAAGGTAAGTGGAGGCATAGAAGCTATTTTTTAAAAACTAAATAGCACTTACAGAGATGTAAATTATATCACACATGAAAAACACACTGGATTTTCCAATAAACACATATGAGACAGCTCAAAATAAAAGACTGAAATTTGACATCTGAAAACTGTGAGAAGCTAATATACAATTTCCCAAAGAGGCAGAGGAAAGGAACTAGAAAAAAATATTCGAAGAAAAAATGAGGGGGGCACCTGAGTGGATTCGTCAGTGGGCGTCTGCCTTCAGCTCAGGTCATGATCTCATGATCTCATGATCTCAGGGTCCTAGGATCAAGCCCAGTGTTGGACTCCCCAATTAGAGGGGAATCTGCTTCTCCCTCTCCTTCTGCCCCTCCCCCCTGGCTTGTGCTTGCACTCTCTCTCTCTCTCCTTCTCTCTCTCAAATAAATGAATAAAATCTTTAAAAAAAGAAAAGAAAAAATGGCCAAAACCTTTCTAAACTTAATGAAAACTATAAACCCACAGATCCAGAAGGATCTGGCTAGGAGTGAAGAAAAGAAAGTAAACCTTTATAATTTTCTTAAACAACATATGATGTGTTATAACATTACTAGATGGAGGACTATGATGCTTACATCATATACTTTAGGCCCTAATCACCAAAATAGCAAAACTAAAGAGTTACAGCTAGTAAGCGAAATACATACATACACATAAACACATAAATAAAACTAAATCATAAAAATTACTTGCTTAATCCAAAAGAAATCAGAAAAAGAAGAGAATGGAATGAAGATCGGAAAGGACAAATTGAAGTCAAACAACATGATGACAGATTCAAATCAACTACATCAATAATCACATTAAATGAAAATGGTCTAAAAGTCTCAATGAAAAGGCAGACTGTCAAAATGGATAAAAAAGGAAGACCCAGCTATCTGCCACCTATAAAAAAAAATGCACTTTAAATGTAAAAACTACAAATGTGTTAAGAGGCCAGAAATATGATAGACCACACTAACACTTGGCAAAAGAAGGCTGAGCCTGAGCGGTTACATTAATACCAGACAAAATAGATTTCAAAGCAAAAACATTAGCAGCAATAAATAAGTTCATTTAATAATGATAAAAGGGTCAACTAAAGGAAGCATAATAAACCAAAATGTTTATGCATCTATTAATAGGTTCAAAATACATAAAGTAAAAATTGACAGAACTTCAGAGAAACAAGCAAATTCACAATTATAGTCTGAGATTTCAGTAGGCAGAAAATCAGCAAGGACATCGTAGACTTGAACACTACCGTTCTTTTCAAGCATCCGTGGAACACTTACCAAAAGAGACTATATTCTGGGTCATAAAATAAATTATAATAAAAGGAGTAAGTCAAAAGAACTGAAGTCATAAGAATGTGTTTTGTGACCACAAAGAAATCAAATTAGAAATCAAGAATAAAAATATCTCTGGAGAATACTCAAATATTTGCAAACTAATTAACGCACATCTAAATAAACCCTGGGTCAGAGCGCCTGGGTGGCTCAGTTGGTTAAGTGTCTGCCTTCGGCTCAGGTCATGATCTCAGGGTCCTGGGATCAAGCCCCACACTGGGCTCCCTGCTTAGAGGGGAGTCTGCTCTAAGACTCGCTCGCTCTCGCTCTCTCTCTCTCACTCTCTATCTCTCTCTCTCAAATAAATAAAATCTTTAAATAACCCCTGGGTCAAAGAAGTAAGGAAAAAAGAAATTAGAAAATATTCTGAACTGAATGGGAATGAACATATAACACCTAAGAATTTCTGGAATCCTGCAGTAGCAGCACTCACATGAACATTTATAGCACTGAATGTATATACTAAAAAAGAAGAAAAGTCTCAAACTGATGACCTTTGGCTCCACCTGAAGAAATTAGTAAAATAGTAGTTAAAAAAAGTTTGATAAACTTTGGTTATGTAGAAAAATCTGACAGAATTTTTTAAAAAGCTACTAAAACTAATAAGTAAACTTACCAAGTTCAAGAATGAACCTGGATCCATACCCTGTATCATAAATAAAAAAGAACTCAAAATGGGAGTGCCTGCATGGCTCAGTCAGTTAAGTGGCTGCCTTTGGCTCAGGTCATGATCTCGGGTCCTGGGACTGAGTCCTGTGTCCAGCTCTCTGCTCAGCAGGGAGCCTGCTTCTCCCTCTCCCTCAGCCTGCCATTCCCCCTGCTCATGCTCTCCCTCTCTGTCAAATAAATAAATAAACAAATAAACTCTTAAAAAAAAAAAAAAAGAACACAAACTGGATCTCATGGATCACAGATCTAAATGTAAGACCTAAAACTATAAAACTTTGTTATTCAACTGCAAAACTTCTAAAAGAAAGCGTGAGAGAAAACCTCTGACCTTGTGCTAGGCAAAGATTTCTCAGATAGGAACACCAAAAGCAAAAATCTATAAAAGAACAAAGGTATAAACTGGACTTCATCAAAAAGAAAAACTGCTCTTCAAAAGATACTGCTGAGAGAATGAAAAGTCACAGACTGGGAGAAAATCTTTGCAAAAAAAAAATACAGGCGATAAAGGAACTATATCTAGAATATACAAAGAATTCTCAAAACTCAACAGGTAAGAAAACCTAATTTTTTTAAAGGTTTTATTTATTTGTTTGACAGACAGATCACAAGTAGGCAGAGAGGCAGGCAGAGAGAGAGGAGGAAGCAGGTTCCCCGCTGAGCAGAGAGCCCGATATCGGGGCTCGATCCCAGGACCCTGGTATCATGACCTGAGCCGAAGGCAGAGGCTTTAACCCACTGAGCCACCCAGGTGCCCCAAGAAAACCTAATTTTTAAAATGACAAAGGATTTGGACAGTTCAAAGAAGATATACAGATGGCAAATAAGCCCACGAAGATATGCTCAACATTATAAGTTATTAGGGAAATGTATATTAAAACCATAATGATACATATACTACAGACCCATCGGAACATCTAAGACTTAAAAAACTGACAATACTAAGTGTTCATGAATATATAGGGAGAAATCAGAACTCTTACACATTGCTAGTGGGAATTGGAAATGGTGCAACTACTTTAGAAAACCATTCGGCAGTTTCATAATGAGGGAATACAAAGAGACACGAGACTTAAGGGTTATTACCTGCCTGAATTACAGTTAAGGTTTCATATGCATATAAATATGTCAAAACTATCAAATTATACACTTCATAATGTGCAGTTGCCCTAACTTAAGCTGTTGAGGGGAAAAAACCTCTATTATAAGAAAAAATATCTAAAACAGTGGCTGAGACACGGACAGAAGAATATGAAACAATCCAAGATGAAGCTGAGAACTGTGGTTTTTCACCCCAGAACGATGAGACGTAATAACTAAGCTTTAAGCAAGGGGGTCACGTGATGAAATATAAATTTTTAAAAATATATGGTAACTATGGTTGCAGTGTAGACCAAGATTCTGGGAAGTGGAATGCCAGGGAAAACAGTCCTGGGTCGTTTCAGTATTCTAGGACAAATGTAGTGGTAACCTGACCTGACCTTGGGTGAAGGCACAGAAGAGGAGAGTTAACACACATCAGGTGTGCCATTCCCATGACGAAAAACATAGTGGAAATTACAGCTCTTTGGCTAAGAGTATTCAACATTTCTCTATTTTCATATAAAACGTATTTCTGAGATGAGTAGCTCTATAACACATCAGTGTTGTATGGTACAGCACTAGACAAGAAGTGCACATATTACTATAGTAATGTACATACAAAGGCTTCATATTTACACAAGGGTCTTACCTTTACAATCCATGCCATGTTGTTCAATTAGCGACATGCAAATCATATAATTAGAGCAAGGCATGCGGAAACCCTCCGAAATTGTTTCAGATGACGGAGTTAAGTCATCAAAGTCATCCATAGAATCAATTTGCTTTTTGACCTACAAATAAATAATACTACTTCAAAATGTCCCCTAAATGTTGATAAAATATACTAAGTGTAGAGAGATGATAAATACCCGTATCTTTTTACAAGAGTAAAAAAAAGGTACTTTCAAAAGGACTGATTTTTATCAAAATGACCTTTATCAATAACTAGTGTTTCTGAACAACTTTTTCAAAGTAAATGTCTGTACAACAAAGGCAGATTTTCTCTTTTTTCACTATGCCTTTCCTAAAGTAATTTTTTATCATGGAATAATATTTCTGATAAACATTATTTATCAAAATAACGTAATAAAATAAAAATTTAAAAATAAATGAAAAAAATTATATGTATATATTTACCTTTTCCTTGTCACTAGATGTTTTCTTTGCAGATCTAAAAAAAAAATCAATTATTTTCAGGCAAACATTAAATACTTAACATACAAAGAATATCTAAATCATATCTAAACTATATTATGAATAATGTTAACAAAGCATTAAATTTAGATCAAACTGACAAAAAGCAAAGGAAAATCATAACGTTACTTGCATTATTTGACATGAAGAAACATACCACATTTTTTGTCATCATTTTCAATAAAAACAAGCTTTTACTGGTTCTAAAAACTATTTGGAAAGTGCAAGTTAAGTTCTTATATGAAAGAAACCCTTTTTTGATAATCATGATATTAGTGTTTTGAGGATCTACTGTGTAAATACTATGCATTATTATGAAAACTTCACATGTTTTAAGGGTATTTTAAGCCTCACAACAATCTTATAAACGTAGGTAATTATATTGGGTATTTTACACAGGAAGAAAATGAGGCACAGAAAAAAGTAACTTCCCAAAGCTGGTACAGGTGGTCAGAAGTAGACCCAGAATTCAAATCCAGGAAATGTGCCTTCAAAACACGTGTCTTACAGTATATGGTGAAAGTAATATTTAAGTGTTTTTAAGTAATCTGATAGCAAATGAATCTCTTAGTATTCCATTTTTAGCTATAATTGTAAATAATAATTCATGAATCTTAACCATTTTTTAAATAAAAAACTTCATATGTAGGCAATATTGAAAATCTACTTTCAAACAACTCAAGATTTGCTTCTTCTAAATAAGTTGATCAATGGGCATTCATTTATTCATTCAACTGTTTATTCACAAACAGACACTTATTGAGTATACTATGTAGGTGTCAATGACACTGTTGGTACAGGAATCTTCAGCTTTGTAATTTAGAACTTTATAAACCAAAAGTAATAATCTATGATAGATTGATAGTTTATTTTTCAATTATAAATAAAATCTTTCCCCTTCCCCCAGAATCTAAACAAATATTAAGTAAATATAACCAGATAATTCAAAGTCCCTAATAAAACCATAGCTATTCATGATACTGTCAAAGGCACTGAATATCTAAAATTATCAAGGAATGGGGATGCCTGGGTGGCCCAGTGGGTTAAAGCCTCTGCCTTCAGCTCAGGTCATGACCCCAGGGTCCGGGATCAAGCCCCACAACGGGCTCTCTGCTCAGCAGGGAGCCTGCTTCCCTTCGTCTCTCTCTCTGCCTGCCTCTCCGCCTACTTGTGATCTCTGTTTGTCAAATAAATAAATAAAATCTAAAAAAATTATCAAGGAATGATTAGTTCTATTCAGAATGGCCTAAGGTTTGTATATTTACTATTATATGTATAGTTTTAAATGAATGAATGATAGTATCTGCATATTCAATTATATGAGAATACTCCACTGTGGAACCAATTCTGAATAAACAATTTCTTGACACAAAACTACATGAATAGGAGTACTAAGGACAATTACTATATCATCTTTAAAAGAATGTAATACAATCAATAAGCTTTCTAACATTTGGAAATGTGAAAAAAATTAAATAAAATAGCCATGCCTATCTCCATTGGATCATTTCCGGGAGCATACAAAGGTATTCTAAAAGCTCCCATCTTAAAATTAAAAAATAAAGAAAATTCTTTTGAACTCCACATTCTTTTTCATATCATCCATTTCTCTATTACCTTTCCCTGTAAAAATTCTTTAAGGAGTTCTTTACACTTATTCATTACAGTCCAGCTTCCATGGTGACTGTTGAAACTGCTCCTTGTCAAAGTCACTTGTCCTCATCTTAACCTTTCAAGCAGTGTGTCTGATATACTTGAGTATTTCTTGTCTTCACTTGTACCTACACTACAGCATTTTATTTCCATAAAAAGTAATCACTGTTAAAATTCCTTCAGAAGGAAATAAAGAATTTGTAGATTTTACCTTCCTTCATCCTGATCCATTCCACTTGAAGTGTTGTCATCACTCATTTGTAGAGGATGAGAAGTTAGAGAAGGGGCTTTCTCAAACCTTGATGTAATCACAGATTCTTTTGATGTTTGTTTTTCTTTATCCCCTTTCCTTACTTCTTTTATATCCAAAGCAGGAGCACTATTTTAAAAAAATCCATTTAAAACATCCATTAAAAAGCTAATGTTTTCGGGAGCCTGGGTGGCTCAGTTGGTTAAGCCACTTCCTTTGGCTCAGTGGTCTTCTCCCTTCTCATGCCCTTTCTTACTCTCTATCCCTCTCTCTCAAATAAATACTCGACCATTCTCTTATACCATACACAAAGATAAACTCGAAATGGATAAAAGACCTCAATGTGAGGCAGGAATCTATCAAAATCCTAGAGGAGAACATAGGCAGTAACCTCTTCGACATCGGCCACAGCAACTTCTTTCAAGACATGTCTCCAAAGGCAAAGGAATCAAAAGTGAAAATGAACTTTTTGGGACTTCCTCAAGATAAAAAGCTTCTGCACAGCAAAGGAAACAGTCAACAAAACAAAGAGACAACCCATGGAATGGGAGAAGATATTCGCAAATGACACTACAG
The DNA here is from genome assembly GCF_963455335.1 of Martes martes. NCBI lineage: Eukaryota > Metazoa > Chordata > Mammalia > Carnivora > Mustelidae > Martes > Martes martes. The sequence goes on along the minus strand of NC_137895.1, from coordinate 99,493,083 downwards.
ACAAAAGGCTGATATCCAAGATCTATAAAGAACTCCTCAAACTTAACACACACAAAACAGAAAATCACATCAAAAAATGGGCAGAGACATGAACAGACACTTCTCCAAAGAAGACATACAAATGGCTAATGGACACATGAAAAAATGTTCATCTTCAGTGGCCATCAGGGAGATTCAAACCAAAACCACATTGAGATACCACCTTATACCAGTTAGAATGGCCAAAATCAACAAGACAGTAAACAACAAGTGTTGGAGAAGTTGTGGAGAAAGGGGAACTCTCTTACACTGTTGGTGGGAATGCAAGTTGGTGCAGCCACTTTGGAGAACAGTGTGGAGATTCCTCAAGAAATTAAAAATAGAGCTTCCCTCTGACCCTGCAATTGCACTACTGGGTATTTACCCCAAAGATACAGATGCAGTGAAAAGAAGGGCCATCTGTACCCCAATGTTCATAGCAGCAATGGCCACAATCCCCAAACTGTGGAAAGAGCCAAGATGCCCTTCAACAGACGAATGGATAAAGAAGATATGGTCCATATATACAATGGAATATTATGCCTCCATCAGAAAGGGTGAATACCCAACTTTTGTATCAACATGGACGGGACTGGAGGAGATTATGCTGAGTGAAATAAGTCAAGCAGAGAGAGTCAATTATCATATGGTTTCACTTACTTGTGGAGCAAGTAATAACATGGAGCACATTGGGAGATGGAGAGGAAAAGTGAGTTGGAGGAAATCGGAGGGGGAGACAAACCATGAGAGTGGTGGACTCTGAGAAACAAACTGAGGGTTTTGGAGGGGTGGGGGGTTGGTTGAGCCTGGTGGTGGGTATTAAGGAGGGCACATATTGCATGGAGCACTGGGTGTGGTCCATAAACAATGAATATTGGAGCACTGGGAAAAAATTAAATTTAATTTAAAAAAATCTTTTAAAAAATTTTTTAAAGATTTAAAAAGCCAATGTTTTCTAATAATTTCACTGGTAAAGAATTAAAAAAAAACCCAATTTTTTGTAAAAGTCGGCTACCCATTTCAATTCATTTATTAGTTCACAGAACAGTTATGAAGTCCAACCATATATAAGCAAATACACATCCCTTGCTTCAAAGACTGATCAATATACAACTACAATACAATGTCTTTGTGGTGACAAAGCAGCTGTGGACCTCTTTGTAGGAGCTGTGGAACCAAGCACCATAAACCAAGGGATGTAGGAAAACTCTTGCCTACCCATGCATCAGATAACAGGCACACTCACTACAGTCCCAGCTATGGACCCAGCAATAGCCCATAGACTGGCTCTAGCCCCTTCCTCTCAACCACATCTGGGAGCCCCTGGAAAACACTTAGATAATCACCCATTGAAAAAAGAGCTTTTTTAGAAAAACTAGATTTCCTACAGTAAAGTTCCAGCACACCACCAGAGCAAAACCAAAACAAAACAAAACAAAATCGGGTTTGGATACACTGGAAAGGTAGTCATTAAAGGCTACTTCAAATGCAAAGACAGCAATGTAAAACTTCAAAGAATATAAAAAGTCAAGGAAATATGATACCACAAAATGATCACAATAATCTTCCAGTAATTGATTTCAAACACATGAAGATCAGTAGTTTATCCAAAAAAGAATTCAAAATAGCAGTTTTAAGTAAACTCAGTGAGCTACAAGAAAACACAAAAAGCCAATTCAGGGGTGCCTGGGTGGCTCAGTCTGTTAAGCACCTGACCTTTGATTTTGTTTCATGATCGCAAGGTCATGAGATCCAGCCCAGCATCAGCCTTATGCTCAGTGTGGAGTCTGCATGTCGCTCCCCCTCTGCTACTTGCCCAGCTCACACACATGCTCTCTCTAAAATAAATAAATAAACAAACAAAATCTTAAAAAACAAAACAAAACAAAAAAACAGTTCAATAAAATGAGAAAAATACTAGATGAACAAGATGAGAAGTTTAATAAAGAGTTGGAAGGGCACCTGAGTGGCTCAATGGGCTGAGCCTCTGCCTTCAGCTCAGGTCATGATCTCAGGGTCCTGGGATTGAGCCCCACATCAGGCTGTCTGCTCAGTAGGGAGCCTGCTTCCCCCTCTCTTCAGCCTGCCATTCTGCCTACTTGTGATCCCTCTCTCTGTGTCAAATAAATAAAAGCTTAAAAAAAAATGCTGAGAGAAAAGAACTGCCAACCAAGAATACTTTATTGAGCAAAATTATCCTATAGAAATCAATCAAATCAAATCAGTAAGTTTGATACACATTAACAGAATGGGAAAAAAATTACATGATCATCTCAATATGCGCAGAAAAAGCATTTGACAAAATTCAACATCTTTTCATGATAAACACTCTCAATAAAGTGGGTACCAAAGTATCATACCTGAACATAACTAAGACCACATATGAAAAACCCACAGCTAACATCATACTCAGTGGCAAAACACTGAAAGTTTTTCCTCTAAGTTCAAGAATAAGACAAAGGCGCCCACCTTACCACTCGTATTAAACATCAGACTAGATAAAGAAATGAAAGGCATCCAGATCAGAAAAGAAGAAATCAAACTGTCTTTGTCTGCAGAGGATATGATCTTACATATAGAAAATCCTGAAGACACCACCAAAAAGCTGTTAGAACTAGCAAAGATGAAGGATACAATATCCACATATACAAATCCGTTACATTTCTATACATTAACCAAAAAAATCTGAAAAAGAAATTTAAAAATACCATTCACAAAAGCATCAAAAAGAACAAAATACTTAGGAATAAACTTAACCAAGGAGGTGAAAGATATGTACACTAAAATCTATGAGACTTTGATAAAAGAAACATCAGACACACAAATAGGAAGATATCTCATTATTCATGGATTAGAAAAATCAACATTAAATATCCACGTGACTCAAAGCCATCTGTAGATTCAATGCAATCCCTGTCAAAATTCCAGTGACATTTTTCAGAGAAATAGGAAAAAGAATACTTAAATTTATATAGAACAAAAAACACCCCAAATAAGCAAATCAGTCCAGGAAAGAACAAAGCTGGAAGCATCACACTTCCTGTTTTCGAACTGTTACAAAGGTACAATAATCAAAATAGGATGACCATTCATAAAAAAAAAAAAACACAAAACCCAAAGAAACAGAATCAAGAACCGGACAATAAACCCATGGATATAGTCAACTAAAATTTGATAAGGGAGCTGAGCACACTCAAGGAAGAAAAGATAATCTCTTCAATAAATGATCCTGAGAAAACTGGATATTCACATGCAGAGAATGAAACCGGACCCCTAACTTACACCACTCACAAAAATTAACCCAAACTGGATTAAAGACTTAAATATATAACCTTAAACCATAAAACTCCTACAAGAAAACAGGGGGAAAGCTCCCTGACATTGATGTTGGCAATGATTTTGGATGTGACATCAAAAGTACAAGCAACAAAAGCAGAATCGGTGGAACAAGCAATGTTTCTGCACGGCAAAAGAAACGAGCAACACTCTAGTTCCATTTACGTTGAATATATAGGGGAAGGAAAGGAAAAAATAAGATAAAAACAGAGATGGAAGCAAACCATAAGGGACTCTTAACTAGAGGAAACAAACAGGGTTGCTGGAGGGGAGGTGACGGGAAGATGGTCTAACTGTGCGGTGGGCATTAGGGAGGGCACTTGTGATGAGCACTGGGTGTTACATGCAGGTGATGAATCACTAAAGTCTACCCCTGAAACTAGTAATACAATATATGTTAACTAAGTTGAATTTATCTAAAAAACAAAGCAGAAACAAGTAACATAATGAAAAAGCAACCTACAGAATGGATGAAAATATGTGCAAACCATACTATCTGAAAAAAGGTTAATATGTAAAGTATATAAGAAATTCATAAAATTCAACAGCAAAAAAACAAATAATTCAATTAAAAACTGGGCAAGGCATCTTAATAGACAGCTCTCCTCAGAAGATATTCAAATGGCCAACAGGACCAAAAAATGGGCTCGACATCACTATTCATCAGGGAAATGCATATCAAAACCATAATGATATATCTATCACCTCACACCTAATAAAATGGCTTACAACAAAAAGGGAAGAGATACCACTGGCAAAGATGTACAGAAAAGGGAATCCTTACACACTGTCACAGGACTGTAAACTGGTACAGCCACTATGCAAAACAGTGTGGAGGTTCCTCAAGAAACTAAAAATAGAACTATCAGAGTATCCAGTAATCCTATTTCTGGGAACATTCTGACGGAAATGAATCAGTATCTCAAAGAGGTACCTGCGCCTCTATGTTTACTGCAGCATTATTTACAACAGCCAAGACATGGAAACAACCTACATGCCCATCAGGGGATCCACGGATTTAAAAATGTGGTGTATATATATATAGGAGAAGGGAGTTGAGGGAAATTGGAAGGGGAGGTGAACCATGAGAGACTATGGACTCTGAGAAACAACCTGAGGGTTTTGAAGGGGCGGGGGGGTGTGAGGTTGGGGGAACCAGGTGGTGGGTATTAGGGAGGGCACAGATTGCATGGAGCACTGGGTGTGGTGAAAAAACAATGAATACTGTTACGCTGAAAATAAATAATAAATTTAATTTAAAAAATGTGGTATATATTTACCATGGAATATTTTTAGCCACAAAACAAAAAGAGGGAAACCCTGCCATCTGCGACAGCATGAATGAACCTTGAGGGAATTAAGCTAAGTGAAGGAAGTCATCCAAAAAGACAAATACTCTATAATCTTACACATGGAATCTTGAAAAAAACACATTTATAGACTTGTGGTTGCCAGGGGTAGGAGGCTGAGGGAAATGGATAGATATTGGCTAAAGGGTACAAACTACCCATTACAAGATTAGTAAGATCTGAGGGTCTAATGTACAGAATGGTGATTACAGTTAATAATACTGTTACATATTTGAAAGTTACTAAAAGAGTTGCTAAAAAAGAAATGATAATTATGCGAGGTGATAGAGTTATTAACACTATTATCATTTGACAATATAAAAGAGTATTAAAGTAATACAGGTATACCTTACACCTACACAGTTATCTGTCAATTATACCTCAAAAAATCTGGACAAAATTCAACAATACTCACATGTCAAAAATAGCAATAATCTGATTAATTTTGTTTGAAAATAAAATTATTTGAGGGTGCCTGGATGGCTCAGTCGGATAAGGTCTGCCTTCAGCTCAGGTCATGATCTCCAGGTCCTGGGATCGAACCCCAAATCAGGCTCCCCGCTGAGCTTCGCCCTCTCCCTTTGCCCCTCCCTCCTGCTCATACTCTCTCTCACACAAATAATTTCTTCTTAATTTTCTTAAAGAAAATGATTTGGTAACTTTTGTATACTTTTACCTTACTATTTAATCCTAACATAAAAAGCTAGATTTACTAATACAAAATTATAATTACTTTTTCATGGACTAAATGCATCCAAGAGAATATTATTAGCATATAGCTACCTAAACTCACAAAAAGACTAAATTTCCCACAAGAGATGATTAATTTAGGAATTGAACATGAGCCCCTCAGAGCACTGAAAACAAAAACAAAGCTAGCAATTACTGTTTTAAAACTGTTAAACAGATAACTATTCTAGTTAAAATTTAACATCCAAAAAAGAAGGATCTTCCTGAAAGCAATTATTGAACAATCTCTCTCGACCTAAATTTCAAAAATAAATTTATAATTACAGAATATGAAATAGCTTTCATTTTGAACACAGTTGATAGAAGCAACTTTTAAATAGAAAAAATCTAGTTAAAGTCGCCTCAAACTTAGGGTGGGGGGAACCCAAATAGGAATAGGAAGCCATAGTAACAAGAAGCCACCATATGCAGTTTTAAATGCGTGTAATTGATCAATGCCTACTGGCCTCACTCACCAATCAGGCAATGCCAGCTCCTCCTTTCTAAAAGAAAGCCAATATGGAACAAAATCACTCCAATACACATGCCTCGAGTGCCAACCAACCAACCAACCGTCTCACCCAAATTACCATGGTGTTTCAGATTATGACAAACCACTTAATTCTCTGAAAGTCCCCCAAACCTTAAACTCTACTCTTCCCAAAACCCTATATAAGAATAGCAGACTGCTCTGTCAGAAAAGACTGACCAGCATAGTTCTCTCTTACTAGTAGGCAATAAATTCCAGCTTCATCTTCTTAGTTTACATATTGAGGGCTCATAATCCTTTTGCAAGAATTGTTAAAATCTTATAATAATTTACAATCATATTTCATTTTCCCTAATAAAATATAAATGAAGTTTGTGATTCCTTTGATCCATTTTACTATAATTAAAGCTAACATAAATACCAGTAAAAGAATAAGTAGCAAGTAACCACAATATTGGGCCCCCCCAAAATTAAAAAAAAATGCATACAACTGACAGGTTAAATTGTCAGAAGGGACCCATGTCAAACTTTCCTTTTGTTTAAGTGAGAATCAGTATTATGTTAAAAACAATACATGCAGGTTAAACCCCATTCACTCAATAAACATTTATTGAATAGAACTATATATGCTAGAACATTTTCTAGGCACTGAGAACATGGCAATGAACAGATAAAAATCCTATTCATGAGTGAAGTAAACACAAAAAACAATAAACTACACAGGCAAAATAGCCAGTAGTAGAGGAGAAAAACTAAAGCAGAGAAATCAAATTTTGATGTGCTATAGGATAACCAAGAAATCAGGATATTTCCCAAAATATAGGATAACCAAGAAATCGGGATAACCAAGAAAGGCCTTAATTTTTTTTAAGATTTTATTTATTTATTTGACAGAGAGAGAGATCACAAGTAGGCAGAGAGGCAGGCGGCGGGGCGGGGGTGGGGGGCGGCGGAGCAGGCCCCCCACTGAGCAGAGAGCCCGATGCAGGGCTTGATCCCAGGACCCCCGCATCATGACCTGAGCTGAAGGCAGAGACTCAACCCACTGAGCCACCCAGGCACCCCGAAATGCCTTAATTTTTAAGCAAAAATTAAATTAAAAAAAAAAAAAAAAGGAAGAAGCAAGGAGCAAGCAAGCCATAAGAGTATTATTGATGGGAAAAGCACTCCAGACAGAGTCAACAGGAAGTAGAGAGGTAAGCTCAAAGTGTTTATAGTGAGAAAAAAAAAAAAAAGTGAAACATTCAGTGTACCTCAGCAGAGTGAAAAGGACAGAAAATAGGAGTTCAAATCAAGGAGAGGTAGTAAGCAATAGGGAGAGACCTGAGATGAATAGATCACACAAGGCCTTGTAGGTGTTAGAAAGAACTTCGGCACATACTCTGAGCGAAATGGGAGGCAACTGGGGTTTGAGCAGAGGAAGACATAATCTGACTTATGTTTTAAAAGATCCACTGTGTTTAGAATTAATGGAAAAAGAAAAGGCAAAAGAACAAACAAACAAGAAGACCAATTAGTTAATTATTACACCGATACAGACAACAGATGACAGTGGCTTGGTCATGGAGGATGTGTTTGGCTTCTGATTATATTTTGAAGGAAGACCTGACAAGATTGGCTGACAGATTAGATGGGGCATGTATGAAAAAGAAAAAGACAGGAGTCAAAGATGATACCAAGTTTTTTGGCAGAGCAACTAGAAGAATTGTCATTAACTTAATTAGGAAAGACAAGAAAGGCAGGTATAAGAAAGAATATCAGTAGTTCAATTTTGGGCATGTTAAGTTTGCAATACCCAATAACTATCCCCCAAAATATCAAATAGGTGGTTTTATGTGTAAGTCTGGAATTCCACAGAGAGATGTGGGCTGGAGATACAAACTTGAGGGTCATTAGAATATACAAGATAGTAAAAGTCAATGGGACGCCTGGGTGGCTCAGTTGGTTGGGCAGCTGCCTTCGGCTCGGGTCATGATCCCAGCGTCCTGGGATGAGTCCCACATCGGGCTCCTTGCTCCGTGGGGAGCCTGCTTCTCCCTCTGCCTCTGCCTGCCACTCTGTCTGCCTGTGCTCGCTCGCTCTCTCTCTAACAAATAAGTAAATTTAAAAAAAAAAAAAAGATAGTAGAAGTCAAGAGAAAGAAAATCAAGGACTGATTCCTGGAAGGAGAATCAGGAGAATGAGGAGAAAGCAGCAAATCAGGCTGAGATGTACAGACTAGAAAGGCAGGGGGAAACCAGGTGAGTGAGTGATATTCTGAAATCTACATGAAGACAGAATTTTGGAGAAGAGAGTTTTCCAATGGGTCAAATATTGCTGATAGGTTAAAAAAAAAGAGATCTAAGAAATTATGTCTAGATTTATTAAAATGAAAATCAGTGGTAACCTTTGAAAAATCAATTTTGGAGTAATGGGAGTGAAAATTACTAGTGAGAATTCAAGAGCGAATGGGAGGGAAGTAAGGATCACTGAGTGTACGTGGTTCTTTTAAAGATTTCATAGCAAAGTGGAATGATCACAGATGACTCAATTTTCTTGTTTAGTTCAATCCTTACACAATGATGATGTAGTATTTTTGTAATATTTTGAAATTTTTTAAATTGCATACATGTAGCACTAATTTTTTTTTTATGTGCCTGACCAAGGGGACGCCTGAGTGGCTTAGCCGGTTAAGTCTTCGACTCTTGGTTTTGGCTCAGGCCATGATCTCAGGGTTGTGGGATCAAGCCCTGCACAGGGCTCTGCTCTCAGTGCCAAGCCCGCTTGTCCCTCTCCCCACCACTGCACCTCACCCCCCACTCTCTCTCTAATATAAACAAATAAAATCTTTTTAAAAAGCCAAACCAAAGCATTAAATAATTCAGGAAATTATACAAGCAAAAGACTCCTTAAAAATTTTCTAGATATATAATATTATATAAACTGATTATCATTTTTCTCATGCTTAGAAAGACCACAGAAAAACTCTAAGTTCCAACAGCAGTATTTCATGCTTGATAAAAATCATCTAACTCTAGGATATCTTCTACTATCCAAAATCATTAGTCATATTAAAATTCTGTAAGGAAAGTACAAGGGGTTTAGAATGTAGAAAATATTCCTATTTTGTAAACTGAATTCTCATAAATTCTGTAATATGAAGTCACTATTGAAAATTTTGGTGAGGCGCATGTAGAAATAGATTCTCTTTAAAAAGGAAGGATAATATGCTGGGGTGGGGGGAGGGAGAGGGGGGTGGGGTTATGGACATTGGGGAGGGTATGTGCTATGGTGAGTGCGGTGAAGTGTGTAAACCTGGCAATTCACAGACATGTACTCCTGGGGATAAAAATACATTATATGTTTATTTAAAAAATAATAATAAATTAAAAATAAAATAAATTAATTTTTTTAAAAAAGGAAGGATAATAGCATGCGTGCATGGTACCTTAAGAAGAAGATTCAACGCATTAGCAACATCTTGGTTTATAGCACAGGGATCAAATCAAATGTTTGTATAGAACATGGGACAAGTTGCTATATGAAATCTCTTGGTAATACTCAGATCAATTTGAGGGTCCAACATTTGAGCACTCATGCATTAGGAACCAAAACCAAAACCTAATGACTAGCAATTTTGTTGGTAATAAGAGTGCCAGTATAGCAGGTAACTTCCTTTTGCAACACAGCAGATTTTAAAAGTATTCCATTTTTCACAAAACTCGACCATTCTCCTACACCATACACAAAGATAAATTCTAAATGGATGAAAGACCTCAATGTGAGACAGGAATCCATCAAAATCCTAGAGCAGCACATAGGTAGTAACCTCTTCGACATCAGCCACAGCAACTTCTTTCAAAACATGTCTCCAAAGGCAAGGGAAACAAAAGTGAAAATGAACTTTTGGGATTTCCTCAAGATAAAAAGCTTCTGCACAGCAAAGGAAACAGTCAACAAAACAAAGAGACAACCCACAGAATGGGAGAAGATATTCGCAACTGACACTACAGATAAAAGGCTGGTATCCAAGATCTATAAAGTACTTTATATCCAAGAGGCTGGTATCCAAGATCTATAAAGTACTTCCCAAACTTCACACCCAAAAAACAAATAATCAAGTCAAAAAATGTGCAGAACAACAGACACATGAAAAAGTGCTCCACATCACTCAGCATCAGGGAAATACAGATCAAAACCACAATGAGATACCACCTCACACCAGTCAGAATGGCTAAAATTAACAAGTCAGGAAATGACAAATCCTGGCGAGGATGCGAAGAGAGGGGAACCCTCCTACACTGTTGGTGGGAATGCAAGCTGGTGCAACCACTCTGGAAAGCAGCATGGAGATTCCTCAAAAAAGTGGAAAAGAGAGCTACCTTATGACCCAGCGATCGCACTACGGGGTATTTACCCTAAAGATACATATGTAGTGATCCGAAGGGGCATGGGCACCTGAATGTTTATAGCAGCAATGTCCACAATAGCCAAACAATGGAAAGAACCTCGATGTCCATCAACAGATGAATGGATAAAAATGATGCGGGGTATATATATATATATATATACACACACACACACACACACACACACATATATATATATACACACATATACATATGTGTGTGTGTGTGTGTGTGTGTATATATATATATATATAATGGAATAGTATGCAGCCATCAAAAGAAATGAAATCTTGCCATTTGTGATGACATGGATAGAACTAGAGGGTATTATGCTGAGTGAAATAAGTCAATCAGAGAAAGACAACGATCATATGATCTCCCTGATATGAGGAAGTTGAGAGGCAACATGGGGGACTTGGGGGGTAGGAAAGAAATAAATGAAACAAGATGGGATCGGGAGGGAGACAAACCATAAGAGACTCTTAATCTCACAAAACAAAGTGATGGTTGCTGGGGGGAGAGGGGTAGGGAGAGAGTGGTTGGGTTATGGACATTGGGGAAGGTATATGCTATAATGAATACTATGAAGTGTGTAAACCTGGCGATTCACAGACCTGTACCCCTGGGGCTAATAATACATTATATGTTAATAAAAAATAAAAAATTATATTAAAAAATGAGCAGAAGACATGAACAGACACTTCTCCAAAGAAGACATACAAATGGCTAACGGACACGTGAAAAAATGTTCATCATCATTAGCCATCAGGGAAATTCAAATCAAAACTACATTGAGATACCAACTTATACCAGTTAGAATGGCCAAAATTAACAGGACAGGAAACAACAAGTGTTGGAGAGAATGTGAGAAGGGGGAAACCTGTTACACTGTTGGGAATGCAAGTTGGTGCAGTCGCTTTGGAAAATAGTGTGGAGGTTCCTCAAAAAGTTAAAAACAGGGCGCCTGGGTGGCTCAGTGGGTTGGTCCTCTGCCTTCGGCTCAGGTCATGATCTCAGGGTCCTGGGATCGAGTCTTGCATCGGGCTCCCTGCTCGGCAGGGAGCCTGCTTCCTCCTCTCTCTCTCTGCCTGCCTCTCTGCCTACTTGTGATCTCTCTCTGTCAAATAAATAAATAAAAATCTAAATATATATATATTATATATTACATATATATATAAAATCTAAATATGTATATATAATATATATTTTATATATATATATAAAAAGTTAAAACAGAGCTACCCTAACACCCAGCAATTGCATTACTGGGTATTTACCCCAAAGATACAGATGTAGTGAAAAGAAGGGCCATATGCATCCCAATGTTCATAGCAGCAATGTCTACAATAGCCAAACTGTGGAAGGAGCAGAGGTAACCTTCAACAGATGAATGGATAAAGAAGATACGGTCCATATATACAATGGAATATTCCTCAGCCATCAAAAAGGATGAATACCAACATCTGCATCAACGTGATGGAACTGAAGGAGATTATGCTGAGTGAAATAAATCAAGCAGAGAAAGACAATTATGACATGGTTTCACTTATTTGTGGAACATAAGGAATAGCATGGAGGAATTAGAAGGAAGGGAAAAATGAAGGGGGGAAAATAAGAGGGGGAGATGAACCATGAGAGACTATGGACTCTGGGAATCAAACTGAGGGTTTTAAAGGGGAATGGGGTGGGGGAGTTGAGTGAGCCCAATGATGGGTATTAAGTAGGGCATGTATTGCATGGAGCACTGGGTGTTATACACAAACAACGAATCACAGAACACTACATCAAAAACTAATGATGTACTGTATGGTGACTACCATAGCGTAATTAAAAAAAAAAAAAGAAAAAGAAATGCTGGGGTAGAAAAATAAATAAGTAAATAAAAGTATTCTAAAATTTGCATAAAACATGACATCAAACCAAAAACTTTAAATATACTTTGTTAAACAATCAGTACCTTGTAGACCTAAACTCATTTTTTCAAACAGTCGCGTACTACATTGTTTTACAGGGGTGAAAGTTTACTTCCCTATTGACAGATACTTAGACTATCTCCAACTTTTTATATGAAAATAATGCTATAATAAATATCCTTAACATATGTCATATTTTATATATATATATAAATGTATAATAAATGTCCTTAGAATGTGTGTGTGTGTGTGTGTGTGTGTTTACACAAGTCATGTTTTCCTATAGGATCTAGTCCTAGCAATGAAGTTCTTGGGATAAAAGGTCAGAATATTTAAAATTTTTGAAACACACTGCTAAATCACCCTTCGGAAGGGCTTTACCAATTTTATTTAACAACAGTGTATAAGAATGCCCTTTTCTTCACATTTGCTAACTTTGGTTGTTAATTTTTTAATAAAATATTTATCACTATGATTGCAAAAAATGATATCTCATTATTTAAATTTTTCTGATTAGCACCCAAGATGAAATAGCCTTACTAAAAAACATAAAATTTGTTAATCATGAATGTTAGCTCCAACTAGAATTTGTTTTATAGGAAAATAATAATTACCTACTATTTAAGCATTGCTATAGGCTTACCCATCAGATTCTTCATTTTCCATAATAGGACATAGGTTGTTATCAGTTTTTCCACTCCCTCTTTGATGCATTAGTCCAGCAGCAGCAGAAGCATATACACTTTCTAATACTGCCATTTCATCATTTTGGTGCTTCTCCGTTTCTTCAATCTTTAATGGAAGTTTGATAAGAAGGATAATCGTTACTAATTTATTCATTAAAATGAACTTTTTTCATTAATTATACATGTTTTAAAGATTTTATTTATTTATTCATCAGAGAGAGAGAGCGCACAAGCAGGAGGAGGTGCCAGCAATGGGAGAAGCAGGCTCCCTCCTGAGCAGGGAGCCCAATGCAGGACCCCATCCCAGGACCCTGGGATCATGACCCAAGCCAAAGGCAGGCTCTTAACCAACTGAGCCACCCAGGCATCCCAGAACTTTTTTCATTAATTATATCATTTGACTCTTAGTTTGTCCTAATTTTAATTGATAAAAATATTTTGTGCTTATCATTACAAGTAACTGCAATTTTTATAAATTCTGCTTCATTTCTGTGTCAATAAAAAGAGAGGAATTGGGACACGTGGATACCTTGTTGGCTAAGTATCTGCCTTGGGCTCAGGTCATGATCCCAGAGTCCTGGGACAGAGTTCAGGCCTGCTTCTTCTGCCAGGACTTCCCCCTGCTTGTGTGCACACACTGTCTCTCTCTCTCTCTCTCTCACTCTCTCTCTGACAAGTAAATAAAATCTTTAAAATAACTAGTTTGGTTTATACTTTTGCCATTTGCATGTCAAACTCCTGGTCTTCTTTCCCTTCAAACGTAACCCCTGGGTTCCTTACTTTTTTATTTTCTATGTCACTATCAAAACTCTCATTTTTGTTAAAAATATGCTCAAAGTCTGATTTGTTATCATTTTCAGAGGCTGATTTATTTTCACTTAAGGAAAGATCAGAAGATGACTGGCAACTATGATCTGAGGATGAATGAGAAAGAACGACATTTTCAAGTCTAGACTCTTTCTGTTCAAAGATGCAAATGCATCTTTTTTTCTCACAATCAAGTCTATCATTTGTCAAATTAGAAGGTATTTCCATTAAGTTTGCTCCTTCTTTAAAGTGACCATGTAGTGAATCTTCCTTAGGATAAGCAGTAATTTTTTTTTTTCCACAAATTTCACCAAACTTCTGCTTTAACTCTCTGGTGATGAGTTTTAACTTATTTTTCCACTCTAATTTGTCTTGTTTGGTCCACATGTCCTCACACTTTTGAACAGAGGGATGTTCTGAATATAAAAATCTATCATCCTCTCTATCACATTCCTTATTCATTCCTGGTTCTTGAGCCATTTTTGACAGATATGAAAGTTAAATTGCTGTGTTTCATTTTCAGATGTCCTTTCTGTTGGCATACATGTTTGTAAAATAACTTTATCCTTAAGTAATCAAGTATGGACAAAGAAAAAATTAGAAAATAATTAAAATTTAACTGTTAAATGTCTTAATCTATGTTAAGCTGCTCCCAAGTCACTGGATTGTAACTAAGAAGCGAAAATAACTTGCCCTAGCCTGAGACAGAAGAAAAACACAAATCCATAAACTTAACTTTGTCAGTTTTTTTAAACTAAACAATTCATTACATGTCACATCTACCAAAAAATGAATTAGATGATTTTCAATGTTATAAACCTAAAACCATTTTATCTTACCATACCTTAAACAGTGACCCCAATAGTGCATTTGAGAATTTTTTTAAAGATTAATAACTAGAGAATAGGCAAACTTATTATTAGGAGCCAAAATCAATAAACATCAATCAGAAAGAAAAATAAATTCCTAAATTTTAATTCAAATTATATACTATGATAGTGTTATACATCACTATAAATTATCTGCCTGTATCCAGCTATTGTAACGTCCACTGAGAGTGGATAAGAAAAATGTTAATAATATTTACAGATTCCCTATATGGAAATGAAATAACTGAAAACGTTCCTGTTTATTACCCAAATACAAAGGTCCCATCCTGGAAGGTTTGATTCTACAATAGGCAATTGTGTTCATTTTATGATCCTACTCTCTGAAGTCAACTACACAGAGATCACAAGGCAAAATAAATCTTTAATCTTGGCATTAGTGACTGACAATACAGAACTGCACATTTTGAACCACTGAGAACTCCACATTAAGAACCACTAAGAACCACTCCTTCTACATGAATCTAAGTCAGTAGTCATAATTGTTATACTGCTCTTAATTTCAACTGCTTAAACATATGGTTCAGTATTTGATGTCACCTTTTTAGCATGTAAAAACTTACAAAAATGGAAGAAGCAAACAATATTCAGGATTTTTTTGGTCCAATTCCAAGGATGAAGTTTAACTACAAGCTACTATAAATTCTAACAATATTTTAAATATGGTAACTTGTAAAATTTTACAAAAACTAAATACTAAATTATAATCGATCAACTTCAATACATTTTGTTCAGAAGATAATTTCATTTGAGCTATGTTACATTCTTAAAGCAGGGAAAACAATATAAAATTGGAAATTTAAATTTAAATTTGTATATACCTGCAGGTGTTTATTTTCACTTTCATTAAGACTTTCTTCCTCTTTTTCTGTTGTCATTTCTAAGTCTAGTTCTGCTGAAAAATCTATATATTTTATTAAAATGGACAAATTAGACTGGTTAGATAAAAGCTATAACCTTCATAAAAATAGAAAACAACATCTTATCAATTAAGAGTTTAAATTAAACTTAATCTTTAACTGGATATTTACTTTAAGAAATACTTTTCATTATCAAAAACTTCAACAAACCATTTGGGAAATACTAAATGTCACTAGGTTAAAGGCATACAAACATCTCAAAGAATCATTCACAAATTCACCCATCTAACACCAATGAACAAAACAATCAGAAACAAATTTTTAAAATGCAGCAGAAAGATATAAAATCACAACAGACTATTCTTTACCTTGTTACAGTACCTCTTAAACATCACCCTAAGCTTCAACTACATTATTCATGGTTTCCAAAATTACTAGTATTTTTTATGCCTTTATCAGTGTACAACCTTCCTATGGGTGTATTTCCCTGATGAATGTAAACATTCCTAAAATGTTTTCCTCTACTTCTTGACAAATTTCTTCACATCTTCTAGGACACAGACTGCTACACAAAGTCATCCTTGATTAAGGCTACCCTTCCCTAGATAAATAGATCTCTTTCTTTGGGGCTACGTTAGTACCATACAGATTTTTCTAGTGCATCTTCACCACCTGAACTGTAAGTTACTTCTTTATGTATACATATTCCTTTTGTTACTAGACTGTATGGGACAATCTCTCTCTTTCTCTTTTTTTAAGAGAGAGATGGGGGGAAGGAGAAGAGGGAGAGAGAATTTTGACCAGGCTCCACGCCCAGCACTGAACCCCACTTGGGGCTTGACCTGAGCCAAAATCAAGAGTTGGACACTCAACCGACTGAGCCCCCCAGGGGCCCCTGTATGGGACAATCTCTTAAATCATCTCTGTGTAAACAGTCTTTATTCTACTCAGTAATTATTTACTGAGTTCCCAGTAAGTGCTAAGCACCCAGGTTTAAAGCAGCATGTAGATAAAAGGTGTCAGGAATGGTTTTTGTAGAGATAATGCCTGAACTGAGACAGCAACACTGAGGTCAGCCAGAGTCAAAGGGGTTAGAGGGCAGAAAATGGGGGGAGTATACAAGCCCGCAGTAAGACAAGGGAGAGAAACACACAACAGGGTAAATATCTGTCTAAAATACAGGAATCAAAGAGGAAGACATCAAAAGCAGTTCAGATGCCAGAGAAAAGGGCAGACAGTAGAAAGGGTTAGAGAGCTTAGCAGAACTCAAAATTATGAAAGCCTTATATGTAATTTTAAGATACCTGGACACAAACATATTTTCAACAATGGTTCACAGTCATATTTGCATTTGAGACACATCACTCTAAATGCTGTGGAGAGGGATGAATCTGAGGGGCATTGTAATAAAAGATGGGAGATGAATGAGAAGGCACTGATGCAAAATAAAGATGAAGCACACCTGAACCGACAGAATGGTTCTAGAAATATTGAGGATATAAAATTATCAGGGCCAGTACAGAATAAATCTATATTAAATGAGTAAACACACAATCTTGGGTCCCTAGCAACCAATTTTGCTCGTTACTTTATAAAAGGCATCAAGTGGGAATTATTCTACATGAACTGTTTTAAGTTGAATGTATTTATTTTATAATTTTTCTGTTCCATATCTTCCTATGTTACAGAAGCCTGTGGGTGCTTTGTTTTAAAAGTCCTGCTTCTTGGATCTACCAAGCTCATGAGGAAGTAACAGGAACAAGTCACATGTATAGGTAAGTAACTTTGAATTTATTGTCTGCGTTCACTACTCTAGGAGATAATTGAAAATCTTTTGAAACTATAGTGTTAATTCTACAAGTAAAGAAAGAACATAAAACTACAGGGGTGAAAAAAATACCGTACAATTTATTAGTACCGACCTGATCATATGACTGATGAAAGGCCCTTAGTTAACTGGTACATTAAGTAGAGCACACATTAGATATGGTTAATCAGTAGACTGAGTATATCAGGAGAATGTTATTTTTAAATGGTGTAGTACTCCTTAAAACCAATATTCCACCTATTCATCAAAATTAATGAAGGGGGGCGCCTGGGTGGCTCAGTCAGTTAAGCGGCTGCTTTCAGCTCAGGTCATGACTGGATCCTGGGATGGAGTCCTCCATCGGGCTCCCAGGTCAGTGGGGAGTCTGCTTCTCCCTCTGCCCCTCCTCCCACTTTTTCTCTCAATCTCTCTCAAATAAATAAAATCTTCAAATAATAATAATAATAATAATAATAATAATAAGGGGCACATGGGTGGCTCAGTGAAGTAAGCATCTGGCTGTTGATTTCATCTCAGGTCATGATAATAATAATAATAATAAGGGGCATAATAATAATAATAATAATAATAATAATAAGGGGCATCTGGGTGGCTCAGTGAAGTAAGTGTCTGGCTGTTGATTTCATCTCAGGTCATGATCTCAGGGTCGTGAGATCCAGCCCCACATCAGACCCCGTGCTAAGCGTGAAGCCTGCTGCTTGGGGTTCTCTCCTTCCCTCTCCTTCTGCCTTACCTCCCTCCCTCCCCACTTTCTTGCTCTCTAAAAAAATAAAATAAAAATAATAACACAAGAACATAGACTATGCATACATAGTTGAGAAGATGATACTATATAGTAAATTCTCAATGATTCCCATTAATGCTGGGAAAGCCAACTCTAAAATAAAGTCATAGAGAATATAGGAAATATTTTAATATTTGGTTTGGGAAGCTGCTTTTTCTAGTTACATTGAATATAATTGGACCAATACTTGTGAATTTAAAGCTATAAAAATAAAGTTAAGAAACTTTGTTTTCAATAAGTAATCTTTAGACCTCTACCTAGTATCCCCAGCTGGGCACAAACTTCTAAATATAATACTGCCACCCACTCTCAAGTGAATGCTAAAAACAGCCTAAAAGAAATTACTTTCTCCTAATTCTTTTTTAAAAAAGATTCTAGGGGGGATATGGACATTGGGGAGGGTATGTGCTATGATGACTGCTGTGAAATGTGTAAACCTAGTGATTCACAGACCAGTACCTCCTGGGGATAAAAATATATTATATGTTTATTAAAATTTTTTTAAAAATTCTATTTATTAAAATAAAAAAATATGTATTTCAGAATTAGTGTCACACTTACTGATAATAAAAATTTTAACATTTAGGGAACCAATCCTGTAATTCTATAGTTTCCAAAAGTAGTTTGATTTGGTAGATCATGTCAGTCTTTCCAGGGTTTTTGGAAACAGCTCTCGTATCAAAAAATTACCTATCTTAAAAAAAAAGAAAGCCATAGCTTCCGTATCTCACTTGAGTAATGAAGACCGACGTAACCTGTATCTTTGATGTCCAAAAGACCTGAGGAAGATGAATATGTGGTTCTAGTGCAAATACCCTCGAGCCATCTAAAGTGAATTCTCTGGAGTTTCCTTCTCAACTCCAAGACTTCTCAGCTAACGTGCCTTTCCCTTTTCCCTTGTTCCCTTCGCTATGCCCCTTCAAAAAGTAATTTCTGGGAGCACCCGGACGGAACGGCGGATTGAGCACCTGGCTCTTGATTTCGACTCAGGTCACGAGGACAGAGTCTTCAGACTGAACCCTGCATGGAGGCTCCAGGCGCAGAAGTGAGCCTGTTTGAGGAACCTCTCCCTCTGCCTTTGCCCCTCCCCCTGATCATTCTCTGTCTCTCTCAATCTTGCTCCCTGAAACAAATAAAGAAAAAAAAATCCTAAAAAAAGACCTATTTGTGGATCTATAGTCTTGATTGTTTTGCGTTTACACTCTTTTTATTAGGGATTATCTCCACCACTTCTTTCCTTTTTAGTTAGCACTAGTATCTTACATCTATAACCTCTCTTTCTGCATCTCCTTTCTCCCGTCTAGCCGAAAACATGCTTACAAACAAAAAGAAAATAACGTTTTCCTTGATCCTGTGGTGTCTTGAAGTATCCAGTGGCCTTTCCAGGTGTCTCTACGTGGAAGTCTCCACCCTTGCAATGGAGCACATGACCAACGGACCATTGACATTTGCATCACCTGACAGGTCAGAATGCAGGATCCCAGACCTGCTGCTCACAATGTTCATTATTTTTGAAAGATTGTATTTATCTCTTTGACAGAGAGAGATCACAAGTAGGCAGAGCGACAGGCAGAGAGAGAGGGGGAAGCAGGCTCCCTGCGGAGCAGAGAGCCGGATGCGGGGCTCAATCCCAGGATCCTGAGGTCATGGCCCGAGCCCAAGGCAGAGGCTTAACCCACTGAGCCACCCACGCGCCCCTCACAATGTGCATTTCTTTTTTTTAAAGATTTCTTTCTTTCTTTCTTTCTTTCTTTCTTTCTTTCTTTCTTTCTTTCTTTCTTTGACAGAGAGATCACAAGTAGGCAGAGAGGAAGGCAGAGAGGGGGGGGGGGAAGCAGGCTCCCCGCAGAGCAGAGAGCCTGATGTGGGGCTCGATCACGACCTGAGCCGAAGGCAGAGGCTTCAACCCACTGAGCCACCCAGGCGCCCCCACAATGTGCATTTTTAACAAGGTCTCCGATGATTCAGTAAAATTGGAGAAATTCTGGTCCATACTGAGTCTGCTGCCACATTCCTTCACCTTAACTTCACCTTCTAGAAGCAAGCTTCACGTTCGTCACTATCAATTCTTCAAAACTGGAAAAGTCTTAAAAGTCACAAACTTTCTAATAGACTTTTTATCACGGCTAAGGCTTCCTCAATCCCCCCAAAACTGACCCTGCTCTCTTCTCCTTCCAATACTCTTACTTGGCACTCAATGATACTATTTATGAAGTACCACCATTTTACATGCCATCCAGCCACACATTCTTATAGCTGACTAGAACATAGCTTTGCATCATCAACCACGTCAGTCCTTAATGTCTTCCCAGCAGCGAGGAAAGCAGTAACAGGGGGGAAATTTTGGTATCCGACTCCTACAGGTTTTGGTACCGGAAGCGCCCCTGATACCCTTCCGGCATTTCAAACAGTCTGCTCTTCCTTTTTAAAGAATTGAGCTAAAGCTTACATGTTTCAGAAGCTCTTGTTCTTAGGCTTGTAAATATCTTCTGTTCAAATATTGTTCAGCAATAACATCTACCTTATTTATGTCAGAACCTTCACTGAAGCTTGCCCCCAAAATTAAATAACTAACTAACTAACTAAATAAATAAATAAATAAAAAGACTTCAGAATAAGAAGACTGTGAGCATTTCAAATATTTTAGTGGACTTCTTTACACCGTTCAGTTTATATTGTAAAATTTACCTGATTGGGATGCTTGAATTTCCTCCATGTCTCTGGGTTGATTCGAAATAAAACCTTTCCCCTCCACAGCAGGCTGAATGGGTATTGAAACAATATGATTAAGACATGCAATCTGTAGTTAAAGCCTCAAAATAAAAATGTAAGTTTTACCTTCCGGTGAGAGTATTTTCCTGGAGAATCTAAAAAGCAAAAGGGTCATCTAGTTAGCTCCATGTACATAGAGAAGCCCACAAACACTCATGCACTTAGTACTAAGCTGAATCCTCATGCCTGGCTCAGATTACAAGTGGGTTTGGGGGTTGTTTCTGCAGACAGGAAGGTGGGTTGGCCAGAAGAGCAATTTCTAACGAGAGGAACAAATCGTGACCCTGAGTGGACATACGTGAAAGCCCATGGTAGAATGCTACACCACATCCTTGAGGCAGCACAGCAGAATCATTTATACCATTGGACTCTAAGTATGTATGACCTTCTTCAATTTGTCCTGTCCTGTAGGAGTACACAGTGCTGATGATAGGCCAACTGAATGCATAACTGAGTTTTCATCAAACAAAACCGTATGAACTGATCAGCTTGGATATACACTTGTGGGATCACAGTTACTGAAAGTACTCATTTTTGTCCATATCCTTGTGGGCTACCGGTATGCCTACATTTCCTGTATCCACTAGTTTAGCCACCTTAAAGTTTCTTCATTCACTTATACAAGAAGGTGTATAAAACACATCTAGGAAATAATGTACAATAGCTTTAAATATGGAAATATGACTATGTATATGGAACAAAACCTATTGAATGGCCACAGAAATCCTAGGTACTGAAAATCTTTGGTCACTGTCATACTTATTGATAAAAACAATTTTAGCATTCAGGGAACCAACCCAATAATTTCTTTTGATTCTAAACGTAGTTTGAATTGGTAGATCATGTCAGTCTTTCAAGGGTTTTTGGAAACAGCTCTCGTATCAAAAAATTACCTATCTTAAAAGAAAAGAAAGCCATAGCTTCCGTATCTCACTTGAGTAATGAAGACCGACGTAACCTGTATCTTTGATGTCCAAAAGACCTGAGGAGGATGAATATGTGGTTCTAGTGCAAATACCCTCGAGCCATCTAAAGTGAATTCTCTGGAGTTTCCTTCTCAACTCCAAGACTTCTCAGCTAACGTGCCTTTCCCTTTTCCCTTGTTCCCTTCGCTATGCCCCTTCAAAAAGTAATTTCTGGGAGCACCCGGACGGAACGGCGGATTGAGCACCTGGCTCTTGATTTCGACTCAGGTCACGAGGACAGAGTCTTCAGACTGAACCCTGCATGGAGGCTCCAGGCGCAGAAGTGAGCCTGTTTGAGGAACCTCTCCCTCTGCCTTTGCCCCTCCCCCTGATCATTCTCTGTCTCTCTCAATCTTGCTCCCTGAAACAAATAAAGAAAAAAAAATCCTAAAAAAAGACCTATTTGTGGATCTATAGTCTTGATTGTTTTGCGTTTACACTCTTTTTATTAGGGATTATCTCCACCACTTCTTTCCTTTTTAGTTAGCACTAGTATCTTACATCTATAACCTCTCTTTCTGCATCTCCTTTCTCCCGTCTAGCCGAAAACATGCTTACAAACAAAAAGAAAATAACATTTTCCTTGATCCTGTGGTGTCTTGAAGTATCCAGTGGCCTTTCCAGGTGTCTCTACGTGGAAGTCTCCACCCTTGCAATGGAGCACACGACCAACGGACCATTGACATTTGCATCACCTGACAGGTCAGAATGCAGGATCCCAGACCTGCTGCTCACAATGTTCATTATTTTTGAAAGATTGTATTTATCTCTTTGACAGAGAGAGATCACAAGTAGGCAGAGCGGCAGGCAGAGAGAGAGGGGGAAGCAGGCTCCCTGCGGAGCAGAGAGCCGGATGCGGGGCTCAATCCCAGGATCCTGAGGTCATGGCCCGAGCCCAAGGCAGAGGCTTAACGCACTGAGCCACCCACGCGCCCCTCACAATGTGCATTTCTTTTTTTTAAAGATTTCTTTCTTTCTTTCTTTCTTTCTCTCTTTCTTTCTTTCTTTCTTTCTTTCTTTCTTTCTTTCTTTCTTTGACAGAGAGATCACAAGTAGGCAGAGAGGAAGGCAGAGAGGGGGGGGGGAAGCAGGCTCCCCGCAGAGCAGAGAGCCTGATGTGGGGCTCGATCCCAGGACCCTGGGATCACGACCTGAGCCGAAGGCAGAGGCTTCAACCCACTGAGCCACCCAGGCGCCCCCACAATGTGCATTTTTAACAAGGTCTCCGATGATTCAGTAAAATTGGAGAAATTCTGGTCCATACTGAGTCTGCTGCCACATTCCTTCACCTTAACTTCACCTTCTAGAAGCAAGCTTCACGTTCGTCACTATCAATTCTTCAAAACTGGAAAAGTCTTAAAAGTCACAAACTTTCTAATAGACTTTTTATCACGGCTAAGGCTTCCTCAATCCCCCCCAAACTGACCCTGCTCTCTTCTCCTTCCAATACTCTTACTTGGCACTCAATGATACTATTTATGAAGTACCACCATTTTACATGCCATCCAGCCACACATTCTTATAGCTGACTAGAACATAGCTTTGCATCATCAACCACGTCAGTCCTTAATGTCTTCCCAGCAGCGAGGAAAGCAGTAACAGGGGGGAAATTTTGGTATCCGACTCCTACAGGTTTTGGTACCGGAAGCGCCCCTGATACCCTTCCGGCATTTCAAACAGTCTGCTCTTCCTTTTTAAAGAATTGAGCTAAAGCTTACATGTTTCAGAAGCTCTTGTTCTTAGGCTTGTAAATATCTTCTGTTCAAATATTGTTCAGCAATAACATCTACCTTATTTATGTCAGAACCTTCACTGAAGCTTGCCCCCAAAATTAAATAACTAACTAACTAACTAAATAAATAAATAAAAAGACTTCAGAATAAGAAGACTGTGAGCATTTCAAATATTTTAGTGGACTTCTTTACACCGTTCAGTTTATATTGTAAAATTTACCTGATTGGGATGCTTGAATTTCCTCCATGTCTCTGGGTTGATTCGAAATAAAACCTTTCCCCTCCACAGCAGGCTGAATGGGTATTGAAACAATATGATTAAGACATGCAATCTGTAGTTAAAGCCTCAAAATAAAAATGTAAGTTTTACCTTCCGGTGAGAGTATTTTCCTGGAGAATCTAAAAAGCAAAAGGGTCATCTAGTTAGCTCCATGTACATAGAGAAGCCCACAAACACTCATGCACTTAGTACTAAGCTGAATCCTCATGCCTGGCTCAGATTACAAGTGGGTTTGGGGGTTGTTTCTGCAGACAGGAAGGTGGGTTGGCCAGAAGAGCAATTTCTAACGAGAGGAACAAATCGTGACCCTGAGTGGACATACGTGAAAGCCCATGGTAGAATGCTACACCACATCCTTGAGGCAGCACAGCAGAATCATTTATACCATTGGACTCTAAGTATGTATGACCTTCTTCAATTTGTCCTGTCCTGTAGGAGTACACAGTGCTGATGATAGGCCAACTGAATGCATAACTGAGTTTTCATCAAACAAAACCGTATGAACTGATCAGCTTGGATATACACTTGTGGGATCACAGTTACTGAAAGTACTCATTTTTGTCCATATCCTTGTGGGCTACCGGTATGCCTACATTTCCTGTATCCACTAGTTTAGCCACCTTAAAGTTTCTTCATTCACTTATACAAGAAGGTGTATAAAACACATCTAGGAAATAATGTACAATAGCTTTAAATATGGAAATATGACTATGTATATGGAACAAAACCTATTGAATGGCCACAGAAATCCTAGGTACTGAAAATCTTTGGTCACTGTCATACTTATTGATAAAAACAATTTTAGCATTCAGGGAACCAACCCAATAATTTCTTTTGATTCCAAACGTAGTTTGAATTGGTAGATCATGTCAGTCTTTCAAGGGTTTTTGGAAACAGCTCTCGTATCAAAAAATTACCTATCTTAAAAAAAAAGAAAGCCATAGCTTCCGTATCTCACTTGAGTAATGAAGACCGACGTAACCTGTATCTTTGATGTCCAAAAGACCTGAGGAGGATGAATATGTGGTTCTAGTGCAAATACCCTCGAGCCATCTAAAGTGAATTCTCTGGAGTTTCCTTCTCAACTCCAAGACTTCTCAGCTAACGTGCCTTTCCCTTTTCCCTTGTTCCCTTCGCTATGCCCCTTCAAAAAGTAATTTCTGGGAGCACCCGGACGGAACGGCGGATTGAGCACCTGGCTCTTGATTTCGACTCAGGTCACGAGGACAGAGTCTTCAGACTGAACCCCGCATGGAGGCTCCAGGCGCAGAAGTGAGCCTGTTTGAGGAACCTCTCCCTCTGCCTTTGCCTCTCCCCCTGATCATTCTCTGTCTCTCTCAATCTTGCTCCCTGAAACAAATAAAGAAAAAAAAAATCCTAAAAAAAGACCTATTTGTGGATCTATAGTCTTGATTGTTTTGCGTTTACACTCTTTTTATTAGGGATTATCTCCACCACTTCTTTCCTTTTTAGTTAGCACTAGTATCTTACATCTATAACCTCTCTTTCTGCATCTCCTTTCTCCCGTCTAGCCGAAAACATGCTTACAAACAAAAAGAAAATAACGTTTTCCTTGATCCTGTGGTGTCTTGAAGTATCCAGTGGCCTTTCCAGGTGTCTCTACGTGGAAGTCTCCACCCTTGCAATGGAGCACATGACCAACGGACCATTGACATTTGCATCACCTGACAGGTCAGAATGCAGGATCCCAGACCTGCTGCTCACAATGTTCATTATTTTTGAAAGATTGTATTTATCTCTTTGACAGAGAGAGATCACAAGTAGGCAGAGCGACAGGCAGAGAGAGAGGGGGAAGCAGGCTCCCTGCGGAGCAGAGAGCCTGATGTGGGGCTCGATCCCAGGACCCTGGGATCACGACCTGAGCCGAAGGCAGAGGCTTCAACCCACTGAGCCACCCAGGCGCCCCCACAATGTGCATTTTTAACAAGGTCTCCGATGATTCAGTAAAATTGGAGAAATTCTGGTCCATACTGAGTCTGCTGCCACATTCCTTCACCTTAACTTCACCTTCTAGAAGCAAGCTTCACGTTCGTCACTATCAATTCTTCAAAACTGGAAAAGTCTTAAAAGTCACAAACTTTCTAATAGACTTTTTATCACGGCTAAGGCTTCCTCAATCCCCCCCAAACTGACCCTGCTCTCTTCTCCTTCCAATACTCTTACTTGGCACTCAATGATACTATTTATGAAGTACCACCATTTTACATGCCATCCAGCCACACATTCTTATAGCTGACTAGAACATAGCTTTGCATCATCAACCACGTCAGTCCTTAATGTCTTCCCAGCAGCGAGGAAAGCAGTAACAGGGGGGAAATTTTGGTATCCGACTCCTACAGGTTTTGGTACCGGAAGCGCCCCTGATACCCTTCCGGCATTTCAAACAGTCTGCTCTTCCTTTTTAAAGAATTGAGCTAAAGCTTACATGTTTCAGAAGCTCTTGTTCTTAGGCTTGTAAATATCTTCTGTTCAAATATTGTTCAGCAATAACATCTACCTTATTTATGTCAGAACCTTCACTGAAGCTTGCCCCCAAAATTAAATAACTAACTAACTAACTAAATAAATAAATAAATAAATAAATAAAAAGACTTCAGAATAAGAAGACTGTGAGCATTTCAAATATTTTAGTGGACTTCTTTACACCGTTCAGTTTATATTGTAAAATTTACCTGATTGGGATGCTTGAATTTCCTCCATGTCTCTGGGTTGATTCGAAATAAAACCTTTCCCCTCCACAGCAGGCTGAATGGGTATTGAAACAATATGATTAAGACATGCAATCTGTAGTTAAAGCCTCAAAATAAAAATGTAAGTTTTACCTTCCGGTGAGAGTATTTTCCTGGAGAATCTAAAAAGCAAAAGGGTCATCTAGTTAGCTCCATGTACATAGAGAAGCCCACAAACACTCATGCACTTAGTACTAAGCTGAATCCTCATGCCTGGCTCAGATTACAAGTGGGTTTGGGGGTTGTTTCTGCAGACAGGAAGGTGGGTTGGCCAGAAGAGCAATTTCTAACGAGAGGAACAAATCGTGACCCTGAGTGGACATACGTGAAAGCCCATGGTAGAATGCTACACCACATCCTTGAGGCAGCACAGCAGAATCATTTATACCATTGGACTCTAAGTATGTATGACCTTCTTCAATTTGTCCTGTCCTGTAGGAGTACACAGTGCTGATGATAGGCCAACTGAATGCATAACTGAGTTTTCATCAAACAAAACCGTATGAACTGATCAGCTTGGATATACACTTGTGGGATCACAGTTACTGAAAGTACTCATTTTTGTCCATATCCTTGTGGGCTACCGGTATGCCTACATTTCCTGTATCTACTAGTTTAGCCACCTTAAAGTTTCTTCATTCACTTATACAAGAAGGTGTATAAAACACATCTAGGAAATAATGTACAATAGCTTTAAATATGGAAATATGACTATGTATATGGAACAAAACCTATTGAATGGCCACAGAAATCCTAGGTACTGAAAATCTTTGGTCACTGTCATACTTATTGATAAAAACAATTTTAGCATTCAGGGAACCAACCCAATAATTTCTTTTGATTCCAAACGTAGTTTGAATTGGTAGATCATGTCAGTCTTTCAAGGGTTTTTGGAAACAGCTCTCGTATCAAAAAATAACCTATCTTAAAAAAAAAAGAAAGCCATAGCTTCCGTATCTCACTTGAGTAATGAAGACCGACGTAACCTGTATCTTTGATGTCCAAAAGACCTGAGGAAGATGAGTATGTGGTTCTAGTGCAAATACCCTCGAGCCATCTAAAGTGAATTCTCTGGAGTTTCCTTCTCAACTCCAAGACTTCTCAGCTAACGTGCCTTTCCCTTTTCCCTTGTTCCCTTCGCTATGCCCCTTCAAAAAGTAATTTCTGGGAGCACCCGGACGGAACGGCGGATTGAGCACCTGGCTCTTGATTTCGACTCAGGTCACGAGGACAGAGTCTTCAGACTGAACCCTGCATGGAGGCTCCAGGCGCAGAAGTGAGCCTGTTTGAGGAACCTCTCCCTCTGCCTTTGCCCCTCCCCCTGATCATTCTCTGTCTCTCTCAATCTTGCTCCCTGAAACAAATAAAGAAAAAAAAATCCTAAAAAAAGACCTATTTGTGGATCTATAGTCTTGATTGTTTTGCGTTTACACTCTTTTTATTAGGGATTATCTCCACCACTTCTTTCCTTTTTAGTTAGCACTAGTATCTTACATCTATAACCTCTCTTTCTGCATCTCCTTTCTCCCGTCTAGCCGAAAACATGCTTACAAACAAAAAGAAAATAATGTTTTCCTTGATCCTGTGGTGTCTTGAAGTATCCAGTGGCCTTTCCAGGTGTCTCTACGTGGAAGTCTCCACCCTTGCAATGGAGCACATGACCAACGGACCATTGACATTTGCATCACCTGACAGGTCAGAATGCAGGATCCCAGACCTGCTGCTCACAATGTTCATTATTTTTGAAAGATTGTATTTATCTCTTTGACAGAGAGAGATCACAAGTAGGCAGAGCGACAGGCAGAGAGAGAGGGGGAAGCAGGCTCCCTGCGGAGCAGAGAGCCTGATGTGGGGCTCGATCCCAGGACCCTGGGATCACGACCTGAGCCGAAGGCAGAGGCTTCAACCCACTGAGCCACCCAGGCGCCCCCACAATGTGCATTTTTAACAAGGTCTCCGATGATTCAGTAAAATTGGAGAAATTCTGGTCCATACTGAGTCTGCTGCCACATTCCTTCACCTTAACTTCACCTTCTAGAAGCAAGCTTCACGTTCGTCACTATCAATTCTTCAAAACTGGAAAAGTCTTAAAAGTCACAAACTTTCTAATAGACTTTTATCACGGCTAAGGCTTCCTCAATCCCCCCCAAACTGACCCTGCTCTCTTCTCCTTCCAATACTCTTACTTGGCACTCAATGATACTATTTATGAAGTACCACCATTTTACATGCCATCCAGCCACACATTCTTATAGCTGACTAGAACATAGCTTTGCATCATCAACCACGTCAGTCCTTAATGTCTTCCCAGCAGCGAGGAAAGCAGTAACAGGGGGGAAATTTTGGTATCCGACTCCTACAGGTTTTGGTACCGGAAGCGCCCCTGATACCCTTCCGGCATTTCAAACAGTCTGCTCTTCCTTTTTAAAGAATTGAGCTAAAGCTTACATGTTTCAGAAGCTCTTGTTCTTAGGCTTGTAAATATCTTCTGTTCAAATATTGTTCAGCAATAACATCTACCTTATTTATGTCAGAACCTTCACTGAAGCTTGCCCCCAAAATTAAATAACTAACTAACTAACTAACTAAATAAATAAATAAAAAGACTTCAGAATAAGAAGACTGTGAGCATTTCAAATATTTTAGTGGACTTCTTTACACCGTTCAGTTTATATTGTAAAATTTACCTGATTGGGATGCTTGAATTTCCTCCATGTCTCTGGGTTGATTCGAAATAAAACCTTTCCCCTCCACAGCAGGCTGAATGGGTATTGAAACAATATGATTAAGACATGCAATCTGTAGTTAAAGCCTCAAAATAAAAATGTAAGTTTTACCTTCCGGTGAGAGTATTTTCCTGGAGAATCTAAAAAGCAAAAGGGTCATCTAGTTAGCTCCATGTACATAGAGAAGCCCACAAACACTCATGCACTTAGTACTAAGCTGAATCCTCATGCCTGGCTCAGATTACAAGTGGGTTTGGGGGTTGTTTCTGCAGACAGGAAGGTGGGTTGGCCAGAAGAGCAATTTCTAACGAGAGGAACAAATCGTGACCCTGAGTGGACATACGTGAAAGCCCATGGTAGAATGCTACACCACATCCTTGAGGCAGCACAGCAGAATCATTTATACCATTGGACTCTAAGTATGTATGACCTTCTTCAATTTGTCCTGTCCTGTAGGAGTACACAGTGCTGATGATAGGCCAACTGAATGCATAACTGAGTTTTCATCAAACAAAACCGTATGAACTGATCAGCTTGGATATACACTTGTGGGATCACAGTTACTGAAAGTACTCATTTTTGTCCATATCCTTGTGGGCTACCGGTATGCCTACATTTCCTGTATCCACTAGTTTAGCCACCTTAAAGTTTCTTCATTCACTTATACAAGAAGGTGTATAAAACACATCTAGGAAATAATGTACAATAGCTTTAAATATGGAAATATGACTATGTATATGGAACAAAACCTATTGAATGGCCACAGAAATCCTAGGTACTGAAAATCTTTGGTCACTGTCATACTTATTGATAAAAACAATTTTAGCATTCAGGGAACCAACCCAATAATTTCTTTTGATTCCAAACGTAGTTTGAATTGGTAGATCATGTCAGTCTTTCAAGGGTTTTTGGAAACAGCTCTCGTATCAAAAAATTACCTATCTTAAAAAAAAAGAAAGCCATAGCTTCCGTATCTCACTTGAGTAATGAAGACCGACGTAACCTGTATCTTTGATGTCCAAAAGACCTGAGGAGGATGAATATGTGGTTCTAGTGCAAATACCCTCGAGCCATCTAAAGTGAATTCTCTGGAGTTTCCTTCTCAACTCCAAGACTTCTCAGCTAACGTGCCTTTCCCTTTTCCCTTGTTCCCTTCGCTATGCCCCTTCAAAAAGTAATTTCTGGGAGCACCCGGACGGAACGGCGGATTGAGCACCTGGCTCTTGATTTCGACTCAGGTCACGAGGACAGAGTCTTCAGACTGAACCCCGCATGGAGGCTCCAGGCGCAGAAGTGAGCCTGTTTGAGGAACCTCTCCCTCTGCCTTTGCCTCTCCCCCTGATCATTCTCTGTCTCTCTCAATCTTGCTCCCTGAAACAAATAAAGAAAAAAAAAATCCTAAAAAAAGACCTATTTGTGGATCTATAGTCTTGATTGTTTTGCGTTTACACTCTTTTTATTAGGGATTATCTCCACCACTTCTTTCCTTTTTAGTTAGCACTAGTATCTTACATCTATAACCTCTCTTTCTGCATCTCCTTTCTCCCGTCTAGCCGAAAACATGCTTACAAACAAAAAGAAAATAACGTTTTCCTTGATCCTGTGGTGTCTTGAAGTATCCAGTGGCCTTTCCAGGTGTCTCTACGTGGAAGTCTCCACCCTTGCAATGGAGCACATGACCAACGGACCATTGACATTTGCATCACCTGACAGGTCAGAATGCAGGATCCCAGACCTGCTGCTCACAATGTTCATTATTTTTGAAAGATTGTATTTATCTCTTTGACAGAGAGAGATCACAAGTAGGCAGAGCGACAGGCAGAGAGAGAGGGGGAAGCAGGCTCCCTGCGGAGCAGAGAGCCTGATGTGGGGCTCGATCCCAGGACCCTGGGATCACGACCTGAGCCGAAGGCAGAGGCTTCAACCCACTGAGCCACCCAGGCGCCCCCACAATGTGCATTTTTAACAAGGTCTCCGATGATTCAGTAAAATTGGAGAAATTCTGGTCCATACTGAGTCTGCTGCCACATTCCTTCACCTTAACTTCACCTTCTAGAAGCAAGCTTCACGTTCGTCACTATCAATTCTTCAAAACTGGAAAAGTCTTAAAAGTCACAAACTTTCTAATAGACTTTTTATCACGGCTAAGGCTTCCTCAATCCCCCCCAAACTGACCCTGCTCTCTTCTCCTTCCAATACTCTTACTTGGCACTCAATGATACTATTTATGAAGTACCACCATTTTACATGCCATCCAGCCACACATTCTTATAGCTGACTAGAACATAGCTTTGCATCATCAACCACGTCAGTCCTTAATGTCTTCCCAGCAGCGAGGAAAGCAGTAACAGGGGGGAAATTTTGGTATCCGACTCCTACAGGTTTTGGTACCGGAAGCGCCCCTGATACCCTTCCGGCATTTCAAACAGTCTGCTCTTCCTTTTTAAAGAATTGAGCTAAAGCTTACATGTTTCAGAAGCTCTTGTTCTTAGGCTTGTAAATATCTTCTGTTCAAATATTGTTCAGCAATAACATCTACCTTATTTATGTCAGAACCTTCACTGAAGCTTGCCCCCAAAATTAAATAACTAACTAACTAACTAAATAAATAAATAAATAAATAAAAAGACTTCAGAATAAGAAGACTGTGAGCATTTCAAATATTTTAGTGGACTTCTTTACACCGTTCAGTTTATATTGTAAAATTTACCTGATTGGGATGCTTGAATTTCCTCCATGTCTCTGGGTTGATTCGAAATAAAACCTTTCCCCTCCACAGCAGGCTGAATGGGTATTGAAACAATATGATTAAGACATGCAATCTGTAGTTAAAGCCTCAAAATAAAAATGTAAGTTTTACCTTCCGGTGAGAGTATTTTCCTGGAGAATCTAAAAAGCAAAAGGGTCATCTAGTTAGCTCCATGTACATAGAGAAGCCCACAAACACTCATGCACTTAGTACTAAGCTGAATCCTCATGCCTGGCTCAGATTACAAGTGGGTTTGGGGGTTGTTTCTGCAGACAGGAAGGTGGGTTGGCCAGAAGAGCAATTTCTAACGAGAGGAACAAATCGTGACCCTGAGTGGACATACGTGAAAGCCCATGGTAGAATGCTACACCACATCCTTGAGGCAGCACAGCAGAATCATTTATACCATTGGACTCTAAGTATGTATGACCTTCTTCAATTTGTCCTGTCCTGTAGGAGTACACAGTGCTGATGATAGGCCAACTGAATGCATAACTGAGTTTTCATCAAACAAAACCGTATGAACTGATCAGCTTGGATA
Source organism: Martes martes (assembly GCF_963455335.1). Classification (NCBI taxonomy): domain Eukaryota; kingdom Metazoa; phylum Chordata; class Mammalia; order Carnivora; family Mustelidae; genus Martes; species Martes martes. The sequence continues at coordinate 99,460,492 of NC_137895.1, read as the reverse complement.
TACACTTGTGGGATCACAGTTACTGAAAGTACTCATTTTTGTCCATATCCTTGTGGGCTACCGGTATGCCTACATTTCCTGTATCTACTAGTTTAGCCACCTTAAAGTTTCTTCATTCACTTATACAAGAAGGTGTATAAAACACATCTAGGAAATAATGTACAATAGCTTTAAATATGGAAATATGACTATGTATATGGAACAAAACCTATTGAATGGCCACAGAAATCCTAGGTACTGAAAATCTTTGGTCACTGTCATACTTATTGATAAAAACAATTTTAGCATTCAGGGAACCAACCCAATAATTTCTTTTGATTCCAAACGTAGTTTGAATTGGTAGATCATGTCAGTCTTTCAAGGGTTTTTGGAAACAGCTCTCGTATCAAAAAATAACCTATCTTAAAAAAAAAAGAAAGCCATAGCTTCCGTATCTCACTTGAGTAATGAAGACCGACGTAACCTGTATCTTTGATGTCCAAAAGACCTGAGGAAGATGAGTATGTGGTTCTAGTGCAAATACCCTCGAGCCATCTAAAGTGAATTCTCTGGAGTTTCCTTCTCAACTCCAAGACTTCTCAGCTAACGTGCCTTTCCCTTTTCCCTTGTTCCCTTCGCTATGCCCCTTCAAAAAGTAATTTCTGGGAGCACCCGGACGGAACGGCGGATTGAGCACCTGGCTCTTGATTTCGACTCAGGTCACGAGGACAGAGTCTTCAGACTGAACCCTGCATGGAGGCTCCAGGCGCAGAAGTGAGCCTGTTTGAGGAACCTCTCCCTCTGCCTTTGCCCCTCCCCCTGATCATTCTCTGTCTCTCTCAATCTTGCTCCCTGAAACAAATAAAGAAAAAAAAATCCTAAAAAAAGACCTATTTGTGGATCTATAGTCTTGATTGTTTTGCGTTTACACTCTTTTTATTAGGGATTATCTCCACCACTTCTTTCCTTTTTAGTTAGCACTAGTATCTTACATCTATAACCTCTCTTTCTGCATCTCCTTTCTCCCGTCTAGCCGAAAACATGCTTACAAACAAAAAGAAAATAACGTTTTCCTTGATCCTGTGGTGTCTTGAAGTATCCAGTGGCCTTTCCAGGTGTCTCTACGTGGAAGTCTCCACCCTTGCAATGGAGCACATGACCAACGGACCATTGACATTTGCATCACCTGACAGGTCAGAATGCAGGATCCCAGACCTGCTGCTCACAATGTTCATTATTTTTGAAAGATTGTATTTATCTCTTTGACAGAGAGAGATCACAAGTAGGCAGAGCGACAGGCAGAGAGAGAGGGGGAAGCAGGCTCCCTGCGGAGCAGAGAGCCTGATGTGGGGCTCGATCCCAGGACCCTGGGATCACGACCTGAGCCGAAGGCAGAGGCTTCAACCCACTGAGCCACCCAGGCGCCCCCACAATGTGCATTTTTAACAAGGTCTCCGATGATTCAGTAAAATTGGAGAAATTCTGGTCCATACTGAGTCTGCTGCCACATTCCTTCACCTTAACTTCACCTTCTAGAAGCAAGCTTCACGTTCGTCACTATCAATTCTTCAAAACTGGAAAAGTCTTAAAAGTCACAAACTTTCTAATAGACTTTTATCACGGCTAAGGCTTCCTCAATCCCCCCCAAACTGACCCTGCTCTCTTCTCCTTCCAATACTCTTACTTGGCACTCAATGATACTATTTATGAAGTACCACCATTTTACATGCCATCCAGCCACACATTCTTATAGCTGACTAGAACATAGCTTTGCATCATCAACCACGTCAGTCCTTAATGTCTTCCCAGCAGCGAGGAAAGCAGTAACAGGGGGGAAATTTTGGTATCCGACTCCTACAGGTTTTGGTACCGGAAGCGCCCCTGATACCCTTCCGGCATTTCAAACAGTCTGCTCTTCCTTTTTAAAGAATTGAGCTAAAGCTTACATGTTTCAGAAGCTCTTGTTCTTAGGCTTGTAAATATCTTCTGTTCAAATATTGTTCAGCAATAACATCTACCTTATTTATGTCAGAACCTTCACTGAAGCTTGCCCCCAAAATTAAATAACTAACTAACTAACTAACTAAATAAATAAATAAAAAGACTTCAGAATAAGAAGACTGTGAGCATTTCAAATATTTTAGTGGACTTCTTTACACCGTTCAGTTTATATTGTAAAATTTACCTGATTGGGATGCTTGAATTTCCTCCATGTCTCTGGGTTGATTCGAAATAAAACCTTTCCCCTCCACAGCAGGCTGAATGGGTATTGAAACAATATGATTAAGACATGCAATCTGTAGTTAAAGCCTCAAAATAAAAATGTAAGTTTTACCTTCCGGTGAGAGTATTTTCCTGGAGAATCTAAAAAGCAAAAGGGTCATCTAGTTAGCTCCATGTACATAGAGAAGCCCACAAACACTCATGCACTTAGTACTAAGCTGAATCCTCATGCCTGGCTCAGATTACAAGTGGGTTTGGGGGTTGTTTCTGCAGACAGGAAGGTGGGTTGGCCAGAAGAGCAATTTCTAACGAGAGGAACAAATCGTGACCCTGAGTGGACATACGTGAAAGCCCATGGTAGAATGCTACACCACATCCTTGAGGCAGCACAGCAGAATCATTTATACCATTGGACTCTAAGTATGTATGACCTTCTTCAATTTGTCCTGTCCTGTAGGAGTACACAGTGCTGATGATAGGCCAACTGAATGCATAACTGAGTTTTCATCAAACAAAACCGTATGAACTGATCAGCTTGGATATACACTTGTGGGATCACAGTTACTGAAAGTACTCATTTTTGTCCATATCCTTGTGGGCTACCGGTATGCCTACATTTCCTGTATCCACTAGTTTAGCCACCTTAAAGTTTCTTCATTCACTTATACAAGAAGGTGTATAAAACACATCTAGGAAATAATGTACAATAGCTTTAAATATGGAAATATGACTATGTATATGGAACAAAACCTATTGAATGGCCACAGAAATCCTAGGTACTGAAAATCTTTGGTCACTGTCATACTTATTGATAAAAACAATTTTAGCATTCAGGGAACCAACCCAATAATTTCTTTTGATTCCAAACGTAGTTTGAATTGGTAGATCATGTCAGTCTTTCAAGGGTTTTTGGAAACAGCTCTCGTATCAAAAAATTACCTATCTTAAAAAAAAAAGAAAGCCATAGCTTCCGTATCTCACTTGAGTAATGAAGACCGACGTAACCTGTATCTTTGATGTCCAAAAGACCTGAGGAGGATGAGTATGTGGTTCTAGTGCAAATACCCTCGAGCCATCTAAAGTGAATTCTCTGGAGTTTCCTTCTCAACTCCAAGACTTCTCAGCTAACGTGCCTTTCCCTTTTCCCTTGTTCCCTTCGCTATGCCCCTTCAAAAAGTAATTTCTGGGAGCACCCGGACGGAACGGCGGATTGAGCACCTGGCTCTTGATTTCGACTCAGGTCACGAGGACAGAGTCTTCAGACTGAACCCTGCATGGAGGCTCCAGGCGCAGAAGTGAGCCTGTTTGAGGAACCTCTCCCTCTGCCTTTGCCCCTCCCCCTGATCATTCTCTGTCTCTCTCAATCTTGCTCCCTGAAACAAATAAAGAAAAAAAAATCCTAAAAAAAGACCTATTTGTGGATCTATAGTCTTGATTGTTTTGCGTTTACACTCTTTTTATTAGGGATTATCTCCACCACTTCTTTCCTTTTTAGTTAGCACTAGTATCTTACATCTATAACCTCTCTTTCTGCATCTCCTTTCTCCCGTCTAGCCGAAAACATGCTTACAAACAAAAAGAAAATAATGTTTTCCTTGATCCTGTGGTGTCTTGAAGTATCCAGTGGCCTTTCCAGGTGTCTCTACGTGGAAGTCTCCACCCTTGCAATGGAGCACATGACCAACGGACCATTGACATTTGCATCACCTGACAGGTCAGAATGCAGGATCCCAGACCTGCTGCTCACAATGTTCATTATTTTTGAAAGATTGTATTTATCTCTTTGACAGAGAGAGATCACAAGTAGGCAGAGCGACAGGCAGAGAGAGAGGGGGAAGCAGGCTCCCTGCGGAGCAGAGAGCCTGATGTGGGGCTCGATCCCAGGACCCTGGGATCACGACCTGAGCCGAAGGCAGAGGCTTCAACCCACTGAGCCACCCAGGCGCCCCCACAATGTGCATTTTTAACAAGGTCTCCGATGATTCAGTAAAATTGGAGAAATTCTGGTCCATACTGAGTCTGCTGCCACATTCCTTCACCTTAACTTCACCTTCTAGAAGCAAGCTTCACGTTCGTCACTATCAATTCTTCAAAACTGGAAAAGTCTTAAAAGTCACAAACTTTCTAATAGACTTTTATCACGGCTAAGGCTTCCTCAATCCCCCCCAAACTGACCCTGCTCTCTTCTCCTTCCAATACTCTTACTTGGCACTCAATGATACTATTTATGAAGTACCACCATTTTACATGCCATCCAGCCACACATTCTTATAGCTGACTAGAACATAGCTTTGCATCATCAACCACGTCAGTCCTTAATGTCTTCCCAGCAGCGAGGAAAGCAGTAACAGGGGGGAAATTTTGGTATCCGACTCCTACAGGTTTTGGTACCGGAAGCGCCCCTGATACCCTTCCGGCATTTCAAACAGTCTGCTCTTCCTTTTTAAAGAATTGAGCTAAAGCTTACATGTTTCAGAAGCTCTTGTTCTTAGGCTTGTAAATATCTTCTGTTCAAATATTGTTCAGCAATAACATCTACCTTATTTATGTCAGAACCTTCACTGAAGCTTGCCCCCAAAATTAAATAACTAACTAACTAACTAACTAAATAAATAAATAAAAAGACTTCAGAATAAGAAGACTGTGAGCATTTCAAATATTTTAGTGGACTTCTTTACACCGTTCAGTTTATATTGTAAAATTTACCTGATTGGGATGCTTGAATTTCCTCCATGTCTCTGGGTTGATTCGAAATAAAACCTTTCCCCTCCACAGCAGGCTGAATGGGTATTGAAACAATATGATTAAGACATGCAATCTGTAGTTAAAGCCTCAAAATAAAAATGTAAGTTTTACCTTCCGGTGAGAGTATTTTCCTGGAGAATCTAAAAAGCAAAAGGGTCATCTAGTTAGCTCCATGTACATAGAGAAGCCCACAAACACTCATGCACTTAGTACTAAGCTGAATCCTCATGCCTGGCTCAGATTACAAGTGGGTTTGGGGGTTGTTTCTGCAGACAGGAAGGTGGGTTGGCCAGAAGAGCAATTTCTAACGAGAGGAACAAATCGTGACCCTGAGTGGACATACGTGAAAGCCCATGGTAGAATGCTACACCACATCCTTGAGGCAGCACAGCAGAATCATTTATACCATTGGACTCTAAGTATGTATGACCTTCTTCAATTTGTCCTGTCCTGTAGGAGTACACAGTGCTGATGATAGGCCAACTGAATGCATAACTGAGTTTTCATCAAACAAAACCGTATGAACTGATCAGCTTGGATATACACTTGTGGGATCACAGTTACTGAAAGTACTCATTTTTGTCCATATCCTTGTGGGCTACCGGTATGCCTACATTTCCTGTATCCACTAGTTTAGCCACCTTAAAGTTTCTTCATTCACTTATACAAGAAGGTGTATAAAACACATCTAGGAAATAATGTACAATAGCTTTAAATATGGAAATATGACTATGTATATGGAACAAAACCTATTGAATGGCCACAGAAATCCTAGGTACTGAAAATCTTTGGTCACTGTCATACTTATTGATAAAAACAATTTTAGCATTCAGGGAACCAACCCAATAATTTCTTTTGATTCCAAACGTAGTTTGAATTGGTAGATCATGTCAGTCTTTCAAGGGTTTTTGGAAACAGCTCTCGTATCAAAAAATTACCTATCTTAAAAAAAAAAGAAAGCCATAGCTTCCGTATCTCACTTGAGTAATGAAGACCGACGTAACCTGTATCTTTGATGTCCAAAAGACCTGAGGAGGATGAGTATGTGGTTCTAGTGCAAATACCCTCGAGCCATCTAAAGTGAATTCTCTGGAGTTTCCTTCTCAACTCCAAGACTTCTCAGCTAACGTGCCTTTCCCTTTTCCCTTGTTCCCTTCGCTATGCCCCTTCAAAAAGTAATTTCTGGGAGCACCCGGACGGAACGGCGGATTGAGCACCTGGCTCTTGATTTCGACTCAGGTCACGAGGACAGAGTCTTCAGACTGAACCCTGCATGGAGGCTCCAGGCGCAGAAGTGAGCCTGTTTGAGGAACCTCTCCCTCTGCCTTTGCCCCTCCCCCTGATCATTCTCTGTCTCTCTCAATCTTGCTCCCTGAAACAAATAAAGAAAAAAAAATCCTAAAAAAAGACCTATTTGTGGATCTATAGTCTTGATTGTTTTGCGTTTACACTCTTTTTATTAGGGATTATCTCCACCACTTCTTTCCTTTTTAGTTAGCACTAGTATCTTACATCTATAACCTCTCTTTCTGCATCTCCTTTCTCCCGTCTAGCCGAAAACATGCTTACAAACAAAAAGAAAATAATGTTTTCCTTGATCCTGTGGTGTCTTGAAGTATCCAGTGGCCTTTCCAGGTGTCTCTACGTGGAAGTCTCCACCCTTGCAATGGAGCACATGACCAACGGACCATTGACATTTGCATCACCTGACAGGTCAGAATGCAGGATCCCAGACCTGCTGCTCACAATGTTCATTATTTTTGAAAGATTGTATTTATCTCTTTGACAGAGAGAGATCACAAGTAGGCAGAGCGACAGGCAGAGAGAGAGGGGGAAGCAGGCTCCCTGCGGAGCAGAGAGCCTGATGTGGGGCTCGATCCCAGGACCCTGGGATCACGACCTGAGCCGAAGGCAGAGGCTTCAACCCACTGAGCCACCCAGGCGCCCCCACAATGTGCATTTTTAACAAGGTCTCCGATGATTCAGTAAAATTGGAGAAATTCTGGTCCATACTGAGTCTGCTGCCACATTCCTTCACCTTAACTTCACCTTCTAGAAGCAAGCTTCACGTTCGTCACTATCAATTCTTCAAAACTGGAAAAGTCTTAAAAGTCACAAACTTTCTAATAGACTTTTATCACGGCTAAGGCTTCCTCAATCCCCCCCAAACTGACCCTGCTCTCTTCTCCTTCCAATACTCTTACTTGGCACTCAATGATACTATTTATGAAGTACCACCATTTTACATGCCATCCAGCCACACATTCTTATAGCTGACTAGAACATAGCTTTGCATCATCAACCACGTCAGTCCTTAATGTCTTCCCAGCAGCGAGGAAAGCAGTAACAGGGGGGAAATTTTGGTATCCGACTCCTACAGGTTTTGGTACCGGAAGCGCCCCTGATACCCTTCCGGCATTTCAAACAGTCTGCTCTTCCTTTTTAAAGAATTGAGCTAAAGCTTACATGTTTCAGAAGCTCTTGTTCTTAGGCTTGTAAATATCTTCTGTTCAAATATTGTTCAGCAATAACATCTACCTTATTTATGTCAGAACCTTCACTGAAGCTTGCCCCCAAAATTAAATAACTAACTAACTAACTAACTAAATAAATAAATAAAAAGACTTCAGAATAAGAAGACTGTGAGCATTTCAAATATTTTAGTGGACTTCTTTACACCGTTCAGTTTATATTGTAAAATTTACCTGATTGGGATGCTTGAATTTCCTCCATGTCTCTGGGTTGATTCGAAATAAAACCTTTCCCCTCCACAGCAGGCTGAATGGGTATTGAAACAATATGATTAAGACATGCAATCTGTAGTTAAAGCCTCAAAATAAAAATGTAAGTTTTACCTTCCGGTGAGAGTATTTTCCTGGAGAATCTAAAAAGCAAAAGGGTCATCTAGTTAGCTCCATGTACATAGAGAAGCCCACAAACACTCATGCACTTAGTACTAAGCTGAATCCTCATGCCTGGCTCAGATTACAAGTGGGTTTGGGGGTTGTTTCTGCAGACAGGAAGGTGGGTTGGCCAGAAGAGCAATTTCTAACGAGAGGAACAAATCGTGACCCTGAGTGGACATACGTGAAAGCCCATGGTAGAATGCTACACCACATCCTTGAGGCAGCACAGCAGAATCATTTATACCATTGGACTCTAAGTATGTATGACCTTCTTCAATTTGTCCTGTCCTGTAGGAGTACACAGTGCTGATGATAGGCCAACTGAATGCATAACTGAGTTTTCATCAAACAAAACCGTATGAACTGATCAGCTTGGATATACACTTGTGGGATCACAGTTACTGAAAGTACTCATTTTTGTCCATATCCTTGTGGGCTACCGGTATGCCTACATTTCCTGTATCCACTAGTTTAGCCACCTTAAAGTTTCTTCATTCACTTATACAAGAAGGTGTATAAAACACATCTAGGAAATAATGTACAATAGCTTTAAATATGGAAATATGACTATGTATATGGAACAAAACCTATTGAATGGCCACAGAAATCCTAGGTACTGAAAATCTTTGGTCACTGTCATACTTATTGATAAAAACAATTTTAGCATTCAGGGAACCAACCCAATAATTTCTTTTGATTCCAAACGTAGTTTGAATTGGTAGATCATGTCAGTCTTTCAAGGGTTTTTGGAAACAGCTCTCGTATCAAAAAATTACCTATCTTAAAAAAAAAGAAAGCCATAGCTTCCGTATCTCACTTGAGTAATGAAGACCGACGTAACCTGTATCTTTGATGTCCAAAAGACCTGAGGAGGATGAATATGTGGTTCTAGTGCAAATACCCTCGAGCCATCTAAAGTGAATTCTCTGGAGTTTCCTTCTCAACTCCAAGACTTCTCAGCTAACGTGCCTTTCCCTTTTCCCTTGTTCCCTTCGCTATGCCCCTTCAAAAAGTAATTTCTGGGAGCACCCGGACGGAACGGCGGATTGAGCACCTGGCTCTTGATTTCGACTCAGGTCACGAGGACAGAGTCTTCAGACTGAACCCCGCATGGAGGCTCCAGGCGCAGAAGTGAGCCTGTTTGAGGAACCTCTCCCTCTGCCTTTGCCTCTCCCCCTGATCATTCTCTGTCTCTCTCAATCTTGCTCCCTGAAACAAATAAAGAAAAAAAAAATCCTAAAAAAAGACCTATTTGTGGATCTATAGTCTTGATTGTTTTGCGTTTACACTCTTTTTATTAGGGATTATCTCCACCACTTCTTTCCTTTTTAGTTAGCACTAGTATCTTACATCTATAACCTCTCTTTCTGCATCTCCTTTCTCCCGTCTAGCCGAAAACATGCTTACAAACAAAAAGAAAATAACGTTTTCCTTGATCCTGTGGTGTCTTGAAGTATCCAGTGGCCTTTCCAGGTGTCTCTACGTGGAAGTCTCCACCCTTGCAATGGAGCACATGACCAACGGACCATTGACATTTGCATCACCTGACAGGTCAGAATGCAGGATCCCAGACCTGCTGCTCACAATGTTCATTATTTTTGAAAGATTGTATTTATCTCTTTGACAGAGAGAGATCACAAGTAGGCAGAGCGACAGGCAGAGAGAGAGGGGGAAGCAGGCTCCCTGCGGAGCAGAGAGCCTGATGTGGGGCTCGATCCCAGGACCCTGGGATCACGACCTGAGCCGAAGGCAGAGGCTTCAACCCACTGAGCCACCCAGGCGCCCCCACAATGTGCATTTTTAACAAGGTCTCCGATGATTCAGTAAAATTGGAGAAATTCTGGTCCATACTGAGTCTGCTGCCACATTCCTTCACCTTAACTTCACCTTCTAGAAGCAAGCTTCACGTTCGTCACTATCAATTCTTCAAAACTGGAAAAGTCTTAAAAGTCACAAACTTTCTAATAGACTTTTTATCACGGCTAAGGCTTCCTCAATCCCCCCCAAACTGACCCTGCTCTCTTCTCCTTCCAATACTCTTACTTGGCACTCAATGATACTATTTATGAAGTACCACCATTTTACATGCCATCCAGCCACACATTCTTATAGCTGACTAGAACATAGCTTTGCATCATCAACCACGTCAGTCCTTAATGTCTTCCCAGCAGCGAGGAAAGCAGTAACAGGGGGGAAATTTTGGTATCCGACTCCTACAGGTTTTGGTACCGGAAGCGCCCCTGATACCCTTCCGGCATTTCAAACAGTCTGCTCTTCCTTTTTAAAGAATTGAGCTAAAGCTTACATGTTTCAGAAGCTCTTGTTCTTAGGCTTGTAAATATCTTCTGTTCAAATATTGTTCAGCAATAACATCTACCTTATTTATGTCAGAACCTTCACTGAAGCTTGCCCCCAAAATTAAATAACTAACTAACTAACTAACTAAATAAATAAATAAAAAGACTTCAGAATAAGAAGACTGTGAGCATTTCAAATATTTTAGTGGACTTCTTTACACCGTTCAGTTTATATTGTAAAATTTACCTGATTGGGATGCTTGAATTTCCTCCATGTCTCTGGGTTGATTCGAAATAAAACCTTTCCCCTCCACAGCAGGCTGAATGGGTATTGAAACAATATGATTAAGACATGCAATCTGTAGTTAAAGCCTCAAAATAAAAATGTAAGTTTTACCTTCCGGTGAGAGTATTTTCCTGGAGAATCTAAAAAGCAAAAGGGTCATCTAGTTAGCTCCATGTACATAGAGAAGCCCACAAACACTCATGCACTTAGTACTAAGCTGAATCCTCATGCCTGGCTCAGATTACAAGTGGGTTTGGGGGTTGTTTCTGCAGACAGGAAGGTGGGTTGGCCAGAAGAGCAATTTCTAACGAGAGGAACAAATCGTGACCCTGAGTGGACATACGTGAAAGCCCATGGTAGAATGCTACACCACATCCTTGAGGCAGCACAGCAGAATCATTTATACCATTGGACTCTAAGTATGTATGACCTTCTTCAATTTGTCCTGTCCTGTAGGAGTACACAGTGCTGATGATAGGCCAACTGAATGCATAACTGAGTTTTCATCAAACAAAACCGTATGAACTGATCAGCTTGGATATACACTTGTGGGATCACAGTTACTGAAAGTACTCATTTTTGTCCATATCCTTGTGGGCTACCGGTATGCCTACATTTCCTGTATCTACTAGTTTAGCCACCTTAAAGTTTCTTCATTCACTTATACAAGAAGGTGTATAAAACACATCTAGGAAATAATGTACAATAGCTTTAAATATGGAAATATGACTATGTATATGGAACAAAACCTATTGAATGGCCACAGAAATCCTAGGTACTGAAAATCTTTGGTCACTGTCATACTTATTGATAAAAACAATTTTAGCATTCAGGGAACCAACCCAATAATTTCTTTTGATTCCAAACGTAGTTTGAATTGGTAGATCATGTCAGTCTTTCAAGGGTTTTTGGAAACAGCTCTCGTATCAAAAAATAACCTATCTTAAAAAAAAAAGAAAGCCATAGCTTCCGTATCTCACTTGAGTAATGAAGACCGACGTAACCTGTATCTTTGATGTCCAAAAGACCTGAGGAAGATGAGTATGTGGTTCTAGTGCAAATACCCTCGAGCCATCTAAAGTGAATTCTCTGGAGTTTCCTTCTCAACTCCAAGACTTCTCAGCTAACGTGCCTTTCCCTTTTCCCTTGTTCCCTTCGCTATGCCCCTTCAAAAAGTAATTTCTGGGAGCACCCGGACGGAACGGCGGATTGAGCACCTGGCTCTTGATTTCGACTCAGGTCACGAGGACAGAGTCTTCAGACTGAACCCTGCATGGAGGCTCCAGGCGCAGAAGTGAGCCTGTTTGAGGAACCTCTCCCTCTGCCTTTGCCCCTCCCCCTGATCATTCTCTGTCTCTCTCAATCTTGCTCCCTGAAACAAATAAAGAAAAAAAAATCCTAAAAAAAGACCTATTTGTGGATCTATAGTCTTGATTGTTTTGCGTTTACACTCTTTTTATTAGGGATTATCTCCACCACTTCTTTCCTTTTTAGTTAGCACTAGTATCTTACATCTATAACCTCTCTTTCTGCATCTCCTTTCTCCCGTCTAGCCGAAAACATGCTTACAAACAAAAAGAAAATAATGTTTTCCTTGATCCTGTGGTGTCTTGAAGTATCCAGTGGCCTTTCCAGGTGTCTCTACGTGGAAGTCTCCACCCTTGCAATGGAGCACATGACCAACGGACCATTGACATTTGCATCACCTGACAGGTCAGAATGCAGGATCCCAGACCTGCTGCTCACAATGTTCATTATTTTTGAAAGATTGTATTTATCTCTTTGACAGAGAGAGATCACAAGTAGGCAGAGCGACAGGCAGAGAGAGAGGGGGAAGCAGGCTCCCTGCGGAGCAGAGAGCCTGATGTGGGGCTCGATCCCAGGACCCTGGGATCACGACCTGAGCCGAAGGCAGAGGCTTCAACCCACTGAGCCACCCAGGCGCCCCCACAATGTGCATTTTTAACAAGGTCTCCGATGATTCAGTAAAATTGGAGAAATTCTGGTCCATACTGAGTCTGCTGCCACATTCCTTCACCTTAACTTCACCTTCTAGAAGCAAGCTTCACGTTCGTCACTATCAATTCTTCAAAACTGGAAAAGTCTTAAAAGTCACAAACTTTCTAATAGACTTTTATCACGGCTAAGGCTTCCTCAATCCCCCCCAAACTGACCCTGCTCTCTTCTCCTTCCAATACTCTTACTTGGCACTCAATGATACTATTTATGAAGTACCACCATTTTACATGCCATCCAGCCACACATTCTTATAGCTGACTAGAACATAGCTTTGCATCATCAACCACGTCAGTCCTTAATGTCTTCCCAGCAGCGAGGAAAGCAGTAACAGGGGGGAAATTTTGGTATCCGACTCCTACAGGTTTTGGTACCGGAAGCGCCCCTGATACCCTTCCGGCATTTCAAACAGTCTGCTCTTCCTTTTTAAAGAATTGAGCTAAAGCTTACATGTTTCAGAAGCTCTTGTTCTTAGGCTTGTAAATATCTTCTGTTCAAATATTGTTCAGCAATAACATCTACCTTATTTATGTCAGAACCTTCACTGAAGCTTGCCCCCAAAATTAAATAACTAACTAACTAACTAAATAAATAAATAAATAAAAAGACTTCAGAATAAGAAGACTGTGAGCATTTCAAATATTTTAGTGGACTTCTTTACACCGTTCAGTTTATATTGTAAAATTTACCTGATTGGGATGCTTGAATTTCCTCCATGTCTCTGGGTTGATTCGAAATAAAACCTTTCCCCTCCACAGCAGGCTGAATGGGTATTGAAACAATATGATTAAGACATGCAATCTGTAGTTAAAGCCTCAAAATAAAAATGTAAGTTTTACCTTCCGGTGAGAGTATTTTCCTGGAGAATCTAAAAAGCAAAAGGGTCATCTAGTTAGCTCCATGTACATAGAGAAGCCCACAAACACTCATGCACTTAGTACTAAGCTGAATCCTCATGCCTGGCTCAGATTACAAGTGGGTTTGGGGGTTGTTTCTGCAGACAGGAAGGTGGGTTGGCCAGAAGAGCAATTTCTAACGAGAGGAACAAATCGTGACCCTGAGTGGACATACGTGAAAGCCCATGGTAGAATGCTACACCACATCCTTGAGGCAGCACAGCAGAATCATTTATACCATTGGACTCTAAGTATGTATGACCTTCTTCAATTTGTCCTGTCCTGTAGGAGTACACAGTGCTGATGATAGGCCAACTGAATGCATAACTGAGTTTTCATCAAACAAAACCGTATGAACTGATCAGCTTGGATATACACTTGTGGGATCACAGTTACTGAAAGTACTCATTTTTGTCCATATCCTTGTGGGCTACCGGTATGCCTACATTTCCTGTATCCACTAGTTTAGCCACCTTAAAGTTTCTTCATTCACTTATACAAGAAGGTGTATAAAACACATCTAGGAAATAATGTACAATAGCTTTAAATATGGAAATATGACTATGTATATGGAACAAAACCTATTGAATGGCCACAGAAATCCTAGGTACTGAAAATCTTTGGTCACTGTCATACTTATTGATAAAAACAATTTTAGCATTCAGGGAACCAACCCAATAATTTCTTTTGATTCCAAACGTAGTTTGAATTGGTAGATCATGTCAGTCTTTCAAGGGTTTTTGGAAACAGCTCTCGTATCAAAAAATTACCTATCTTAAAAAAAAAGAAAGCCATAGCTTCCGTATCTCACTTGAGTAATGAAGACCGACGTAACCTGTATCTTTGATGTCCAAAAGACCTGAGGAGGATGAATATGTGGTTCTAGTGCAAATACCCTCGAGCCATCTAAAGTGAATTCTCTGGAGTTTCCTTCTCAACTCCAAGACTTCTCAGCTAACGTGCCTTTCCCTTTTCCCTTGTTCCCTTCGCTATGCCCCTTCAAAAAGTAATTTCTGGGAGCACCCGGACGGAACGGCGGATTGAGCACCTGGCTCTTGATTTCGACTCAGGTCACGAGGACAGAGTCTTCAGACTGAACCCCGCATGGAGGCTCCAGGCGCAGAAGTGAGCCTGTTTGAGGAACCTCTCCCTCTGCCTTTGCCTCTCCCCCTGATCATTCTCTGTCTCTCTCAATCTTGCTCCCTGAAACAAATAAAGAAAAAAAAAATCCTAAAAAAAGACCTATTTGTGGATCTATAGTCTTGATTGTTTTGCGTTTACACTCTTTTTATTAGGGATTATCTCCACCACTTCTTTCCTTTTTAGTTAGCACTAGTATCTTACATCTATAACCTCTCTTTCTGCATCTCCTTTCTCCCGTCTAGCCGAAAACATGCTTACAAACAAAAAGAAAATAACGTTTTCCTTGATCCTGTGGTGTCTTGAAGTATCCAGTGGCCTTTCCAGGTGTCTCTACGTGGAAGTCTCCACCCTTGCAATGGAGCACATGACCAACGGACCATTGACATTTGCATCACCTGACAGGTCAGAATGCAGGATCCCAGACCTGCTGCTCACAATGTTCATTATTTTTGAAAGATTGTATTTATCTCTTTGACAGAGAGAGATCACAAGTAGGCAGAGCGACAGGCAGAGAGAGAGGGGGAAGCAGGCTCCCTGCGGAGCAGAGAGCCTGATGTGGGGCTCGATCCCAGGACCCTGGGATCACGACCTGAGCCGAAGGCAGAGGCTTCAACCCACTGAGCCACCCAGGCGCCCCCACAATGTGCATTTTTAACAAGGTCTCCGATGATTCAGTAAAATTGGAGAAATTCTGGTCCATACTGAGTCTGCTGCCACATTCCTTCACCTTAACTTCACCTTCTAGAAGCAAGCTTCACGTTCGTCACTATCAATTCTTCAAAACTGGAAAAGTCTTAAAAGTCACAAACTTTCTAATAGACTTTTTATCACGGCTAAGGCTTCCTCAATCCCCCCCAAACTGACCCTGCTCTCTTCTCCTTCCAATACTCTTACTTGGCACTCAATGATACTATTTATGAAGTACCACCATTTTACATGCCATCCAGCCACACATTCTTATAGCTGACTAGAACATAGCTTTGCATCATCAACCACGTCAGTCCTTAATGTCTTCCCAGCAGCGAGGAAAGCAGTAACAGGGGGGAAATTTTGGTATCCGACTCCTACAGGTTTTGGTACCGGAAGCGCCCCTGATACCCTTCCGGCATTTCAAACAGTCTGCTCTTCCTTTTTAAAGAATTGAGCTAAAGCTTACATGTTTCAGAAGCTCTTGTTCTTAGGCTTGTAAATATCTTCTGTTCAAATATTGTTCAGCAATAACATCTACCTTATTTATGTCAGAACCTTCACTGAAGCTTGCCCCCAAAATTAAATAACTAACTAACTAAATAAATAAATAAATAAATAAAAAGACTTCAGAATAAGACGACTGTGAGCATTTCAAATATTTTAGTGGACTTCTTTACACCGTTCAGTTTATATTGTAAAATTTACCTGATTGGGATGCTTGAATTTCCTCCATGTCTCTGGGTTGATTCGAAATAAAACCTTTCCCCTCCACAGCAGGCTGAATGGGTATTGAAACAATATGATTAAGACATGCAATCTGTAGTTAAAGCCTCAAAATAAAAATGTAAGTTTTACCTTCCGGTGAGAGTATTTTCCTGGAGAATCTAAAAAGCAAAAGGGTCATCTAGTTAGCTCCATGTACATAGAGAAGCCCACAAACACTCATGCACTTAGTACTAAGCTGAATCCTCATGCCTGGCTCAGATTACAAGTGGGTTTGGGGGTTGTTTCTGCAGACAGGAAGGTGGGTTGGCCAGAAGAGCAATTTCTAACGAGAGGAACAAATCGTGACCCTGAGTGGACATACGTGAAAGCCCATGGTAGAATGCTACACCACATCCTTGAGGCAGCACAGCAGAATCATTTATACCATTGGACTCTAAGTATGTATGACCTTCTTCAATTTGTCCTGTCCTGTAGGAGTACACAGTGCTGATGATAGGCCAACTGAATGCATAACTGAGTTTTCATCAAACAAAACCGTATGAACTGATCAGCTTGGATATACACTTGTGGGATCACAGTTACTGAAAGTACTCATTTTTGTCCATATCCTTGTGGGCTACCGGTATGCCTACATTTCCTGTATCTACTAGTTTAGCCACCTTAAAGTTTCTTCATTCACTTATACAAGAAGGTGTATAAAACACATCTAGGAAATAATGTACAATAGCTTTAAATATGGAAATATGACTATGTATATGGAACAAAACCTATTGAATGGCCACAGAAATCCTAGGTACTGAAAATCTTTGGTCACTGTCATACTTATTGATAAAAACAATTTTAGCATTCAGGGAACCAACCCAATAATTTCTTTTGATTCCAAACGTAGTTTGAATTGGTAGATCATGTCAGTCTTTCAAGGGTTTTTGGAAACAGCTCTCGTATCAAAAAATAACCTATCTTAAAAAAAAAAGAAAGCCATAGCTTCCGTATCTCACTTGAGTAATGAAGACCGACGTAACCTGTATCTTTGATGTCCAAAAGACCTGAGGAAGATGAGTATGTGGTTCTAGTGCAAATACCCTCGAGCCATCTAAAGTGAATTCTCTGGAGTTTCCTTCTCAACTCCAAGACTTCTCAGCTAACGTGCCTTTCCCTTTTCCCTTGTTCCCTTCGCTATGCCCCTTCAAAAAGTAATTTCTGGGAGCACCCGGACGGAACGGCGGATTGAGCACCTGGCTCTTGATTTCGACTCAGGTCACGAGGACAGAGTCTTCAGACTGAACCCTGCATGGAGGCTCCAGGCGCAGAAGTGAGCCTGTTTGAGGAACCTCTCCCTCTGCCTTTGCCCCTCCCCCTGATCATTCTCTGTCTCTCTCAATCTTGCTCCCTGAAACAAATAAAGAAAAAAAAATCCTAAAAAAAGACCTATTTGTGGATCTATAGTCTTGATTGTTTTGCGTTTACACTCTTTTTATTAGGGATTATCTCCACCACTTCTTTCCTTTTTAGTTAGCACTAGTATCTTACATCTATAACCTCTCTTTCTGCATCTCCTTTCTCCCGTCTAGCCGAAAACATGCTTACAAACAAAAAGAAAATAATGTTTTCCTTGATCCTGTGGTGTCTTGAAGTATCCAGTGGCCTTTCCAGGTGTCTCTACGTGGAAGTCTCCACCCTTGCAATGGAGCACATGACCAACGGACCATTGACATTTGCATCACCTGACAGGTCAGAATGCAGGATCCCAGACCTGCTGCTCACAATGTTCATTATTTTTGAAAGATTGTATTTATCTCTTTGACAGAGAGAGATCACAAGTAGGCAGAGCGACAGGCAGAGAGAGAGGGGGAAGCAGGCTCCCTGCGGAGCAGAGAGCCTGATGTGGGGCTCGATCCCAGGACCCTGGGATCACGACCTGAGCCGAAGGCAGAGGCTTCAACCCACTGAGCCACCCAGGCGCCCCCACAATGTGCATTTTTAACAAGGTCTCCGATGATTCAGTAAAATTGGAGAAATTCTGGTCCATACTGAGTCTGCTGCCACATTCCTTCACCTTAACTTCACCTTCTAGAAGCAAGCTTCACGTTCGTCACTATCAATTCTTCAAAACTGGAAAAGTCTTAAAAGTCACAAACTTTCTAATAGACTTTTATCACGGCTAAGGCTTCCTCAATCCCCCCCAAACTGACCCTGCTCTCTTCTCCTTCCAATACTCTTACTTGGCACTCAATGATACTATTTATGAAGTACCACCATTTTACATGCCATCCAGCCACACATTCTTATAGCTGACTAGAACATAGCTTTGCATCATCAACCACGTCAGTCCTTAATGTCTTCCCAGCAGCGAGGAAAGCAGTAACAGGGGGGAAATTTTGGTATCCGACTCCTACAGGTTTTGGTACCGGAAGCGCCCCTGATACCCTTCCGGCATTTCAAACAGTCTGCTCTTCCTTTTTAAAGAATTGAGCTAAAGCTTACATGTTTCAGAAGCTCTTGTTCTTAGGCTTGTAAATATCTTCTGTTCAAATATTGTTCAGCAATAACATCTACCTTATTTATGTCAGAACCTTCACTGAAGCTTGCCCCCAAAATTAAATAACTAACTAACTAACTAACTAAATAAATAAATAAAAAGACTTCAGAATAAGAAGACTGTGAGCATTTCAAATATTTTAGTGGACTTCTTTACACCGTTCAGTTTATATTGTAAAATTTACCTGATTGGGATGCTTGAATTTCCTCCATGTCTCTGGGTTGATTCGAAATAAAACCTTTCCCCTCCACAGCAGGCTGAATGGGTATTGAAACAATATGATTAAGACATGCAATCTGTAGTTAAAGCCTCAAAATAAAAATGTAAGTTTTACCTTCCGGTGAGAGTATTTTCCTGGAGAATCTAAAAAGCAAAAGGGTCATCTAGTTAGCTCCATGTACATAGAGAAGCCCACAAACACTCATGCACTTAGTACTAAGCTGAATCCTCATGCCTGGCTCAGATTACAAGTGGGTTTGGGGGTTGTTTCTGCAGACAGGAAGGTGGGTTGGCCAGAAGAGCAATTTCTAACGAGAGGAACAAATCGTGACCCTGAGTGGACATACGTGAAAGCCCATGGTAGAATGCTACACCACATCCTTGAGGCAGCACAGCAGAATCATTTATACCATTGGACTCTAAGTATGTATGACCTTCTTCAATTTGTCCTGTCCTGTAGGAGTACACAGTGCTGATGATAGGCCAACTGAATGCATAACTGAGTTTTCATCAAACAAAACCGTATGAACTGATCAGCTTGGATATACACTTGTGGGATCACAGTTACTGAAAGTACTCATTTTTGTCCATATCCTTGTGGGCTACCGGTATGCCTACATTTCCTGTATCTACTAGTTTAGCCACCTTAAAGTTTCTTCATTCACTTATACAAGAAGGTGTATAAAACACATCTAGGAAATAATGTACAATAGCTTTAAATATGGAAATATGACTATGTATATGGAACAAAACCTATTGAATGGCCACAGAAATCCTAGGTACTGAAAATCTTTGGTCACTGTCATACTTATTGATAAAAACAATTTTAGCATTCAGGGAACCAACCCAATAATTTCTTTTGATTCCAAACGTAGTTTGAATTGGTAGATCATGTCAGTCTTTCAAGGGTTTTTGGAAACAGCTCTCGTATCAAAAAATTACCTATCTTAAAAAAAAAAGAAAGCCATAGCTTCCGTATCTCACTTGAGTAATGAAGACCGACGTAACCTGTATCTTTGATGTCCAAAAGACCTGAGGAGGATGAGTATGTGGTTCTAGTGCAAATACCCTCGAGCCATCTAAAGTGAATTCTCTGGAGTTTCCTTCTCAACTCCAAGACTTCTCAGCTAACGTGCCTTTCCCTTTTCCCTTGTTCCCTTCGCTATGCCCCTTCAAAAAGTAATTTCTGGGAGCACCCGGACGGAACGGCGGATTGAGCACCTGGCTCTTGATTTCGACTCAGGTCACGAGGACAGAGTCTTCAGACTGAACCCTGCATGGAGGCTCCAGGCGCAGAAGTGAGCCTGTTTGAGGAACCTCTCCCTCTGCCTTTGCCCCTCCCCCTGATCATTCTCTGTCTCTCTCAATCTTGCTCCCTGAAACAAATAAAGAAAAAAAAATCCTAAAAAAAGACCTATTTGTGGATCTATAGTCTTGATTGTTTTGCGTTTACACTCTTTTTATTAGGGATTATCTCCACCACTTCTTTCCTTTTTAGTTAGCACTAGTATCTTACATCTATAACCTCTCTTTCTGCATCTCCTTTCTCCCGTCTAGCCGAAAACATGCTTACAAACAAAAAGAAAATAATGTTTTCCTTGATCCTGTGGTGTCTTGAAGTATCCAGTGGCCTTTCCAGGTGTCTCTACGTGGAAGTCTCCACCCTTGCAATGGAGCACATGACCAACGGACCATTGACATTTGCATCACCTGACAGGTCAGAATGCAGGATCCCAGACCTGCTGCTCACAATGTTCATTATTTTTGAAAGATTGTATTTATCTCTTTGACAGAGAGAGATCACAAGTAGGCAGAGCGACAGGCAGAGAGAGAGGGGGAAGCAGGCTCCCTGCGGAGCAGAGAGCCGGATGCGGGGCTCAATCCCAGGATCCTGAGGTCATGGCCCGAGCCCAAGGCAGAGGCTTAACCCACTGAGCCACCCACGCGCCCCTCACAATGTGCATTTCTTTTTTTTAAAGATTTCTTTCTTTCTTTCTTTCTTTCTCTCTTTCTTTCTTTCTTTCTTTCTTTGACAGAGAGATCACAAGTAGGCAGAGAGGAAGGCAGAGAGAGGGGGGGGGAAGCAGGCTCCCCGCAGAGCAGAGAGCCTGATGTGGGGCTCGATCCCAGGACCCTGGGATCACGACCTGAGCCGAAGGCAGAGGCTTCAACCCACTGAGCCACCCAGGCGCCCCCACAATGTGCATTTTTAACAAGGTCTCCGATGATTCAGTAAAATTGGAGAAATTCTGGTCCATACTGAGTCTGCTGCCACATTCCTTCACCTTAACTTCACCTTCTAGAAGCAAGCTTCACGTTCGTCACTATCAATTCTTCAAAACTGGAAAAGTCTTAAAAGTCACAAACTTTCTAATAGACTTTTATCACGGCTAAGGCTTCCTCAATCCCCCCCAAACTGACCCTGCTCTCTTCTCCTTCCAATACTCTTACTTGGCACTCAATGATACTATTTATGAAGTACCACCATTTTACATGCCATCCAGCCACACATTCTTATAGCTGACTAGAACATAGCTTTGCATCATCAACCACGTCAGTCCTTAATGTCTTCCCAGCAGCGAGGAAAGCAGTAACAGGGGGGAAATTTTGGTATCCGACTCCTACAGGTTTTGGTACCGGAAGCGCCCCTGATACCCTTCCGGCATTTCAAACAGTCTGCTCTTCCTTTTTAAAGAATTGAGCTAAAGCTTACATGTTTCAGAAGCTCTTGTTCTTAGGCTTGTAAATATCTTCTGTTCAAATATTGTTCAGCAATAACATCTACCTTATTTATGTCAGAACCTTCACTGAAGCTTGCCCCCAAAATTAAATAACTAACTAACTAAATAAATAAATAAATAAAAAGACTTCAGAATAAGAAGACTGTGAGCATTTCAAATATTTTAGTGGACTTCTTTACACCGTTCAGTTTATATTGTAAAATTTACCTGATTGGGATGCTTGAATTTCCTCCATGTCTCTGGGTTGATTCGAAATAAAACCTTTCCCCTCCACAGCAGGCTGAATGGGTATTGAAACAATATGATTAAGACATGCAATCTGTAGTTAAAGCCTCAAAATAAAAATGTAAGTTTTACCTTCCGGTGAGAGTATTTTCCTGGAGAATCTAAAAAGCAAAAGGGTCATCTAGTTAGCTCCATGTACATAGAGAAGCCCACAAACACTCATGCACTTAGTACTAAGCTGAATCCTCATGCCTGGCTCAGATTACAAGTGGGTTTGGGGGTTGTTTCTGCAGACAGGAAGGTGGGTTGGCCAGAAGAGCAATTTCTAACGAGAGGAACAAATCGTGACCCTGAGTGGACATACGTGAAAGCCCATGGTAGAATGCTACACCACATCCTTGAGGCAGCACAGCAGAATCATTTATACCATTGGACTCTAAGTATGTATGACCTTCTTCAATTTGTCCTGTCCTGTAGGAGTACACAGTGCTGATGATAGGCCAACTGAATGCATAACTGAGTTTTCATCAAACAAAACCGTATGAACTGATCAGCTTGGATATACACTTGTGGGATCACAGTTACTGAAAGTACTCATTTTTGTCCATATCCTTGTGGGCTACCGGTATGCCTACATTTCCTGTATCCACTAGTTTAGCCACCTTAAAGTTTCTTCATTCACTTATACAAGAAGGTGTATAAAACACATCTAGGAAATAATGTACAATAGCTTCAAATATGGAAATATGACTATGTATATGGAACAAAATCTATTGAATGGCCACAGAAATCCTAGGTACTGAAAATCTTTGGTTACTGTCATACTTATTGATAAAAACAATTTTAGCATTCAGGGAACCAACCCAATAATTTCTTTTGATTCTAAACGTAGTTTGAATTGGTAGATCATGTCAGTCTTTCAAGGGTTTTTGGAAACAGCTCTCGTATCAAAAAATTACCTATCTTAAAAAAAAAGAAAGCCATAGCTTCCGTATCTCACTTGAGTAATGAAGACCGACGTAACCTGTATCTTTGATGTCCAAAAGACCTGAGGAAGATGAGTATGTGGTTCTAGTGCAAATACCCTCGAGCCATCTAAAGTGAATTCTCTGGAGTTTCCTTCTCAACTCCAAGACTTCTCAGCTAACGTGCCTTTCCCTTTTCCCTTGTTCCCTTCGCTATGCCCCTTCAAAAAGTAATTTCTGGGAGCACCCAGACGGAACGGCGGATTGAGCACCTGGCTCTTGATTTCGACTCAGGTCACGAGGACAGAGTCTTCAGACTGAACCCTGCATGGAGGCTCCAGGCGCAGAAGTGAGCCTGTTTGAGGAACCTCTCCCTCTGCCTTTGCCCCTCCCCCTGATCATTCTCTGTCTCTCTCAATCTTGCTCCCTGAAACAAATAAAGAAAAAAAAATCCTAAAAAAAGACCTATTTGTGGATCTATAGTCTTGATTGTTTTGCGTTTACACTCTTTTTATTAGGGATTATCTCCACCACTTCTTTCCTTTTTAGTTAGCACTAGTATCTTACATCTATAACCTCTCTTTCTGCATCTCCTTTCTCCCGTCTAGCCGAAAACATGCTTACAAACAAAAAGAAAATAATGTTTTCCTTGATCCTGTGGTGTCTTGAAGTATCCAGTGGCCTTTCCAGGTGTCTCTACGTGGAAGTCTCCACCCTTGCAATGGAGCACATGACCAACGGACCATTGACATTTGCATCACCTGACAGGTCAGAATGCAGGATCCCAGACCTGCTGCTCACAATGTTCATTATTTTTGAAAGATTGTATTTATCTCTTTGACAGAGAGAGATCACAAGTAGGCAGAGCGACAGGCAGAGAGAGAGGGGGAAGCAGGCTCCTTGCGGAGCAGAGAGCCGGATGCGGGGCTCAATCCCAGGATCCTGAGGTCATGGCCCGAGCCCAAGGCAGAGGCTTAACCCACTGAGCCACCCACGCGCCCCTCACAATGTGCATTTCTTTTTTTTAAAGATTTCTTTCTTTCTTTCTTTCTTTCTTTGACAGAGAGATCACAAGTAGGCAGAGAGGAAGGCAGAGAGAGGGGGGGGGAAGCAGGCTCCCCGCAGAGCAGAGAGCCTGATGTGGGGCTCGATCCCAGGACCCTGGGATCACGACCTGAGCCGAAGGCAGAGGCTTTAACCCACTGAGCCACCCAGGCGCCCCCACAATGTGCATTTTTAACAAGGTCTCCGATGATTCAGTAAAATTGGAGAAATTCTGGTCCATACTGAGTCTGCTGCCACATTCCTTCACCTTAACTTCACCTTCTAGAAGCAAGCTTCACGTCCGTCACTATCAATTCTTCAAAACTGGAAAAGTCTTTAAAGTCACAAACTTTCTAATGGACTTTGAATCGCGGCTAAAGCGTCCTTGATTCCCCCAAACTGACCCTGCTCTCTTTTTCCTTCCAATTATTTAACTTTGCACTCAATGATACTATTTATGAAGTACCACCATTTTATTTGCAATTAAGACACACACACTTATTGCTGACTAGAACATCGCTCTGAATAATCTGCCATGTCAGTCTTTAATGTCTTCCCAACCATGAGGAAAGCAGGAAGAGGGGGAAAATTTTGGTACACTACTCTGATAGATTTTGATACTGGAAACTCACTTGATATTATTCCGGCATTTCAAACAGTCTGTTCTTCCTTTTAAAAGAATTGAGCTAAAGCTTACATGTTTTGAAGCTCTTTTTCTTAGGCTTGTAAATAGCTTTTGTTCTAACATGGTTATCAGCAATAACATCTATCTTATTTATGTCCAATCCTTCACTTAAACTTGGTCCAAAAAAATAATAATAATTCAGAAGAAGAAGACTGTGAGCATTTTAAATATTTAAATGTACTTCTTTCCATCGTTATATTTCTATTGTAAAATTTACCTGATTTGGATGTTTGTTTTTCCTCCAATTCTGCTCCTTTCTTTGGAACAGAATCTTTCTCCTCGACAGTAGGCTGAAGAGGTATTGAAACAATATGATTAGTACGTAATGTACATTTCATACAATCTGTAGTTAAAAATTCAAAATAAAAATATAACTTTTACCTTCAAGAAGGAATATTTTCCCAGAGAGTCTAAAATGCAAAAGAGACATATAGTTAATTATATGTACATATGAAAACCAACTAAATTTTCATGCCGTTAGGACTAAGATGAATCCTCATGCCTGGCTGTGATTACATTAGGTTTTCATCTTCTGTTTCTAGAGATAGGAAGGTGGGTTAGGACAGTGACAAGACAGAAATATGAACCCATTATAAGTATTGAACAAAATAACAAAATATACGCTAACAAAACATGCAGTTAGGATTTCAAAAGTCAGATGATGTTTCAAAGGAGCATAACTAATATAGAAGACTGCACGTATACCAAGGTGAACATGCTGACTGATGGGAAGAGAAGCAACTTTTAATGAGAGGAATAAATCATGACCCTGAGTGGAGAAACATGAAAGCCAATGGTAGAATGCTACATCACATCCTTAATGCAGTACAGCAGAATCCTTTTTACCATTATACTACAAGTATTAACCACGTTCTTCCGTTTACCCTGTAATTTAGGCAGTCCACATTTGTAATGATAGCTCAACTGAATGCATAATTGAGTTTTCATCAGAGAAACATTATGAATTGATTGGCTTGGAGATACACTTGTAGGATAATGGTTGATAAAAGTATTCATTTTGTCCATACCCATGTGGGCTACCGGTATGCCTACATTTCTTGTATCCTCTAGTTTAGCCATCTTAAAGTTTCTTTTTTTTTTTTTAATTTTATTTATTTATTTGACAGAGAGAGAGAGAGAGCACAAGTAGGCAAGAGGCAGGCAGAGAGGGAGACTCCCTGCTGAGCAGAGAGCCCCATGCGGGGCTCAATCCCAGGACCCCGAGACCATGACCCGAGCTGAAGGCAGAGGCTTTAACCCACTGAGCCACCCAGGTGTCCCCATCTTAAAGTTTCTTCATTCACTCATGCAAGAAGGTATATAAAACACATCTAAGAAATAATGTACAATAAGCTTTCAACATGGAAATATGACTATCAAAATGGAAAAATTCTATTTAATTGCCTCAGAATACTTAGGCACTGAAAATCTTTTGTATTTCAGAATCAGTGTCATACTTACTGATACTAACAATTTTAGCATGTAGGGAACCAACCCCATAATTTCTTTTGTTTCCAAAAGTAGTTTGATTTGGTAGACAATCTCAGTTTTTAAAGGGTTTTTCAATCAGCAATAATATCAATAAATTACCTACGTTAAAAAAAAAAAAAGCTATAGCTTCCGTATCTCATTTAAATAATGCATACCGATCTGACATATATCTTTGATGTCCAGTAGACCTGAGGAGGATGAATACGTGGCTATGATTTACCCCATGTCTAGCACTCCATCTGCTTTCAGTATTCTCTGTGGAGCAGCTGTGATTTAATCTGTTCTAGTGCAAATACCCTCAGGCCATCTCAAGTGAATTCTCTGGAGTTTCCTCCTCAACTCCAAAATTTCCCAGCTAACGTGCCTTTCTTTTGTCCCTTGTTCCCGTCACTATCCCTCTTCTTCAAAAGTAATTTCTGGGGGCACCTGGCTGGAGCAGCGGATTGGCTATCCAGCTATTGATTTCAGCTCAAGTCATGATGGCACGGTCCTGGGATCGAGCCCCGCATCGGGCTCTAGGCTCAGAAGTGAGCCTGTTTGAGGTATCTCTCTCCCTCTCCCTTTGCCCGTCCCCCTAATCACTCACTGTCTCTCCCATTCTCTCTCCCTAAAATAAAGAAAGAAAGAAATCCTTAAAACAGAGTTATTTCTGGATCTATGGGCTTGATTGTTCTGCTTTTACACCCCTTGTACTAGGGTTTATCTTCACCACTTCTTTCCTCTTTATTTAGCACTAGTATCTCACATCTATAACCTCTTTTTCTGCATCTCCTTGCTCCCCTCTAGCTAAAAACATGCTCACAAATAAAAATGAAATAATGTTTTTCCTTGATCCCATAGTGTCCTGAACTATCCACTGGCCCTTCCAGATTTCTCTACAGAAATCCCTTGCTACAGAGCACATGACACAGGGACCACAGACATTGGCATCACCTGAGAGGTCAGAATGCACAATCCCAGACCTGCTGCTCACAATCTGCATTTTTAGCAATGTTTCCAATGATTTACTAAAGTTGGAGAAATTCTAGTCCATACTGTGTCTGCTACCACATTCCTTTACCTTAACTTCACCTTCTAGAAGCAAGCCTTATGTTCATCACTATCAATTCTTCGAAACTGGAAATGTCTTAAAATTCATAAGCTTTCTAAAGAACTTTTTTTTTTAATTTTATTTATTTATTTGACAGACAGAGATCACAAGCAGGCAGAGAGGCAGACAGAGAGAGAGAGGAAGGGAAGCAGGCTCCCCGCTGAGCAGAGAACCCGATGCGGGCCCGATCCCAGGACCCTGGGATCATGACCTGAGTTGAAAGCAGAGTCTTTAACTCACTGAGCCACCCAGGCGCCCCTCTAATGAACTTTTTATCACGGCTAAAGCCTCCTTGATTTCCCCCGAACTGAACCTCCTCCCTTCTTCCTTCCAATACTCTTACTTTGCACTCAATGATACTATTTATGAAGTACCGCCATTTTTATGCCATTAAGACACACACACTTATCGCTGACTAGAACATAGCTCTGCATCATCAACCACGGCAGTCCTGAATGTCTTCCCAACCATGAGGAAAGCAGTAAGAGCGGGAAAATTTTGGTATCCTACTCTGACAGGTTTTGGTACCGGAAGCTCACCTGATATTATTCCTGCATTTCAAATAGTCTCCTCCTCATTTAAAAGAATTATTTTGGTGGGGTTATGGACATTGGGGAGGGTATGTGCTACAGTGAGTGCTGTGCAGTGTGTAAACCTGGAGATTCACAGACCTGTACCCCTGCAGATAAGAACACATTATATGTTAATAAAAAATAAAATATTTTAAAGAGAAAATAAAAAAATAAAGAATTGTTTTACTTTACCATCTTCCACTCTAAGAGCTGCTTATTGTCCTTCATTTACTCCCTGTATTCTTTGACTTTCTCATCAGTCACTCTTTTTATTCTATCCACTTATTTCCTGACTTTTTTGGGTCTTAGAGTATCTTGAAATGGAACCACTAATTTAGCTCCTTTGTGGCACCCTCAATTTCATCTGTTACTGACACTGACACCTGATAAGACTTCAACTTATCTCCTTTTCAATCTTTCTCCTCTTTATCTCTATTCAATAGGTGATTATCTTTGGAATTTTAAATATATCCGTGTTCCCATTTTACATCAATATTTTATCAAATGACTTTTTAATAAAATACAATTCTTACCTTCTACTTGTTCATTTAATGTACTTGTCCCTTTCTGATCTGCATTTCCAGATAAATGACCAATGTATGTCTTTGGAAAACTCTCAGAATCGCTCTGTTAAAATGAACAACAAAAATGAGTTGCATAAAGATTTCCTAATCCTTTTCTAAGAAAATATCTGAATTTCCGCTTTAATAGTAATCAGACTCACAAATAAGAAAAGCATGTACTGAAAACCGAGACATTTAAAAACCTCATATATGCTTTCTAAATTAAGTGTAACGTTTAACCTTCATTTGGCCACTGACTGTGAACTGAACATCAAATGCCAGAATAAATATTTTCTTGGACAGAACGCTGACTTATAAGTACATTTCAACAGGAACTAACAAAACACCTAACTCTCCTTTGCATTCCCCACCAAAATAAAAGGATATTAAGAATATGTATTTAAATAAATTCTTATTTATTTATTTATTTATTTTTAATTTTTTATTTCTTTTCAGCATAACAGTATTCATTTTTTTTTCACCACACCCAGTGCTCCATGCAATCCGTGCCCTCCTTAATACCCACCACCTGGTTCCCCCAACCTCCCACCCCCCTACCCCTTCAAAACCCTCAGGTTATTAAATAAATCCTTTAATAAGTATATTTGCTACAAATTTAAACTGTTCCTAACAGCAGAACCTTTTTCCATGTTAAAATAGGACACTTGACATAAGAAACCTTGGAGTAGATAATATTGAGTATAAAGAATAAAGTGTGGTAACCGGTGCTTCATTTGGATAAACAAAGGCTTGGAAACTTTATTGACAGGATAATGATTAGATGCAATGGCAAAGCAGGAAGAAAAACTCTTCTTGAAATTATGTTTAAATAATAGCAAAAAAAATTTAGATATAGGTATGAAACTCTCCAAAAAGTATAATAAGCTTTCATAAGGAAATAATAACATTTGTTTATTAATTACCTAAAAGGTAATTCATTTATTTAAGTATTTAGTATTTAGTATTTTTAGTATTTAGTATTTAGTATTTTAGTACTTAGTATTTTTAGTATTTAGTATTTAGTATTTTTTAGTATTTAATTTATTTTAGTATACCCATTTTCTTTTCTACAAATAACAGTAATACCAACGGTTATGACAATGGGGTGGATCTTCCTGCTTCCTCGTCATTCCAAGACATTAGAGTGAAATGAACAGGTGTGATCCACAGTTCTCTCTGTCTAGAATGTCTAGAAGGTCTCCAAGACCTTCACACAACTGGTCCTTCTCATCCTTCACTTGGCAGCTCTTGCCACACTCAGAGAGATCATTTCTGACCAACAAAATGCCACTCACATTCTCATCCCCATCCTAACTACAAACTCCCCCAATATTCCCTAACCTAACGTTTCCATTTTCTTTATATGAACCACTAACAGTGACTTACGGTGGGTTGTTGTTTCCTTATTTTTCTGCTCTACCACTACAGCCTAACCCCTCAACTTGTACAGCCTGGTACATAGCTGGTATTCAATAACAAATGTATTTAAGGTCAAAAAACTTAAAATAATCTCACTGAGGGGTGCCTATATGGCTCAGTCAGTTAAGCAACTGACTGTTGATTTCAGTTCAGTTCATGATCTCAGGGTTGGGAGATTAAGCCCATGTTGGGCTCCATGCTGAGCATGAAGCCTACTTGGGAATCTTTCTGTCCCTCTTCTTCTGCCCCTCCCCACCCCTCTCACATGCTCTCTCTCTCTTTTTCTCTAAAAAATAATAACAACAAGCTCACTGAGAAGGTCTCAAGTACCAAGTCACTATACTAGTATCGACCCTTGCACAATGCAAGGGTTAAGGGCATTGATAGCCATGCAGTCCAAAATCCACATATAACTTTGGATTCCCCCAAAACTTTACTAATCTCCTATTGAACTTCCTACTTCAAAAGTAATTAGACTTAAAAATAGCAAAAGTGTATATTAAAAACCAAAATATTTAAATAGAAGACCTTGGATCTCTAGAGTAGAGATCATTAGATCTCTAGATCTAATCTACTTCTTAATCCTCATTTGACCATTGACTCTGTAAACTGAGCACGGAAGGTCAGAGTAAATTATAACCTCATGCTGACCTTACCAATAACGTAAAGTCAATTAACACATTTTGTATGTCCTATATATTATATACTGTATTCCTACAATAAAAACTAAAGAAAAGTTTATTAAGAAAATCATAAGGAAGAGAAAATACATTAACAGTACTGTACTATATCAAAAAAAATCTGAGTGTAAGTGGACAAACAATTCAAACCCATCTTGTTCAAGGGTCAACTGTATACCTACACAATGTCACTGATATTTAACATAGCCCAAATAGAAACCCACCTGCCCATTCTAACTTTCCCCTTCTTTTCTTGACACTACTGCCATTTACTTTATTGCCCTTCAAAAATCTTCACATTTCAAAAAAGTGTCCTCGATATTTAGTAAATCACTAAATACTGCTGTGATCATTTTTGTCTGGTATTTCTATAGTGCCCTTAACAGTTTACAAAGTGTTTGCACATTTGTTCATTACACATACCTGAGAGGTAGATATTAGAACCATTTTTATGAATGAGGTCTGTGACGCTCAAACAGGTTAAACAAGTTTTTCTGGGATCCCACAGCTACCAAGTGACAGAACCTGGATGCCACCATATCTTTTGACTTCAAACACGGTGCTTGCAGTGCTGTGTAGCACCTACCTGTGCTAAGAGATCAGGCCCCCCCCCTTTTTTTTTTAAGATTTTCTTTATTTATTTGACAGACAGAGATCACAAGCAGGCGGGGGGTGGGGTGGGGAAGCAGGCTCCCTGCAGAGCAGAGAGCCCGATGCGGGGCTTGATCCCAGGACATCGGGATCATGACCTGAGCCGAAAGCAGAGGCCTCAACCCACTGAGCCACCCAGGCGCCCCAGATCAGGCCCTTTTTACCTCCTTCCACAGTCTGTCACCTTAGAAAAGGTCATCATTACCTTATACTTATGCTTCTACAAGTATGGCTGCCACAAAGATACTCAAGGCATACTATTTTAACTATCCGAAATAGTTTCTACCTATTGAAAACACCACTAAACCAGGGATGCCTGGGCATTTCTGGGATCTAGCCCCACATGACAGCGGGGAGCCCGCTTCTCCCTTGCCCTCTGCCCCTCCCCCCGCTCATGCTCCCTTTCTCTCACTCTCTCTCTCTCTCAAATAAAATCTTTTAAAAAATAAATAAAAAAAACACCACTAAACCAATAATACCACTAATACCAATATATTATTGTAATTTTTATTATAATCCCAATGCTCCTTGTAAATCTACTTAACAATCCAAATATAATAGTTTCAGGGCCCCCCCATGGCTCAGTTGAGCTCTGTGCTCAGACTGGAGTCTGCTTCAGATTCTCCCTCTCCCTCCCACTCACTCACTCTCTCTCTCAAATACATAAACTAAATATTTAAAAAATATACATATACATATACATATGCATATACATAGATGGATACATACATACATACATACATACATTTTCAAGTCCCAGGCATTATCTTTTCAAGTTCCAAGTTGTAAAAAACTAAAAATCCAAACTCTTTCTAGATCTCATTAGGAGTTTTGCACATCCGTATACACCACAGAATCATATATCTTGCCATAAGCTGGCCTGGAGTAATTCTTTGGTTGTTTAGATAATTTAATTTCAAAACACAAGCTAATTCCTTATCACTTCTAAGCCTCTGTTTTCTGCAATAATACTACACAGCTTTCCTTAGGTTAAGTTTGTAAATTAATAGAACTGTATTATGCTGGATTATTATATTTAGCACATAAATATTTTATCAATTACAGGTAAAAAGTATAAGGAAATAGTTTTTATGGGCAAATGCAGAGATGAGAGAGTAAAGTCTAAGCATCCCTTTTACGTTTTAACATCACTCCATGCTTTTATTTTAAAATAACAATAAATAATAAAACAGTACCTCAGAATCCCAAGGTGACTCTTCACTTTGTTCTGCGAATCCTAATGCTGACAGCGTAACTATAAAATATAGTCACAGATACATTAATGAGAACATGTATTATGAATTTTAAATGTGTACACAAGCCTATCCCCCTTCATGAATACTTCAATAAAATAAAAGTAAAAGCAGTAAAGATTTTCAGAGGGTTGAAGTATTTTCAGGAAGAAAAAGCTGGTAGCAGTCAGGATACTTAAAAAGAAAGACAGCAAAAAGAAAAAGAAAAATATCTTAAAGAAAGGGGTAACATAACTGGATCTACATACTTTGATATTTTTTATACTAGTATTTAAGCCTAGAAAAAAATGCGTAGATGTTCATTAACTTACCATGTCTATCATTTTTACCTGCCCTGTCAGCAGAAGTCAAACAGTCATTAACTGTTTGCTCTTGTGGAACACTTTCAGTAATACCATCGTCCTGTGTTCCAATTGCTGGCTGCTCCTCTCCTTCCTATAAAAACAACACAAAACAAAAACCCGACTTCAGAAAACATCCTATTAATTCACACGCTCACTCACTCACTCAGAAAGACAAATACATCTGTCAAGTCATAGGCATTATCCTGGGAGAAGCAGGAAATATATGCTAGTAAGGGTAGAGATGGACAAAATCAAGAACAGAAGAGTATCATTTACTAGTTCTACAAGTGAAGTGAATAAAGCACAGTGAAGGCACAAAGGGGAAAACAGTTGTATATGGGAAGTTCAGGAAACGCTGCAAAGGTAGGGCTGTATCTTGAAAGAGAGACTACACAAAGACGGTGTGAAGGGCATTCTAGAAAAGGTAGAATGAGCAAAAGGATGACGTATGGAATAACACAGTAAGTGACGATAGCTACAGAAGGTGGCAAAACTGGAACACAATTTTTGAGAGTGGGATAGAGAGATAGAATTGGAAAATCAGGACTGAAACAAAAAAGGCAAGTGTCATGCTGGACTACGAACTTTCTCCTTCAGGTAATGGGTATCCCCTAAAGAAGCAGAGGAGTTACATCACCACAAGTATATTCTAGAAAGGTCGCTCTGACAGCAATGTAGAGGTGAACGTAAAGGAACCCAAGGGGCACCTGGGTGGCTCAGTGGGTTAAAGCCTCTGCCTTCGGCTCAGGTGATCAGGGATCATCAGGTCATGATCCCTGATGCGGGGGATCGCGCCCCGCATCAGGCTTTCTGCCCAGCAGGGAGCCTGCTTCTTCCTCTCTCTCTGCCTGCCTCTCTGCCTACTTGTGATCTCTGTCTGTCAAATAAATAAAATCTTTAAAAAAAAAAAAAAAAAGGAACCCAAGCCAGAAGAGGATTTCAAAATTATAGGTGAGGGA
This sequence comes from Martes martes, assembly GCF_963455335.1. Classification (NCBI taxonomy): domain Eukaryota; kingdom Metazoa; phylum Chordata; class Mammalia; order Carnivora; family Mustelidae; genus Martes; species Martes martes. Next base: position 99,427,145 of record NC_137895.1, on the reverse strand, counting down.
GGGAATTACAGTAAGATATAAAAAATGGGAAGCAGGTACAAAATAATGAATGCAGAGAGCGACTGAATGTGGTGATTTTTTTTTTTGATATTTTTTAAAGGTTTTATATTTATTTGTCAGAGAGAAAGAGCACAAGCAAGAAGAGCGGCAGGCAGAGAGAGAAGCAGACTCCTCGCTGAGCAAGGAGCCCAATGAGGGACTCAAGCCCAGAACCCTGGGATCATGACCTGAGCTGAAGGCAGACGCTTAACCAACTGAGCCACCCAGGTGACCCTTTTGCTAATTTAAATTCAATTAATTAACATATAATGTATTATTGGTTTCAGAGGTAGAGATGTGATGATTTTTTTCTAAAGATTTAATGTATTTATATTTAGAAGGAGAGGGTGTGTGCATGCAGGTGGAGGGGCAGAGGGAGAGGAAGAGAGAGAATCCTCAAGAAGACTCCCTACTCAGTATGGAGCCCGACCGGGGGCTTCATACCAGGACCCTGAGATCATGACCTGAGCAACACTAAAAGTCGGATGCTTAACTGAGCAAACCACCCAAGTGCCCCTGGATGTAGTAATTTCAGGGAAGTTTGGAGTCCAGGATTTTTCCTACTTCAGTGTTTCAGTGGTACTATCTACTAGGACGGGAAAAACTAATGACAGAGCAGGTTACAAAAAGTCAGGGAAGAAGAAAGGGTCAGAAACAATGTCTTCAATCTGGGACATACCAAATTTGAAGCACCCAGGAGACTTTTTTTTTTTTTTAAGATTTTATTTATTTATTTGTCAGAGACAGAGAGTACAGTAGAGGGAGGGGCAGGCAGAGGGAAAAGCAGGCTCCCCACTGAACAAGAAGCCCAATGCAGGACTCAATCCCAGCACCCTAGGATCATGACCTGAACCAAAGACAGATGCTTAACTGACTGAGCCACCCAGACATCCCGAAGCACCCAGAAGACTTACGAAGAAAGTTCTAGACAAAAACATTTGGAGTAGGAAAAATGACATTACTCATGATGTTAAAAAGATAAATATCGGGTGCCTGGGTGGCTCAGTGGGTTGAGCCTCTGCCTTCAGCTCAGGTCATGATCTCAGTGTCCTGGGATCAAGCTCCACATTGGGCTCTCTGCTCAGTGGGGAGCCTGCTTTGCCCCTCTCTCTCTGCCTGCCTCTCTGCCTCCTTGTGATCTCTCTCTCTGTCAAATAAAAACATAAAAATCTTTAAAAAAAAAGATAAATATCTATACTAAATATAGATCTAAAATACACTAATCTGATATAATTAAATAATGTAAACCTAGACAGAACTCTTGAAATTTTCAGAATAAAAATAAAAGCAGGGGGGAAAATACCATGGGATTCAATATTTCAATTACATACTTCAACATTAGTTTCAAGGATAGAAACTATATTTTTATTAATGTAGGCAAGTTAATGGGCACCTGGGTGGCTCGGCTGGTTAAGCATCTGACCCTTGATTTCGGCTCAGGTGATGATCTCAGGTTTGTGAGAATGAGTCCCACATCAGGCTCCTGCTCAGAAGGGAGTCTGCTTCTTTCCCTCTCTCTTCCTCTCTCTCTGTCCCTTCCCCCCACAGCTCTCTCTCCCTTGCTCTGAAATAAATAAAACTTTAGAAAATATATATATATAAGCAAGATTCATTTCTGTAATGAATACCATTTTTAAGATTAATAAAGATTTAATTGCAAAACACCAATTCAAGATTTTTGTAAGAATACTCATTTTTAAAAATTAATCTTAAAAGATTTAAATTATATAAGAGAAATATGGGATTTTAGAATTCTGAGGCATTTTTAAGTACTACTACGATGTATGAGAAAAATATAAAACTCTATTTTAAAATTCACATGGTTTTCTTATTCCACTGTGAACAGCATATTTCACCAGTAGTTAAGGACCAGAGAAAGAATCTAGTGTTAAAAAATAATCATGATCATCCAAGTTGAAGGCTTTAAAGTCTCCAAATACATGTGTCATTATCAAGCAGGACCCAATATTCACATGAGGAAAGAAGAAAGTGATCAAAAAAAAAAATCAAATCACCAGTATTTCTGAGTTTCAGATATGAAAGAATTCACATGTTAAATTTAACAACTATGGGAGCTCCTGGCTGGCTCAGTGGGAAGAATGTGTGATTCTTGATCTCAGGGTTGTGAGTTCAAGCCCCATGTTGGGTGGAGAGATTACTTAAAATTTTTTAAATCTAAAAAGAACCCCCCCAAAACTAATAATATGAATACTAAAGTTTCCTGATAATATAAAATGTATCCACTATTGGAGATATTTGAAAAAGTAAAAGTCATCTTTCAGAAATAATTCTGTATACTCTGTTAGCAACATTTCCTTTCTTATGATTCTATAATGACAAATAGTTCATATTAGGAAAAAACTATAAATTGTGAGTTCATTCATTTGATGTGTGTGTATGTATCTATGATATGCAGATACAATTAATCAGAATCAAGAAACAAGATGTTAGGGGCACCTGGGTGGCTTGGTGGGTTAAAGCCTATGCCTTCAGCTCAGGTCATGATCCCAGGGTCCTGGGATCGAGCCCCACATCAGGCTCTGTGCTCAGCAGGGAGCCTGCCTCCCCCTACTCCCTCTACCTGCCTCTCTGCCTACTTGTGATCTCTGTCTGTCAAATAAATGAATAAAATCTTTTTAAAAAAAAGAAACAAAATTTTATATTTTTTCTTTAAGAGTGTTGCAGCTTAACATTTTTTTCATTTAATGGATAAAGATTAAGAACCTCACTTACATAGTCAGAAATTTCAGTTTTAAGTAATGAAAAGACTACATAAAGTGTTTACTTATCTCCTCTCTTTATTCTCAAAATGATCTAAAACTTACCAAGATTATACCACACAGTAAACAAATTAGAAATCACAAGAAAGAGCACCTGGTTGGCTCAGTGGGTTAAGCATCTGCCTTCAACTGAGGTCACGACCCCAGGGTCCTGGGATCCAGTCCTGCTTCGGGCTCCCTGCTCCAGTAGGGAGTCTGCTTCTCCTCTGCCCCTCCCCCTGCTCTTATACTCTCTCTCTCTCACACACACACAGGGAAAAAAAATAAAATCTTAAAAAAAAAAAACAAGAAAGATAATGGCCAAAATCCAAAATTCATAATAAATCTGATTAAGGCCTAAAACAGATTTCACTTTGCATTATCTATAAACACAGATTTTGCTAAATTAAATATACAATATCACACTTTATCAACTTAAAAGTAAGGATAAAATTTTCTTCCTCTTCTTCATAAAAATAAGCTGTAAGTCGGGGCGCCTGTGTGGCTCAGTGGGTTAATCCTCTGCCTTCGGCTCAGGTTGTGATTCCAGGGTCCTGGGATTGAGCCCCACATCGGGCTCTCTGCTCGGCGGGGAGCCTGCTTCCCTCTCTCTCTCTCTGCCTGCCTCTCTGCCTACTTGTGACCTCTCTCTCTGTGTCAAATAAATAAATAAAGTCTTTAAAAAAAAATAAGTTGTAAGTCATTCAGAGGAGTCTGAGCATTTTTTAATTACCTGACTTCGTTTTCTTAATTTGCACTTAAAATAATTTCTACCATATTTTATAATGTAGAGAATCTGCTCTCCCGTAGCCCCACTGCTGTATTGTGTTTTTATAATAATCTCTCTCAACTCTGCAAGCTTTACATTCATCTCGCCCTTCTTAAATGAATTCCTTCCCTTCACCTCCTCCCTCATCTTCACATCCATCTACAGCGGTTCTTCCCAGTTGCTTTCTACTTCTTTCCTCCCATAATGGCATACCTGAGAACTGTTTACTCACACCAACCTTTACAAATCTCAATCCAATGACCTCTCTACCATTATGACACTGTTTTCTCTTACGATCTTGAGGACTTCCATTTCTTCCTAAGATTCTTTTCATTATAAGGATCAAGAGGATGAAATATGAAAAAAACATAGGGAAAAAGTTTAAAATGAAACAACTTACCTTTGTAAGACCAAGGCCTAACAATGAGAAAGGAGGTTTTAGAACAGAATCAGGTGATGGCAAAGCAGGAGGAGAAGAGTCACAGACGTCGACTGATGGTTTGGAAGGAACGCCAACCGTATGCTCACACTTGTTATCAGAATTATCATCCTCAAATAAAGTTTTATCTCCCGGTGATACAAGGCCAAGTTTTGCTTCCACTTAGTAAAAAACAAAATAAAGAGTACATGAAAAAAATATCTGTAATTTCGAATTATGGACTAACACAAGAATGGACAAAAATCAGTGAATAACACAAGTCTTCAAACAGCTTACAGTTCTTGAAACGCTGAGAAACATTCATTAGTTTTCTTAAGTTTGGTTTTGAGGTATTCTAGAAAAAAAATTAATAGTTTTAAGGATCACAAATAACACATTTGGTAAAATAATTATAATATTCACCATTATCAAATGAGCACCATTACACAAAGAACATGGGTTTTGGAATCATTCAAGTGTAGATTCAAATCTCAGTTCTTCCATTTACTAGCCTACATTTTCTCATGGGGTGAGGATTATGAGAGATTTAATAGCTAGTCCCAAAATGTTATTTTCCTTACTCCTGATTATTACACAAATTCTTCCTCAAAAAGTTAATAATAAAGCTATCCTACAACCCAGCAATTGCACTACTAGGTATTTATCCAAAGGATACAAATGTAGCATCCTGAAGGGGGTACCTGCACCCCAATGTCTATACCAGCAATGTCCACAATAGCCAAACTATGGAAAGAACCTAAATGTCCATTGACAGTTGAATGCATAAAGAAGACCCCCACCATACACACACACACACACATACACACAATGAAATATTACACAGCCATCAGAATGAATGAAATCTTTCCATTTGCACTGACATGAATGGAACTAGAAGATATAATGCTAAGCGAAATTAAGTCAGTCAGAGAAAGACAAATACCATGATTTCACTCATATGTGGAATTTAAGAAACAAAACAGATGAACATACAGGAAGGGAGGGAAAAAAAAAAAGATGAAAACAGAGAAGGAGGCAGACCCTACGAGACTCTTAAATATAGAAAAGAACCTGAGGGTTGCTGGAGGGGAGGTGGGCTGGGAGTGGGGGGATTACGGAGGAGTGGAATAACTGAGTGATGGGCATTAAGGAGGGTACTTGAATTAACGAGCAGTGGGTGTTGTACACAACTGATGAATCACTGAATTCTACCTCTGAAACCAATAATACAGTATATGTAAAATAAATGGAATTGAAATTTGAAAAATTTTTAAATACTTTCTTTACCAAAGTAACCTAAAATAAAAATTTATTCCTAGGCAATTAAAAGTATTATTGAAAAAAACTAACATTAAGAAATGTTAACTATTTATTATATTTTAAGATGCATTTGCATCATTTATATTTGCATGAATATCTCTTACAGGAGAAAATATTAAAATTTAGGTTTTTTTGGTTTTTTTTTTAAAGATTATTTATTTGTCAGAGAGAGAGAGAGAGTGAGCACAGGCAGACAGAGTGGCAGAGGGAGAAGCAGGCTCCCTGCGGAGCAAGGAGCCCGATGTGGGACTCGATCCCAGGACGCCGGGATCATGACCTGAGCCGAAGGCAGCCGCTTAACCAACTGAGCCACCCAGGCGTCCCTAAAATTTAGTTTTTAGTAGTATCTTAGTTAGGTAAGTTGGAATTGCAAACAATGTAAGTTGCTTTTGTTTGCCAAAATGCTAAAGACAGGGACATCTGGGTGCCTCAGACGGTTCAGTGTCTGCCTTTGACTCAGGATTCTGGGATAGAGTCCCACATTGGGCTCCTTGCTCAGCATGGAGCCTGCTTCTCCCTCTGCCTGCTGCTCCCCTGCGTGTGCACTCTCTATCAAATAAATCTTTTTTTAAAAAATCTTAAAGACAAATGATTGTTTAAATTCAGTTCCTTCCAGAAAAGATAAAAAAAAAATCATCATATACCTTGTGGGGCATGATTCATGAATGAAAACCAGACACAAAAAACAGAAAGCCATAACCAAATATGTTGACAGTGGAGAGAGAAAGAGATGGACTGAAACAATAGACACTAAAGTTTTCTGCAAGGAAAAATTAGGGTAGGGATAAGTCATTAGAAAAAAAAAAAAAAAGCTTTGGGGGGAAAAGAAGAAAAAAGGAAAAATATAAGACATGACCAATCAATCAAGCACAAGCTTAAGACAAGGAAAAAAAGGAAAGATGTGAGTAAAAAAATGGTATGTAGAAAAAACATGTTTTTCAGTATATGTAAGTGTGATTATGGATATACGATAAACAGAAGTCTCTTAAAATTTTTTAATTACATATTGTAAATATATATTATATACATATTATAAATATATATAAAACAGAGGCTTTTGTTCATAGTATATCCCTAATACTACTGACTTTTCTCACTCTACAATTATTTATTTATAAATACTGTAGTAAGGAATTTAATTTTTTTGCTATAAAGTAAATTGTTCAATTAGTGGCCATCTATCACTACCTGAAAGCCGTAATTATCTCTAGAGAGAAAAATTTTTAAAACAAAATGTTTCTAATACATCAGCTTTCACATGAAGAAAGAATTGGTAATAAGAATTCTAAGGAGAAATGTATACATCGAAAGGATATATCTAATGGGACACAGATGGGGTTAAAGAAAAAAAGTTGAGGAATTTTTATCAAAAATTTTTTAAAATTTAATTTTGTGTGCATGTGTTCCAAAATTCATTGTTTATGCACCACACCCAGTGCTCCATGGAAAAGGTGCCCTCCTTAATACCCACCACCAGGCTCAACCAAACCCCCCACCTGCCTCCCCTCCAAAACCCACCGCTCTCCTGGTTTGTCTCCCCCTTTTATTTCCCCCAACCCACTTCTCCTCTCCATCTCCCAATGTCCTCCGTGTTATTCCTTGTGCTCCACAATTAAGTGAAACCATATGATAATTGACTCTCTCTGCTTGATTTATTTCACTCAGCATAATCTCCTCCAGTCCTGTCCATGTTGATATAAAAGTTGGGTATTCATCCTTCCTGATGGAGGCATAATACTCCATTGTATATATGAACCATATCTTCTTTATCCATTTATCTGTTGAAGGGCATCTTTGTTCTTTCCACAGTTTGTCAACTGTGGCCATTGCTACTATGAACGTTGGGGTACAGATGGCCCTTCTTTTCACTATACCTGTATCTTTGGGGTAAATACCCAGTAGTGTAATTGCAGGGTCATAGGGTAGCACTGTTTTCCAAAGTGGCTGCACCAACTTGCATTCCCACCAACAGTGTAAGAGGGTTCCCCTTTCTCCTCTCCTCTCCAACACTTGTTGTTTACTGTCTTGTTGATTTTGGCCATTCTAACTTGTGTAAGGTGGTATCTCAATGTGTTTTTGATTTGAATCTCTCTGATAGCTAATGATGACGAACACATGATACTGGCACAAAAACAGACACATAGACCGGTGGAACAGAATAGAGTCTATATATGGACCCTCAACTCTATGGTCAAATAATCTTCAACAAAGCAGGGGAAAAAAGACAGTCTCTCTAAAATTCTAAGCTCACAATTAGAGGATAGTAAAAAATATACTGTAACCTTCTTTCTTATTTATTTCCTCAACATAATTCATTTGCACTTATAAATCCTAAACATGAGAAGAGGATATAAATTTTTAAATTATGTATTTTTTAATTTTTTATATTATGGCATATTATGCACATTACATTGCTTATAACATTCCATTATACAGAATTCCATCTGTCTGTTCATTAATTCACATTCAAAAAATATTAAAATTGCTTCTTCAGGCAAGGTTTTATTCTAGGTGTTCCAGGAGATGCACAATTGTGTTTCCTAACATCCAATAGCTTATAATGATGCAGGAGCTTTAAAATGAATATTTAAATAAATATAAAGTGACTGAAAGTTTAAATCTTAGAAGTTGATACAAAGATTATGAGTAGATCTTTTTTAAAAACTATAAAAGATTTCTGAAATTAGGGACGCCCGGGTGGCTCAGTTGGTTGAGCAGCTGCCTTTGGCTCGGGTCATGATCCCAGGGTCTTGGGATCGAGTCCCACATCGGGCTCCTTGCTCAGCCGGGAGCCTGCTTCTCCCTCTGCCTCTGCCTGCCTCTCTGTCTGCCTGTGCTCACTCTCTCTGAAAAATGAATAAATAAAAAATCTTAAAAAAAAAAAAAGATTCCTGAAATTAGACATTTTACCATATGGGCATGAAAACCTGTCCTTCTAGTGTTAATTATTATTTTAGGCAAAACATGTATTCTTCACTTAGATAAAGAGTTTTAACTATACTCTTTATGGAATTATTTTGAAAACACAGTAGAATGCCTTTGCAATATAAATTTTGAGAGATAATTTAAATTTCTAAATTTCCACAATTTCCAATCTTATTTTGGTCTAAATGTAGAACAAGGGATAGAAATAGCAAAAAAAAAAATCTTCTTTCATAAAACTACATGCTACCAAAATAAAAAATGTCCAAGAAAAAACAATCTTCAATAAATAACTGGGTCCACTAAAGATTCATTTAGGCATGAGTATTATAAAAGTCATGTTAGAAGAAAAGAGAGAGAGAAAGAAAAAGGAAAAGAAAAGAAAGAAAAGTCATGATAAGATAATTTAAAACTCACAGTAAGAATCCTTATCCTTGACCAAATGTCATATTCCCTCCATCATGGGAAAGCTTTTGCCAATATAATTTTCCTGTCATTATACATTTCCAGCCCATTTTTTCCACCTTCGTTATTTAAGAGAGTTAAAAAAAAAAATTCAACTTGTCATATTTCTATAAAATGGTTTGTTCTGACCAACTTTCCACTTCAAACATAAAATGATGATAGGCAGGCCACCGCTAAATTTTAAGAGTAAATAATACACTAAACAAAATTCAGAGCAGGAAAATTAATTTCACAGGAGAGTACATTACCTTCGTATTCAAACTTAAGTCTTCATCATCTGATGTAGGCCACGAAGCATTATCATCACGAGGTTTATCGGAAATACTTTAGAACAAAAATACACAACAAAAATAAGTTCACGAAAAAGAAAAATGGAGTGAAAGGTCAGCTATCTATTTATTGAATGAAGTTTCTTGATGTAATTGAACTTTGGCCTCTGTTTTTGTTATTAAGTTTTATTTTAATTCCAGTATCATTAACACACAGTGCTATATTAGTTTCATGTATACGATATAATGATTTGGTAATTCCATCACCCAGTGCTCATCACAAGTGCATTCCTTAACCCTTAGCTCCTATTTCACCCGTTCCCCCACCCGTCTCCCCTCTGGTAACCATCAACTTGTTCTCTATAGTTAAGAGTCGGTTTCTTGGTTGTCTGTCTCTCGTTTTTTGTTGTTTATTTCTTTTCTTTGCTCATTTCTATTGTTTCTTAAATTCTACATATGAGTGAAATCATATGGTATTTGTCTTTCTCTGACAACTCTGCTTAGCACAATACTCTCTAGTTCCCTCCATTTCACTGCAAATGGCAAATTTTGATTCTTTTCTATGGCTGAATATTCCATTGTATATACATATATGCCACTTCTTCTTTATCCATTCATCTATCAATGGACACTTGGGCTGACTATTGTTAACTAATGCTGTAGTAACCATAGGGGTACATGTATCCCTTCGAATTGGTGTTTTCATATTTTGGGGAGTAAATACCCAATAGTGTGATTACTGGATTGTAGGATAGTTCAATTTTTAACTTTTGGAGGAAACTCCATACTGTTTCCACAGTGGCTGCATTAGTTTGCATTCCCACCAATAATCCAAGAGGATTCCTTTTTCTCCATATACTTGCCAACATTGTTACTTGTGTTTTTTATTTTAGCCGTTCTGACAGGTGTGCAGTGGTACCTCATTGTAGTTTTGATTTCCATTTGCCTGATGATGAGTGATGCTGAGTATCTTCTTATGTGCCTGTTGGTCATCCTTATATTTTCTTTGGAAAAATGTATGTTCGTGTCTTCTGATAATTTTTAAATTGGGTTATGTTTTGGGTGCTGAGATCTATCAATTCTTTTTATTTGTATACTAACCCTTTATTGGCTATGTCATTTGCAAATATCTGCTCCTATTCCATAGGTTGCCTTTTCGTTGTGTGGATTGATTCCTTCACTGTGCAAAAGCTTTTGATTTTGATGTAGTCCCAACAGTTTGTTTTTGCTTTTACTGCTCCTGAGGCAAGAGCAGTAAAAGCAAAAATAAACAGAAACAGAGCCAGAAACAGAGAGAATTCTGTATCGCCAGAAGGGAAGGGGGTGGGGGGATGGACAAAATGGATAAAGGGGAATGGGAGGTTCAGGATTCCAGTTATAGTAAGTCACAGGGATACAAGTACAGCATAGGGAATACAGTCAATGGTATTGTAATAGCATCATGCAGTAAGAGATAGTAGCTACGCTTGTGGTAGGCATGGTGTAACATTTAGAGTTCTTAAATCACGTGAAACACAACATAACATTATGTGTCAACTATGCTTCAATTTAACAAAATAAACAAACAAATATACAAATGTTAAAGAACGAATTTATGTTATTAGTGAGAGTATTGTTCCCAGAGAGGTTAAAAACTATAAGGTCCAACTTTTTCCCCACACAGGTCCTGCCTTATTTAGATCTACATGAACCAGCAAGACCTTAAAAACCTTCCTAAGCACTGAGATACCCAAGAAGAGAGACTGCTATAAAAATAGAGTCCTGGTAGCTGTGCCTCTATTTCCCTATACACCGCCTAATATTTTCTTTCTGTGAGCTTAGATCCCTCTTTTGCAGGGCTCAGTGGTACCCTCCAACCTTTTAAATCTTTAGCTTATGAAAGCAGATTCCCAAAACAAGCACAGCATCAAATGACCAAGAGTAGGAGCCATTTCCTGCTCCTGGAGGACAAGCTAAACAGACTTTCAGTCATCCATGTAATCATCTCAATGTAGACATGTTACCAACTACCCAAATGAAGCTCTGTTACTGATTTGACAGCCAGTCCTAGCCCACCAAACCCTACAGGTACATGGGAAGGACATCAGAGAATTAGAAAAAGAGGTGGAGTGAGGAGACCGCTACCTTGGGCCGTACATCCGTGTAGTTCAGAATCTCCGTTCCCCTATTAATCGAGAGGATCTAAGCCAAGATTGGGGTGGAAGTAGATGATATCACATTCCTATATGCTGTAAAAAGCCTTCCCCGTGGCTCAAGTGATTTTAATACCTCTCAACAGAAAACCTGAAATATGCTAGTTCATTCAATTAAACCAACCAACAAAAAAACTGCTCATGATTCTCTTGAACCCTCTATTTTAATACGCTTCTCTAAACAACTCCCAATATTCTGTGTCCTTCATTCCTTTCTGTGTGTGTGTGTTCTTCATTTCTGTAATCCATCTTTATCTAACTTATCATAAGCCTAAATATTCTGACATCTTTTCTAAAACTCTCATTCCTATCCAACCCAGTGTTGTTATTCTTGAAACTTGGCCTCTCCTGCCAATTCCTTCCTTACGCACCTTCACTGTGTTCACTAGACCCACTCCCCACCTTTCTATTATTAAAACATTCACCTATTAAGATGAAAAAAAAAAAGGAAAAAACCTGAATGTAAATCTCACTTCTGTCACTTATCATATCCAAATAAGTCACTTTAATCTGTTTTGTGTTTCAAATTCTCCATTTAAATAATCACTTGGTGAGGATGTTAAACACAGGTTGTAGTACCAGAGGGTATTTTGATCAATTCATCTCTAAGATGTCCTAAAATCCTGAAATTCTATGTGCTTTTGATTTTGTCTATAGAAAAACAGAGAATATTTAGCTGGCAGAAAGGGAAAAAATTAATGGAATTAAAGAAACACCAAGAAAAGCAGAGAAGAAAGAAAAAAAAAGAAAAGATTATAGAAAAGTCAATGGAGAAAAGGAAAAAAATCTACAAAAAAAGAAATAGCTTCAAGGAACTGGTCAAGGGAACTAGCCTAAAGGGAAAACTAGACTGGGAAGTCAGTAAATAGAGAATCATTTAGAAATATCCTCTAAATAGATGATAAAATTAATTAACATATCATGGCCTACACCTAGATTACATATCCATCACTTCCGGAAAAATCATTCATCTCAAGGAGAGCAGACATCCCTATATCTAAGAACTTGCCTGATTAGGTCTTGCTTATGTAAAAGCTGTGTACTATAGGTAATGAGAGCCATCCTAAAATCTTTGGCAGTAAAAACAAGAGACTAGTTGCCACTGCACTAATTACCCCTAGTTATCACTAGTTGTCAAATATATTAGGACAAATGCTTGGACTAACCTGGTTTCTTAAGAAAACTCTAAATCAGTAAACACATAACTAAATTTGACTTTCTGAGTTGATCTGACTAGGATCTGTATCTTAACCCCAGTGCTGCTGAGGGACAAAAGAATGAATGTGGGAGTCACACAGGCTGACAGTCAAATCATGGGTTCAGAGTCGTCAGCACTATCGCCATCACTGCCCTCCGAAAGAATCTTCCTCTGTTGTACCACAGCTTTTGATGCTGCTTTTCCTTTCCCGTGAGCACCGTACACATCATCTTCCTCGGTAAGCTAACCCAAATCTAAATCATCGCTGGCTACGCTGCCATCGGAGAGATGGGGAGCCTTTGTCATGGTCCCAATTTCGCTGCTGCCACATTGTTTTGGTGCTTTTATCTTGAGCCTCTCCCACGTCAATGGTGACCGCTGGAAGTTCCTTCACTGATAAAGCTAGCGCCACTTCTAAGTCTCGCTGGTAGAGTTCGTCACCCAAAGCCACCCTTTTTCCGGGGCTTTCTCTCGTAGTGGGGTATCTTCTTTCTGGAGATTCTTCGGTTTAGGTTTCCTTGTTTCTAGCATTAACTCCTTCGGTGTTGTTCTGGGCTTCTTATTCAAAGGTGTGGTTGCCGAAACAAAGTCATCATCGCTGTCAGAATTCTCAAACCATGAGTAACTGACTAGTTTCTCATGCCTCACAGGGGGCACCACGGCCCCCTCCAAGACTGAAAATCCGCAGCGTTCAAGCTCTTGTTAGCAGCAGTGGCAGTTTCTGGGTCTGCTACTCTTTAACTATGGAATCACAGGTCAATTAATCAACGTTCCTGAATCACAGCTGACTAATTAATAAAAAATAGGCTGTAACAGCACAGCTACTTTGTGATGCTATTGTAATGACTATATAAGTAATAAATGTCAAGCACATAATATAGTGCCTAGCGCACAGTAGAACTCTCAACAAATGCTTTTCTCTGCATTCCCTTGTTAACACAGAATTTGTAAAAAAAAAAATCCATAAAAATCCTACCTGCTTAAAGAGTCTTCTTCAGAAGTCTTATTCGCCACTAAAGAAAAAAGCAAAATATATTTTAAATCAACAACGGAAAAATACAGGATATTTGTGCTGTGATGATGTGTTAAAAAGTATTCTTCAGGACCATACCTGGCAACCACGCTGGAGTGAATATTAATTATACTATTGGCAGGCAGTTAACTCACTAAGAAATCTTACTTTCTCCTCTACATTTACCAAATGCAAGAAAAGAATGGTATCCGTCAGAATTTGATACCTACAAGTGGATGTTTATAATGACCACAATTTTAACCAAACCCTTGAGACTGACAGAAAATGGTGTCATTAGCAGAATCATCATCATAGACTGACAATGTCTGGATTCTTCAGGACTTTCACTACGAGGCGCAGTTTAAAAAGACTGTATTTATTTTGCTGTAACACAACAGAACTTCTCCAGATCTCCAGCAGGGGCTGTTAAGTTTGGGGTGAAACACCTCATCAAAAAGTTTGGTCTACAGCCACTGTACTTTGCAGCATGGCAAAACAGCAAACAGACTCTCTCTGGCCTTATTTCCAATTGCAAGGTAAGGATGAAAGTTTTTAGTGATTCTGGTTCTATAAAGTATAACCTCTTGAGACGACCTACTTTCATTGCTGGAGAGTCTATCTGGATCCACCTCTTAGACCACAATGGTACCAATGATTAGTGCTAGGTAGTAGGATATGATGTCATTGTTCTCAACCCTCCCCACTATGTGACAAACGTCTGTAGAAATCACACTTTTTCAGTCTGTGAGGCATATGTCATCAGATCCTACACTGATGAACATAACAAAGGACAAAGATTATCTTGAATCAGTATATTCAATTACCTCGGAATTTTAATTTTTTAAATATTCAAGAAGATATCCACTGTATGATTGCAACTATATGACATTCTGGTGAAAGTAAAACTTTTTAAGTTAGGAGTTAAGGGTTGTGGCAAAGGGAGGGATGAACAGGCACAGCACAGAGTACTTTTAAGGCAGTGAAACTACTCTATGTGATACCACATGATAGATACATGTCATCACACATTTGTTAAAACCCATAGAATGTACAACACCAAGAATGAACCCTGAGGTAAATTATGGACCGTGGATGATAAAGATGAGTTAATATAAATATAACAATGTACCTCTGTGGTTCAGGATGTTGACAACAAGGAAGGCTATGCGTGTAGAGGAACGTGCGGTAAATGGAAACTCTCTGTACTTTTTGCTATATTTTGCAATGAACCTGAAAATGCTGTAAAAAAATAAGGCCTATTTATGTGAAGGGAATAAAAAAGGTATCCATTGAGACTGCTAAGTATTGGTACAAACCAGATGATTTATCAAGTACTTATTACTTGATTTCCTTCTGGGAACCTGGAATTTTGATATATGCTAGGGAGAAGATGCCTACATGATTATCACTTAAAGAAAACTTCAGGCACTGAGTATCTATAAGATTCTTGTATTGGCAGACAACATGTCACATGAGTTGTCATGATTTGATGCTGGAGGAATTAAGCACACCCATAGGCAGAGGATTCTTAGAAGCCTGCACTTGGCTTCCTCTAGACTTCACTCCATGCACCTTTTCTCTGCTGATTTTGCTTTGTATCATTTCACCAAAATAAACCGCACGCATGAGTACAAATATGCTGAGACGTGTGAGTTCTTCCAGTGAATAACCAAATCTGGGTGTTATTTTGGGAGCCTCTAATACAAGTGCATCATATGCAATTTTTATGATTAAGATTGATGTTTTAACACACGATTACAGTTAGAAGGTTATTTCACAGAACACCCTTCCTTGAATCTGCTTTTCTTAGTATTTGCCTGGGAGATTCCTGTTATTTCTAGATCCATTTGAATAAAGGCATAAAAGGAATAGATGAAATAATGTCAGAAAATAATGTGAAACAAGCAACAATTGTATTTTAATTAGGAAAAAAAGAGAATTCTGATGATTATCAATGTGTTCTACAGTATAAAAGTTCCAATAAAAAAACTAAAAGGTCACATAAATTTTCTCCAACTAAATAGGGCTTAATTCACTTTTATTGTAGTTATGAATCAATAAGGTATCTGGGATAATTATAGAAAAATATGTAACTAACATACACAGTATAATAACAACTATTGATTATAGAGGTTTTTTGTTTCCACTCTTTTTCTTAATTTCTTATAGAATTAGAAACATAGTTCACCTATTAAAGGCAGTTGTTGACAAACTGGTCAAAAACTCAGAAATACTACATTCAAAATGTAGGATGAGTTATCCACTCCACCCTGAAAATAGTGGATTTGATCACTAAAGATCAACAGGACTCATTTGGGGGAAAACAAAGTGAGTTATCTCATATACACAGATGGTTAAAAACCTGTCAATCTAATTGGCCACATATTCTTGTTAAGCCACAGTTTACCAATTTCTGAAAAAATATAAAAGCATGTCACATTGAAACTGTTATCAGGTAAAAATTTCCGACAATCCAGAAAATGCTTTCAATCTTGGCCAAGCCTCATCACTAACTCTGTCACTGTGGTACAGGTACAAAGAAGTTAAGCATAAGAAACAACAAAATATGAAATACATTTGAGATGGGGTGGCCTGTTACCTTAGAAGGAAATATACATATGGTAGAAATGTGCTCCAATAGTGATAGATTCCAAGACAGTTTCCCTTAGCGCTTTCTTTAGAGATGAAATTCAGAAGGAGCAGTGAAAGTGGAGATATCAGAAGGCAAATGAAAGAGGATCGAGAGGGACAGCACCAACAAAAATAGTCCAGTACTGACTTTTTTTTACTGACACAGAATCCCGAGCAAGTGAGAACTAGTATATTCAGCATATCACATTATATTTTCTCCTTGATACTATACTAGTTTTCTGCAATAAAATACTTAAAAGAGGTCAGTTTCTCCCAAACTGCTGGTCTGTAGAAAGTATTTCTGATCAAAATTTAAAACTGTCAAAATACAGCTGCATCATGATTCCATATCAGAGATAGGGCCTGACAGTGGCTTCCTGCCTATTGCTTCCAGATTTTTGTCCTAGTATTCATCCAGGAGAGTGTACCAGGGACTTGAAGAAAAGCTCAAGTATCTCTACACGAAACAGGTAAGAAAGACAACACTTTTCCTCACACTTGACCCCTAGGTTTTGACAATTATGGAAAAATGTTGGCCAGTCTACTCACCAGGCTTGACTATTTCCCCTTGACCCTGTCCAGGTAGATACTGCAGTTACAAGAAAGTTAGGGAGGACCTTACTTGATGTGTTATTTTTCCATATTTGGACAAAGAATGTACCAATCACATAAATAACAGACCTTACAACTCAAAAATGGTTCTTTTGAAAAGGTTACCACCAGAGAGCTTTTAAAAGTTAAATCCAACTTTTTTTAGTGATTTTATTTGATACAGTTAATAACTCCTTGAAATTTTTTTTAAAATTTTTCAACAACATTTCCTCTAATTCCTCTCCTATGTGTCCCCAGCCACTCCTCAGTCTTCTCTACTAAGTCTTACACCTCCATCCACCCTTATATATTGGTATTCCCAGGCTTTGCTCAATGGCCTTCGTCCCTTTCTATATCTTTTCCATAATGGACAAGCTCAATCATTGTCCAAGCTATGACTTTGCCTAATAATTCTAATCAGATTATTTCAAATCAGCACCTCCAAACTTGATGCTCTTATCTCCAGCTAGAAACTCCTAGTATTCAATTACCCAGTTACTGAAAATATACTACATGGATATTCCATCAAATTCAACATATACAGAAAATACCTGGTCGTCCCTATTCCCACTGCACTCCGATAAAGTCCTACTCATTCTTCATGGCCCATTTAAATGTTAGTGCACAACCCGGAAACGTATAACTCTTCTAAGATTTCCTCTCTCCCCCCCCCCACCTTTTTTTTTTTAAGATTTTTTTAAAAGATTTTATTTATTTATTTGACAGAAAGAGGGAGAGATCACAAGTAGGCAGAGAGTCAGGCAGAGAGAGAGGGGGAAGCAGGCTCCCTGCTGAGCAGAGAGCCCAATGCGGGGCTCGATCCCAGGATCCTGGGATTATGACCTGAGCTGAAGGCAGATACTTAACCCACTGAGCCACCCAGGCACACCCTTTTTTTAAGATTTTATTTATTTGACAGGGAGAGACACAGTGAGAGAGGGAACACAAGCAGAAGGAGTGGGAGAGGGAGAAGCAGGCTTCCCATGGAGCAGGGAGCCCAGTGCGGGGCTTTATCCCAGGACCCTGGGATCATGACGTGAGCTGAAGGCAGCCACTAAATGGCTGAGCCACCCAGGCATCCCCCTCTCTCCCCTTTCTACATTTAATAATCATGAAACTGTATTAACTATATCTCTTTTCTATCTCTGCTTTATATTTCCCCTGCCACTGCCCTACGCAAGCATGAGCTCTTAACTGATGACTTCCAGAAGGAAAAAAAAGCCACCAACTAATATTGTTATTTCTTAAATGAATAAAAAATTTTTAAGCAAAACAAATGAGAAAGGGGGCACTTGGATGACTCAGTCAGTTAAGCGTCTGCCTTCACCTCAAGTCATGGTCTCAGAGTCCTGGGATTAAGCCCCGTATCAGGCTCCCTGCTCAATGGGGAGTCTCCTTCTCCCTCTCCCTCTGCCCTTCTGCCCCACTTGTGCTCTCTCGCAAATAAATAAAATCTTTTAAAAAGTCTTAAATTAAAAAAATGAGAAAGACATAAGGCCTAGAAAAAGAACAACATTGTAAATTGATTAATTGGGCCTCCTGAGGTTTTCAGTATAGAGGAGTGAACATTTCATAATGGACTGATACTAGACTAAGGAAATAGAAGCGTCCTTTATCTTCCAGTCTCTTTACATGTTTTTTTTCCCAATCTATCCTCCACATGAGGGGTGACCAAACTATGGCCACAGGCCAAGTCGGACCAGTCACATGTGACTGTGCTCCCATGGAACTTTATTTACAGGACCAGATGGTTGGTTCTTGCTATTCACCTACGTATTGCTACGGCTGCTTTCACACTATAATGGTAGTTGCAGTTGAGAAACCACAGGGCCTAAAATATTCACTATCTGGCCCTTTAGAGAAAAAGCTTGGTGATCCCTATTTTGTGCCACAACCAGAAGGCCCTAATTCAAATCTAATCTTGCTACCCTTCTGCTTCACATTCTCCAGTGAATCCCTGCATCAAGTACTGCTGGCTCCCTCCCCAATAACCATGCCAGAGTCTTCATTCTTGCTGGAGAACCACAACTTTATTTGGATATTTATTGTCCCAAAGACGAAGAAGGTGGCCTTACCCCAGCTTCAAAAGGAGAAATGATTATTCTAAGCTAATCACAGTACCTGATTTACCAGCGGCTGGTTTAGGAACAAGCACGTGATATAACCTAGCTTATAAGATGTTACAGTAAATTTACTGCAAGCTTCTGAGTTTTCTTCCTATTTAAAGAAACATATAGGGGTGCCTGGGTGGCTCGGTTGTTAAGCCTCAGCCTTCAGCTTGGGTCATGATTCGAGGGTCCTGGGATCCAGCCCCACGTCAGGCTCCCTGCTCAGCAAGAGGCCTGCTTCTCCCTCTGCCGCTTCCCCCTGCTTGTATTCCCTCTCTGTCTGTCTCTCTCTGTCAAATAAATAAATAAAACCTTTAAAAAAAATAAAAGGAACATATAAAGAAAAACAGTCCTTCCAGTCATTGAATATTGTCATGTGAGAATATGCCTCGAACTGTTGCTAATTAGCCAATCAGGAAAGGAAATATAAAATACCGCCAACCTCAAAGCTAAAAAGAGACAACTGGAATCCTGGTGACATCACTGAACCATCAAAACAATTCTGGTTCCTCCTGTTTTAGTCACTGTTTTGTTTGGCTTGCTTTTTTTAGATTTATTGATTTGAGAGAGAGTGCACGCATGCAAGAGAGAGTACACGAACGGGGGGAATGGCAGAGGAGGAGAATCGTCAAGCAGACTCCATGCTGAGCACGGAGCCCAGTGGGATGTGGGGCTTGATCTCATGACCCATGAGACTGTGACCTGAGCTAAAACTAAGAGTCAATGCATAACTGACTAAGCCACCCAGGTGGCCCCATTTTAGTCACTATTATAAGTCACCTGTTATTCGCAGCTAAAAGCATTCAACCTGATAAATTTGCCAAGGTCTACAACCTAAGAGCTACACCTTTCCATGGTACTGAAAAACTTTCATTAGCTTGCCTTAGCTAAGTATTCACTCATTCCAACCATTCCCATAGCACACTTTTTGTACCAGCAAAATTGAACTGCTCGTAAGTGCTCCAAAGTTCACTCGTACATCTGAGCATCTGCACTGCTGTTCCCTGTGCAAAACATGTAATCTTGATGGACATTTCTCCTGCCAAACATGGTTCTTCTGCCTCTTTACCTGGCAAACTTAATACTCGGTCTGCATACTTACCTTAAATTCTACCCACTCTTCTAAAACTCTAACTTGTCACTATCGACTTACATATTAAGTACCAATAAAAACATAACAATGGTAATTATAAGCACTAGGGGACTCTGGCACATAGTAAGCACGGAATAAAGTAGAGTAAATAATAAAAATAGAGTAGTAAAAACAGAGTAAATAATAAGAATGACAATGATAATAACAAACTCCCGGAGGGAAGGGATTGTGTTTTTTGAATGTTTGTATTCTATATCAGAGTAACACTTAGTGGCTAAAGGACACTTGATAGTTATTTGCTAAGTGAACAAATGAAAATGAATAAATTGCAAAACCAAACCAACTTATAGATTTTCTTTGATAAGTCTACTAAGTTAAAGGTTCCTTCATACATGTCAGATTGTACAATGCACTAGGTGCCACATCTAGGGAGCAGTGGTAGCATTTTTGTTACTGTGAACCATTTTTCTGCTTTTGTTATAATCTGTTGAGCCTCAGAGTTGCCCCATTTGAATTTTTATTATGATAATCTTTTTACTAATGGCAACAGAGTGTCGTGTTCTAACAAAATTACAGTATCATGACAATTATGCACCGAACAGAAGAAAACATTGTTCTAATAAAGTCAACATATCTCACTCTCTTTAACTAATGAGAAATGAAGTTGTTAATGATATCTTATTGATACAACAATATATAAAACCACCTATGATTCTCAAAGCATTTCTTTTCTGATTTCTGTACCACGGACAGTCACCTTTAAAGAAAAAAAACAGTCTCACTGGTATTGCTGCATACTAGCTAAGTTTTCCAGTTCTTATTGCTTGCCATTTGTTTATGGTACCAGGAAGGTATTATAGAGTTCCCAGTTTTGAGGATAGCTCCTTTTTTAATGAGATAAATCAGTATGTAATAATACTTACTAAATGTAATCCACTTGTAAAAACTAAAAGATCCATTTTCATAACAAGTTCAAGTTGTTTTAATATGCTTATAAAGGAAACATAAAACATACTAACTTAAAAATCTCTCTCTTATTTACACAAAGATATAAGGGATTTTAGGGGTCATGACTAAAATAATGAATTTCTTTTCAGACAATAATGTCTCATATGTTAAATTACCTAGAATTAACTTCCTTTTTCATTGTTGTTCACACTGAGGTACCTTTTTTTTTTAAATTATGTTCAGTTAGCCAGCACATACTACATCGTAAGTTTCTGATGTAGTGTTCAATGATTAATTAGCTGCATATAACACCCAGTGCTCATCACGACATGTGCCCTCCTTAATACTCATCACCCGGTTCCCCCATTCCCCCACTCCATCCTTCCATAACCCTCAGTTTGTTTCCTGGAGTCCGGTCTCTCTCATGGATTTGTTCCTATTGTTCATGACAGTATTTAAATTCTTAAATAATTCTGAATACTAGACTATTAAGAAAGAAATTAAGAAAGAAAAAAAAAATAGAGGCCCCTGGGAGGCTCAGTTGGGTAAGCATCTGCCTTCAGCTCAGGTCAAGATCCCTGGACCCTGGGACTGAGTCCAACATTGGGCTCCCTGCTCAGTGGGAAACCTGCTTCTCCCTGTCCCTCTGCCTGTGCTCTCTCTCTCTCTCTCTGTCAAATAAATAAATAAAATCGAGAGAGAGAGAGAGAGAGAGAGAAAGAAAGGAAGAAAGCAAGAAAGTGAGCTTATGCAATTTACACATTGGGGTTTTTTTTTTCCCCCCACTGCTCTTTCATAATCAAAACTTCCTTACTCTGCCTTCATCTATGTGACCACCAAAAGTACTTCACTCTGAAAAGTCTTACCTGGATTGTTATTTTGCGAAAAATTTTTAAATCTTTCTTCTCTATGTTGGGCAATTATTTGGCGATTGCTACATATAAAAAGGGGTGATAAACAATGTTACTATTTTAATACTGATATGAAAAACATTTACCAAATATATCAATTCATAAGAGTATTTCGAATAATATCAGAGCTAATATCAAACCTTAAATTACCCCATATACTTCAAAGGAAGGTGAACCAGTCATGAAGTAGTAACTTAGCAATTAGTAGTATTAGCTTGCCATAACGGAACGTGTCTTGAACTCAGTGGTCCTAACTCTGTAACCAGAGCTATTTGCTCTTGGACGAGCCACTTCTCTCTGGCTCCAAGTCTTCCTCTATAAAACAGGCATCTTACTGCCTTATTTCACAAGGTTGTTAAGAGGATTTCATGAAATATTAGACCCAAAACATGGCCTCTCGGGAAAGGGGACGCCCACCACTCTGGGAAGGGCTGTATGAGACCTTTCATCAGCCCATAAGAAAAGGCGCTCCTCAGGATTTAAAGCAGGCTTGAGATATAGGCCTAGAAACAAAGGAGAAAGGAAAGTCCAGGCTCTTCCTGTAGCATTACTTGAACCTCTCTAACAGCTTAGAAGGGTCCCAACTGCCATCTGCTAGCAGGATAGAAAAGCAAAATCCTCAAGCGGTACTTCATTATGAAGGTCTGCGCTAACATATGGGCTTCATGTAAGGCTTTTGAGTGCGAAGGGAAGGGTGTGTGTGGCTAAAGCCAGGGGGCCCAGGGGCCAGAACAGGGTGCTGGTGCCGTGGAATAGCAGCTGAGCATACAAGCATATGTCGTAAACTAAAAAATGTTGTAACTTTGAAGTCTCATCGTGGGTCACCACGAAGACTGAGGAATGCGGATCAGCAAGGGCATCCTGGGAGCAAAGGTCAATCATAACCATAACCAAACTGCAGAAAAATAACATTGCCTTCTAGAGGACAGGTCTGCACAAAAAGTTATTTGCAGGGGTGCCTGGGTGGCTCAGTCATTTAAGCATCTGCCTTCAGCTCAGTCATGATCTTGGGGTCCTGGAATTGAGCCCCATGTCTGGCTCCCTGCTCTAACCCCTTCCCCTGCTCATGCTCTCACTCTCTCTATCAAAAAATAAAATCTTTATTTTTCTTTCTTTTTTTAAAGATATTTATTTATTTATTTGAGTGAGAGAATGAGAGAGGGAGGGAGAAAACATGAGAGCGGGGAGGGTCAGAGGGAGAAGCAGACTCCCTGCTGAGCAGGGAGCCAGTTGGGGGACTCGATCCTGGGACTCCAGGATCATGACCTGAGCCAAAGACAGTCGCTTAACAGAGTCACCAAGGTACTACACAGCAATGTTGCAGCAACAGAATCAAAGGAAACAAGGGAATGACAAGAATGTCCTTTTTTCCCTCCAAATGACTTGTGAAAGAGGATGGTCTCTTTGGTCTTAGGGAACTCCTTAGGTTCCTGGAAAATTCAAGGGGGAAAGTATAAGAGATAACCCTCAAGGGAAAGTATAGGGTTTTCTACTAAACTGAACATCTCAAGACCCAAGTAACTAGTTAGGAAAAAAAAAAAAAAAAAGATGTTGGATGTTGGGGCACCTAGGTGGCTCACTTGGCACTTGGTTAAGCATCTGCATTCAGCTCAGGTCACAGTCTTGGGGGACTGGGGTTGAGCCCCACATCAGGCTCCCTGCTCAGCAGGGAATCTGCTTCTTCCTCTGTCCCTACCCTGTCCCTCTCTGAAATAAATAAATAAAATCTACAAAGAAAGGAAGAGAGGAAGAGAGGAAGAGAGGGAGGGAGGGATGGCGGCAGGAAGGAAAAAAAAAACACACACACAAATGTAACGTTCTTTGTACCCCATGCATAAGAGTTATCCTTGGAATAAAACAGATACAGTTAAGATCCCTAAAGACAAAGGTCTCAATAGTCCTGAGATAAAGAATCCTGCACCCGTTGTTATTGCTAACTAGTCTAGCCTTTGTCTTGGTTTCTGGCAAATGATGGGGGCTAACTCACTGCCATCCCAACATTGCCCAAATCAAACTACGAACTCTCAACCACTACATAAGAACTAAGAGTTATACTATTTTAAACTTCAGTTTAGTGATAACTAACATTTTAATGTACACACTTACACATCAAATCCACTAAAATCAGCATAGTCTTCTGCCGTCCATCCACATTCATCTTGAGAAGAGGTATTAACACCTTGCTGAAGAAGAAGCCTGACTACATCTGGAGATTTCAAAGTTGCAGCAAGCATGAGGGCTGTTCTAAAATAACAGAGACATAACTTCACCCTTAGGAACTCAGAGTTATCTAAACAGCAAATTTCATATACTTTACCAGATTAATATCTTGCCTGTCGGTCCAGAATTGACCATTAACACGTTCAAGTGTTTATCTTTGTAAATTACCTCCATGGCTAAAATTAAAGGACAAAAAAGAAGCCTCTTGTCCCCCCTGGGTATGAGAGTAGAAGTTGCTAATTTAAAGTCACTTGATGAACAAGAAACTATGCTAAATTCTTTTAAAAAAGAATTCCCCATTTCTTCCTTAAGCTGATTCAGTGTACCTCCATGCCTTCTAGAGGACAGGTCTGTATAAAAAGTAATTTGCAGGGGTGCCTGGGTGGCTCAGTCATTTAAGCGTCTGCCTTCAGCTCAGTCATGAACTTAGGGTCCTGGAATTGAGCCCCACATATGGCTCCCTGCTCTAACCCCTTCCCCTGCTCATGCTCTCTCTCTCTCAAAAAATAATAAAATCTTTAAAAATAAAAAAATAAAAAAAAACAAAAAAGCTATTTGCAGGCTTAAAATAACAGTATTCACACTAACAGTAACAAAAGAGTCATAGTTGCAGTTAATGATACTAAGATAAGCATGTGTTAGGCACTAAATTAAATACTATATATGTAAGACATTATTTACACACAACAACGCTTGAAGGATATATTATCCTCCTTTTCATATGAGAGAATGTATCTGGTGATGATAAGTAATGTTTCCAAAGTCACATACCCAGCAAGTAGGAAAGGAATTAAACCTAGTCTTGTGTCTATCTAAAGTCCATCTCTTTTCTCTTTATCACCAACCTATGATTTGTCCTCACTAAAAGAAAAATCTATTCAATTAAAGTTATCTTTCATCCTTCTACCCTTACCAACGAAAACAAAACAAAACAAAACAAAAAATATACTGAACACGAAAAAGGATGATAAGCCCACACTATCTGGTAATACTAATTAATAATCACTTAGGGATCATCTAACATCAGTATTCTTAAAAAAAAAAGGCAATTTAAAGCAAGGAGTCATTCAAAAGATAAAACAACTCCTATTTATGTTCAATATGCATCTTTTAAGGAAAATATATATGAAGTAGAAGTTTCCAAAAAATACTATAAAAGGGTAAGAAGTTCAGTATTGTGTCATAAAATAAAAGGAGTCCACACTTTATAATAAAACTAATATGAAACCCATTTAGCTAACATAAAATCATATGGCAGAAAAAAAAAGATTGCAAATCACATCAGTTAATGATATGAAGGAATATAAATTCTGCCGTATACTGTTCTTCATATTGCCCCATCAGAATAACTGCTTTCTGCCTAACTGATGACATGTCGACATTTTTCACTATATAATTATAAATTAATCCTCTTCTTATTAAGTTAGTCTGACTTAACTGTTACCATCCTAGAACAATATAAGGTTTAAAAAAAGACAACTACTGTACCTTTTCGACTTATCAACCACATGTACATCTGCTTTTTTTCCAATTAACAATTCCACCATTTGGTGTTTGTTTTCATTTACAGCAAGTAAAAAAGGTGTGAGTTCCAACTGTAAAAGTGTAAAAACAATTTATCATTTACAATTTATAATTTACAAAGTTACATATTTCCATACTGAATTTTAAAACCTATAAAGGATCCTCTAAACTTAAACACATATATAAGTACTCTAACCCCCCCATCCTCCCCATCCCCCCATCCTCCCCACCCCCCGACCCTCCCTCACCCCCCTGCTTTCACCAGCTGCTCCTTCTCTTTACAACAGCCCTCCTCAGGGGGTCTGGGTGGCTCAGTCTGAGCTTCTGCCTTCAGCTCAGGTCATGAGCCCAGTGCCCTGGGATGCAGCCCCATGTCAGGCTCCCTGCTCCGTGGGGAGTCAGCTTCTCCTTCTCCCTCTGCCCCACACCTCTGCTCACGCTCTCTCTCCCACTCTCACTCTCTCAACTTAAATATTTTTGAAAAAAATAAAACAAATTAAGTTAAATAGCCCTCCTCCACCTCTTCAACAGATTAACTGTAGTCATTCTCCAAATCTTACTTCAAACATTGGCTGGTTCCAAGAATCTCAGCTTCTATCACAGCATTTAGCATTGTATACTCCAATTATTTTATTGCACCCCATCGAAACCAAGAGCTTTCTGAGGGAAGGGACTATTTTTTATCTCTATATCTCCAAACTCTAAGACATAGCTGTAAAAGTTTAAAGTATTTTTACTGAGTTAACAGCCTAAATGATTATCTCTGGAGTAGTGTTTCTCAAATTATATCCCAAAGAACACACACTTTGCTGGAAGGTGAGGATTGTGCCTCAATAGAAAGAGTCAATGATCCTCTATGTTTGAGAAATATTACAGAACTGCACTATATCTCTCGCACAAAAGAAATCGGTTTAAATTTGCTTATCCCCATTTGACAATACTTTTCATGGCAAACATTAACATTTGAGAAATTAGAGTTTCAGGGATACAGTGTCGAGAGCTTTCCAATAAAGGTGAAGGTTTTCTCCAGGTTATACCAACATGCTTGATTCTCTTCTATCAATGGTATCAGGATCCCAGATGTCAACATAAAGCACTCTTGCTCCAAATGGGTCACTGAGGAGATGGACTCTGAATTAAAAGAGCAGCTCTGGGGCATCTGGGTGGATCGGCCAGTTAAGCGTCTGCCTTTGGCTTAGGTCATGATCCCGGGGTCCTGGGATCCAGCCCTGCATCAGGCTCCCCTACTTTTCCCTCTCCCTCTGCCCTTCCTCCCTACTCATGTGTGTTCTCTCTCACGCTCTCTCTCAAATACATAAAATCTTTTTTTTTTTTAAAAGTTCATTAAAGTGAAATCTTAAAACTTCGAATAACTGACTTGACAGTTTACAGCACTGTTAGCCAAAGCCGGCCTCTTTCAAAACTTAAAGAAAACCAACACTTGGGTCAACTAAAACTTAGTAACTATAAGCAATTGTAGATAATTGCTGCATTTAAGAATGAAAATGTATCAAAGATTAGTGTTAATATCAACTGAATCATAGAGACATAGATCACTTCTCTATCTCTATAACTAGATCATGGTCTTAGAGCAGAATAAAGCATATTCCATGTAAAATTACTCAGAAGTACTCCTTGGGTTAGAAGCCGAGGCATAAAAATTCTTGCTATGTGAAGAACATGCTTCTCTTCTTACAAGTCTGTATATGTGCTTTCTTCCTGCTTTCTTTCTTTACAGTTCCTACAAAAATGTATTTCCAAAAAGTACGCTCAAGAAAAAAAAATTAAAAAATAAAAATAAAGGGAAATCTTAGACAATTAAGTTATTTCAAAATATTTTCATTCAGGGAATGCTCGAGCTTCTACATATGAAAAATTGACCCTATCTATGTCAACCAACAGTGCTTCCTTAAGGGCAGTGGTAGGAGGTGACGCACGTCAAAGAAATAACAAGTGGAATAGTGAGCGCGGTCCTCCACTACTCCCCATGCACAGCTATACCCCCCCGAAGACCTACACAATGCTGAGCAGGAACTACTCTGTGAAATGGGAGACCCCATTGCGGTACATGGCTGGCAGAGTGGCTATAAGCGCAAGTAGACGCCCCTGTAGGATGTCATGACCCGATCCCCCTGCTCTCATCTTCAGAACCTTGGGGCCTGGAGTGGCCAGGGCCTGCAACCTGCTGCTTTCTCCTCCCACTTGCACTCACTCAAGTTACCCCACTGGGTCATGGTCTCCCACCCATTCCCAGCAGCACCCATTTCCTAAGCCCCTGCACAGCACTCAGCCTCCATCATCACCTCACTCCCCTCCAGGCCTTCAATCCTTTGTGGGCTCTGAGCCCACCATCCACTCCCAAGCACTAATGGGAAGATTCTCCTTCTGGGGTGGAAGAGTGGCTGGGAAACAGAACTCTGCCCTTTCTGTGCGCATCGTCGATCTCTAGTTCTCCCTGCCCTGGCTTTGGAGTTGTTTCTGTGGTGATAGGACTTGATATATCGAATTCAGTATTTATTATTTATCACATATATAAATAAATACGTAAATAAATGTTTTGTCGCTAAAAAAATTTATATGTATGTTTTAAAATTTCAAATACTTTATCAATAAAGTTGACGTACCTTGTTTCTTGCTTCAATATTTGCATGGTATAAAATCAGCTTCTCTACTATTGACGTGTTGTCACCAGCAACAGCATAGTGGAGGGCAGTATTGCCAAAGTTATCCGTAAGGTGTGGATTAGCACCGTGTTCTAAGAGAATAGTTACACATGTCTCTTCCTGGTATTGTATAGCCTGTCAGTAGTATCCCAAGAAACAGAGTGTAAATTCTGGGGATTTAAAGCAAGCATGCCACAGTTTTCACCAATTAGTTACATTTAAATGCAATAAAGTTTCATTCTACGTAATTCAATCAAATCCATCTCAGGCAGACACAGCTGCTACCACACACCTTCATTAGAGGAGTCCTACATTCTTTATCACAGAGATTAAGCTGGCATTTCCTCTGTACAAGAAGAGTCACCATGTCGGCATGGCCAATGGTACAGGCCAGATGGAGAGGAGTCCTAGGAAAGTGAAAGAACGTTTTAGGAAATTATAGTGCACTACTTCAAAACATGCAGTTAATTCATGTAATTGTAAATGTTAAATAGCATCTTATTCCTTTGACTCAAAAACAAAGATTTAGTTTTCTTTTGAAGAAAGTACAATATGTATTAGTGATTATTCACCATGCTAGTAAAAGAGCGGGCTATCTGACTAGGTAGAGCATGACCTCAGGATTCAGCTCAACCTGGGTTTAAATCCTACTTAACTCTGTCACTTAATAGTTATTGCTCAGCCTTATCCTCAATTTCCTCCTCAACAAAATGGAGATGAAAATAGTTATCTCGTGTCCCCTGCCCTGCTCAGTTTGAAGGTCATGTAACTCTTGACCTCAAGGGTCATGCATTCAAGCCCCATGTTGGCTATAGAGATTACTAAAAACTAATAAAAATAAAATAAAAATAGTTATCTCACAAGACCTCGTCACCATGCTTAAATGAGGATCTATGCAAAGTTTGTTACATATTATTATTATAACTATTACTATTGCTACTATTGTACAAAGACAACTCTCCCATTAGGTAAAGTGATACAATTATGCCTACTTCTCAGATATGTTTTAAATATTCACAGGAATACTATATATCAATGATTCTAGGAGGCTCATTTTGTCACCTTTTAGTATCTCTGACATTGGGATGCAATTTATAATTCAAAATGTCTTACAACTATAATTGGCAGAATTTTTTAAGATTTCTTATTGGTATATAAAATGGTGGGGCATCACACAATCAATGTGCCTTACGTTAAATGAAATAATGGTATATACATACAACAGTTCTACTGCAGTTCTAGTCACATGGTTGGCATTTAAATACATTTTAGTTCTTGAAAGCATTATGGGAAAAGAGGACTAAAAGAACGAAACATTCTTTTTAAGTAATTCTTCACTCTGATTTTCAAGAAACTTTAAGCCAAAGGAAGCTCAGGATTCAAATAAATGGGACCAGTTTTATTTTTATAGATTATGTATTTTATATAATTAAATAATAAAATATATAAAAATAAAAAATAAAATAAAAAATAAAAAATAATATAAAAAAATAAAATATATAAAAATATAAAAATATAAAATATAAATAAATAAATTTATTATATTATAAATATAAATTATATTTATATATAAATTTATATAAATTTAAATTATATTTATTTAATTTAATTAATTTATTATATTTATTTAATTTATTTATTTTATTTAAATTATATAAATATAAATTATATTTATTTTATTTAAATTATATAAATATAAATTATATTTATTTAAATATAAATTATATTTATAAATATAAATAAAAATAAAAAATAAAATATATAAAATATATAAATAAATAATAAATTATATATTAAATAATAAATATTTTATATATCTTATACATAAACATATCATATACTTATATATGATATATTTTATATACATTATATTAAATAATAAATGAAATTATTTTCTTCAGTTTATTAGATATTTAGATTTATAGATCATATGAAAATCAAGAATTACCAATGATCAATATTAGTATTTAATACTATTATAAATAAATAAATAGCAGCTATTTATCCACCACTTATGAATGATTCACCTTTTCCTACTAATATGAAATGTCACCATATTTGGGTGTTTGGCATTTTCTACTCTGCCCCATTCATTCATCTGTCCTTTCAGCTATTAGTAACCGTGTAAATTGTGGAAATTTAAGATACATTTTGATATCTGGAAGGGTAAATTTGTCTGCTTATAAAAATTTAAGTTTTTATTTTAATTCCAGTTAACATGCAGTGTTATATTACTTTCAGGTGTACACTATAGTGATTCCAAAAATTTTCTTAATGTCATCACAATGATAAAAGAGAGGTGTAACCCAAAATTCTTTAAACCCTGATAATTTTATTTGCTTTATGGAATGTCGATAAATACAAGAAGAGTACACATTTTGAGAAATATGTCTTCCTAATCACAAACAGAACCATCTTCCCAATTCAAAATTTCTTTCGACAGCCAGTCAGTAAATAACATACATACAAAGCGGACACAGATATAAATTATATATTGGATTTTATCGAAAGAATTTGTAGCCCAGAAGTTGATCTATTATGGGAATAGATCTTTTTTTATAACATTATCGTATAAAAAGATGTCCCTTAAAAATAACAGACTAACTTTTATAGAGGTAGTTTAGCCGGGCTATTCACAGGTGGCCAGTGAGATTGCAATAGGTCTGCAACACACAGAGAAAACTGCTAGGTTACACATGGGTGGCCAATTGAATTTCAATTTACCCTAGTAGATATATGCACACCCCACTGATTGGATGTCTTCACCTGGCCTGACCCGCCCTTGTAACTGGGCTTTGCAAGTAAGTTCCTCTGGGAGGGGCAGGGTCAATCTAAGTTCACTGCATAAACACAAAATGACTCCCTCTGGCTAAGCAGGCCCTTACAGCTCTATTACCGTTTTTTCTTGTCTCTTTTATTCACGTCTTTCCCAAGCAGTAGCAACCGCTGCATTTTCAATATGTTGTTCATGACGGCAGCTCTGTGGATCTCTTTGAGATCTTTCATTCGGATGTTATACACCCACTGGGACTCGTTGAATTCTCCCTTCTTAACAACCGGGGCCCTCAAGTCATTCATCACTTCCCTGCGAAAGGTCACGGATGAACGCCCCTTCCCAGTCCCGAAACCAAAAAACTTCTTCATTGCAAAGCCTAGAGGCTTCACCAACACTTCACCTTCCGCTGGGCTTTTCACAGCTTCTACACACCAGCACCCGTGCTAGAGATAAGCCAAACTGACCGCTTAACGGTTTGGAATCTTGGAGCACCTAACAACCGTAACCATGACGCCAAGCACAAATGCGCTTGCGCACCTCTGAAACCCGCGTGGCTGCGCCTGCGCATAAAGGGCCAGCGACTAAAGGTGCCCAAAGTGCATGTGCAAGGCCCAAGCCTCTCAAATCTCAGTGCGGCGTCGCGCTGCTCTGACGGGGCAGAGCGGTGGGGCCCCCACTCGGCTCGCCACCCCGAGGCTATAAATCTGGATAATATTATTTTAAAGACTCTGAAGACCTACAACAAACTAAGAAGGGTTTATTCATGAAGATTACTGAAGTTTGGTTAGAGCTGTGTGAGTCTGTGCTGTGCTCTCACTTCCCATGCCAGAAACTTGTCACTTAGAGAAGGGACTTGCCTGACCTGAGGCAGAGTAAGTCAAAGAGGTGGCCTCCATGCTAAGCACACAGAGTTCTCTAGCCTGAGGTTGCAATGCTGTTTAGGGGAAACAAGAGTAGCAAGGTATTTAACTGTAAGCTCTGAGAGGTCAGAGAGCCATCTGGATGGGATAAGCACTCCACATAAACTCCAGGTTTACCCGAGGCAGGCAGTAGAAACTGAAGCTGGTTCGAGCCACCCACATACCCATGGTTGCTAAGCCACGCGCATACACACAAAGAAGCAGAAAGCTTGTTAGAAAGCAAAAACCAGGCAGCCTTGGAAATGACCCAAATGTTGCATGGACTTAGAAGCCCACACAGATCCGTCAGCAGAGGAGAAAGCATGAATAGTGGGGTCTGCACACAACATCTGCCCAATCTTTGGCTAAATGTTAAAGGATGCAGGCAGAGCAGCAACATGTAGGAAGCAAGATGTAAAAATTTAAGAAATGAACAGAGACATCAATGGCTGCACACTGCAGGAGAGACGGACTTCATAAATTTACTGGAGGCAAGTTACTAAACAAAACAAGACAACCCCCTAGGGAGGAAATCAGAACCCCTAATTGCTACATTGCCTGAAATTCAACAAGATTATAAAACAAAGAGACAAGAAAGGTGACCCTTACTACAAAAAGCATTAAGCAGAAACTGTCTGAGTATTTCCAGATGGTAGATTCAGCAAAGATTTAAAAGCAGCTACATGGACATGGTCAAAGACTAATGGAAATAGTGTTGAAAACCATGATGAAAATGACACAACACATGAAGAGTCTCAATAAAAAGATACAGGGGTGCCTGGGTGGCTCTGGGTTAAGCCTCTGCCTTCAGCTCAGGTCATGATCTCAGGGTCCTGGGATCCAGGCCCACATCAGGCCCTCTGCTCAGCAGGGAGCCTGCTTCCCCCTCTCTCTCTGCCTGCCACTCTGCCTACTTGTGATCTCTCTGTCAAATAAATAAATAAATAAAATGTTTAAAAAAGAAAAAGATACAAAGTAAATTAAAGATTTGAATGGAAACTTACAGCTGAAAAATACAGTACCTGAAATGGAAAATTCAACTGATTTGAGATGACAGAAGAATTGGTGAACTTGAAAAATCTACAGAAATTACTCAATCTCAAGCAGAGAGGGAGGAAAAAAAAATGAAGAAAATGAACAAAGCCTGAGACCAGATCAACGATAAGTGTACCAACACATATGTAAGGAGACCCCCAGAAGGAAGACAGAAAAGGATTAATAAACATATTTGAAGAAGTAATTGCCAAAAATTGCTTAAATTTGATGAAAACCTAATCTGCAGATCCATGAAGCCCAGTAAATCCTAACTAGGAAATAGACAAGCACATCCACACCTAAACACGTCGTCATGGGGTCAAACTGCTAAAAGTCAAGAATAAGCAAACAAAAACAAAACCTTGAAATCTCCAAGAGGAAAAAAACCAACCTATCACAAAAGGAGACCAATATTATGATTAACAGCTGACTTCTTAAAAAAAATAATGGGAGGGGCTCCTGGGTGGCTCAGTGGGTTAAGCCTCTGCCTTCGGCTGGGGTCGTGATCTCAGGGTCCTGGGATCGAGCCCCGCATCGGGCTCTCTGCTCAGCGGCGAGCCTGCTATCCCCCCCATTCTCTGCCTGTCTCTGCCTACCTGTGATCGATCAATCTCTCTCTCTCTCTCTCTCTCTCTGTGTCAAATAAATAAATAAAATCTTAAAAAAAAATAATGGGAGCTAGGAGTCTATGGGATAACATAATCTAAATGATTAAAGATTTAAAAAAAGGCAACCATGTGTTCTATATCCAGCAAAACGATTCTTAAAAAAACAAAGGCAAAAATAAATCACATTCCCAGAGAAAGACTGTGGAAATAAGAGTATATAAAGCACTAGTTATGTCGCTATATTGTTGAGTCGCTGTAACATGCACAGATATAACATATGACACTAGGAGCACAGAGAAGAAAATGAGCTATACTGAAACAAAGTTCCTACATTTGACCAGAATTAGAGTAGACTGATAAGATGCACACAGTCATACCTAGATCAATCACTAAGCTGTAACTCAAAAAAAGAGAAACAGAAGGATCTCTTGAGATATGAGAAAAACAGGAAAGAAAAAGCAAAATGGGAAGTGTAGAAACAAGTATATCAAAACTAAATCTGAATGAACTAAACACTCCACTGAACAGAGATTGTCGATTGGATTTTTAAAAAAAGCAAGATTAATAAAGAACTTGTGTTCAGAATATATGATCTCTTACACCACATAATAAGACAACCCAAAAGGGACAGTAAGGGTGCTCTGAATGGATGTTTCTCCAAAGAAAATATACACATGGCCAATAAAACAGGAGAGGATATCACTAGTGTAGATAAATGTATGTTAATCTATGAGATATTATTTCACTCACACCAGAATGACTTTATCAAAAAGACTCTAAGAATATGCTGTAGAAGATACAGAGAATGATGCATTTCATCAGGTCCATAAAAAGGTAAACAGAAACTTACTACATGACCCAGCAATTTCTACCTCAGAAGTCTATCTAGGAAAAATAAAAACATGCATCCACACAAAGACATGTATACACACAGGGAGAAGGAAGGAAGGAGAGGGGGACAGGGAAGGATGAAAGAGAAGAGAAAAGGGAAAGGGTAGTTGGCAATTAAAAAAATGGGACAATGAATCTGGACCAAGGGTATACAGGGGTTCCTTGTATTATTCAAGTAACATTTCTGTAAGTTTGACATTAGATCCATGCAAGCCGTTGTTGTTGTTTTTTTAAAGATTTTATTTATTTATTTGACAGACAGAGATCACAAGCAGGCAGAGAGGCAGGCAGAGAAAGAGGAGGAAGCAGGCTCTCCGCAGAGCAGAGAGCCCGATGTGGGGCTTGATCCCAGGACCCTGGGATCATGACCTGAGCCGAAGGCAGAGGCTTTAACCCACTGAGCCACCCAGGCGCCCCGAGAAGTTGCTGTTTATAAAGAAGTTATAATTCACTACAAGTAAATTGCTACTTCACGAAACATCACAGGTACGGCAGTGTAAGACAGCATCTGCAAATGCATTTACACAACGTACACCCGCAGATTACTGTGATCCAGGACTAGGCGAGGGAGTCGAATATCTGTTGCCCTATAATTTTTATGTTTCTTCTTCTGCAATACTCTCAATTTACCTTGTTGATTATTAATCATTTCATTTTTTGAAAGATTTTATTTATTTATTTGATAGAGAGAACACAAAAAGGTGGAGTAGCAGGTGGAGGGAGAGGGAGAAGCAGGCTCCCCACTGAGCAAGGAGCCCAATGGGTGACTCAATCCCCACACCCCGGGATCATGACCTGAGCCAAAGGCAGACACTTAACCAACTGAGCCATCCAGGTGCCCCTTACGTGTTTTTTTTTTAAATTAACATATAATGTATTATTTGTTTCCCCTACTATATTTAATAAATCATTTGAAAACCCTTTTAAGGGTTTTCAAAAAAAAAGTAAGGATCTATATTAAGTAAACAATAAAGAGTAATATGTGTTTGCAGCATAGTTTTGAATTAATTTTATCAACATATAAGAGAGATGCTGAAAAAACATAGCAGTAATCATATTCCATTTTACTTTTTAGTCACACTGTATGCTTAAAACTAATTTTTAAAAATTTTTCTGTCTTGAGAAAAATGGCCATTTTATACTGTTGATGCGTCCAATTTAAAAATAGGATCAAAGACCTTTGTAAAAAATTTTTATACTTTAAGAAAACAACACTACATTGAAGAATTTATTCCAAGTAACCAGAAATGTAGAAACAGATTTATATAAAAGACATTCCTTACAGCATTAATTAAAGTATAGAAAAGTGGGGGGGGGGGCCCAAAATTCAATTTGTTAAATAATGAGGTTTCCACATGGTGGATTTCTATATCGTCATTAAAATTATGATTTGGAATATTCATTAAATTATTAGAAGTATTCACTGTTAAGAACTTGCCGTATTATGTTGAAGAATCTCATACTTCACAATACTAAAGAAGTTTTCCTCCCTATAAAATCCCAGAAGGTAAGTTAGCAATTTCAAAACTTCTACACATCTGTAGTATAAAAGTAAATAATTCAAGGGGTGCCTGGCTGGCTCAACTGGTAGAGCATGTGACTCTTGATCTCACGGCTGTGAGTTCAAGCCCCACATATATTGAGTGTGGAGCCTATTAAAAAAAAAAAAAAGTAAATAGTTCAAGTATTTCCTTAAAAACAAGATATCATACCTCAAACTGCAGAGTTCTTGCTCCCATTCTACTTTTTCAAACTCAACTTCGATATCATTTCTTTTGTTTCTGATAGCTCCTTTTGTAGTCTTTTAGCCTTATTTTCCATTTTTTATATTTTCTTTTAAGTTGTCCTCAGTGATTTTTTAAGTTCTATTAATCTTTCATATGAAAGAACCACATCCTGGATTTTCAATAAACTGACAGAATCTACATCAGAGAAAAAAGAAAAACAAATGAAATATATAGGGCACCTGGGTGGCTCAGCTGGTTAAGCATCTGACTCTTGGTTTTGGCTCAGGTCATAATCCCAGAGTCGTCAGATGGAGCACTGCATCGGGCTCCATT
Source organism: Martes martes (assembly GCF_963455335.1). NCBI lineage: Eukaryota > Metazoa > Chordata > Mammalia > Carnivora > Mustelidae > Martes > Martes martes. Next base: position 99,390,824 of record NC_137895.1, on the reverse strand, counting down.
CAGCATGGAGTCTGCTTGAGATTCTTTACCCCCTCTCTTCCTCTGCCTCTGTTTTTTCCCACCCCCCGGTCATGCTCTCTTTCCAATAAATTAACTTTTAAAAAAGAAAAAGAAATAAAATATATGAGTACTTTTTGCATATAAAGGACTGTATGCTTTCACATTCACTCATTCATACATTAAACAAATATATATTGAATGATTTCAATATAAAATATATTACTGGGATGCCTGGGTGTCTCTGTTGGTTAAGCATCTGCCTTCAGCTCAGGTCATGATCTCAGGGTCCTGGGATTAAGCTCTACATTGGGCTCCCTACTCAGTGGGGAGTCTGCTTCTCCCCCTGCTTCTGCCCCTCCCCCAGCTTATGCACTCTGTCTCTCAAATAAATAAAATTGAAAAAAAACAAAAGATATTACACTAAGCTCTGCAGATCTCTGGCTTTTATTTAGCTTAAAGTCTAGTGAAGGAGAAAATAATTATAAATTCAGATAGTTCCTATAATAAAAGAGTTCTATGATCACATAACATAACTTGATCTACAGTGGGAAGGGAAGATTTCCCTGAGGAAGAGATAACTATTCTGAGAAATGAAGGAGGAGCAGGAAGCACGTGAGCAAAGGAGGAAGGAGAGCATTAAAGACAGTCTATAGCATGTGCCAAAGTTCTATCGCAATCTGCTTCTGGCCAAGATGGAGTAACAGGTACTGATGTATCTTCCTATCTGAAAAAAGCCAAACAAAAACAGGTAAAATACACTTTAAAATCATTTTCAAGAAAAAGGAATTCAGGCAATGAAGGTCAATGATCCCTGAAAACACAAGAAGTTAGCCTAACACATACCAGAACTCATTGCCTTGAGACAATTTCCAGGCCATGACACAGGTGAAAAAACTGAGATAGGCTCCACCAGACTACCTGAGTTGAGATGATGAAACTGAGTCTGGTGAAACGAAGACAGATGAGATCAGGGGTTAAAGCACTGGCAAGGAGAAAGCAGAAGAAAAAACCCAGAACAGAAGAACAGAAGAAAGAAGAAAGAAAGAAGAAAGAGATCGGAAGAGTAATAACCAATGCATGCACATAAGGAAATCTCCTGTGACAAGGGGAAAGATCCATCTGGAAAGAGCAGAGGAAACCCTGCCTGGTGCTCACATGGCACCAGGGGCAGTATCTATCCCCATTAGCCATGCTGGAAAAATTCATAACCCTCAGCACAATGAATAGAGCAAGTAGGTTGTGCCTCAGCAGTGGGGAATTATGAGCTCTAGGCTGAACACTACTCTGGATTCACCTAACGATTCGTAAGAGCAGGACTGGAAAGGATCAAACTGTTTGTAATTAAATTAGCTATAACTCCTAAGAAAGCATAAAAATGTAAGTAGAGGCATAGAAGCTATTTTTAAAAAAACCAAATAGCACTTACAGAGATGTAAATTATGTCAGACATGAAAAACACACCGGATTGGAATAAACACATATTAGACAGCACAAAATAAAAGACTGAAATTTGACATCAGAAAACTGTGAGAAAACTTCAAGTAGCTAATATACAGTTCCCCAAAGAGGCAGAGGAAAGGAACTAGAAAAAAATATTCGAAGAAAAAATGACGGGGGCACCTGAGTGGGCGTCTGTCTTCAGCTCCGGTCATGATCTCATGATCTCAGGGTCCTAGGATCAAGCCCCGTGTTGGACTCCCGATTAGAGGGGAGTCTGCTTCTCCCTCTCCTTCTGCCCCTCCCCTGTGGTTCACACACACACACTCTCTCTCTCTCCTTCTCTCTCTCAAATTAATGAATAAAATCTTTTAAAAAAGAAAAGAAAAAATGGCCAAAACTTTCCTAAACTTAATGAAAAGTATAAACCAACAGATCCAGAAAGATCTGGCTAGGAGTGAAGAAAAGGAAGTAAATCATTATAATAGTCTTAAACGACATACTATGTGTTATAACATTACTAGAAGGAAGACTATGATGCTTAAGTCATATACTTTAAGCTCTAATCACCGCAGTAGCAAAACTAAAGAGTTATAGCTAATAAGCAAAATACATACATACACATACACACATAAATAAAACTAAATCATAAAAATTACTTGATTAAAAGAAAGCAGAAAAAGAAGGGAATGGAACAAAGAGCAGAAGAGACAGACTGAAGTCAAACAACATGATGGCAGATTCAAATCAACTACATAAATAATCACATAAAATGAAAATGGTCTAAAAGCCTCAATGAAAAGGCAGAGTGCCAAAATGGATAAAAAAGGAAGACCGAGCTATCTGCCACCTATTAAAAAATGCACTTTAAATGAAAAAACAAAACAAAACAAAACAAACTAATGTGTTAAAAGGCCAGAAATATGACAGACCAAACCAACACTTGGCAAAAGAAGGCTGAGCCTGAGCAGTTACATTAATACCAGACAAAACAGATTTCAAAGCAAAAAACACTAGCAGCAATAAATAAGTTCATTTTATAATGATAAAAGGGTCAACTGAAAGAAGCATAATGTTTATGCATCTATTAACAGGTTCAAAATATATAAAGGAAAAATTGACAGAACTTCAGAGAAACAAGCAAATTCACAATTATAGTCTGAGATTTCAATAGGCAGAAAATCAGCAAGGATATAGTAGACTTGAACACCACCGTTCTTCTCAAGCATCCATGGAACACTTACCAAAAGAGACTATATTCTGGGTCATAAAATAAATTATAATAAAAGGAGTAAGTCAAAAGAACTGAAGTCATAAGAGTGTGTTCTGTGACCACAAAGAAATCAAATTAGAAATCAAGAATAAAAATATCTCTGGGGAATACTCAAATATTTGCAAACTAATTAACACACATCTAAATAAACCCTGGGTCAGGGCGCCTGGGTGGCTCAGTCGGTTAAGTGTCTGCCTTCCGCTCGGTTCATGATCTCGGTCCCGGGATCGAGTCCCGCATCGGGCTCCCTACTTAGAGGGGAGTCTGCGTCCCCCCTAGCTTATGTTCTCTCTCTCTCTCTCTCAAATAAATAAAATCTTTAAATAACCCCTGGGTCAAAGAAGTAAAGAAAAAAGAAATTAGAAAATATTCTGAACCGAGTGGAAATGAACATATAACACCTAAGAATTTCTGGAATCCTGCAATAGCAGCACTCACATGAACATTTATAGCACTGAATGTATATACTAAAAAAGAAGAAAAGTCTCAAACTGATGACCTTTGGCTCCACCTGAAGAAATTAGTAAAATAGTAGTTTAAAAAAGTTTGATAAACTTTGGTTATGTAGAAAAATCTGACAGAATTTTTTAAAAAGCTACTAAAACTAATAAGCAAACTTACCAAGTTCAAGAATGAACCTGGATCCATACCCTGTATCATAAATAAAAAAGAATTCAAAATGGGGGCGCCTGCATGGCTCAGTCAGTTAAGCAGCTGCCTTCAGCTCAGGTCATGATCTCGGGTCCTGGGATCGAGCCCTGTGTCCAGTTCTCTGCTCATCAGGGAGCCTGCTTCTCCCTCTCCCTCAGCCTGCCATTCCCCCTGCTCATGCTCTCCGTCTCTGTCAAATAAATAAATAAATATAATCTTAAAAAAAAAGAATACAAACTGGATCTCATGGATCACAGATCTAAATGTAAGACTTAAAACATAAAACTTTGTTATTCAACTGCAAAACTTCTAAAAGAAAGCATGAGAGAAAACCTCTGACCTTGTGCTAGGCAAAGGTTTCTTAGATAGGAACACCAAAAGCAAAAATCCATAAAAGAACAAATGTATAAACTGGACTTCATCAGAAAGAAAAACTGCTCTTCAAGAGATACTGCTGAGAGAATGAAAAGTCACAGACTGGGAGAAAATCTTTGCAAAAAAAATACAGGTCATAAAGGAACTATATCTAGAATATACAAAGAATGCTCAAAACTCAACAGATAAGAAAACCCAATTTTTAAAATGACAAAGGATTTGGACAGTTCAAAGAAGATATACAGATGGCAAATAAGCCCACGAAGATATGCTCAACATTATAAGTTATTAGGGAAATATACTACATACCCATCGGAACATCTAAGATTTAAAAAACTGACAATACTAAGTGTTCATGAATATATAGGGAGAAATCAGAACTCTCATACATTGCTGGTGGGAATTGAAAATGGTGCAACTACTTTAGAAAACCATTTGGCAGTTTCGTAATGAGGGAATACAAAGAGACACGAGACTTAAGGGTTATTAACAGCCTGAATTACAGTTACGGTTTCATATGCATATACATATGTCAAAACTATCAAATTACACACTTCATCCATGTGCAGTTGCCCTAACTAAAGCTGTTGAGGGGAAAAAAGGTCTAATATAAGAAAAAATACCTAAAACAGTGGCTGGGATATGGAAAGAAGGGTATGAAACAATCCAAGATGAAGCTGAGAAACTGTGGTCTTTCACCCCAGAGCGATGACAAGTAATAACTAAGCTTTAAGCAAGGGGGTAACGTGGTGAAATATAAATTTTAAAAATATGTGGTAACTATGGTTGCAGTGTAGACCAAGATTCTGGGAGGTGGAATGACAGGGAAAACAGTCCTGAGGTCGTTTCAGTCTTCTAGGACAAAAACAGTGGTAACCTGACCTTGGGTGAAGGCACAGAAGACGAGAGTTAACACACATCAGGTGTGCCATTCCCAGGATGAAGTATAGTGGAAGTATAGTGGAAATTACAGCTTTTTGGCTAAGAGTATTCAACATTTCTCTCTTTTCATATAAAATGTGTTTCTGAGATGAGTAGCTCTATAACACATCAGTGTTGTATGGTACAGCACTAGACAATAAGTGCACATATTACTATAGTAATGTACATACAAAGGCTTCATATTTACCCAATGGTCTTACCTTTATAATCCATGCCAAGTTGTTCAATTAGTGACATGCAAATCATATAATTAGAGCAAGGCATGTGGAAATCCTCCGAAATTCTTTCAGATGATGGAGTTAAGTCATCAAGGTCATCCACAGAATCAATTTGCTTTTTGACCTACAAATAAATAATACTACTTCAAAATGTCCACTAAATATTTATAAAATATACTAAGTGTAGAGAGATGATAAATACCCATACCTTTTTATAAGAGCAAAAAAAAGGTACTTTCAAAAGGACTGATTTTTATCAAAATGACCTTTATCAATAACTAGTGTTTCTGAACAACTTTTTCAAAGTAAATGTCTGTACAACAAAGTCAGATTTTCTCTTTTTTCACTACACCTTTCCTAAAGTAATTTTTTACCATGGAATAGTGTTTATGATAAACATTATTTATCAAAATAACATAATAAAATAAAAATTTAAAAATTAATAAATGAAATAAAATTATATATATGCATATATATGTGTGTATATATATGCATATATATAATTTTATATAATTTTATTTCATTTATTAATTTTAAATTTATATATACACACACATATATGCATATATATAATTTTATTTCATTTATTAATTTTTATATAATTTTTATATAGTATATATACATATATATGTGTATATATATATATATTTACCTCTTCCTCTTCATTAGATGTTTTCTTTGCAGGTCTAAAAAAAACAATTCTTTTCAGGCAAATATTAAATACTTAAAATACAAAGAATATCTAAATCATATCTAAACTATATTATTAATAATGTTAACAAAGCATTAAATAATGTTAACAAAGCATTAAACTGACAAAAAGCAAAGGGAAATCATAATGTTACTTGCATTATTTGATATGAAGAAATATACCACATTTTTTTGTTGTCATTTTCAATAAAAACAAGCTTTTACTGGCTCTAAAAACTATTTGGAAAGTGTAAGTTAAGTTCTTATATGAAAGAAACACTTTTTAAATAATCATTATATTAGTGATTTGAGGATCTACTGTGTAAATACTACGCATTATTATGAAAACTTTACAAGTTTTAAAGGTATTTTAAGCCTCACAATAATCTTATAAACGTAGGTAATTATATTAGGTATTTTACACAGGAAGAAAATGAGGCACAGAAAAAAGTAACTTCCCAAAGCCAGTACAGGTGGTCAGGAGTAGACCCAGAATTCAAATCCAGGAAATGTGCTTTCAAAACACGTGTTTTACAGTATGTGGTGAAAGTAATATTTAAGTGTTTTTAAGCAATCTGATAGCAAATGAATCTCTTAGTATTCCATTGTTAGCTACAATTGTAAATAATAATTCATGAATCTTAACCATTTTTTTAAATAAAAAGACTTCATATGTAGGCAATATTGAAACCTACTTTCAAACAACTAAAGATTTGCTTCTTCTAAAGAAATCGATCAATGGGCATCCATTTATTCATTCAACTGTTTATTCACGAACATACACTTATTGAGCACACTAAACGTGTCTATGACACTGTTGGCATAGGAATCATGGCTTTTGTAATTTAGAACTTTATAAACCAAAAGTAATAATCGATGATAGATTAATAGTTTATTTTTCAATTATAAATAAAATCTTTCCCCTTCTCCCAGAATCTAAACAAATATTAAGTTAATATAACCAGATACTTCAAAGTCCCTAATAAAACCATAGCTATTCATGATACTGTCAAAGGCACTGAATATCTAAAATTATCAAGGAATGATTAGTTCTATTTAGAATGTCCTAAGGTTTGTATATTTACTATTATACACATATTTTTAAATCAATGAATGATAGTATGCGCACATTCAATTATATGAGAATACTCCACCGTGAAACCAATTCTGAATAAACAACTTCTTGACACAAAACCACATGAGTAGGAGTACTAAGGACAACTACTATATCATCTTTAAAAGAATGTAATACAATCAATAAGCTTTCTAATATTTGGAAATGCGAACAAAATTAAATTACCATGTCTCTCTCTATTGGGTCATTTCCAGGAACATACAAAAGTACTCTGAAGGCTCCCATCTTAAAATTAAAACAGAAAGAAAATTCCTTTGAACTCCACATTCTTTTTCAGTTATCATCCATTTCTCTATTACCTTTCCCTGTAAAAATTCTCTAAGGAGTTCTTTATACTTATTCATTACAGTCCAGCTTCCATGGTGACTGTTGAAACTCCTCCTTGTCAAAGTCACTTGTCCTCATCTTAACCTTTCAAGCAGTGTGTCTGATATACTTGAGTATTTCTTGTCTTAGCCCGTACCTATACTACAGCATTTTATTTCCATAAGAAGTAATCACTGTTAAAATCCCTTCAGAGGGAAATAAAGAATTTATAGATTTTATCTTTCTTCATCCTGATCCATTCCACTTGAAGTGCTGTCATCATTCATTTGTAGTGGACGAGAAGTCAGAAAAGGGGCTTTCTCAAACCTTGGTGTAATCACAGATTCTTTTTATGTTTGTTTTTCTTTTTCCCCTTTCCTTACTTCCTTTGTATCCAAAGCAGGATCACTATTTTAAAAATAGTAGTTAGGGGCACCTGGGTGGCTCAGTGGGTTAAAGCCTCTGGCTTCAGCTCAGGTCATGATCCCAGGGTCCTGGGATCGAGCCCCGCAGAGAGCATTGGGCTCTCTGCTCCATGGGGAACTTGCTTTCCCCTCACTCTCTGCCTCCCTCTCTGCCTACTTGTGATCTCTGTTTGTCAAATAAATAAATTTTAAAAAAATCTAAAAAAAAAAGCAGTTAAAATATCCATTAAAAAGCCAATGTTTTTGGGTGCCTGGGTGGCTCAGTTGGTTAAGCCACTGCCTTTGGCTCAGGTCATGATCCTGGAGTCCTGGAGTCCTGGAGTCCTGGGATCAAGTCCCGTATCAAGCTCCCAGCTCCATGGGGAGTCTGCTTCTCCCTCTGACCTTCTCCCCTCTCATGCTCTCTCTTCCTCTCTCTCCCTCTATCTCAAATAAATACTCAACCATTCTCTTATACCATACACAAAGATAAACTCGAAATGGATAAAAGGCCTCAATGTGAGGCAGGAATCCATCAAAATCCTAGAGGAGAACATAGGCAGTAACCTCTTCGACATCAGCCACAGCAGCTTCTTTCAAGACAGGTCTCCAAAGGCAAAGGAAACAAAGTGAAAATGAACTTTTGGGACTTCATCAAGATCAAAAGCTTCTGCACAGCAAAGGAAACAGTCAACAAAACAAAGAGACAACCCACGGAATGGGAGAAAATATTCGCAAATGACACTATAGACAAAGGGCTGATATCCAAGATCTATAAAGAACTCCTCAAACTTAACACACACAAAACAGATAATCACATCAAAAAATGGGCAGAAGACATGAACAGACACTTCTCCAAAGAAGACATACAAATGGCTACCAGACATATGAAAAAATATTCATCTTCATTAGCCATCAGGGAGATTCAAGCCAAAACCACATTGATATACCACCTTATACCATACACACACACAGACACAGACACACACACACACACACACACACACACACACACACGTACATACATACCATTCTAACAGGTGTATATATACCTGTTAGAATGGCCAAAATCAACAAGACAGCAAACAAGTGTTGGAGAAGTTGTGGAGAAAGGGGAACCCTCTTAACACTATTGGTGGGAATGCAAGTTGGTGCAGCCACTTTGGAGAACAGTGTGGATATTCCTTAAGAAATTAAAAATAGAGCTACCCTATGACTGCAATTGCACTACTGGGTGTTTACCCTAAAGATACAGATGTAGTGCAAAGAAGCGCCATCTGTACCCCAGTGTTCATAGCAGCAATGGCCACAATCGCCAAACTGTGGAAAGAGCCAAGATGCCCTTCAACAGACAAACGGATAAAGAAGATATGGTCCATATATACAATGGAATATTACGCCTCCATCAAAAAGGGTGAATACCCAACTTTTGTATCGACATGGACAGGACTGGAGGAGATTATGCTGAGTGAAATAAGTCAAGCAGAGAGAGTCAATTATCATATGGTTTCACTTGTGGAGCATAAGGAATAACACGGAGGACGTTGGGAGATGGAGAGGAAAAGTGAGTTGGAGGAAATCAGAGGGGGAGACAAACCATGAGAGCGGTGGACTCTGAGAAACAAACTGAGGATTTTGGAGGGGTGGGGGTGTTGGTTGAGCTTGGTGGTGGGTATTAAGGAGGGCATGTATTGCATGGAGCACCGGGTGTGGTCCATAAACAATGAATCTTGGAGCACTGGGAAAAAATTAAATTAAATTTTAAAAAATATTTTTTAAAAAAATTAAACAATTTTTTAAAAAGCCAATGTTTTCTAATAATTTTACTGGTAAAGAATAAAGAAAACCAATTTTTGGTGAAATTCTGCTACCCATCTCAGTTCATTTATTAGTTCACAGAACATTTATGAAGTCCAACCATATATAAGGAAATACACATCCCTTGCTTCAAAGACAGATAAATATACAATTACAATACAATGTCTTTGTGGTGACAAAACGGCTGTGGACCTCTTTGTAGGAGCTGTGGAACCAAGCACCATAAACCAAGGGACCTAGGAAAACTCTTGCCTACGCATGCATCAGATAATAGGTGCACTCACTACAGTCCCAGCTGTGGACCCAGCAATAGCCTATACACTGGCTCTACCCCTTCCTCTCAAGCACATCTGGGAGCCCCTGGAAAACACTGTCTTAGATAATCATCCATTGAAGACAGAGCCTTTTTGGAAAACCAGATTTCCTACAGTAAAGTTCCAGCACACCACCAGAGCAAAAAAAACCCCAAAAAACAAAAAAAAATCAGGTTTGGACATACTGGAAAGGTAGTCATTAAAGACTACTTCAAATGCAAAGACGGCAATGTAAAACTTCAAAGAATATAAAAAATCAAGGAAATATGATACCATGAAATGATCACAATAATCTTCCAGTAATTGATCTCAAACACATGAGGATCAGTAGTTTACCCAAAAAAGAGTTCAAAATAGCAGTTTTAAGGAAACTCAGTGAGCTACAAGAAAACACAAAAAGCCAATTCAGGGGTGCCTGGGTGGCTCAGTCCGTTAAGCGCCTGACCCTTGATTTTGTTTCAGGTCATGATCGCAAGGTCGTGAGATCCAGTCCTGCTTCGGGCTTATGCTCAGTGCAGAGTCTTCATGTCCCTCTCCCTCTGCTACTCGCCTGGCTCACACACATGCTCTCTCTAAAATAAATAAATAAACAAACAAATAAAACCTTCAATTAAAAAAAAAAGCCAGTTCAATAAAATGAGAAAAATATTAGATGAACAAAATGAGAAATTTAATAAAGAGTTGGAAGGGCACCTGGGTGGCTCAGTCAGTTAAGTGTCTGACTCTTGGTTTCAGCTCAGGTCATGACCTCAGGGTCGTGGGATCGAGCCCTGGGGCTGCTTGACATTCTCTCTCCCTCTCTCTGTCCCTCCCCCACTTGATCTCTTTGGTTTTCTCTCTCAAACAAAGATAGAATATATTTTTTTTAAAAGAGCTAGAAATAGTTAAGAAAGAACTAAACAAAAATTCTGGAGCTGAATAATATAGTGAATGAAATGAAAAAAAGCAATAGAAATAGCTGACAGGGGGCGCCTGGGTGGCTTCAGTTGGTTAAGCATCTGCCTTCAGCTCCCATCATGATTTCAGGGTCCTCGGGTCCAGCCCGGCAATTGGGCTCCCTGGGAGCCTGCTTCCTCCTCTCTCTCTGCCTGCCTCTCTGCCTGCTTGTGATCTCTGTCAAATAAATAAGTAAATAATCTTAAAAAAAAAAAAGACAAGACAAGAACGTGGATTCTTCTCTAGAATCTCCAGAAAGGAATGCAGCCTTGCCAACACTTTAACTTAAGTGAGATTTTCAGACCTCTGACCTCCAGATCTCAAGCAGGTTCCCCAGTGTGCTTAGGACTGGGGGCTTCTTGGGACACAGGGCTCTTAGTGCTAAGAACAAGTCAGTCCCAGGGTATACCCAACATACCCCTCATCGCTTTGACTCCCCCCCCCCCCGAGTAATATCTGCTTATTATGGCAGTTCAAGTTGGAGTTTTTTTTTTTAACCATCTCTGCACCCACTCTTCCCATATCCCCCACCTATCCAGAAAAGACACCATCTGTGACTCTGAGATTCCTTAGGCAGAGTGGGACATTTGTAACTCCTCTTCGTAACTTTCAAACATTAAAGCTCAGATTACAAATGCAAGTTAATATTTCAGTTTGGTTCTCCATTTTACTTCCACACGTCTGCCCTACAGAATTCAGGGCAAAGCCTGTGTGCCTGACCCCCTCCACCATGAGGGTATAGAGCATTGTGCAGGTTCAAACCGTTCCCACTCATGTCATTCTTTCCTATAGGGGAAAGTACATACTGGTAGTACACTTTCTCATGACTAAAGTCGATCACTCGATGAACTTCCTATTTTCAACAGAAAAATGAATGGGCATCTCTACTTCATTAAATTTTAAAATATTTTTTATTTGTCCCAGAATCTGTGTGCCAAACATAGGAGTTGGCACCAAATTTCATAAGGAGTTGGTGCCCAGAGAGTTGTTATAGGTATCCTCTTTGTTGCCAGACTTTTTCAACATAAGCAAATTAAGTAGCTCAGTCTCCAACCTGGGACTCAAGTGGGGACTCAAAAGCCCTCCAATGGGAAGGAGATAGGTGAGAATTTAGCATCACCCCTCAGATCCTTGCATGTTGGGAAGCCAATGTTGGGAGACTTCCAGGGATTAATACCACTACATACTTATTTTCTTATTTATATTTTCTGATTTTTCAGTGATAAATTGTGTGTTGCTTTGCACATAGTAATTTGTTTCTAGTTAAAACAATAAAATAGCTTTAAATGTGTTTAAAGATTGGGGCACCTGGGTGGCTCAGTCGGTTAAGTGTCTGCCTTCAGCTCAGGTCAAGATCCCAGGGTCTTGGAATTAAGCCCCATGTTGGGGTCCCTGCTCAGTGGAGAGCCTGTTTCTCCTTCTCCCTCTGTCCCGCCACTATCCGCCCCCCCCCCCGGCAATACTCTCTCTCTCACTCACTCTCGCTCTATCTCAAATAAAAATCTTAAAAAAATAAATATGTTTAAAGATTAACAAATGAAGCTTTCAGCATTAGATAATAAAGTATAAAATATATAATTCACAAATGTAAAAATATAATTTTTTTTTGCGACCAATACCAACACGATTTTATTGGAATACGGGATGTAAACAGATGTTTTCAAACAAACAATCTAACCTTATAAAAATGTGTGGCATTATTAAATAGTTAACAAAGAAATCCTACGCTCTGATGTGGGTTGACACCTCAAGCTCTAGCCTAGCTTGAAGTCCCCACAGCTGTGGCATGGCTCTGCAGCTGGGGGAGGAGACTGCTTGCAAACCAGACTGGTGACAAGTCCCCAAAATGAAATCAGCCTGTTTACTTTTTAAGGCAGAATCTAGCTTCCTTTGCTAACACGAAGGCTGGCACAATGGATCCTGAGCTTTGACACTGGCTCCAGGAGCTCCAACTAACCCCCCAGACCCCCCCAGATGATGATTGCTCAGTCACTGGGGAACGGGCTGGACCTGCACACACGACCCCAGTCCCTGCCCGTGAGAAGGACACCTCTGCCATCATGTTCACATATGACCTCTTGGAGCTTCCAAATGCAGCTTACCCTGATTATAAAGGAAATTGCTTCTCATGGGGATAAAAAGGCAAAAAGGGTGGGGAGTGGGAGAAGAGTACATTTTTCTCACTCAATAAGTCTTTTCCTAAATACATTCTAATAGGATGTTTCCCCATTCCCCAACCTGCCTGAAGACCGACTTTCCAGCTTTCATTATGGTTATGACCAGAAAGTCTCTATTTCAGAGAGGTGCATGAAAACAGGTGCACACATAGGGATGTATGTGCTGGGAAATGGTGAGGTTTTCCTTACAAGGCTGCAAAAAGAAAAAAAAGGCTACACGGAAAAAATAGCAACAAGATTTTATGGTTAGGCAAATCAATAAAGGTTACAGTGAGCTCCAAGTTATGCACTTCGCATCCAACTTTTGATGAGACAGAGGGACCTGTTCACAGCATCACAAGGTTTCAAGTGATGCCTGCTGACGGCAAAGGGGCCTTTTTTGAGTGCCTGCAGTTTGCTCCCAAATGAATACACTTAGAAGAAAATTGCAGGGGTGAGGTCCATTTCCCAGAGAGCTCATGTCACCAAAAAATACATAAAACATGAATTTGTAAAAGAGCCTAAAAAAAATACTGTCTCTGTTTTAATATCTCCTTTTCATCAATGAGGCTGGTGTGTCAGTATAGACTGCTGACGTTTTGCTAAATCTTGAGCCTGAATCTCACGCCAAAGGAAACCCAGACCACAGTGGAATAGACAGGAAGTCAGATATTCAGAGCTTGTTGACTGAACGGGTTAATTCAACAGTGGGCTCCTGTTAAATAAAGGTAAATGGACAACAACTCCGAGTCTCTCCTCTCCCATGCATTCCAAAGATCCTGAACTCTGGGCATCGTCCTGCCGCCATAATGGCAGCTCCCTGTAGACTAGTACTGGGGCATTTCTTTCTTTTTGACAGACAGTTAGGACTTTACTCTTCTTTGCGTTTAGAAGGAATGACTAGAATTTCTTTTTATCACATTGTAGTTTTCCTTCAAGATTTGGGTTTGGTTGGTCGGTTTTATTGGCAAGCATCAATGCCGCATTACCCATCGCCTTCCAAGTCCGCGAGGGGGCTGCCGTGAGGCCACTGGAAAGCACAGCGTTGTCTGCAGAAGGCTGGGACCGCTCCTTCACCACGGGGTAGAAGTCCGGGTGCTCCATGGCCTCTTTGGCAGTCAGTCTCTGTTGATGGTCCTATCGCAGAAGTTTGTCCAGAAGATCTAGATCCTCGGGGCTGACGAGGTGTCTGTTCTCACTATGGATAAAGTTTTCCCAGCGTTTCCGTGAATGTTGTCCCAGGATATCGTTGAAGCGCAGATCTAGGTCTATGTGATATTTCTTCAGATACCCATACAGCTCATCTGTAGCCAGAACCTTGGCAATGCGAACAAGCTGGTCATAGCTGTGCTGTCCGTGAAAGAAGGGCTCCTCTCGAAAGATCATGCTTGCTAACATCCAGCCCAAACTCCCCATGTCCAAGCTGTAATCATACATCTGATAGTCCACAAGGAGCTCCGGGCCCTTGAAATATCTGGAGGCTGCATGGACATTGTACTCCTGAGCAGGATGGTGGAACTCTGCCAGACCCGCCTATCAGTCGCAGCTTTTTCTGCTGGTGATCCATCATGACATTGTGAGGTTTCACATCCCTGGGCCTGATTCCCTGGCTGTGGCAGGAATCCAGGGCCTTAAGTAGCTCATACTTATCATACCGGATATCAAAGTCTGTCAGGATCTGCTAACGTTGCTTAAGATCTGTAGTATTGATATATTCAAATACCAAACCTGGGGTCTTTGACACAGGGTCCTTCACAGTGTCAATCGGCTTAATTATATTTGCTCCACCACGAAGGTTCTCCAGAATCGTAACCTCTCGTTTTATCTTCTTTTTCTTCACTGGCTTGAGAATTTTTACAACCACTCTCTCATTGTTGGTGACGTTGATGGCCTCAAATACTTCACTGTACTTTCCCCGACCAAGTTTTCCAACCAGTTGGTAATCATCTTGATCACCCCAGCTCGGGACCTGAGCCTCATAGCCCCGGTACTTGCGGCTCCTCAGGCTGTTCACCTCCGGGTAGACCCGGGCCCTGCTGCCAGCAGCCGGGCCGGGCATGGCGGGCGGAATGGGGGGGGGGGGTGCGCCGCGGGGCGCAGAGGGCGGCGGCGTGGCGGGGGGCGCGGAGCGGCGGGCAGAGGAGGCGGTAGGCGGTCACGCCAGGCTGGGCCCGCGGGGGCGGGCGGGCTGGGGGTACGGGGCGGGGGGGCGCCGGCCGAGCCGGCCGGGCCCTGGAGCTGCCCGCGGGGTGGCGGGGCGGGCGGCGCTCGCGCTCTGTCCCGGCCTCCGCTCCGCTTGCAACTCGGAGGTGGCGGCGGCGGCACCAGCAGCGGCGGCCGCCGGCTGGGAAAAGGGCAGCGGCGGCGGCGGCCAAAAATGTAATTATTAAATGCTATGTTGTCTACAAAAGAATAATCGATGGAAAATAAAAATACTCTAGAAAAAAATTAGTGAGCAGAACCTACCTACACAGCTCAACACATACACCAAAATAAACCCTATTAGTAAAAGTGTTTACTCCTTTTAACGAAACCATTAAACCATTAAATATTTCAGAAAAAAACATATATGAGTGGTATTACTGATGAGTGACAGATTTTTCAAACAACAGAAGCTATAAAAGAAGGTATCAATACATTTGGCCGCATAAAATCTGTGACCGAATACGCTTAATATAAGTGAAAATATAGAAAAAAAGGATTAGCATGAATGATAAACATTATTTGTTTATAATAAAGGAACTAAAATTTTTTTGTAAATGATCACAAGATATAACCAGTTCGCAAATTAACCATGAGTACCAGCCTTCTTCTCTTACCTGATCCGGACAGTAGGTTCAACTTCATCATCTTACCTCAAGACATTTGCCCTTTAGTTCTGTCATAATTTAGTCCACTGGAATCTTGATATACTCACCACCTTACAGATCATCATATTTACCCGTTATATGGATTACTTCATGCAAATATTATTAGGTACCTAGGAAACAGTCTGAAAGTCCTTGTGAAAAAAATCTTCCCCATTGTTACAATTTATGTAAATCTTTTCAAAAAACAAATCAGTGTTATCCATTTAAAGAAATACTTCCCCCAAATTAAGCACAAATTCAAGATACCGCTTTTGTATCACATGTGATTGATAAAACATGTTAACAATATAATCCGTTCTAAGAAACCAAAAGCTCTGGTGGATAAAACTAAATCCGGGACTTGGGATAGGCACATAGTAATATCTCACTTTTGGAAATAGTGTATTTTTATGAAGCCTAACCAAGAGACATTCTTTTTCCTTCTATTTATTCCTCCAAAAACTCTTTACATTTTATATAAGGAGATCTGAAGACCTTTTATAACACCAAGAAGCATTAAACTTAAGCATCTTAAAATCTAACAAAAATTTTAAAAGGTATACAAAAGGCATTAGCTTATGTGGAGAGAGGGTACAGGGAAACACATCTGCCTAATTTCCCAAACAGGAAAAAAAAAATCGGTTATATAATAATCAAAGTATATGATATCAGCTGCGTAAATTCTGAAATCTGTTGTTTTCTGCTATAGTAGCATGAAACATGATTTTTCATCAAAATTTTTAAAAATTGAACCTTTGTCATAGCGGAACTAATACTGGCAATTTGCCATTCTAACTAGTGAGGGCTGTGTTTCCACATCCATGAAGATTTTACACCAGGCTTCACATTACTTGAACCACAAATTTCTTATCATCGCTGTCATTTCATATTTTTTACAACTGATTATGGTTTTTTAGCTAATTGTGATTATTTCAAAATAATAAAAAACAAGAGTCTCTCTTTTGTTCTTCTTGAAAATCCTTTAGCAACCAAGTTCTCTGAATACCTTTCTATTTTGTCTCATTTCCTTACTTCTGACACCTCTGTCTTTGTCATCACCTAGTTCATAATTTCGAGGAGTTACAGAGACATAACATCTCAGGTTTAAGAACAGCTGGTCTTTAGCCTACTTTCAGGACTGTGAAGGGTGGCGAAATTTGAGGTGAGAGCCTAAAATCATTTCTGCAGCACAGGAAGGATGAAACACGAAGGATAAGCTCATTAAGTGAAATGTATCCACTTAAACGCAGTAAGATGGCAGCTACAGAGAGGCTCACTATACATCTGTTTCCTTGAGAGTTCATGTGATGTACACTTGCTAAAAAAATATTTTATTTATTCATTTGCCAGAGAGAGCACGAGAGCACAAGCAGGGGGAGCAGCAGGCAGAGAGTCCGATGCGGGACTCAATCCCAGGACCCGGGAATTGTGACCTGAGCCAAAGGCAAACGCTTAACTGACTGAGCCTCCCAGGTGTCCCACACATACTTTTTTTTGGAATTTTGACCACATCTGTTTGTACTCAGGACCTATTCAGGAGATGCCCATCTATTCACAAAAACATCCTGATTTATCTGATCACTTGGTAAGTTCACAGGATAATATAGGAGAAACAAGGGATCTGGAAAATGGGAGATTTTTCACTTCTTTGTAACATCAAATAATCTATTTCATTATTTTTAACTCCCAAAAATGACTGCATCTGATTACTAATGGTACAATTCAACTGAAAATCCATTAGATGTGTGCAGTAAACAAAACTCAGCTTCAATACTTTCTTCCTAAGGGAATATGAGAACAAGGTCACCCACTTTACATGGTCCTACACATAATTAATGGAACCTGTGGCTTTTACTTGTGCAAGCATGGTGAGTAAAGAATTTGGCAAGGATGTGATTAACTACCAGAGAATTTTTTTTTAATATAGGAGAAGATATTTAATTTCACTCCGTATTAATTAATGAAAATGCCAATTACAGCTCCATTATAGTACGTCTTTTAAAATCTGACATAAAAAGATCAACATTCTAAAGACTGGTTTTGAAATATGGTGGTTCCTCAAGATGTTAAAAATAACGACCCAATGACCCAGCAATTGCACTACTGGGTATTTACCCCTAAGATACAGATGTAGTGAGAAGAAGGGGCACATGCATTCTAATGTTCATAACAGCAATGTCCACAATAGCTGAACTGTGGAAGGAGCCAAGATGCCCTTCAAGAGATGAATGGATAAAGCAGATGTGGTACAATGGAATATTACTCAGCCATCAGAAAGGATTTGCATCCACATGCATGGAACTGGAGGGGATTATGCTAAGTGAAATAAGTGAAGCAGAGAAAGACAAATATCACATGGTTTCACTTATATGTTGAACATAAGGAATAAGATGGAGAGCCAAAGGGAAAGGAAGGGAAAACTGAAGGGGGAGAAATCAGAGAGGGAGACAAACTGTGAGAGACTATGGGCTCCAGGAACAAACTCAGGGTTTCAGAGAGGAGCGGGGAGGGGCGATGGGGTAACTGGGTGATGGGTATCAAGGAGGGCACGTGTTGTGATGAGCACTGGGTGTTATATGCAACTAATGAATCACCGAACACTACATCAAAAATTAATGATGTACTACTCATAGCCAACTGAACCTAATAATAGACTGGTTTTTGTAGGCATAAACATTGGTATATTCCCTATGAAGGGCAATTTGGAAATATTTGTCTATATGAAACGGAATAGGCTCAGTGTCTAAAATAATAATTGTTAATCCTTTCTGCTACATAATGATCTCAGGAAATGGCAGGTCACTGTAGAGGTCACCCAAGGGATGAAGTATAATTTCACATTGTAAAGAGGAAATCTTTAAATTCGAGTTTCATTCACCTGTTCTTCCTCTGCCCGCTCTCTAAGTCCACCCTCTCTAGTTTTTAAAATGATGTCTGGTATCTCCCAGCACTACAAACAAATATATGAAAGATTCATGAAATTCTGTCCCCTGAGGTTGAATTTTAAGAGACTTTCATTAATAATAAATTTATGTTAAGACACTTAATTTAGAACATTAATGGCAGCAACTGGTTGACCAAAAGATAAAGCGCATCTTTTATTTTTTTTTAAAGATTTTATTTATTTATTTGACAGGCAGAGATCACAAGTAGGCAGAGAGGCAGGCAGAGAGAGAGGGGGAAGCAGGCTCCCTGCTGAGCAGAGAGCCCGATGCGGGGCTCTATCCCAGGACCCTGAGATCATGACCTGAGCCGAAGGCAAAGGCTTTAACCCACTGAGCCACCCAGGCACCCCAAGATAAAGCACATCTTATATGAAATCCAAAATACCTTAAAGAATTTCATATGCTAGATGTCTTCTTCTTTTTGACAGGTCCTTCTGCATATCAGATACATTATAAACCTGGCACACAATCCGACCTTGCATTTTTTATCTTCTAAAAAAGAAATCAGATGTTCCTCTACAAGAAGACATTTCAGTCACATAAAGGCTATCTCCTGTTGCTGTTCTACTCACTAGGGTATTTTCAGGAATGAAAGTCACATAATAGTCTCTACAGCTTTATTTAACTTTCTATGGAGAATCTGAACCTTCTATTCTAGTGCTCTAGAACCTACTGAATGACTAGTATTTTTTCATTCACAGAAAATGTTATTAGCTGACTACCTATACAGCACCTCAGTTAGCCCTAGAGATACAAATATGTTCAATACTGCTCCTAGAACTCACCATCAGGTGGCAGGAGGTCGACACAGAATAAATTCGAGGACAGGTTATTGCTAAAGTACAGGTGTTGTGCTCTGGAGAAACAGAGAACAGGGGGACATACAGCCTTAACAGAAGGGCTGGGAAGAAAGACTAAGAGATCAACAGCATCTAGATGACAAGAAAATGGAGAGAAGCTGAAAGACCCAAAGAAATAACATCAGAGTTTACCAATATTAAAAAGCAAAGAAGTATGCCACAAGATAATTCCTGAATTTTTAACAAAATCACAGAAGTGTTATCAACAGAATGAAGGGGGAAATAAGAGCTGTGACCAACTAAAAGCAATCATCAGAAAGGATTTCTCTTGCCTTATTAATTCAGCAATAATAAAAATAGATAGGGGCGCCTGGGTGGCTCAGTGGGTTAAGCCTCTGCCTTCTGCTCAGGTCATGATCTCAGGGTCCTGGGATGGAGCCCCGCATCGGGCTCTCTGCTCAGCAGGAAGCCTGCTTCCCCCACCCCCTGCCTGCCTGCTTGTGATCTCTCTCTCTCTCTGTGTGTCAAATAAATAAAATATTAAAAAAATAAAAATAAAAATAAAAATAGATGATTCTACTAAATTCCTGGATTAGCTCTTTCAGTATTAACAGTATTAATTCTGGTAAAAATTATGGGAAGATAACAGAACAAAACTTCATAGCAATTTTAAGGGGAAAGAATATGAAACTGTAATATAGTACAATAAAAGATCATATTAAATATACCAAAACAATAAAGCTTTGCTTAAAAAGTTAACGGTGACATATATTCATATATATATCCCATACATAATTGTGACAAAACTATTTCAGGTTTTGAATAATCGCATCAGTGGAATTATAGCACCAAAAAAAATTGCTCAAATATCTTTTTTTTTTAAAGTTTATTTTTTTTCTTAGTAATCCCTACATCCAGTTTGGGGCCTGAACTCACAACCCCAAGATCAGGAATCACACTCTCCTGACTGAGCCAGCCAAGCACCCCCAAAATCTTAATATACGTAACCACTATATTTTTTAAAGATTTTATTTATTTATTTGACAGACAGAGATCACAAGTAGGCAGAGAGGCAGGCAGAGAGAGAGGGAGGAAGCAGTCTCCCTGTTAAGCAGAAAGCCCCATGCAGGGCTTGATCTCAGGACTCTGAGATCATGACCTGAGCCGAAGGCAGAGGCTTTAACCCACTGAGCGACTCAGGTGCCCCTGTAACCAATTTTTTTAACTCACGGGATAAAATCACCCAGCAAAATCATCTCCCACTAGTCTCTTAAATATTCAGATATTTTTCTACCAATCCAGATTGAAAAAGCTTACTTTAATAGAAAGTCCATCGGGTTGTTTGAACTTGTAAGGCACTAAAACAGAATGTCAGCCCCACAAAATTATAAAAACACCAAACGTCAAGAGTTCATAAGCCAGGCCAGGCTACAGGCTAACCATCTGCAGAAGGGTTAGAAGGCCGGCATGGTCCTTTTCTTCTTTCCTGACTAATTCCATTCCTCCTCTCAGTTGGCTGTGTATGGCTTGACCTTGCCAGAGTTAAAACTATAGGGGGTGACTGAGTTCTTATCTGGCTACGATGCTTTGGAACAGGCTGCATTTGGCAATCATTTTATTATTTTAGGTTTTTGTTTTAAAGTAGGCTACACACCTAATATGGGGCTTAAACTCATGATCCCAAGATGAAGAGTCACATGGTCTACTGACAGAGCCAGCCAGGTGCCCAGCAGTTATTTTCATGCTGACTTCCTCTCACGGGCACTTCTGTACCCATGGCTGTTCGCCCCAGCAACTCCTTTGCCTGAGTGAACGCAATCCATTCTGTCGGGCTTTCTTTCTTCTTAACTCTTAAGGAATTCAGAGATCCATTTTGGATTGTCTTCTTCTGAGGCCTCCCTGTACCTCTAAGCAACCCCTTTGTACAGTATCTAAAATGGATTCCCCCACAAGGGCCCACTCCCCACACTTGACAAACATCTGGTCCTTCATAAGCACTCCAGCACTTTTTGTCAAACCAAATGCTGCGTGTGCAGAACAGTCTCAACTAACATTAGACTTCTCCCTTTATTAGGCTCCTTTATTAGGAGCCCAATGCGAGACTCAATCCCAGAACCCCGGGATATTGACCTGAACCACCCAGGCATCCCTGATCTGAATTTTATCATAAGGAAACATAAGAAAAACCTGCACTGAAAGACATTCTACATTACTGGAATTAACTATTCAAAAGATTAAAAGTCATGAAAATCCGGGAAAGACTGACTAAGGAACTGTTCAAAACTGAAAGAGACTAAGAGACACAACATCTGAATTAAATACATGGCTCTGAACAGGAACTTTCTTGCTGTAAAGGATATTACAGACAAGTGACAAAACTTAAAAAGAGCATGAGGACTAAATGATTAAATGATAGAACGTATAGTGTGCTTAGGTGGCTCAGTCGGTTAAGCAACTGCCTTGGGCTCATGTCATGATCCCAGGGTCCTGGGATGGTGTTCTGTATCAGTGTCTGTTTTCAGCAAGGAGCTTGCTTCTCCATCTCTCTCTGCCTGCCACTCTGCCCACTTGTGCTCTCACTGTCTCTCTGTGTCAAGTAAATAAATGAAATCTTAAAAAAAAAAAAAAAGAATGTATAGTTGACATGGTTTGAATGGGTGCAGTTATATGAAGATTTTTTCAATAAATACATGACAGTACTATAAGTGTATTTTCTCTTCCTTATGATTTTTTTAAAGATTTTATTTATTTATTTGATAGATCACAAGTAGGCAGAGAGGCAGGCAGAGAGAGAGGGAGAAGCAGGCTCCCCACTGAGCAGAGAGCCCGATGTGGGGCTCGATCCCAGGACCCTGAGATCATGACCTAAGCTGAAGGCAGAGGTTTAACCCACTGAGCCACCCAGGCACCCCCCTTATGATTTTTTAAAAGATTTTTATTTATTTATTTATTTATTTATTTATTTATTTATTTATTTGACAGAGAGCGAGAGAGAGATCACAAGTAGGCAGAGAGGCAGGCAGAGAGAGAGAGAGGAGGAAGCAGGCTCCTTGCTGAGCAGAGAGCCCAATGTGGGGCTCGATCCCAGGACCCTGGAATCATCACCTGAGTCAAAGGCAGAGGCTTTAACCCACTGAGCCACCCAGGTGCCCCCTCTTCCTTATGATTTTAATAACATTTTCTTTTCTCTAGCTTACTTTATCATAAAAATATAGTACACAGGTTAATTAACTGTTTTTGTACAAGTAAGTTTTCTGGTCAACAGTACTCTTGGGGAGTCAAAAGTTATTCACATATTTTTGACTGCAAAGGGTCAGTGCCCTTAACCCCTGCATTATTCAAAAGTCAACTGTATTAGAATTAATTGTCTGATTGTCAAGGTTGTACCGTAGTTATGTGGAATGTACTGACTTGTAGGATATAAACGCTATGGGAATCAGGCTTAATTTAACAATTGTCTTGCAAATGGTTCTGGGGTAAAAGTTCTTTTTTTTTCTTCTAATGTTAAGACTGTTCTCAAAAAGTAAATAAAAAATAAACAGAAAAGGTGAAAAGCCTTAGACAAATCTTATTTCACCATGGGGGAAGAGCTATGAATGTATTTATTTATTTATCCATTTATTTTATTTTTTGAAAAGATTTTATTTATTTATTTGACAGAGAGAGAGAGAGAGAGATCACAAGTAGGCAGAGAGGTAGATGGAGAGAGAGATGGAAGCAGGCTCCCCTCTGAGCAGAGTGCCTGATGTGGGGCTCGATCCCAGCATCATGAAACCATGATCTGAGCTGAAGGCAGAGGCCCAACCCACTGAGCCACCCAGGTGCCCCAGAATCAGTATTTAAAACTAAAATCATACATAGGTTTTATGGCACTATAAAAATTAGAATACATGCAAACATTGACAATAAACTTAGCAGCAATATATCAAAATAATGTCTGTCTAAATCTCTAGGTTCATATGTGGTAATAAAAATTGGGAAATACCAAAAAGTTATCAATTAACATGACTGAAGTATTCATGAAAACTTGGGTTGGTTGGGTGCTGTTTAGAAAGCTGGTATTTGGGCAGCCTGGAGCATGTAAAACCCATAATGCTGATTTCCACATAAAAAATCTGCTTAAAAGTTAATTAGCTGCCAAGAAACATAGCTTAAAATATTATATAAACTTTCATTACACACATGATCCAAAAATATGTTCCTTTAATGAAGATTTTTACATATCATCCATTTAATAGGAAACAATTAAAATGTTGTATAAACATCCAGTAAATAATTTTTTACTATTTATCTTTCAGATGCTATACTTTTTCTTCAGAAACTGTGAGTAATCTCTGTATGATTCCAGTACATCATCATAACTTGTATGTCTTTCAAAAGTAGATTCTAAAGAGGTGGCCCCAACAGATGAGTGTGATTCAAATTCAGCATAAGCTGAAAAGGAAAAAAATTAGTCTTTATCTACAATACTTCATTCTTAACTAAATGTTAGTAAAAAAACAAAGTTGAAGCCTTATGAGTGTTATGAAGAATGAAAAATATCTAATACAACTACAATATAAAATACAAGATTACTTTTAAATGTATTTTGCTCGTGGTTGCCCACTGAGGTAATTGCTATTGTGGATAAATATCAGAGCTTCTGTTTTTCTCATTACAAGATGATAACAGAGCCCACCCGTGAACAATCATATACGACAGACTGAAAAATCAAACAGGCAACTTTCAGAGTTGAACATAAGAACACACAGAAGGAAAATCCTAGTTTTCTGTCAATATTGTCTGCTTTTTGGTGGAGGGTATATGTAAGTTGATACCTGAAGGACAGGGAAGAAGTGTGCCAGGTAGAGGGAAGACTCATATACAAAGAACATACACAGAGAGTGAGGAAGAACACTTGTGGAATTGCAAGTAGTCGACGCTGAAGAGGTGCGAGAGCAAAGCAGCAGAGTAGGGTAAATGTTAGTGATAGAGAAAGTTTGAAAAATCTGGCTAGAACCAAACTGATTTGGGAGTTTTTATTCCATGTATGGAGCTTGGAATTTTACCCAAGGGCAAAAGGTAAATCAATGAGAAAATCAATGACTGAAGATTTAAATGTCACCTGTCAAGTGACAGCTATTTGAACTATAATTGCTTAACTAAGTATTACCTAAGACAAGACTGTTTTTTTTTGGGGGGGGGGCATATCATTAGCAGAAACAAGGATTTGAGAAAGCCCACATATTCAGGTTCACAGTTCCAGAGGGATGGCAGAAGTGAAGGAAGATTACAGCTTGAAATAACAGATAAATAGGCATTTGGAGATTTTTTTTTAAAGTCTGAAACACAATGACTAAATGAGGAATAAGTATATTTCTCATTATGTTTATGTTTTACATTTTTATTAGATATATATTAAAAATTTTTACATAGTACCTATTATCCAAACGATGGAAAGCAATGCCATTTACCATTCATAGTCTATTTCAGAAATCAATGACCATCTTAATTCAGAAATTTGGCAACATACCTTCCTCTACTCCTCTAGCTATATTTTTTTCCAACTCCTGCTGCATCTGAAATAAGTAAAATATTATTTATAATGTTCAAGTTAAACAAGAGACATTATTGTAGGAATTATATATAGCTTATGAAGTGTGAACTTAAAATAACACTATTATGTCCTCCATGTTGTTGTGCTCCACAAATAAGTGAAACCATATGATAATTGACTCTCAAGAGAAGAAGGGAGTTGAGGGAAATTGGAAGTGGAGATGAACCATGAGAGACTACAGACTCTGAAAAACAATCCGATGGTTTTGAAGGGGCGGGGGGTGGGAGGTTGGGGGACCCAGGTGGTGGGTATTATGGAGGGCACAAATTGCATGGAGCACTGGGTGTGGTGCATAAACAATGAATTCTGTTACACTGAAAAGAAATTAATTTAAAAAATTTAATATAAAACCACTATTAGAGAATAAAAGTAAGTTAGGGATTGCTTAAATAGAAAGATAATCACATAAATAAAATAAATCCCTACTTATGTTAATCTTAGGTAACAGAAGAAATACATGTAATGCTATTTAGATAAATCTGATAAAAAGTACAATTAATATTGGTCTATTAAATATACAAAATTTCTGGAAGAAGAGGAATATGGCAGAGCCATAGGGGACCATAGTTTTGTCCAGTCCCTGGAATTCAGCGAGAGGTTTCAAATCATTCTGAACACCTGTGAACTCAACCTGAGATCTAAGAAAAGAACTGTTATAATTCTACAAATAGAAAAGTGACCACGTTCTGCAAGGTAGGCGGTGTGGTGTGGAGAAATGAATCCAAGATGATATATGGGAAGATAAACTCTTGGTGGGGTGGGGGGCATAAACCGCTTATCAGAAAGTGATATAGCAGTGGCGTGCAAACTGGAACTTTTATAAGTCCAATCTGGTGAGGGACATCCCTGCTTGAAAAGCACTCAGGTGGAGAAGTAGGTCGGAATCCTAGGTAGAACTGCCAGACCTCAGGATCCCCGAGGTCACAGAAAGAATGGGGTGCCTGAGTATGGGAGAGTTCCCAGGTGTTTCAGCAGGGAAGCCAGCTGCAATCAAAGAGCAGAGGAGGGGGCTTTCAGCTCAGTGTTGCCATTAACCACAAACCCCATCCCATTGGGTAACGGCTCTTAGAGCAGGGGCCCAACACACAGAAAATCCAGGGCAAAACCTCCTCCCTTCCCCTGGAGGAGCAGCATGAATGGATGCCACAGGAGACTGCAAAGTTTGGAAACTCCAAAGGGGGTTGCATGGCTGAAATAAAAATTTTCAAAGGCTGGGCGTATACAGAGTGACCACAGAAACCAGGGAGACAAGAGTGATTGACAGCTTTGCTGTGAGGGCACACTGAAGAGTGGAGGGTGCCCGCTTTCAGCTCTGGGCTGGACACTGGGAGGCTCACATTTTCATTCTAATCCTCTCAAGCACTGCAAAAGCCACAAAGAGGAATCTGGAAGCCCTTACTTAGCCTGGCCCCCTCGCAAGGGCAGTTCAATACCACCAGGGCAAATACCTCTGAGAATCAGCTCAAGCTCAACAGGCCCCTCCTCCAGAAAATCAGCAACAACTTCCCCCTAGAATCAAGTTTAACCAATCACAGAGAACTGAAAAACTCTAGTGCTGGGGGAAAATACTATATAGGACTCATGGCTCCTTAATCTTTCAAGTTTAATTTTCTTTTTCTTTTTCCATTTCAACCAATTTCTCATTTTATCATCTCAGGTTTTTTAAACTTTTTTAATTTCAATTTTTATAGTTACATTCTATCCTTTCACAGTGTTTAACGTTATTTTTTTCTTTCTTTACAATTTTGGGATGTAGTTCCCTCCAGCAAACAGACCAAAATATACCCAGAATCTAGTGTATTGCTCTGTTCTCAACACCTGTCCGATTATATTCTCTCTCTTTTAAAATTTTTCTTTTATTTATTTATTTATTTTGGTTTCTGGTCTCTTCTCATTGGTTTAAGATTATATTTCTCTGGGGTTGTTTTTGCTATTTTAGTATTTTGTTCTCTCATTTTCTATTCTTCTCTAGACAGAATGACTAGATGGAAAAACTCACCTGAAATAAGAGAACAGGAGGTACTACTGACTGGCAGGGACCTAATCAGTATGGATATAAGTAAGATGGCAGAATTAGAGTTTGGAATAACAACTATAAAAATACTAGCTGGGCTTGAACAAAGCACAAAAGACACTGGAGAATCCCTTTCCGCAGAAATAAAAGAACAAAAATATTACCAAGTTGAAATCAAAAGGTTATTAAGGAGATGCAATAAAAAAAAATGGAGGCTCTACCTCCGGAAACAGTTTGGAGGTTCCTCAAGAAGTTAAAAATATGACCTAGGAATTCTACTGCAAGGTATTTACCCCAAAGATGCAAACATACTGATCTGAAGGGGCACCTGGACACCAATGTTTATAGAAGCAATCTCCACAATAGCCAAACTGTGGAAACAGCCCAAATGTCCATCAACAGATGAATGGATAAAGAAGATGTGGTGTATATATAAATACAATAGAATATTATGAAGCCATCAAAAAGGATGAACTCTTACCATTTACACTGATATGGATGGAAACGGAGGGCACTATACTGAGATAAATAAGTCAGTCACAGAAAGACAATTATCATATTGTTTCATACATATGGGGAATGTAAGAAACAGTACATAGAATCATAAGGGAAGGGAGGGAACATTAAATAGAAGAAATCAAAGAGGGAGACAAATCATGAGAGACTCTTAACTATAGGAAAAAAACAGATGTTTGCTGAAGAGGAGGTGGGATGGGGTGGGGTAATTGGGTGATGGGCATGAAGGAGGGCACGTGATGTGTAGAGCACTGGGTATTATATACAACTGATGGTTAACTGAACACTATATCTGAAACTGATATATCATGTATCAGCTAATTGAATAGAAATTTTAGAAAATTCATCACGTACATAATCGGTAATGGTGAAATAAAACACTACTTATCTTTTAGAGACTTACTGAGCTGTAATTAACTAATAAATATTAACTATTTCAAATTTTAGAAATTGGAGGCTCTAACTGCTAGGATAAATGACACAGAAAGGAGAAGTAGTGACATAGAAGACAAAATGATGGAGAATAAAGAAGTTGAGAAAAAAGAGAGATAAACAATTATTGGATCACGAGGGGAGAATTCAAGACATAAGTGATACCATAAAGCAAAACAATATTAGAATAACTGGAATCCCAGAAGAGGAGGAAAGGAGGTGTGGCAGAAGGTATATCTGAGAAATTATAGCAGAGAACCTCTGTAATCCGGGGAAGGAAAAAGGCATTCAAATCCAAGAGGCAGAGAGAACCCCCTTCAACATCAATAAGAATAGGCCAACACCTCGACATATAGTAGTGAAGCTTGCAAATTTCAGAGACAAAGAGCAAAATCCAGAAAGCAGGACATGCCAGAAAGGACTGGCATGGTACAGTCAGGGTGCTAAACCAGAACAATATGCAGCCAAGAATACTTTATTCAGCAAGGCTGTCATTCAAAATAGAAGGGGAGATAAAGAATTTCCAGGACAAACAGAAACTAAAAAATTTGTGACCACCAAACCAGCCCTGCAAGAAATACTAAAGGGGATCCTTTAAGCAAAGAGAGAGCCCCAAAGTGAGATAGGCTAGAAAGGAACCGAGACAATATACAGAAACAATGACATTACAGGTAATACAATGGCACTCGATTCATATCTTTCGATAGTTACCCTGAAAGTCAATGGGCCACATTCCCCAAGCAAAAGACATAGGGTATCATTGGATAAAAAAGCAAGAGCCATCAATATGCTATCTGCAAGAGACTCGTTTTAGACCCAAGGACACCTCCAGATTGAAAGTGAGGGGGTGGAAAAACCATTTACCATGCTAATGGACATCAAAAGAAAACCAGGGTGGCAATCCTTCTATCAGACAAATTAGATTTTGAGCCAAAGGCCGTCGTAAGAGATTTGGAAAGACACTGTCATAATTAAAGGGTCTCTCCAAAAAGAAGATCTAACAATTGTCAAGGTTTATGCCTCTAACATGGGAGCAGCCAATTACATAAGCCAACTAATAACAAAATTAATGAAACACATCAAGCATGATACAATAAATAGTAGGGGACTTTTACACTTCACTCACTGCAATGGACAGGTCATCTAAGCAGAAGATCAACAAGGACACAAGGGCTTTGAATGACACACTGGACCAGATGGACTTCACAGATGTATTCAGAGCACTCTATCCTAAAGCCGCAGAATACATATTCTTCTCCGGGGCACATGGAACTTTCTCCAGAAGAGATCACATGCTGGGTCACAAATCAGGTCTCAACCGGTACCAAAAGTTTGGGATCATTCCCTCCGTATTTCCAGACCACAGTCCCTTCAAACTTGAACTCGATCACAAGAGGAAATTTGGGAAGAACTCAAATACACGGAGGCTAAAGAGCATCCGACTAAAGAATGAATGGGCCAACCAGGAAATTAACAAGCAAGTAAAAGAATTCATGGAAACAAAGGAAAATGAAAACACAACCCTTCAAAATCTTTGGGATGCAGCCAAGGCAGTCCCGAAGAGGGAAGTATAGAGCAATACAAGCCTTTCTCAAGAAACAAGAAAGGTCCTAA
Organism: Martes martes; assembly: GCF_963455335.1. Classification (NCBI taxonomy): domain Eukaryota; kingdom Metazoa; phylum Chordata; class Mammalia; order Carnivora; family Mustelidae; genus Martes; species Martes martes. The sequence continues at coordinate 99,361,403 of NC_137895.1, read as the reverse complement.
ACACACCACCTAACCTTCCCCCTAAAGGACCTGGAGAAACAACAGCAAAGAAAGCCTAAATCCAGCAGGAGAAGAGAATTAATAATGACCAGAGCAGAAATCAATGAAATAGAAACCGAAAGTACAGTAGAACACAGCAACAAAACTAGGAGCTGGCTCTTTGAAAGAAGGAATAGGATCGATAAACCCCTGGCCAGACTTTGCAAAAAGAAAAGAGAAAGGACCCAAATTAATAAAATCATGAATGAAAGAAGAGAGATCACAACCAACACCAAGGAAACACAAACAATTTTAAGAATGTATAATGAACAGCTATTTGCCAACAAATTAGGCAACCTGGAAGAAATGGTAACAGAAAAACTTGAACAGACCCATAACCAGCAAGGAAACTGAAGCAGTCATCAAAAATCTCCCAACAAAGAAAACTCCAGGGCCAGATGGCTTCCCTGGAGAGTTTGACCAAACATTGAAAAAAGGAATTAACATCTATTCTTCTGAAGCTGTCTCCAAAAATAAAAATGGACGGAAAACTTCCAAACTCTTTCTATGAGGCCAGCATTACCTTGATCCCAAAACCAGACAAAGACTCCACAAAAAGGAGAATTACAGACCAATACTGCTGATGACTACAGATGCAAAAATTCTCACCAAGACACTAGCCAACAGGATCCAACAGTACATTAAAAGGATTATTCACCATGACCACGTGGGATTTATTCCTGGTCTGCAAGGGAGGTTTAACATCTGCAAATCAATCAGTGTGACACAATACGTTAATAAAAGAAAGGACAAGAACCATATGATACTCTCAATAGATGCAGAAAAACCATCTGACAAAGTACAACATCCCTTCTTGATTAACACTCTTCATGGTGGAGGGATAGAGGGAACATACCTCAATATCATAAAAGCCCACAGTGAGTATCATTTTCAATGGGGAAAAACTGAAAGCTTTACCCCCTGGGTCAGGAACACGGCAGGGGTAGCTACTCTCACCACTGTTGTTCAACATAGTACTAGAAGCCCTAGCCTCAGCAATCAGACAACAAAAAGATATAAAGGCATCTAAATTAGCAAGAAGTCAAACTCTCACTCTTTGCAGATGATGTGATACTCTACGTGGAAAACCCAAAAGACTCCACCCTAAAATTGTTAGAAGTCCTACAGGAATTCAGCAAAGTGGCAGGATATAAAACCAATGCACAGAAATCAGTTGCATTTCTATACACCAACAATGAGATAGAAGAAAGAGAAATTAAGGAGTCAAACCCATTTACAATTGCATCAAAAACCATTAAGATACCTAGGAATAAACCCAACCAAAGAGGCAAGGGATCAGCACTCTGAAAACTATAGAACACTAATGAGAGAAACTGAGGAAGACCCAAAGAAATGGAAAAACCTTCCATGCTCATGGATTGGAAGAACAAATACTATTAAAATGTCTATGCTTCCCAGAGCAATCTATACATTCAACACAATCCCTATCAAAATACCATCAACATTTTTTCAGAGCTGGTACAAATAATCCTAAGATTTGTATGGAACCAGGAAAGACCTCAAATAGCCAAAGGAATGTTGAAAAAGAAAACCAAAGCTGGTGGCATCACAATTCCGGACTTCAAGCTCTATGACAAAGCTCTCATCATCAAGACAGTATGGTATTGGCACAAAAACACACACAGAGATCCATGGAACAGAATAGAGAGCCCAGAAATGGACCCTCAACGCTATGGTCAACTAATCTGGGACAAAGCAGGAAAGAATGTCCAATGGAACAAAAGATAGTCATTCCAATAAATGGTGTTGGGAAAACTGGACAGCCACAAGCAAGAAGAATTAAACTGGACCATCTTCTTACACCACACACAAAAATAAGATTCAAAATGGATATAAGACCTACATGTGAGACAGGAACCCATCAAAATCCTAGAACAGAACACAGGTTGTATTCTCTCTGACTTTGGCCAAAACGACTTCTTGCTAGACACGTCTCCAAAGGCAAGGGAAATAAAGACTTCATCAAGATAAAGAGGCTTTGCATAGCAACGAAAGCAACTGACAACACTAAAAGATGACCTACAGAATGGAAAATGGTATTTGCAATTGACATATCAGATAAGGGGCTAGTATCCAAAATCTATAAAGAACTTATCAAACTCAATGCCCAAAGAACAAACAATCCAGTCAAGAAATGGGTAGAAGAAATGAACAGACATTTCTCCAAAAAAGACACACAAATGGGCAACAGACGTGAAAAAAATGCTCAACATCACTTGGCATCAGGGAAATAAATACAAAAGCACAATGAGATATCACCTCACACCTGTCAGAATGGCTAAAATGAACCAGTCAGGAAACAACAGATGTTGTCAGGCATGCAGAGAAAGCAGAACCCTCTTACACTGTTGGTGGGAATGTAAGCTGGTGCAGCCACTCTGGAAAACAGTAGGGTGGTTCCTCAAAGAGCTGAAAATAGAGCTACCCAATGACCCGGCAATTGCACTACTATGGATTTACCCCAAAGATATAAATATATTGATCCAAAGGGGCACCTGAACCCCAATGTTTATACCACCAATTTTATTGACTTATTTATTTGAGACAGAATGAGAAATAGAGAGCATGGGTGGGGGAAGAGGCAGAGACGGAGGAAGTAGCAGACTCCCCACTTAGCAGACAGCCTGAAGTGGGGCTCTATCCCAGGACCCAGGAATCATGAGCTAAGCTGAAGGCAGTCACTTAACCAACTAAGCCACCCAGGCAACCCTCAGTACCCTACATTAGACCCCATTTTGGGCATTCAGTGAGAGGATACCTTTCATGAGAAAGGTCTAAGTAAGAAAATTCTAGATGGGAATATTTGTAATATACAGCTGACCCTTGACCAACGTGGGTTTGAATGATGCAGGTCTACTCTACTTACACATGGACTTTTTTTGATACCGTACTTTAGTGTATTTTCTCTTATGTTTTTCTCATTAACATTTTTTTTCTCTAGCTTTATTGTGAGAATATAGTATGTAATACATGTAATGTACAAAACCTGTGTTAATGAACTATTTATGTTATCAGTAAGCCTTCCAGTTACCAGTAGGCTATTAGTAGTTTAGTTTTTTAGATTCCATGCAGAAGTGAAATCATATGGTATATGCCTTTCTCTGCGTTATTTCACTTAGCATAATACTAGGTCTATCAATGTTGTCACAAATGGCAAGATCCCATTCTTTTTTATAGCTGAATAAATATTTCATTGTATATGTATCACACATCTTCTTTTTCTATTCATCTATTGATGGACACTGAGGTTGCTTCCATACTTTGGTTATTGTAAACAATGTTTCAAAAAACATAGGGGTGCATATAACTTTTCAAATTAGTGTTTTCATTTTCTTTGGATAAATACCCAGTAGTGTAATTACTGAATGGTACATGGTACTGCATTTCTATTTTTAATTTTTTGAGGGATCATAACACCTTTTGACAATAACATTATATTCAGGCCTTATAAAACTAATAATCTGACAACATTACTAGGCAGCCTTGTAAAACTAATGACTCAATACCACTTGATGGGTGAAACTTTTGTTGAAGCAATTTTATAATACCATTAATAAATACTATGTAAAATATAAAACACTTTTTTATATGACATGACTTAAGGAATTACCAATGTAATGTTACTATCTTTTCCCCAAACTTCTCCTAAATATTTACTTCTGTGACCTTTATTTCCAGGCGAGAACTGTGTTTAGATGGTAGAAATAGCTTGACGTCCACTAATAAGGAGAACGCATTTGCAATTTTATTTATACTTCTCCATTTATCAAAAAATTAGGAGGGTAAGAAAATTATACACAGAAAAGCAATGTGCAATGTATCAGCAAATTTTAATTCAAAGAATTATTAACTAGAAGGATTTTCTCATAACTGTTAGTTTTCAAACTATGGCTCATAGAAATCTAAGGTTCCACTGGGACACAGCAGGATTGAGGGACAAGGAAGTCTACAGGTGTAGTCTCATCTCTCTTTTAGCTAAACAGCTCTACTTGTCTCTGTCTTATATAATACAGTTTAATTTAAAAAAAAAAAAGTTAATTTCTATTCTTTGGAAAAAAAAATTTCCCCAGAGGTATAAAAGTCACTAACTTAGTCAAAGTCCCTAATTTTACATAAGAGACAAAAAGGCCTCTGAGAGATTGTAGTTTGCCTGAGGTCAAAAAACCACCTAGTTGCAGGCCAGGAATGTGTTTTAGGTCTTACTGAGCCTAGAGTTTTATGCCAGTTACTTCCTCATATTCAGGAGAAATACATGCATTTTTAACTAGAACTCAGAGAAAATGAATACATAAAACTTTGTCATGTGGCTCAATAAAGTTAAGGCATTAGGCAGAAAACAGCTTTCTAACTAAACTATAAATTTTTATAGTCATGAACAAAAATAAAGGAAGAGAAGTTATCTTAACTCCTATTAGTAACAGTCAATATACTCAATTTCTAAGCACAATTTTTTTTAACTTGAAGGGACAGGGAACTTGAAGGAGAAAATCGTTAGTTGAACCAAAGAACCTGAACCTGAGGAAATTCTTCCTTGAAAGAATTATTCATTTCCTTCAAACAAAACTTGGTTTATCAAAATCAATCAACAAATGAGTTACCTATGTTGTGAGTTATTGATAGCAAAATTTAAAACACTGAACAGATTTCTCTTTGCCATCTAGTCTCTCCATTAGTTCATATGTACAAAAGACACAATTAACTTTAATTATAAATTAAATTCACTCAGAAATTACAGGTAAATCTTCATTTCCATGTGAGAACATTTCTCTACCTTCTTCGTGACAGGAAAGGAGATTTACCTAGTGGGTGAATTTGGGAGAAGGCACTCAGCAGTGCCTATGTGCTTCCAGATCTCTTCTTTGAAAAGCTATGCCTGCCATAGTAACATGAATTGAGGTCTGCTTTCATCTTTGTGGGTTGGGCATCAAACACCTCTTCCTTCCATTTACAACTGTGTGTGGAAGTGCCTAATTTGAAATAAAGCATTAGGAAGTTTGCTGTGGCTACATACCTAAGCCACACCCTCCAATTTGTTAGTATGTATTAAAGTCACTAGGCTTATCTCCAACTGCCTGACTCCTGTGTCCTCAACTCAGAAAAAGAAGAGCAATGTCATCTGCCACCTACTCCACCACAGTTCCAACAAGAAAAATGATCAGACAATACTTAGAAAGGGTTTCTTCTTCCTTGACTTGATACCTAACATTCATTGTTCAAAGCAACATACTTTAAAGAGGGAAAAAGTTGAAAAGAACAATTGCAGAAATAAACTCAGAAAGTCAGACAAAATGAGGAGATAGAGGAATATGTTCCAAATGAAAGAACAATACGACACTTCAGAACAATAACTAAATGAAACAGAGATAAGTGATCTATCTGATAAAGAGTTCAAAGTAATGGTCATAAAAACGCTCAGCAAACTTGGGAGAAGAATGCATGGATTCAGTGAGAACTTCAACAAAGAGAAAATATAAAGAAGAATGAATCAGAGCTGAAAAATACAATAACTAAAATGAGAAATACACGAGAGGGAATCAACAGCAGATTAAAAGCTGCAGACGAACAGATCAGTGATCTACAAGACAGGGTAGCAGAAATCATCCAAGACAAAAAACAAAAAGATAAATGAATTTTTTAAATGAGGACGGGTTAATTAAGGGACCTCCTAGGATCAAGCCCCACACCAGGCCCCATGCTCAGGGAGTCTGCTTCTCCCTCTCTCTGTGGCCCTCCCCTCCCATCTGTGTTCTCTCTCGCTTGCTCTCCAAAATAGATAGAAAGAAAGAAAGAAGAAAGAAAGAAAAGGCCATAACTAGAAATAAGAAAATTATGAAAGAAAGAGTTTTATTGGTAAAAGCAAACATACAATAAAAGTAATAGATCAAGCACTTTTATAAAGCCAGTATGAATGTTAAAAGACAAAAGTAGTAACAACAATTATATCTACAGTAATTAGTTCAGGGATACACAAAATAAAAAGATGTAAACTAAGACATCAAATACATAAAACAAGGTGGGTGGAAAAATGTAGTGTTTTTAAAATGTGTTTAAGCTTAAGTAACCATCAACTTAAAATAGACTTCTATATGCATGGGATGTTATATATGAACTTCATTGTGATCACAAAAATCTATAATATACAAAAAAGAAAAAGAAAGGCAACCAAGCATAACACTAAAGAAAGTCCTCAAATTAGAAGGGAAGAGAGCAAGACAATAAGGAAACCAAATAAAAGAACAAGATTGAGGCCTCATTTACCATGAGCCTATGCTACCTTTGTCTACCTTAGTAAGACCATGAATATACTTTCAAAACCATAAACTGATGTACATTGATTGAAATGGATATTTTAATAACAATGATACACAATGGAAACCAGCTGCTACTTAAAGACCATCTTAGTCATCAATCATTCAAGTGATGGCACGGTAGATATACGTGAACTTCATTTGAAAAATTCCAATTGTGGGGCACCTGGGTGGCTCAGTCAGTTAAGGATCTGATCTTGACTTTGGTTCAGGTCATGATCTCAGAATTGTTGAGACTGAGCCCTGCATCAGGCTCTGTACTGAGTATGGAGCCTGCTTACCCTCTGCACCTCACCCCCCACCGCCAGCTTGCACACACTCTCTCTCACCCTCTCTCTCTCTCTCTCTAAAAAAAAAGAATCCTGTATTTGCTTGATTTAGCGATTTAGAAAATGCTCTACAATTGCTCAGCAAGACACTTTGTAAAAATTGAAATAGAAGTGTTATAAGTTTTAAAAAAATGCTCCAAGTAAAATAACAATTAAGGATGTACTCTCAGGTGAGAAAATGACGACAATTACAACTTAAAAAGAAAAATTAATCTCTTTAGCATTACAAGTTTATTTAAATCATAAAAAGGACTTATCATGGATTCTTTTAAATAATAAATATCCATATGTGATTAAGTGTTTGGATTCTTGTTGTTCATTTATACATAGGGGTGGGAAAAATGGGTAATATCGATCTTTAAAATTGTTATGAACCATTGCCAACCAGGAAATTAGTCAAAACATCTAAGTATAGATTTCATTAGTGAGCAATAATATTTACTTTCTAAAATTGAATTTAGATGTTGGTTTTCAAGAAATTTAAAATGTGTCCATTTTGGGGTACCTGGGTAACTCAGTCAAGTGTCTGACTCTTGTTTTTGGCTCAGGTTCTGATCTTAGGGGTGTGAGACTGGGCCCCATGTAGGGTTCCACACTCAGCAGGAAGTCTGCTTCAGAGTCTCACACTCTTTCCCCCTCTTGTACACTCTCTCTCTAAAATAAATAAAATCTTGAAAAAATAATAAAATATGTCAGTTTTGTTATATTTATCAAATAAAGGTACTAATAGGTATCTCTTGAAAGTCAGAGCTCCAGGAACTAAGAAAAAAAGTCAAAATTTCTGTCTCATTTCTTTTTCTTTTTCTTTTTTTAAGATTTTATTTATTTATTTGAGAGAGAGGGAGATCACAAGTAAGCAGAGAGGCAGGCAGAGAGAGAGGAGGAAGCAGGCTCCCTGCTGGGCAGAGAGCCTGGGGCTCGATCCCAGGACTCTGGGATCATGACCTGAGCTGAAGGCAGAGGCTTTAACCCACTGAGCCACCCAGGTGCCCCTGTCTCATTTCTTTATTAGCACAAATAATTATGACTTTTACTTAGTATGTATTGGTTAGCTAAACAACTCAGAATTTTACCAAATTAAAAACAAAATTATATCAGAAATCTGAAACCCAAGGAAAAAAAGGAAAGTTAATATAACTAACCTTGGTCAAGAAAGGCCCGATGTCATTACTTGAACGCCGTGAGTTTGAGGTATGAATCACCACGTCTTCTCTTAGAGCAACATTTCTATTGAATAGTGAACTGTTATGATTAACATTCCTACCATAAGGCAGATCTAGGGCTGGCCTCATATTAATAATGTCAAGCAAAGGTTGCTTCTGCTGCTTCTCCACCAGAAGTTTGGTACTGGTCTCTGCCAGCCTCTCACTAGTCCTGTTCAGATTACAAAACACAGTGCTTAGTATTTCATCTCTCCCCAATCAGTCCTAAGTTACTTGCATTTCTTTAAGTTTCCATAATAGTAAACAGAATGTGCCATTAAATAGTGTTTTAACATGGTAAATGTGACAGAGCAGACCTACTATGTATAATTATAGGTTTAAAACTGTTCTCAAGAAGTACATATATTTCTAGGGTTCCTAACTAACAAGTAATTCAAATTAAGGAGGGAGAGAAATGGCTATCAGTGATGTCCATGGCTTAACAGGTAATACCTGCTGCCTTCTGGAATGGTTGTACTTCAAAGATTCTTGGGGATGCCATGACACATACTTATATTTAGTAAATCAGTTTAGAGCTGCAAAAATAAACCATCCTGGGGGGTCTGGGTGGCTCAGTCAGTTAACCATCTGCCTTCAGCTCAGGTCAGGACCCCAGAGTCCTGGAATTGAGCCCCACACTGGGCTCCCTGCTCAGCGGGAAGCCTGCTTCTCCCTCACCCTCTGCCTGCTGCTCCCCTCTGCTTGTGCTCACTTGCTCTCTCTGTCAAATAAATATGTAAAATCTCTAAAGGAAAACAAAAATAAAAAAACATCCCTCAAAGACATTTTTCAAGCATTGGCTTTCACCACTCTTGCACACTTCACACATTACCTCAGAGAAATTGGGCATTTGGCACTGAGGAATAATTTAGACGAACAACTGCTAGGGGAGAAGTAGATGGCAGAGTTGTGATCAGAAAGAACTGAAACAGCTCCAGAGGCAATTAGGTTATAACACAGATACCAGGGTACTGGAGGTGGAATCTGCCCTTTCCGTCTGGACCTTTTGGGTTAAAGATGCACTCTTCCAAAAATAAACTAACATTAATAAATAAATATTAATAAACTCATTTCTATTTAGGGTAATTCTGACAGCTTTATAATAATATGCTGTCTAAATTATAAACCTTCAAACAATTAGTTTAAAGACTAGAAGATCAGATTAACTGAAAATACTCAAGGGAAAAAAATAAAATCATTTAAAACCAAAAATGAGAGAAATGCAAACTGTCTTGGACTAACATTTCAACAGTAAGTTCATTTACAAACATCATTTTTCAAAATTATAGTATCTAGTTGGCTTTCACTTACTACTGTTCTCATGAACGTGGCTCCAAAAAAATTATGGTTTAGAGGCAAATTCATAAGCTAACTCTACTTTCCATGATTGTTGTAACTTACTTGTTCAGTTCATTTGTCAATGACATTCGATGTTTTACTTCTTCTAGGTAGAGGTGCTCGTATATGTCCGATTCTGTTTTAGTAACATCTTGACAAGTTTTCATTTGGGATAATTCAGATTCCAGCTCTTTAATTCTGAGTTCCATTTGACTTCTTACTGAAGCATTATTATGTTCTCTTAACTGTGCTCTGCTTTCGTGAAATGCTACTTGTGACTAAAGCAAATTAAAAGCATAGTTTTAAAATTGTTACAATCTGGGTTATTACAGTAGATTTCTTTCTTTTAGTTTTGTGTCAATGATTCAGAGAGCAATTTTTAAAGTGAAAAAAAAAAGCTGAAATGTAAAATATTTATCATTAATGTGAAGCTGAATTAAATGTGAATAATGTTCATTCTTACATGAGAACTCATGCAATCTGATAATTCAAAGAATAATAAAATCATTTAAATTTTTAAAAAGTGAACAATACAACTTAAGAATAATTGATGTACATGGGGTGCCCGGCTGACTCAGTCATCTGAGTGCCTGACTCTTGGTTTCTGCTCAGATAGTGATATCAGGGTCCTGGGATAAAGCCCTGTGTCGTACTCAGCATGAAGTATGCCTGGAATTTTCTCTCTACCTGTCCATCCCCCACTCGTGCTTTCCAAATAAATAAATTAGATACTTAATATAAAAAAAAGAATAATCCAAGTATGGTACCATTTCTTTTATGCAGACATGCCCAGAATGGAGCCCAAACAAGCAACCGAATGAGCCACCCATGTACTCCATGGTAAAAATTTTTAAAGCACAATTTTTTCTTTTCCTCTCAATAGCCTTATTTTATACTAACTGGTCTTAAAAAATAAAATAACTTTCTACTGTGAATCATTCTGAAAGATCAATTTAGTGTGAATAATGATGAAAACTGAAATTTTTAAAGGGAAGGAACAAATGCTTCCATTAATTTACCAAATTGCTCTAAAGGAAGTAGAGGAAAACTCTACACTGCCTATAACCAAAATGTAATTTGCAGTGAAATGAATTAAAGCATTTTATAGACAAATAAATTAACCTCTAAAAATAGATTGACTTCTTTTAATTTTTCTGCTAGGGTCAATCTTGTCCTTTCTTCAAGCTCCTGTTTATATCGTTCTATTTTACTGTATTCTACCACGTTGACTTCTACACAACTTCTGAGGTTTACTACTTGTTGTTCCAACTTCTTTTTACTCTTCTCTAGGTTTTCACATTTCATCTGTATTTCTTTCATAGATGATAATTTCTGAGTAAGAACCTGGTTTTTTGAAGACATAGTTTCCAGTTTTGCTGTAAGATCATCAACCTGCATTAATAAAATAATACAGTTTAGATGTAGAGTGAAACGAGTCTAATGCAAAACTAAGGCGCCAAATTTTTTTTTAAAGATTTTAAATCTCTGCACCAAACATGGGGCTTGAACTCACAACCCCAAGATCAAGAGTCACATATGTTACTGACTGCTCCAGCCAGGTGCTCAAATTTTAAAATAAGTTCATTTTCAACAAAATGTTATCTATATTGTACAGTCTTGGAATGTGGAACCTCAAATAACTCAGAAAATCAAGAACAAAATTAAAACCACTAGGAGTTGCTAAAATCAATCTCTGCTGTCATCCTCTTTGCCACACATTTGTATTTGATTCTTATATTTTTATTTTTCTATGATTGTTTCAGATTTTTCCTCCATAAAATAACTGTAAGTCACGTCTTAGTAGAAAGTGTCTGAACCCTTCCCTCACCTTAACACTCCACAATTTTTTTAAGGATTTTATTTATTTATTTGAGAGGGGGAGAGAGCAAGAGAGCGAGAGCACAAGAGCAGGGAGAGGGAGAAACAGACACCCCACTGATCAGGAAGCCCAGCATGGGGCTCAATGCCAGCATCCCAGGATCACGACCCAAGCCAAAGGCACTTAACTGAGCCACCCAGGTGCCCTCGTACTCCATAATTTTTAAAGAAGTTTTAGGAATACCATATAGACTTATGTAGGTCTGAGCCAATAAATGCTTACCAAAATAAGACTCTGAAAATAAGACTCTAATTAATGAATCTATAAATACTGATTCTAATGCCATCAGCCTTTTTCTGAATTACAAATGTTTTATGCTAATTTGAATTGCATTCTGAGGAGAAATGATTCACAAGGTTAAGAAAGCACATCTCTCAGTAAAAAAAATTAGTGGGGAAAAAAAATTTAGTGAGATGATCCATATATTTTTCGACCAAAAAAAAAATTCCTTAACTTGACAGTGTTATAGTCCTTTGTTACTTCCCACAAAATAAGAGAATATACTAAGCAATGAAAACAGCCAAAAAACTTGCTGGAGTTTCAGTTTCAACCAAAAAACTTTCTTCCAGTTGGGAAGAACTCCTTTCCTTTAGATATGATTGGAAAGACAAGGTGAGTGGATGTGGTGGTTTTATAAATTGACACTTCTCCCATGACAATCCCTCCCCTTAATATGCGCTAGCCTTAGTAACTGGTTCCTAGTGAACAGAATATGGCAGAACTGCTGTGTGATTTTTAAGGCTAGGTTAGAAAATGTGATATAGCTTCCATTTGACTTTCTTCTTCTAGGAAACCTCACCCTTAGAATCCAGCTGTTGTGGGAAAGCCCAGGCTACCTAGTGAGTCTTCATGCAAATATTCCAGCTGAGACTGCCCTAGCTAACAACCTAGCCAAAAGCCAGCCTCAACAGCCAAACATGTGCAGGAACAAGGTTTTAGATGATTCTAGTTCCCAGCTTCCAGTCACCCCAGGTGAGGCCAAATGAAGAAGAAATGAGTTGGCCTTCCTCAGCCTTGTCCAAAGATTTGTGAACAAGATAAATGCTGTTTTGAGCCACTAGGTTTTGAGATGGTTTATTATACAGCAATAAATAACTGGCACAGATACTGATATTAAAATGGGGTGCTGCCATTAAAAAAAAAAAAAACCAAAAAACTAAAACTAAACCTTCTTTGAACCAGGAGGTGGGTGGAACCTGAAAGAAGAGTAAGAGTGCGAAGTGGAGAAGAGTAAGAATGAAAACCAAAAGGGCTTCCAAGAGACTGTTAGTGGAAACCTGATGGCCCCTGAAGAGGCTTACAGCAAAGGCTTCTAGACAAGGGAAGAAAATGACACTAGAGGGAAAAGGAACTCGTGCCACAAACCACTTGAAAGTAAAACTGATAGGAGAGATAAGCTAAAGAAAGACTATTCAATATGAAGGAACCAGGACCTACTGGGTTCATCTATCTGTTCCTCATTTACAGCCTCTCCACATGCTGTATTGTCAAATAACGCTAAAAGAAAGAAATGCCTTCTGGGTTGAAAGCAAATCCAGGAAGACATGGCCTACGGATGAAGCCAAAACTATAAACCCTTTATTAAGACTTGAGAAGGATTTAAGGTGTGCCTCAAATTTTTTTAAGGATCTTAAGAGTAGGAGAATTTGAAACGCATTGTCAAATGAGAGCTGCACAGGAAACCTGAGGTGAAAAGCTTATCTCAAAAAGACCCGGGAGAATGGCTTTTCTAATGGCATGAAATCCGATCATATTCACGGAAAATTCAAAAAACTAAGATAATTACAGTAGCAAAAACACTGTTTGCGAGCTTGGACTAAAAGAGACCAAGATAGTACAAACTAAAAATAGGCCTTTGAGTCTTAGAAGTCCCACCAGGAGGAAGCAAGCTGAAAAAGCAGCTACAAACACAGGTCATTCCATATGAAAAGGACAGAACCAAGAGCTCAAAGAGTAAAGCAAACAGCCATGGAGAAGCATTGCCATGGTTAGGACTAAGTCCTAACTGAAGAACTGACAGCATGCTTCAGGGTGTGTTTCAAAACTGCTGTGGACTGGTGTGCCTCCCATCTTTTTCAATGGGAGAGTCCTGAGCAGGTTACCAGAGTGTTCCATTTGGAGTGGTAGAGAACTGTCTTCCTTAATTCCCAAGTGCTCAGATGGAGAGGACTTGCACTCAAGGGACTATACTTCAGGTACCTTATCCCTGCTGTACCTGATTAAGATGGTAAGATCTTGGACTCAAGCCTAAACCCAATGCCAGGAGAACTGAGATTTGTGGGAGGTATGTGGGGAAGGTGAGTGTATTTTTCATGTGGGAGGAATACAAAAAATTGTGGCCGGTGGGTAAATCATGCTGCTTTTTAAATGTGTCCATAGGTTTTTAAATATTCATTCCATTAAAAAAAAGACCATGGACCTACCTTTGTGACTTTCTCCTAACAGAATATGGTGAATGTGATGCTCTGTGTATTCCAAAGCTAGATTACAAAAGACAACAGAGCTTCTGCCTTGCTCTGCAGCTCAGGCAGCTTTCTTGGAATTGAGCCCCCCATCTTGTAAGAAAGTTCAGGCCACAAAGAGGCTAGTGTGCCAGTGTAAGTGTTTTGGCTGCCTGCCCCAACTATAGCCCTAGGCAATAGCCAGCATCAACACCACCAGATGTGAGTGAACAAATAATCAAACAGTTCCAGCCCCAAGACTTTCAGCTGCCCCACCTGAAGCTAGGGGAAGAGAACAAGCTGTCCTGGCCACACTTTTCCTAACAGTAGATTTGTGAACGAAATAAATGTTATTTATTTAAGCCACTAAACTTTGGGGAGTTTGTTAAGAAAAAACAAACAGAAAAATGGATGACAAAAAGAGTTAATAAAATACATAATTTATATAGTAGAAATTGGTCTCCATTAAAGTGGGAAGTAGTAAATGTTAAGATTAATTGTTTTAAATTTTTAAAAATTTATTCATTTGGGAGAGATATGGAGAGACAGAGCACAAGCAGGGGGAGAGGCAGAGGGAGAGGGAGAAGCAGACTCCCTGCTGAGCTGGGAGCCTAACATGGGACTCAATCCCAGCACCTGGAGATCATGACCTGAGCTAAAGGCAGACAAACCATCTGAGCCACCCAGGTGCCCCTAAGATTAATTTAATAATGACAAACAGTGCTAATGAGAAGAAGCCCATAACTAGAAGCAAGATCTGAGAAGTTTTTCTTTCTGTTTTCCCCCATTTAGAATGTCATTACCTGTGCATTTTTTATATCTGACCTTTATTATGTTGAAGTATGTTCCTTCTAAACCTACTTTGTTGAGGGTTTTTATCATGAATGGATGTTGTACTTTTTTATCATGAATGGATGTTGCACTTTGTCAAATGCTTTTTTTAAAACATTTTATTTATTTATTTGACGGACAGAGATCACAAGTAGGCAGAGAGGCAGGCAGAGAGAGAGAGGGGGAAGCAGGCTCCCCTCCGAGCACGGAGCCCGATGCGGGGCTAGATCCCAGGACACCGGAATCATGACCTGAGCCAAAGGCAGAGGATTTAACCCACTGAGCCACCCAGGTGCCCCTCAAATGCTTTTTCTACATCTTTTGAAATGATCAGATGATTCTTCTCCTTTTATTAATTTGGTGTATCACAATGATTGATTTGCTGATATTAAAACACCCCCATAACCTAGGAATAAATCCCATTTGATCATGGTGATGATTTTTTTTAATGTACTGTTGGATTCAGTTTGCGAGTATTTTGTTGAGGATTTTTGCATCCATGCTCACCAAAGATACTGGCTTAGAGTTCTTTTTGTGGTGTCTTTGTCTCATTTTGGTATCAGTGTAATACTGGCCTCATAGAATGAATTTGGAGTTTTTCCTTCCTTTTCTGTTTTTTGGAATAGTTTGAGAATGGGTACTAACTCTTCCTTTAAATGCTCGGTAGAATTTGCCTCTGGTCCTGGACTTGTGTTTGTTCATAGTTTTTTGATTAATGATTCAATTTCTTCGCTGGTTTTCAGTCTGTTCAAATTTTCTATTCTTGTTTCAGTGCTGGTAATTTATATGTTTCTAGGAATTTATCCATTTCTTCTACATTGTCCAAATTGTTGGCATATAGTTGTTCATAATATTCTTTCATAATTGTCTGCATTTCTGTGGTGTTGGTTGTTATTTCTCCTCTCTCATCTGTGATATTATTTGGGTCCTTCTTCTCTTCTTTCTGATAACTCTGGCTAAAGCCTTATTGGTTTTATTAATTTTTTTTAAAAAACCAGCTCCTGGTTTCATTGATCTCTCCTATTTTTGTCTTTTTAAAGTTTCTATAGTGTTTACTTCTGCTCTAATTTTTAAAAAAATTTATTTGAGAGAGAGAGAAAGTGGGGAGAGGATCAAATGGAGAGGGAGTGAGAGAACCCTCAAGTAGACTCCCCGCTGAGCACAGAGCCAGAAGCAGGGCTCAATCCCAGGACTCTGAGATCATGACCTGAGCTGAAATCAAGAGTCTGCTGCTTAACCAACTGAGCCACCTACTACTACTACTGCTCTAATTTTTATTATCTCCTTCCTTCTGCTGACTTTAGGCTTCATTTGTTGTTCTTTTTCTAGCTTCTTTAGGTGAAGGTTAGGTTGTTGTAGATTTTTCTTATTTCTTGAGGTAGGCCTGTATTGCTATATACTTCCCTCTTAGAACCATATTTACTATATCTCAAAAGTTTGGGCAATTGTGTTTTCATTTTCATTTGCTTCCATGTATTTTTTTTTTAAATTTATTCTTTTATTTCCTTGTTGCTCCATTCATTGTTTAGTAGAATGTTACTTAACCAACATGTATTTGTGGTCTTTCACATTGTTTCCTTGGCTGACTTCTAATTTAATAGTATTATGATCAGAAAAGGTGCATGGTATGACTTCAATCTTCTTGTATTTATTAAGACCGGTTTTGTGGTTATTATGGAGGGCACGTATTACATGGAGCACTGGGTGTGGTGCATAAACAATGAATTTGGGAACACTGAAAAAAAATAAAATTAAATTTAAAAAGAAAGACTTGTTTTGTGGCCTAATATGTGATCTATTCTACAGAATGTTCCAGAATGTGTATTCTGTCGTTTAAGGAGGGAATATTTTGAATATCTCTCCTTAGTCCACCTAGTCCAGTGCATCATATAAAGCCACTGTTTCCTTGTTGACTTTCTGATCTGTCCACTGATGTAAGTGGTGTGTTAAAGTGCCTAGCTATTGATTTTTTTTCTTGCTTCCTTTTTTATTTCTTTTTTTTACACATTTAATTTTTTTTTAATTTTTTATTTCTTTTCAGCGTAACTGTATTCATTGTTTTTTCACCACACCCAGTGCTCCATGCAATCCGTGCCCTCCTTAATATCCACCACCTGGTTCCCCCAACCTCCCACCCCCCCGCCCCTTCAAAACCCTCAGGTTGTTTTTCAGAGTCCATAGTCTCTCATAGTTCACCTCCCCTTCCAATTTCCCTCAACTCCCTTCTCCTCTCCATCTCCCCTTTTCCTCCATGTTATTTGTTATGCTCCACAAATAAGTGAAACCATATGATACTTGACTCCCTCTGCTTGACTTATTTCACTCAGCATAATCTCTTCCAGTCCCGTCCATGTTGCTACAAAAGTTGGGTATTCATCCTTTCTAATGGAGGCATAATACTCCATAGTGTATATGGACCACATCTTCATTATCCATTCATCCGTTGAAGGGCATCTTGGTTCTTTCCACAGTTTGGCGACCGTGGCCATTGCTGCTATAAACATTGGGGTACAGATGGCCCTTCTTTTCACTACATCTGTATCTTTGGGGTAAATACCCAGTAGTGCAATTGCAGGGTCAGAGGGAAGCTCTATTTTTAATTTCTTGAGGAATCTCCACACTATTCTCCAAAGTGGCTGCACCAATTTGCATTCCCACCAACAGTGTAACAGGGTTCCCCTTTCTCCACATCCTCTCCAACACATGTTGTTTCCTGTCTTGCTAATTTTGGCCATTCTAACTGGTGTAAGGTGGTATCTCAATGTGGTTTTAATTTGGATCTCCCTGATGGCTAGTGATGATGAACATTTTTTCATGTGTCTGATAGCCATTTGTATGTCTTCATTAGAGAAGTGTCTGTTCATGTCTTCTGCCCATTTTTTGATATGATTGTCTGTTTTGTGTGTGTTGAGTTTGAGGAGTTCTTTATAGATCCTGGATATCAACCTTTTGTCTGTACTGTCATTTGCAAATATCTTCTCCCATTCCGCGGGTTGCCTCTTTGTTTTGTTGACTGTTTCCTTTGCTGTGCAGAAGCTTTTGATCTTGATGAAGTCCCCAAAGTTCATTTTTGCTTTTGTTTCCTTCACCTTTGGAGACATATCTTGAAAGAAGTTGCTGTGGCTGATATCAAAGAGGTTACTGCCTATGTTCTCCTCTAGGATTCTGATGGGTTCCTGTCTTACATTGAGGTCTTTTATCCATTTCGAGTTTATCTTTGTGTACGGTGTAAGAGAATGGCCGAGTTTCATTCTTCTACATATAGCTGTCCAGTTTTCCCAGCACCATTTATTGAAGAGACTATCTTTTCTCCACTGGATATTTTTTCCTGTTTTGTCAAAGATTATTTGACCATTGACTTGAGGGTCCATATCTGGGCTCTCTACTCTGTTCCACTGGTCTATATGTCTGTTTTTATGCCAGTACCATGCTGTCTTGGTGATCACAGCTTTGTAGTAAAGCTTGAAATCAGGTAACGTGATGCCGCCAGTTTTATTTTTGTTTTTCAACATTTCCTTAGCGATTCGGGGTCTCTTCTGATTCCATACAAATTTTAGGATTATTTGCTCCAGCTCTTTGAAAACTACCGGTGGAATTTTGATCGGAATGGCATTAAAAGTATAGACTGCTCTAGGCAGTATAGACATTTTAACAATTTTTATTCTTCTTCATAAAATCTATCTATGAAAGACCCACAGCAAATATCATCCTCAATGGGAAAAAGCTTGCAGCCTTCCCGTTGAGATCAGGAACACGACAAGGATGCCCACTCTCACCACTCTTGTTCAACATAGTATTAGAAGTCCTAGCAACAGCAATCAGACAACAAAGAGAAATAAAAGGTATCCGAATTGGCAAGGAAAAAGTCAATCTCCCTCTCTTCACAGATGACATGATTCTTTATATGGAAAACCCAAAAGACTCCACCCCCAAACTACTAGAACTCATACAGCAATTCAGTAACATGGCAGGATACAAAGTCAATGTACAGAAATCAGTGGCTTTCTTATACATTAGCAATGAAAATACAGAAAGGGAAATTAGAGAATCGATTCCATTTACTATAGCACCAAGAACAATAAGATACCTGGGAATAAACCTAACCAAAGAGGTAAAGGATCTGTACTCGAGGAACTACAGAACACTCATTAAAGAAACTGAAGAAGACACAAGAAGATGGAAGACCATTCCATGCTCTTGGATTAGAAGAATAAACTATTGATTATTTCTATTCCTTCCTAAAATATCCAAATTGTACATTGTCTTCATGGATACTTTTGCAATTAGGAATAAAAGCAATGAATTTCATTTAAAACATATATAATAAAATTAAAGGGCCCTAGTATTATTGTATTATTATCAATTAGTTCTTTTATTTTAGTCATTAATTGTTTTATGTACTTGGGTGATCCCATGTTGGGTGCATAAATATTTACAATAGATAGTTCTTCTTCCTGTCAGACTGTCCTCTTTATTATGATATAGTGCTCTTGTCTCTTACTATAGTCGTTCTTTCAGACTCTATTTTGTCCAACATAAGTATTACTATTCTGGCTTTCTTTTGATATCCACTTGCAAGATGCATGTTTTTTCCATCCCCTGACTTCCAATCTGCAGGTGTCCTTATGACAAAAAGAAAACTCTTGCAAGCGGCTTATACATGGGTCTTGTTTTTTCTTCTTCTTCTTTTTTTTAATCCACTCTGACATCCTATGTCTTTTGATTAGAGCACTTACCCCATTTATATCCAAAGTAATTATTGATAGATATGTATTTATCATTTTACTACTTGCTTTGTGGTTGTTTCTAGAGATTTTCTCTGACCATTTTTTGTGTCTTCGATGTTTTACTGGTTTTCTTTAGTGATATATTTGGATTTCTTTCTCCTCTTTGAGTGTTTATCAGTGGTTTTGTTTTCTTTTTAGAGATGGCATGAGTGGAGTGGGGAGAGGGAAAGGAATCTTAAGCAGACTCCATGGCTGGAATAGAGTGCAGTGCAGGGCTCAATCTCACAACCCTGAGGTTATGACCTGAGCTGAGATCAAGTCAGATGCTTAAACAACTAAGCCACCCAGGCACCACTATTAGTGGTTTTTGATATATAATTTGTATATAACCTCTTCTGCATATAGCAGTCTATATTAAGCTGCTGGTCATTTAAGTTTGAGCCCATTCTTTTCTCTTCTTCTCCCCATGCTTTAGGTAAGGTATTATATTTTATATCCTTTTTTTCTGAGTTCCTTATTTTTTATATAAATGTTCTTTTTGCTACTTTTGTGTTTCCTGCCTTTATACTGTCACTTTTGATCTCTTCTTTCCATGCAAAGAGTCCCCTTTACTATTTCTTGTGGGACTAGTTTAGTAGTCACAAGCTCCTTTAGTTTTTATCTGGGAAACTCTATCTCTCCTATTCTGAGTAACAGGCTTGCTGGATAGAGTATTCTTGGCTGCAGATTTTTCCCATTCACCACGTTGAATAGATAATGCCACTCCCTTCTGGCTTGCAAAGTTTCTGCTGAAAAAGTTCCTGCTAGCCTTAAGGGGTTTCCCCTGGAAGTTACTGACTTGCTTTCCTGTTTTTAAGATGTTTTCTTGATCAGTATATTTTGCAAATTCAATTACAATAGGTCTTGGTGTTGGCCTACTATTGTTGATTTTGATAGTTTTCTGTGTCTCCTGGATCTTGATGTCTTTTGCCTTCCCTAGATTAGGGAAGTTTTCTGCTATTATTTCTAGAAACAACTTTTCTTACACCTTTTTTTCTCTCTTCTTCTACTGGGACTCCTATAACATGAATGTTATTACATTTGATGGAGTCACTGAGTTCCCTAGGTCTGGTCTCATTTTGCCCAATTCTTCTTTCTCTCCCTTCTTTGGCTTCATTGCTTTCCATTACTTTGACTTCTAAGTTGTTAATTTGTTCCTCTGTTTTTTCCAGCCTGCTGTTCATTGCATTAGGTGTGTTTCTTATCTCATTTATTCCACTCTTCATCTCTGATTCTTTTTTAGCTCTTTTATCTCTGTTGTAAGGGTCTCACTGATGTTGTCCGTTCTTTTCTCAAGTCCAGTGAGTATCCCTATGATCACTGCTTTAAATCCTCCATCAGGCATGATATTTACATCTGTCTCACTTCAATCTCTGGACCCATGGCCTTATCCTGTTCTTTTGTTTGAGATAAATTCCTCTGTTTTCTCATTTTATCTAAGTCTCTACCAGCTTCTCTGTGTTAAAAAAGCCAGTTACATCATCTGCTCCCGAAAGTAATGGACTTATGAAAAAAGACGTCATGTAGTGCCCAGGGTCTCGTGCTTAGGGGAGAATCTCTAGTGTGTGCTGCATGCACTCTGCTGTTGTGTTCTGGCTGCTCTGTCCTTCAGGCCAGACATCTGCAGAGGCTCTCCCTCACTGCTGTGGGCAGTGTTTAGTACCTGGCCTGAAGGTAGCAACTTTTAACTAGGTGTGCTCTGGTGTGCTTGTGAAATGAGACCTGTCACCACCTCCACTGGAACTGAGGCCCTCCCGAATCTGGTCAGATGTGGTGTGGGCAGGGGCTTGTGCTGATTTTCTGGGGGAAAGGCCTGCTGTGGTGGAACTGAGGCAAGAATGATTGAGCAGGGCAGTTCCACTGGAGTGCAAGGGGATGGTGCTCGGTGTAAGCAGATTAGGCAGCCAGTGTCAGAATTGCACTGTGTCCCACAGATGGCTCTGTGCTTGTGCTGAGGGGCACTGGAGGGAAATGGTACAAGCTGGTTCCTTTGTTCCTAGAGAGGGGTCTCTGTGAACACTGCCTCTCAGGGAAATGCTCTGAGAAGACTGAGTAATTTCCCTACTGTATGCCCCAGACACTGTTCAGATCACTGTTTCCATGCTGTATGTTCCCAGGTGGTTTGCCTGCCTTCTCTCCAAGAGCAGCACAGTGCCCTACAGGCTCTATCCCAGCCAAACCCAGTGACTTTTAGAATTGCAGGTTTTAAGTCCCCCTAGTTGTAAGAACTCATGACATTATACTCCTCTCACTTTCCTGTGTAGTCAGTGGCTACAGGGAAACGTTCTCTTTGTGCAGACCCGTGTCTCGCTCCTGCCCTTCTCCATGACCATGACTCCCCTCCTCTGCAGCCGCCAGGATCTGTTTCTCTCCTAAACCACATCTCTGTACTTCCTACCTTCTTTGATGTGGCCTCTTCTCTCTAATAGTGGACTTTGTTCTGTTAGTCTTCAGGGATTAGTTGAAACTAGGCTCCTCTTACTCTGCCACCTTCTTCCTTTCTCTTAAGATATTTTTCTAAGATTCCCTTCAACTACAAATTATTACAACTGGCAGGAACACCTTTCCAGAATTTCCCCACAAGCTAGGGGAAAAGAAAAACTCGCAAGCAGAGAGACAATATGATTTGAAGTATAATAGCTGAAAAACTAGAAATAGTTCAATAACCAAAATTTGACCTTTTACCTGATCTCCATCAACTGAAATTCTAAAAGAAATAGGCATCTTTGAGTATCTTTTAACCAATCTAATACTCAATCTTTATTCTGCTTTCATCAGTGAGGAAATAAAGAGAACATTATGGAATCATTTTTAATCTTTTCAGTAGAAAACGAAATGTACTATCCTTTGGCATTATTTAAATTGAATATAACTTCTCCTTTATCTTACTCGAAGCTTGTTTATGTGGGGAGGTAAGTAAGACCATCTCGTCTTTATGTTGTGCCACAAAGCTTTCCTATATCATACAAACAGGCTTTGAATTTTTTTTTGGAATTTAAACTGATTATCTACTATTTGTCTCTGATAACGCCTTTAAATAAAACCTGATAATTTATAGCTGTATTCTGGAAATAATGTAATAAATATTTATTCCATTAATTACGTATTGAGCTATTAAAGTACATATCTTTCTATTTAAACTAAAAGAAGACAGGTAAAGACACCTGTGTTTTCTGAGAATGTAGGATCTGTGCCAAGAACAGGATCAATACCAGTGTTATACACAAGAACCAGGTCAAAAGAGTATCTAATTGTGAGTTGCAATTCTGGATTAGCAAGATTTCAAAACAGGAAAGCTGAAGGCCCAGAGTTCATCTTTTCCTTCCTAGATGGTGAAATTTATGGATGAGTCTACACTTTATAACAAGTTCATAAAACGTAAGGAAGTAAATAGTAGATAACAGATCCCACAACCAAGATTTGATGAAAATGGATATGCGAGGCACTGAGTGAGAGACTAAAGATATGAATGGAGAAAAGAAACGGGACTCTAGCTTTTTGAGCCTAACTTCTCATTGGATCATGGAGTCAGCAAGGCATAAGTTGGTAAAAGTCTCCTTTTTAAGAAGCAAAAAATGTCTACAGGGGTAAAGTTAAGTTCTCCTACAGTGACTTTTTATTATTACATAAGTGAGTGGTAATTTGCAAGACGACTAGGGAAGATGTCTCATAAAATTTGATTGGACAGTGACATAAGGATAGACATATAGATCAATGTGTTAGAACTGACAATCTAAAAAGAAATTGCTACATTATGGTGAACTGACGTACAACGAGGGTATAAAACAATTAAATGGAATAAGAATAGTCTTTTTAACAAATGGTACTAGGACAAATGGATGTCCGCATGCAAAGTAATAAAATTAAACCTCTACCTCATAGCATATATACAGAACTAACTCAAAACTTAAGAGCTAAAACTATAAAAAAAAACATAGAAAAAAACATAGGTGTATCATTTGTGACTGGATTTGGCAACAGTTTCTTAGATATGACACCAAAAGACAAAAAAAGATTAAGTATATTTCATCAAAATTAAAAACGTCTTTGCTTCAAACGTCACCATCAATAAAGTGAAAAGTCAAGCTACTGAATAAGAGAAAAGATTTGAAAATCTTATATCTGATAAGGGATCTGTATTTAGGATATGCAAATAACTCTTATAATAATGAAAAGACAATCCAATAAAGAAGTGGGCAAAATAATTGATTCAGTCTTTAAGGAAGATATAGAAATGGATAATAACACACATAAAAAGATGAGATGCTCAACATAATTAAGTTTTTGTGGGTTTTTTTAAACATTTTATTTGTTTATTTGACAGACAGAGAGAACACAAGCAGGGGGAGCTGCACAGGAAGAGGGAGAAGTAGGCCCTCTGCTGAGCAGGGAGCCTAATGCAGGGCTTGATGCCGAAGGCATCACAATTCCAGACTTCAAGCTCTATGACAAAGCTGTCATCATCAAGACAGTGTAGTACTGGCACAAAAACAGACACATAGATCAATGAAACAGAATAGAGAGCCCAGAAATGGACCCTCAAGTCTATGGTCAACTAATCTTCGACAAAGCAAGAAAGAATGTCCAATGGAAAAAAGACAGTCTCTTCAACAAATAGTGTCGGGAAAATTGAACAACCCCAAGCAGAAGAATGCAACTGGACCATCTTCTTATACCACACACAAAAATAGACTCCAAATGGATGAAAGACCTCAATGTGAGAAAGGAATCCATCAAAATCCTTGAGGAGAACACAGACGGCAACCTCTTTGACCTCAGCCACAACAACTTCTTCCTAGAAACATCCCCCAAAGCAAGGGGAGCAAGGGCAAAAATGAGCTATTGGGACTTCATGAAGAGCAAAAGCTCTTTGCACAGCAAAGGAAACAGTCAACACAACCAAAAGACAACTGACAGAATGGGAGAAGATATTTGCAAATGGCATATCAGATAAAGGGCTAGTATCCAAAACCTATAAAGAACTTATCATACTCAACACCCAAAGAACAAATAATCCAATCAGGAAACGGGCAGAGGACATGAACAGACATTCCTGCAAAGAAGACACCCAAATGGCCAACAGACAGATGAAAAAGTGCTCAACATCACTTGGCATCAAGGACATACAAATCAAAACTACACTGAGATACCATCTCCTACTAGTCAGAATGGCTAAAATTAACAAGTCAGGAAACACCAGGTGTTGGCAAGGATGCGAAGAAAGGGGAACCCCCCTACACTGGTGGGAATGGTGGGAATGGTGGGAATGTCAGCTGGTGCAGCCACTCTGGAAAACAGCATGGAGGTTCCTCAAGAAATTGAAAATAGAGCTACCCTATGACCAGCAACCACACTACTGAGTATTTACCCTAAAGATACCAATGTAGGTATCCAAAGGGGCACATGCATCCAAAGGTTTATAACAGCAATGTCTACAATAGCCAAATGATGGAAAGAACCTAGATGTCCATCAACAGATGAATGGATAAAGAATATGTGGTATATATACACTATGGAATACTATGCAGCCATCAAAACAAATGAAATCTTGCCATTTGCAATGATGTGGATGGAACTAAAGGGAGGGTATTATGCTGAGCGAAATAAGTCAATCAGAGAAAGACAATTATGATATGAACTCTCTGATATGAGCAAGTTGAGAGGCAATGTGGGGGGTTTGGGGAGTAGGGAAGGAAAAAATGAAACAAGATGGGACCAGGGAGGGAGACAAACTCTTAATCTCAGGAAACAAACAGGGTTGCTGGAGGGGAGGGAGGTGTAAGGGATGCGGTGGCTGGGTGATGAACATTGGGGAGGGTATATGCTATGCTGAGTGCTGTGAGTTGTGTAAGACTGATGAATCACAGACCTGTACCCCTGAAAGAAATAATACATTATATGTTAATTTAAAAAAAAAAAGACTGAGAGATGGTGAAATCAACCCAATTAACTGAGAGGATAAAATGTGATAGCAGGGAAATAACATGAGATGTCCAGACAATAACTAAATGAACGTTCACAGCAGCATTATCAATGGCCAAAAAGTGGAAACAACCCAAAGGTGCATCAAATGATGAATGAACAAGGGTTTTAGCCCACAATGGAGTACTGTTTGATAATAAGGAATGGAGCACTGATATATGCTATGACACAGATGAACCCCAAAAACATTAAGCGAAGGAAGCTAGTCACAAAGGACCACACATTGTGTGATTCCCTATATATGAAATATTCAGAATGGGCAACTCTATAGAGGCAGGAAGTAGACTGGTGGTTGCGCCTGGGGGCAAGGATTACGGGTTTCTTTTCAGGGTTATTAAAATGTTCTAGTTGATGGCAATAATGGTTGCACAACTCTATCAATATACTCAGAAACATTGAACTACACATATTAAATGGGTGAAATGTATGGAATGTGTATTCTATCTCAATAAAGCTTTAAAAAAATCCAATGGCAAGACATAGATAATTTTCTTAATTCTCTCTTTTGGGTGTATATAGCATACATGATTTAAATATTTCTGTGCATTTATTATATATTGAAAAGGAAAAGAAAATGAAGGAAATGCCTAAGTTCAACTGGTTTGTGAAATCACTTTTCTGTACAAGTTACCCTGAAATCAGTACAGATTCTGTATCCATTCAAAAAAGTAAAGATGAAAAATAAGATAATTTTCTGAAACATTCTATTAAACATTATCTTCTGCTTTTACATGGTTTAGCTCATCATGGTAACAGAGATATCACTAAAAAACATTGTTTAGCGCACCTGGGTGGCTCAGTTGGTTAAGCAGCCAACTCAGGATTTTAGCTCAGGTCATGACCTTATGGTCATGGAATCAAGCCGGCATGGGGCTCTTGCTGGGCAGGGGTCTGCTTGAAATTCTCTCCGTCTCCCTCTGCCTTTCCAACCCCCCCACCGGACCACAAATAAATAAATAAGTCTTTAAAAAAAATTATTTCGTAGGGAAAAAGTCCCAATTTCTGTGAGGAATGATGTGTAAGTTTCAACTTTCAAGGGTAACTACTATAAGAAAAAAATGTATAACACAAATAACAGAATGAAAGTCAAAGTTTAAGAAATAAATACATTGTGAAGATACTAAAATTGTACTAAATTAATTGTAATGAAAATACAGAAGAAAGTGGTCCATGGAAATAAGCATCCTAAAACACTTCATATTATTTAACCAACTACAGATTAAATTGACATGTTACATTTCATATATACCTGATTCCTACTCTGAGCCAGTTTTTTCTTTAAGTCCTGTACCTCATCTTCTAAATTCATACGACAACGTGATGTCACGTCCAGTGAAGACTCTGACATAGATAGTTTTTTTAGGGTATCGGCCAGTTCTTCTTGAAGTTGTCTCACAACTACCTAATAAGACATTTCTGTTACTGGTTTTATAAATCATCTTACTATTAAATTACATTAACAATATATAACTTTAACCTATGTACTTGGAAAATTTCACTACAAACGTCAATTCATCTCCTTTTCCTAACATGTACACATTATGGCTGTTTAATGAATTTGGTTAAAGACACAAAAAGATGTTATCCTGCCTAGTCAGTATTATGGTACTTAGATAATTAATTCAGCCCCACTATCCATTCCTTGTGGATGAATTTTCCCAAAGCTTCCCAATCTACTGAAGTCTCAAAAAGAAATGGGTATATAGGTGGAACTAACTTTGGTAAATTCTACAGTATGAAATGTTTTCCCTCTTTTTTATTAGAGGCTTCAATTAATGTCGGAGTTCCTCACAGGTTCAATCCTCTGCTCAAATCCTTTTAACAGATAACTATCTCAGAACATAAGTGAAGTCATTCTAATGGCCTTCAAGACCCTAGATGACTGGCTTTCACCTCTCTCCCTGACCTCCATTCCTGCTACACAAGAATCCTGCCACCCCTCATTAATCTGAAAATGGAGATGCAATGCCCAATTAATAAATTACAGAGATACAATTCTCTTTGTGTTGGACAAACTTATGCCCAAATGATAGTAATTGAGCTTTGAAATGAGCAAATTATTTGTAAAATTGCTTAAAAAATTATAAATAGCAGTGGGAAGATTAAATCAAATATAGTTTTGCTAAAGCTCATTACAGTTGTCCCAAATTATGATTTAATGAAAAGTAAGGGCCTTCAAAAGATTAAAAGGTCATAAGAATACATGATTTCAGACTAAAAATTCAAATTTATATAAATAAGAATAAAATTATGCCAACCTAAAATGTATAAAAAGCTACCATGTATAGCTTGCATAAATGTATAAATGTATAAAAGTATATATGTATGTATATATACACATATATTTATACTTATAAATATATACTTATACTTATGTATGTATGTATAAGAAGTACTGAGATACTGTACTTTTTATTCAGTTCATTTGGGAAATCTGGAGCTAACTGTCAAGTTAACCCACTTAATTGAATCTCAATTTCAAAATATGCATGCTTTAAAAATCCTCTATGCTTGGAGTGTTGGCTTTTAAAATATATATACATATATACATGGAGAAAATATATATATATACAAACACACATATATATACATATATATGTATACATATATATACACATGGAGAAATATATATATATGTATATGTACACACACACACGGAGAAAAAACAATAATTTCAGAAAATAAAATATATATACATACAAATACATACACACGTGTACTTCAAAATAACTAAAGAAAATACCCCAGAACTCATTTTGTTATCCATTTCTATCTCTTTTTGTTTGCAAAGGTGATTGTTTAGAATTCCGTCTTGTAATATTCTGGCATCCTGTTTTCGACAAAGTTGTTTCTCAGTATCATACCGTTCTTCCACAACCTAAAGATATATTTTCATTAGAATTTTGGATGACACCATTAAAAAAAAAAGTCAAAAGCTTAAGAGAACTTAAAAAAAAAAGTTCAAAAGAAGTAGCCTTTTTAAATACAAGGATTTTTATCCTACACGAATAACTCAAATTTTAATTTAAATGACAGCTATATTTGTCATAGAGTAAAAATACAGGTAGATACAGTATGTGAAATAAAATTTCTTTACAAAGCATTTAACTAATTCCATCATAGTCTCAAGGTGATTTAGCCTGTACTTTAATATAAAAAATCCAAAACTGGGGTGCCTGGGTAGCTCAGTTGGTTAAGTGTCCTAGTCTTGGTTTCAGCTCAGGTCATGATCTCAAGGTTTTAAGATCAACCCTGAGTCAGGCTCTGCACTCAGAGTTGCTTGAGATTCTTATCCCTCCCTTTCCCTCCCCCTCTACACATTCCCCTACTCATGCTCTCTCTCTAAAAATAAATAAAATCTTAAAAAAAAAAAAAGCCAACATGCATATTTATCTCAATTTACCCTCCATCCCTTCATTCAGAAAATAGACATAGCGTTTATATGAGAAGCCAAGAATTCCAATAAATTAATGATCTTAGCTATAAATATCATAGTTCCTATTAGTATAAAACTAAATTTTTATCTACTTTATACCTAAGTAATATACATTAAATCAAAGGGTATTATAAATAATAGTGATGGAAATATGAAATTTTTATCAAAGACTTACCTGATTGAAATTATTTCTTACAGTCCTCAATTCCATATCTAGTGCTCTAAGATTAAGTTCAAGTTCTTGTTTCATTTCAACTTCTTTCTTATACTGCTCTTCTTTTCTTGTTAGTTGCTCCCGAATCTTTTCATGTAACATTTCAGCAATTGCTCTGTTCTTGTTTTCTTGTTTTAAAGTAAATCTGCAAATAAATGTGCTTATTTTAAAATTTGTTTTGTAAGCAATAAAAAGCTCATGTTATGATCTGCTTCCACATATGCTGTTTTTTTATCCAAATGAAATTTCTACATTCTCAATTTTTTTTCCTTTCTAGGGCTCATGTTTTTAATTTCTCACTTCAATCTCTTCCAAAAGATATATATAGTTGAAAAGAAGCAATGAAAAAGCATTGTGCTGCTTAGTACTAAGTTTTAGTCAGTAATAACTGTGGGAGACATTGTAGGGAAAGGAATTTTGAAATTATTCAAGAAAGAATGGAAAATAATTGTTTTTTCCACATAGTCATAATTACTCCTCCATTAGAAGAGATAATTTAGTTACTATTTAAAAAAGAGAAGTTGCTGTTTATAAAAAAGTTATAATTCACTACAAGTAAATTGCTACTTCATGAAACATCACAGGTACAGCCGTGTAAGACAGTATCTGCAGATGCATTTACACAACATACACCTGCAGATTACTGTGATCCAGGACCAGGCTAGGGAGTCGAATATTTGTTGCCCTATAATTTTTATGTTTCTTCTTCTGCAATACTCTCAATTTACCTTATTGATTATTATTCATTTCATGTTTTTAAAGATTTTATTTATTTATTTGATAGAGAGAGCACAAAAAGGTGGAGTAGCAGGCAGAGGGAGAAGGAAAAGCAGGCTCCCCGCTGAGCAAGAAACCCAATGGGGGACTCAATCCCAGCACCCTGGGATCATGACCTGAGCCAAAGGCAGACACATAACCAACTGTGCCATCCAGGTACCCCTTATCAGTTTTTTTTTTTTTATTAACATATAATGTATTATTTGTTTCCCCTACTATCCATTTAATAAATCATTTAAAAACCCCTTTTATAACAACACAGGATCTATATTAAGTAAACAATAAAGAGTAATATGTGCTTGCAGCATAGGCTTTTGAATTAATTTTATCAACATATAAGAGAGATGCTGAAAAAACATAGCAGTAGTCATTTTCCATTTTACTTTTTAGTCACACTAAAATTAGTTTTAAAAAAACTAATTTTAAAAATGTTTTCTGTCTCGAGAAAAATGGCCATTTTATACCCCGTTGATGGGTCCAATTTAAAAATAGGATCAAAGAACTTTTTTAAAAATTTTTATACTTTAAGTAAACAATAGTACATTGAAGAATTTATTCCAAGTAACCAGAAATGTATAAACAGATTTATATAAAAAAACATTGCTTACAGCATTAATTAAAGTATAGAAAAATGGGGGTAAAAAAACCCAAAATTCAATTTGTTAAATAATGAGGTTTCCACATGGTGGATTTCTATATGATCATTAAAATTATATTTGGAATATTCATTAAATTATTAAAAGCTGTTAAGAACTTGCTGTATTATTTTGAAGAATCTCATACTTCACAATACTAAAGAAGTTTTCTTCCCTATAAAATCCCAGAAGGTAAGTTAGCAATTTTAAAACTTCTACACATCTGTAGTATAAAAGTAAATAATTCAAGGGGTGCCTGGCTGGCTCAACTGATAGAGCATGTGACTCTTGATCTCATGGCTGTGAGTTCAAGCCCCACATATATTGGGCGTGGAGCCTATCTTAAAAAAAAAAAAAAAAGTAAATAGTTCAAGTATTTCCTTAAAACCAAGATATCATACCTCAAACGGTAGAGTTCTTGCTTCCATTCCACTTTTTGAAGCTCTAACTTCGATATCATTTCTTTTGTTTCTAATAGCTCCTTTTGTAGTTCATTAGCCTTATTTTCCATTTTTTTATTTTCTCTTTTAAGTTGTCCACAGTGATATTTTTGAAGTTCTATTAATCTTTCATATGAAAGAACCGCCTCCTGGATTTTCAATAAACTGACAGGATCTACATCAGAGAAAAAACAAAATCAAATAAAATATATAGGGCACCTGGGTGGCTCAGCTGGTTAAGCATCTAACTCTTGGTTTCAGCTCAGGTCAGACATAATCCCAGAGTCGTTGGATTGAGCCCTGCATCGGGCTCCACTCAGCATGGAGTCTGCTTGAGATTCTTTCCACCCTTCCTCCCTACCCCTCTGTTCTTTCCCACACCCCTAGTCATGCTCACTCTCAAATAAATTAATTAAATATTAAAAAAGAAAAAGAATAAAATATATGAGTACTTTTGCATATAAAGGACTGTATGCTTTCACATTCATTCATTCATACATTAAACAAATATATATTGAAGGATTTCAATATGAAATATATTACTGGGATGCCTGGGTGTCTCAGTTGGTTAAGCATCTGCCTTCAGCTCAGGTCATGATCTCAGGGTCCTGGGATCAAACTCTCCACTGGGCTCCCTACTCAGTGGGGAGTCTGCTTCACTCCCTGCCCCTGCCCCTCCCCCCGCTTATGCACTCTGTCTCTCAAATAAATAAAATTTTTTAAAAAGCAAAAGATATTACACTAAGCTCTGCAGATCTCTGGCTTGTATGTAGCTTAAAGTCTAGGGAAGGAGAAAACAATTAGAAATTCAGATAGTTCCTATAATAAAAGAGTTCTATGATCACATAACATAACTTGATCTACGGTAGGAAGGGAAGATTTCCCTGAGAAAGAGATAACTATTCTGAGAAATGAAGGAGGAGCAGGAAACACGTGAGCAAAGGAGGAAGGAGAGCATTAAAGACAGTCTACAGCATGTGCCAAAGTTCTATTGCAATCTGCTTCTGGCCAAGATGGAGTAACAGGTACTGATTTATCTTCCTACCTGAAAAAAGCCAAACAAAAACAGGTAAAATACACTTTAAAATCACTTTCAAGAAAAAGGAATTCAGGCAATGAAGGACAATGATCCCTGAAAACACAAGAAGTTAGCCTAACACATACTGGAGCTCACTGCCTTGGCACAATTTCCAGGCCATGACACAGGTGAAAAAACTGACATAGACTCCACCAGACTCCCTGAGTTGAGGTGATGAAACTGAGTCCGGTGAAACCAAGACAGATGAGATCAGCGGTCAAAGCACTGGCGAGGAGAAAGCAGAAGAACGAACGACCCCGGAGAACAGAAGAGTAATAACCAATGCATGCACGTAAGGAAATCTCCTGTGACCAGGGGAAAGATCCATCTGGAAAGAGCAGAGGAAACCCTGCCTGGTGCTCACACGGCACCAGGGGCAGTATCTATCCCCATTAGCCATGCTGGAAAAACTCATAACCCGCAGCACAATGAATAGCGTAAGTAGGTCGTGCCTCAGCAGTGGGGAATTATGAGCTCTAGGCTGAACACTACTCTGGATTCACCTAACAATTCATAAGAGCAGGACGGGAAAGGATCAAACTGTTTGTCACTAACTTAGCTAGAACTCCAAAGAAAGCATAAAAAGGTAAGTGGAGGCATAGAAGCTATTTTTTAAAAACTAAATAGCACTTACAGAGATGTAAATTATATCACACATGAAAAACACACTGGATTTTCCAATAAACACATATGAGACAGCTCAAAATAAAAGACTGAAATTTGACATCTGAAAACTGTGAGAAGCTAATATACAATTTCCCAAAGAGGCAGAGGAAAGGAACTAGAAAAAAATATTCGAAGAAAAAATGAGGGGGGCACCTGAGTGGATTCGTCAGTGGGCGTCTGCCTTCAGCTCAGGTCATGATCTCATGATCTCATGATCTCAGGGTCCTAGGATCAAGCCCAGTGTTGGACTCCCCAATTAGAGGGGAATCTGCTTCTCCCTCTCCTTCTGCCCCTCCCCCCTGGCTTGTGCTTGCACTCTCTCTCTCTCTCCTTCTCTCTCTCAAATAAATGAATAAAATCTTTAAAAAAAGAAAAGAAAAAATGGCCAAAACCTTTCTAAACTTAATGAAAACTATAAACCCACAGATCCAGAAGGATCTGGCTAGGAGTGAAGAAAAGAAAGTAAACCTTTATAATTTTCTTAAACAACATATGATGTGTTATAACATTACTAGATGGAGGACTATGATGCTTACATCATATACTTTAGGCCCTAATCACCAAAATAGCAAAACTAAAGAGTTACAGCTAGTAAGCGAAATACATACATACACATAAACACATAAATAAAACTAAATCATAAAAATTACTTGCTTAATCCAAAAGAAATCAGAAAAAGAAGAGAATGGAATGAAGATCGGAAAGGACAAATTGAAGTCAAACAACATGATGACAGATTCAAATCAACTACATCAATAATCACATTAAATGAAAATGGTCTAAAAGTCTCAATGAAAAGGCAGACTGTCAAAATGGATAAAAAAGGAAGACCCAGCTATCTGCCACCTATAAAAAAAAATGCACTTTAAATGTAAAAACTACAAATGTGTTAAGAGGCCAGAAATATGATAGACCACACTAACACTTGGCAAAAGAAGGCTGAGCCTGAGCGGTTACATTAATACCAGACAAAATAGATTTCAAAGCAAAAACATTAGCAGCAATAAATAAGTTCATTTAATAATGATAAAAGGGTCAACTAAAGGAAGCATAATAAACCTAAATGTTTATGCATCTATTAATAGGTTCAAAATACATAAAGTAAAAATTGACAGAACTTCAGAGAAACAAGCAAATTCACAATTATAGTCTGAGATTTCAGTAGGCAGAAAATCAGCAAGGACATCGTAGACTTGAACACTACCGTTCTTTTCAAGCATCCGTGGAACACTTACCAAAAGAGACTATATTCTGGGTCATAAAATAAATTATAATAAAAGGAGTAAGTCAAAAGAACTGAAGTCATAAGAATGTGTTTTGTGACCACAAAGAAATCAAATTAGAAATCAAGAATAAAAATATCTCTGGAGAATACTCAAATATTTGCAAACTAATTAACGCACATCTAAATAAACCCTGGGTCAGAGCGCCTGGGTGGCTCAGTTGGTTAAGTGTCTGCCTTCGGCTCAGGTCATGATCTCAGGGTCCTGGGATCAAGCCCCACACTGGGCTCCCTGCTTAGAGGGGAGTCTGCTCTAAGACTCGCTCGCTCTCGCTCTCTCTCTCTCACTCTCTATCTCTCTCTCTCAAATAAATAAAATCTTTAAATAACCCCTGGGTCAAAGAAGTAAGGAAAAAAGAAATTAGAAAATATTCTGAACTGAATGGGAATGAACATATAACACCTAAGAATTTCTGGAATCCTGCAGTAGCAGCACTCACATGAACATTTATAGCACTGAATGTATATACTAAAAAAGAAGAAAAGTCTCAAACTGATGACCTTTGGCTCCACCTGAAGAAATTAGTAAAATAGTAGTTAAAAAAAGTTTGATAAACTTTGGTTATGTAGAAAAATCTGACAGAATTTTTTAAAAAGCTACTAAAACTAATAAGTAAACTTACCAAGTTCAAGAATGAACCTGGATCCATACCCTGTATCATAAATAAAAAAGAACTCAAAATGGGAGTGCCTGCATGGCTCAGTCAGTTAAGTGGCTGCCTTTGGCTCAGGTCATGATCTCGGGTCCTGGGACTGAGTCCTGTGTCCAGCTCTCTGCTCAGCAGGGAGCCTGCTTCTCCCTCTCCCTCAGCCTGCCATTCCCCCTGCTCATGCTCTCCCTCTCTGTCAAATAAATAAATAAACAAATAAACTCTTAAAAAAAAAAAAAAGAACACAAACTGGATCTCATGGATCACAGATCTAAATGTAAGACCTAAAACTATAAAACTTTGTTATTCAACTGCAAAACTTCTAAAAGAAAGCGTGAGAGAAAACCTCTGACCTTGTGCTAGGCAAAGATTTCTCAGATAGGAACACCAAAAGCAAAAATCTATAAAAGAACAAAGGTATAAACTGGACTTCATCAAAAAGAAAAACTGCTCTTCAAAAGATACTGCTGAGAGAATGAAAAGTCACAGACTGGGAGAAAATCTTTGCAAAAAAAAAATACAGGCGATAAAGGAACTATATCTAGAATATACAAAGAATTCTCAAAACTCAACAGGTAAGAAAACCTAATTTTTTTAAAGGTTTTATTTATTTGTTTGACAGACAGATCACAAGTAGGCAGAGAGGCAGGCAGAGAGAGAGGAGGAAGCAGGTTCCCCGCTGAGCAGAGAGCCCGATATCGGGGCTCGATCCCAGGACCCTGGTATCATGACCTGAGCCGAAGGCAGAGGCTTTAACCCACTGAGCCACCCAGGTGCCCCAAGAAAACCTAATTTTTAAAATGACAAAGGATTTGGACAGTTCAAAGAAGATATACAGATGGCAAATAAGCCCACGAAGATATGCTCAACATTATAAGTTATTAGGGAAATGTATATTAAAACCATAATGATACATATACTACAGACCCATCGGAACATCTAAGACTTAAAAAACTGACAATACTAAGTGTTCATGAATATATAGGGAGAAATCAGAACTCTTACACATTGCTAGTGGGAATTGGAAATGGTGCAACTACTTTAGAAAACCATTCGGCAGTTTCATAATGAGGGAATACAAAGAGACACGAGACTTAAGGGTTATTACCTGCCTGAATTACAGTTAAGGTTTCATATGCATATAAATATGTCAAAACTATCAAATTATACACTTCATAATGTGCAGTTGCCCTAACTTAAGCTGTTGAGGGGAAAAAACCTCTATTATAAGAAAAAATATCTAAAACAGTGGCTGAGACACGGACAGAAGAATATGAAACAATCCAAGATGAAGCTGAGAACTGTGGTTTTTCACCCCAGAACGATGAGACGTAATAACTAAGCTTTAAGCAAGGGGGTCACGTGATGAAATATAAATTTTTAAAAATATATGGTAACTATGGTTGCAGTGTAGACCAAGATTCTGGGAAGTGGAATGCCAGGGAAAACAGTCCTGGGTCGTTTCAGTATTCTAGGACAAATGTAGTGGTAACCTGACCTGACCTTGGGTGAAGGCACAGAAGAGGAGAGTTAACACACATCAGGTGTGCCATTCCCATGACGAAAAACATAGTGGAAATTACAGCTCTTTGGCTAAGAGTATTCAACATTTCTCTATTTTCATATAAAACGTATTTCTGAGATGAGTAGCTCTATAACACATCAGTGTTGTATGGTACAGCACTAGACAAGAAGTGCACATATTACTATAGTAATGTACATACAAAGGCTTCATATTTACACAAGGGTCTTACCTTTACAATCCATGCCATGTTGTTCAATTAGCGACATGCAAATCATATAATTAGAGCAAGGCATGCGGAAACCCTCCGAAATTGTTTCAGATGACGGAGTTAAGTCATCAAAGTCATCCATAGAATCAATTTGCTTTTTGACCTACAAATAAATAATACTACTTCAAAATGTCCCCTAAATGTTGATAAAATATACTAAGTGTAGAGAGATGATAAATACCCGTATCTTTTTACAAGAGTAAAAAAAAGGTACTTTCAAAAGGACTGATTTTTATCAAAATGACCTTTATCAATAACTAGTGTTTCTGAACAACTTTTTCAAAGTAAATGTCTGTACAACAAAGGCAGATTTTCTCTTTTTTCACTATGCCTTTCCTAAAGTAATTTTTTATCATGGAATAATATTTCTGATAAACATTATTTATCAAAATAACGTAATAAAATAAAAATTTAAAAATAAATGAAAAAAATTATATGTATATATTTACCTTTTCCTTGTCACTAGATGTTTTCTTTGCAGATCTAAAAAAAAAAATCAATTTTTCAGGCAAACATTAAATACTTAACATACAAAGAATATCTAAATCATATCTAAACTATATTATGAATAATGTTAACAAAGCATTAAATTTAGATCAAACTGACAAAAAGCAAAGGAAAATCATAACGTTACTTGCATTATTTGACATGAAGAAACATACCACATTTTTTGTCATCATTTTCAATAAAAACAAGCTTTTACTGGTTCTAAAAACTATTTGGAAAGTGCAAGTTAAGTTCTTATATGAAAGAAACCCTTTTTTGATAATCATGATATTAGTGTTTTGAGGATCTACTGTGTAAATACTATGCATTATTATGAAAACTTCACATGTTTTAAGGGTATTTTAAGCCTCACAACAATCTTATAAACGTAGGTAATTATATTGGGTATTTTACACAGGAAGAAAATGAGGCACAGAAAAAAGTAACTTCCCAAAGCTGGTACAGGTGGTCAGAAGTAGACCCAGAATTCAAATCCAGGAAATGTGCCTTCAAAACACGTGTCTTACAGTATATGGTGAAAGTAATATTTAAGTGTTTTTAAGTAATCTGATAGCAAATGAATCTCTTAGTATTCCATTTTTAGCTATAATTGTAAATAATAATTCATGAATCTTAACCATTTTTTAAATAAAAAACTTCATATGTAGGCAATATTGAAAATCTACTTTCAAACAACTCAAGATTTGCTTCTTCTAAATAAGTTGATCAATGGGCATTCATTTATTCATTCAACTGTTTATTCACAAACAGACACTTATTGAGTATACTATGTAGGTGTCAATGACACTGTTGGTACAGGAATCTTCAGCTTTGTAATTTAGAACTTTATAAACCAAAAGTAATAATCTATGATAGATTGATAGTTTATTTTTCAATTATAAATAAAATCTTTCCCCTTCCCCCAGAATCTAAACAAATATTAAGTAAATATAACCAGATAATTCAAAGTCCCTAATAAAACCATAGCTATTCATGATACTGTCAAAGGCACTGAATATCTAAAATTATCAAGGAATGGGGATGCCTGGGTGGCCCAGTGGGTTAAAGCCTCTGCCTTCAGCTCAGGTCATGACCCCAGGGTCCGGGATCAAGCCCCACAACGGGCTCTCTGCTCAGCAGGGAGCCTGCTTCCCTTCGTCTCTCTCTCTGCCTGCCTCTCCGCCTACTTGTGATCTCTGTTTGTCAAATAAATAAATAAAATCTAAAAAAATTATCAAGGAATGATTAGTTCTATTCAGAATGGCCTAAGGTTTGTATATTTACTATTATATGTATAGTTTTAAATGAATGAATGATAGTATCTGCATATTCAATTATATGAGAATACTCCACTGTGGAACCAATTCTGAATAAACAATTTCTTGACACAAAACTACATGAATAGGAGTACTAAGGACAATTACTATATCATCTTTAAAAGAATGTAATACAATCAATAAGCTTTCTAACATTTGGAAATGTGAAAAAAATTAAATAAAATAGCCATGCCTATCTCCATTGGATCATTTCCGGGAGCATACAAAGGTATTCTAAAAGCTCCCATCTTAAAATTAAAAAATAAAGAAAATTCTTTTGAACTCCACATTCTTTTTCATATCATCCATTTCTCTATTACCTTTCCCTGTAAAAATTCTTTAAGGAGTTCTTTACACTTATTCATTACAGTCCAGCTTCCATGGTGACTGTTGAAACTGCTCCTTGTCAAAGTCACTTGTCCTCATCTTAACCTTTCAAGCAGTGTGTCTGATATACTTGAGTATTTCTTGTCTTCACTTGTACCTACACTACAGCATTTTATTTCCATAAAAAGTAATCACTGTTAAAATTCCTTCAGAAGGAAATAAAGAATTTGTAGATTTTACCTTCCTTCATCCTGATCCATTCCACTTGAAGTGTTGTCATCATTCATTTGTAGAGGATGAGAAGTTAGAGAAGGGGCTTTCTCAAACCTTGATGTAATCACAGATTCTTTTGATGTTTGTTTTTCTTTATCCCCTTTCCTTACTTCTTTTATATCCAAAGCAGGAGCACTATTTTAAAAAAATCCATTTAAAACATCCATTAAAAAGCTAATGTTTTCGGGAGCCTGGGTGGCTCAGTTGGTTAAGCCACTTCCTTTGGCTCAGTGGTCTTCTCCCTTCTCATGCCCTTTCTTACTCTCTATCCCTCTCTCTCAAATAAATACTCGACCATTCTCTTATACCATACACAAAGATAAACTCGAAATGGATAAAAGACCTCAATGTGAGGCAGGAATCTATCAAAATCCTAGAGGAGAACATAGGCAGTAACCTCTTCGACATCGGCCACAGCAACTTCTTTCAAGACATGTCTCCAAAGGCAAAGGAATCAAAAGTGAAAATGAACTTTTTGGGACTTCCTCAAGATAAAAAGCTTCTGCACAGCAAAGGAAACAGTCAACAAAACAAAGAGACAACCCATGCAATGGGAGAAGATATTCGCAAATGACACTACAGACAAAAGGCTGATATCCAAGATCTATAAAGAACTCCTCAAACTTAACACACACAAAACAGAAAATCACATCAAAAAATGGGCAGAGACATGAACAGACACTTCTCCAAAGAAGACATACAAATGGCTAATGGACACATGAAAAAATGTTCATCTTCAGTGGCCATCAGGGAGATTCAAACCAAAACCACATTGAGATACCACCTTATACCAGTTAGAATGGCCAAAATCAACAAGACAGTAAACAACAAGTGTTGGAGAAGTTGTGGAGAAAGGGGAACTCTCTTACACTGTTGGTGGGAATGCAAGTTGGTGCAGCCACTTTGGAGAACAGTGTGGAGATTCCTCAAGAAATTAAAAATAGAGCTTCCCTCTGACCCTGCAATTGCACTACTGGGTATTTACCCCAAAGATACAGATGCAGTGAAAAGAAGGGCCATCTGTACCCCAATGTTCATAGCAGCAATGGCCACAATCCCCAAACTGTGGAAAGAGCCAAGATGCCCTTCAACAGACGAATGGATAAAGAAGATATGGTCCATATATACAATGGAATATTATGCCTCCATCAGAAAGGGTGAATACCCAACTTTTGTATCAACATGGACGGGACTGGAGGAGATTATGCTGAGTGAAATAAGTCAAGCAGAGAGAGTCAATTATCATATGGTTTCACTTACTTGTGGAGCAAGTAATAACATGGAGCACATTGGGAGATGGAGAGGAAAAGTGAGTTGGAGGAAATCGGAGGGGGAGACAAACCATGAGAGTGGTGGACTCTGAGAAACAAACTGAGGGTTTTGGAGGGGTGGGGGGTTGGTTGAGCCTGGTGGTGGGTATTAAGGAGGGCACATATTGCATGGAGCACTGGGTGTGGTCCATAAACAATGAATATTGGAGCACTGGGAAAAAATTAAATTTAATTTAAAAAAATCTTTTAAAAAAATTTTTAAAGATTTAAAAAGCCAATGTTTTCTAATAATTTCACTGGTAAAGAATTAAAAAAAAACCAATTTTTTGTAAAATTCGGCTACCCATTTCAATTCATTTATTAGTTCACAGAACAGTTATGAAGTCCAACCATATATAAGCAAATACACATCCCTTGCTTCAAAGACTGATCAATATACAACTACAATACAATGTCTTTGTGGTGACAAAGCAGCTGTGGACCTCTTTGTAGGAGCTGTGGAACCAAGCACCATAAACCAAGGGATGTAGGAAAACTCTTGACTACCCATGCATCAGATAACAGGCACACTCACTACAGTCCCAGCTATGGACCCAGCAATAGCCCATAGACTGGCTCCAGCCCCTTCCTCTCAACCACATCTGGGAGCCCCTGGAAAACACTTAGATAATCACCCATTGAAAAAAGAGCTTTTTTAGAAAAACTAGATTTCCTACAGTAAAGTTCCAGCACACCACCAGAGCAAAACCAAAACAAAACAAAACAAAATCGGGTTTGGATACACTGGAAAGGTAGTCATTAAAGGCTACTTCAAATGCAAAGACAGCAATGTAAAACTTCAAAGAATATAAAAAGTCAAGGAAATATGATACCACAAAATGATCACAATAATCTTCCAGTAATTGATTTCAAACACATGAAGATCAGTAGTTTATCCAAAAAAGAATTCAAAATAGCAGTTTTAAGTAAACT
Source organism: Martes martes (assembly GCF_963455335.1). Lineage (NCBI taxonomy): Eukaryota > Metazoa > Chordata > Mammalia > Carnivora > Mustelidae > Martes > Martes martes. The sequence continues at coordinate 99,320,651 of NC_137895.1, read as the reverse complement.
CAGTGAGCTACAAGAAAACACAAAAAGCCAATTCAGGGGTGCCTGGGTGGCTCAGTCTGTTAAGCACCTGACCTTTGATTTTGTTTCATGATCGCAAGGTCATGAGATCCAGCCCAGCATCAGCCTTATGCTCAGTGTGGAGTCTGCATGTCGCTCCCCCTCTGCTACTTGCCCAGCTCACACACATGCTCTCTCTAAAATAAATAAATAAACAAACAAAATCTTAAAAAACAAAACAAAACAAAAAAACAGTTCAATAAAATGAGAAAAATACTAGATGAACAAGATGAGAAGTTTAATAAAGAGTTGGAAGGGCACCTGAGTGGCTCAATGGGCTGAGCCTCTGCCTTCAGCTCAGGTCATGATCTCAGGGTCCTGGGATTGAGCCCCACATCAGGCTGTCTGCTCAGTAGGGAGCCTGCTTCCCCCTCTCTTCAGCCTGCCATTCTGCCTACTTGTGATCCCTCTCTCTGTGTCAAATAAATAAAAGCTTAAAAAAAAATGCTGAGAGAAAAGAACTGCCAACCAAGAATACTTTATTGAGCAAAATTATCCTATAGAAATCAATCAAATCAAATCAGTAAGTTTGATACACATTAACAGAATGGGAAAAAAATTACATGATCATCTCAATATGTGCAGAAAAAGCATTTGACAAAATTCAACATCTTTTCATGATAAACACTGTCAATAAAGTGGGTACCAAAGTATCATACCTGAACATAACTAAGACCACATATGAAAAACCCACAGCTAACATCATACTCAGTGGCAAAACACTGAAAGTTTTTCCTCTAAGTTCAAGAATAAGACAAAGGCGCCCACCTTACCACTCGTATTAAACATCAGACTAGATAAAGAAATGAAAGGCATCCAGATCAGAAAAGAAGAAATCAAACTGTCTTTGTCTGCAGAGGATATGATCTTACATATAGAAAATCCTGAAGACACCACCAAAAAGCTGTTAGAACTAGCAAAGATGAAGGATACAATATCCACATATACAAATCCGTTACATTTCTATACATTAACCAAAAAAATCTGAAAAAGAAATTTAAAAATACCATTCACAAAAGCATCAAAAAGAACAAAATACTTAGGAATAAACTTAACCAAGGAGGTGAAAGATATGTACACTAAAATCTATGAGACTTTGATAAAAGAAACATCAGACACACAAATAGGAAGATATCTCATTATTCATGGATTAGAAAAATCAACATTAAATATCCACGTGACTCAAAGCCATCTGTAGATTCAATGCAATCCCTGTCAAAATTCCAGTGACATTTTTCAGAGAAATAGGAAAAAGAATACTTAAATTTATATAGAACAAAAAACACCCCAAATAAGCAAATCAGTCCAGGAAAGAACAAAGCTGGAAGCATCACACTTCCTGTTTTCGAACTGTTACAAAGGTACAATAATCAAAATAGGATGACCATTCATAAAAAAAAAAAAACACAAAACCCAAAGAAACAGAATCAAGAACCGGACAATAAACCCATGGATATAGTCAACTAAAATTTGATAAGGGAGCTGAGCACACTCAAGGAAGAAAAGATAATCTCTTCAATAAATGATCCTGAGAAAACTGGATATTCACATGCAGAGAATGAAACCGGACCCCTAACTTACACCACTCACAAAAATTAACCCAAACTGGATTAAAGACTTAAATATATAACCTTAAACCATAAAACTCCTACAAGAAAACAGGGGGAAAGCTCCCTGACATTGATGTTGGCAATGATTTTGGATGTGACATCAAAAGTACAAGCAACAAAAGCAGAATCGGTGGAACAAGCAATGTTTCTGCACGGCAAAAGAAACGAGCAACACTCTAGTTCCATTTACGTTGAATATATAGGGGAAGGAAAGGAAAAAATAAGATAAAAACAGAGATGGAAGCAAACCATAAGGGACTCTTAACTAGAGGAAACAAACAGGGTTGCTGGAGGGGAGGTGACGGGAAGATGGTCTAACTGTGCGGTGGGCATTAGGGAGGGCACTTGTGATGAGCACTGGGTGTTACATGCAGGTGATGAATCACTAAAGTCTACCCCTGAAACTAGTAATACAATATATGTTAACTAAGTTGAATTTATCTAAAAAACAAAGCAGAAACAAGTAACATAATGAAAAAGCAACCTACAGAATGGATGAAAATATGTGCAAACCATACTATCTGAAAAAAGGTTAATATGTAAAGTATATAAGAAATTCATAAAATTCAACAGCAAAAAAACAAATAATTCAATTAAAAACTGGGCAAGGCATCTTAATAGACAGCTCTCCTCAGAAGATATTCAAATGGCCAACAGGACCAAAAAATGGGCTCGACATCACTATTCATCAGGGAAATGCATATCAAAACCATAATGATATATCTATCACCTCACACCTAATAAAATGGCTTACAACAAAAAGGGAAGAGATACCACTGGCAAAGATGTACAGAAAAGGGAATCCTTACACACTGTCACAGGACTGTAAACTGGTACAGCCACTATGCAAAACAGTGTGGAGGTTCCTCAAGAAACTAAAAATAGAACTATCAGAGTATCCAGTAATCCTATTTCTGGGAACATTCTGACGGAAATGAATCAGTATCTCAAAGAGGTACCTGCGCCTCTATGTTTACTGCAGCATTATTTACAACAGCCAAGACATGGAAACAACCTACATGCCCATCAGGGGATCCACGGATTTAAAAATGTGGTGTATATATATATAGGAGAAGGGAGTTGAGGGAAATTGGAAGGGGAGGTGAACCATGAGAGACTATGGACTCTGAGAAACAACCTGAGGGTTTTGAAGGGGCGGGGGGGTGTGAGGTTGGGGGAACCAGGTGGTGGGTATTAGGGAGGGCACAGATTGCATGGAGCACTGGGTGTGGTGAAAAAACAATGAATACTGTTACGCTGAAAATAAATAATAAATTTAATTTAAAAAATGTGGTATATATTTACCATGGAATATTTTTAGCCACAAAACAAAAAGAGGGAAACCCTGCCATCTGCGACAGCATGAATGAACCTTGAGGGAATTAAGCTAAGTGAAGGAAGTCATCCAAAAAGACAAATACTCTATAATCTTACACATGGAATCTTGAAAAAAACACATTTATAGACTTGTGGTTGCCAGGGGTAGGAGGCTGAGGGAAATGGATAGATATTGGCTAAAGGGTACAAACTACCCATTACAAGATTAGTAAGATCTGAGGGTCTAATGTACAGAATGGTGATTACAGTTAATAATACTGTTACATATTTGAAAGTTACTAAAAGAGTTGCTAAAAAAGAAATGATAATTATGCGAGGTGATAGAGTTATTAACACTATTATCATTTGACAATATAAAAGAGTATTAAAGTAATACAGGTATACCTTACACCTACACAGTTATCTGTCAATTATACCTCAAAAAATCTGGACAAAATTCAACAATACTCACATGTCAAAAATAGCAATAATCTGATTAATTTTGTTTGAAAATAAAATTATTTGAGGGTGCCTGGATGGCTCAGTCGGATAAGGTCTGCCTTCAGCTCAGGTCATGATCTCCAGGTCCTGGGATCGAACCCCAAATCAGGCTCCCCGCTGAGCTTCGCCCTCTCCCTTTGCCCCTCCCTCCTGCTCATACTCTCTCTCACACAAATAATTTCTTCTTAATTTTCTTAAAGAAAATGATTTGGTAACTTTTGTATACTTTTACCTTACTATTTAATCCTAACATAAAAAGCTAGATTTACTAATACAAAATTATAATTACTTTTTCATGGACTAAATGCATCCAAGAGAATATTATTAGCATATAGCTACCTAAACTCACAAAAAGACTAAATTTCCCACAAGAGATGATTAATTTAGGAATTGAACATGAGCCCCTCAGAGCACTGAAAACAAAAACAAAGCTAGCAATTACTGTTTTAAAACTGTTAAACAGATAACTATTCTAGTTAAAATTTAACATCCAAAAAAGAAGGATCTTCCTGAAAGCAATTATTGAACAATCTCTCTCGACCTAAATTTCAAAAATAAATTTATAATTACAGAATATGAAATAGCTTTCATTTTGAACACAGTTGATAGAAGCAACTTTTAAATAGAAAAAATCTAGTTAAAGTCGCCTCAAACTTAGGGTGGGGGGAACCCAAATAGGAATAGGAAGCCATAGTAACAAGAAGCCACCATATGCAGTTTTAAATGCGTGTAATTGATCAATGCCTACTGGCCTCACTCACCAATCAGGCAATGCCAGCTCCTCCTTTCTAAAAGAAAGCCAATATGGAACAAAATCACTCCAATACACATGCCTCGAGTGCCAACCAACCAACCAACAGTCTCACCCAAATTACCATGGTGTTTCAGATTATGACAAACCACTTAATTCTCTGAAAGTCCCCCAAACCTTAAACTCTACTCTTCCCAAAACCCTATATAAGAATAGCAGACTGCTCTGTCAGAAAAGACTGACCAGCATAGTTCTCTCTTACTAGTAGGCAATAAATTCCAGCTTCATCTTCTTAGTTTACATATTGAGGGCTCATAATCCTTTTGCAAGAATTGTTAAAATCTTATAATAATTTACAATCATATTTCATTTTCCCTAATAAAATATAAATGAAGTTTGTGATTCCTTTGATCCATTTTACTATAATTAAAGCTAACATAAATACCAGTAAAAGAATAAGTAGCAAGTAACCACAATATTGGGCCCCCCCAAAATTAAAAAAAAATGCATACAACTGACAGGTTAAATTGTCAGAAGGGACCCATGTCAAACTTTCCTTTTGTTTAAGTGAGAATCAGTATTATGTTAAAAACAATACATGCAGGTTAAACCCCATTCACTCAATAAACATTTATTGAATAGAACTATATATGCTAGAACATTTTCTAGGCACTGAGAACATGGCAATGAACAGATAAAAATCCTATTCATGAGTGAAGTAAACACAAAAAACAATAAACTACACAGGCAAAATAGCCAGTAGTAGAGGAGAAAAACTAAAGCAGAGAAATCAAATTTTGATGTGCTATAGGATAACCAAGAAATCAGGATATTTCCCAAAATATAGGATAACCAAGAAATCGGGATAACCAAGAAAGGCCTTAATTTTTTTTAAGATTTTATTTATTTATTTGACAGAGAGAGAGATCACAAGTAGGCAGAGAGGCAGGCGGCGGGGCGGGGGTGGGGGGCGGCGGAGCAGGCCCCCCACTGAGCAGAGAGCCCGATGCAGGGCTTGATCCCAGGACCCCCGCATCATGACCTGAGCTGAAGGCAGAGACTCAACCCACTGAGCCACCCAGGCACCCCGAAATGCCTTAATTTTTAAGCAAAAATTAAATTAAAAAAAAAAAAAAAAGGAAGAAGCAAGGAGCAAGCAAGCCATAAGAGTATTATTGATGGGAAAAGCACTCCAGACAGAGTCAACAGGAAGTAGAGAGGTAAGCTCAAAGTGTTTATAGTGAGAAAAAAAAAAAAAAAGTGAAACATTCAGTGTACCTCAGCAGAGTGAAAAGGACAGAAAATAGGAGTTCAAATCAAGGAGAGGTAGTAAGCAATAGGGAGAGACCTGAGATGAATAGATCACACAAGGCCTTGTAGGTGTTAGAAAGAACTTCGGCACATACTCTGAGCGAAATGGGAGGCAACTGGGGTTTGAGCAGAGGAAGACATAATCTGACTTATGTTTTAAAAGATCCACTGTGTTTAGAATTAATGGAAAAAGAAAAGGCAAAAGAACAAACAAACAAGAAGACCAATTAGTTAATTATTACACCGATACAGACAACAGATGACAGTGGCTTGGTCATGGAGGATGTGTTTGGCTTCTGATTATATTTTGAAGGAAGACCTGACAAGATTGGCTGACAGATTAGATGGGGCATGTATGAAAAAGAAAAAGACAGGAGTCAAAGATGATACCAAGTTTTTTGGCAGAGCAACTAGAAGAATTGTCATTAACTTAATTAGGAAAGACAAGAAAGGCAGGTATAAGAAAGAATATCAGTAGTTCAATTTTGGGCATGTTAAGTTTGCAATACCCAATAACTATCCCCCAAAATATCAAATAGGTGGTTTTATGTGTAAGTCTGGAATTCCACAGAGAGATGTGGGCTGGAGATACAAACTTGAGGGTCATTAGAATATACAAGATAGTAAAAGTCAATGGGACGCCTGGGTGGCTCAGTTGGTTGGGCAGCTGCCTTCGGCTCGGGTCATGATCCCAGCGTCCTGGGATGAGTCCCACATCGGGCTCCTTGCTCCGTGGGGAGCCTGCTTCTCCCTCTGCCTCTGCCTGCCACTCTGTCTGCCTGTGCTCGCTCGCTCTCTCTCTAACAAATAAGTAAATTTAAAAAAAAAAAAAAGATAGTAGAAGTCAAGAGAAAGAAAATCAAGGACTGATTCCTGGAAGGAGAATCAGGAGAATGAGGAGAAAGCAGCAAATCAGGCTGAGATGTACAGACTAGAAAGGCAGGGGGAAACCAGGTGAGTGAGTGATATTCTGAAATCTACATGAAGACAGAATTTTGGAGAAGAGAGTTTTCCAATGGGTCAAATATTGCTGATAGGTTAAAAAAAAAGAGATCTAAGAAATTATGTCTAGATTTATTAAAATGAAAATCAGTGGTAACCTTTGAAAAATCAATTTTGGAGTAATGGGAGTGAAAATTACTAGTGAGAATTCAAGAGCGAATGGGAGGGAAGTAAGGATCACTGAGTGTACGTGGTTCTTTTAAAGATTTCATAGCAAAGTGGAATGATCACAGATGACTCAATTTTCTTGTTTAGTTCAATCCTTACACAATGATGATGTAGTATTTTTGTAATATTTTGAAATTTTTTAAATTGCATACATGTAGCACTAATTTTTTTTTTATGTGCCTGACCAAGGGGACGCCTGAGTGGCTTAGCCGGTTAAGTCTTCGACTCTTGGTTTTGGCTCAGGCCATGATCTCAGGGTTGTGGGATCAAGCCCTGCACAGGGCTCTGCTCTCAGTGCCAAGCCCGCTTGTCCCTCTCCCCACCACTGCACCTCACCCCCCACTCTCTCTCTAATATAAACAAATAAAATCTTTTTAAAAAGCCAAACCAAAGCATTAAATAATTCAGGAAATTATACAAGCAAAAGACTCCTTAAAAATTTTCTAGATATATAATATTATATAAACTGATTA